>NC_045711.1:26722931-27333462 GCF_009834535.1 Camelus ferus
TTGAATGTTGAACTGTTGGGATTTGCTGATGGGTGAGGGCTGTGAGAGAAGGAGAAAGGCCAAAAAAGATTCCTGGGCATTTGAATTGGGCGACTGGGTGAATGAGCTGGAGAAGAGCAAAATTGGGGTGGGAGGACATCAGGAGGCTTGTGTGTGACGCCTTTTGAATATGCAAGTGGCAATTTTGAGCAGGCAGATGGAGCCATGGCTTTGGAGTTCATAGAGATATGCATATGGGGATGGTCAAAGCCAGGGGGTTGGCTGAGATCCCCTGGGGAGTGAGTGTGGGCAGGAGAAAGAGGGCTGAGGGCTGAGCCCCAGGACCCTCCTTTTAGAGGTCCAGAGGTTGAGAAGAATCCAAGAGGGGAGACTGATGAGGGGTGGCCATTGGGGACGTAGTAATATCAGGAGAGGATAATGTCTTGGAAGCCAGATGAGGACTGTTCAAAAACGAGGCATTGACGACCATGTGAAATGCTGAGAGGATAACGGTGTGGTCTGAGAAGTGACTGTTGGGTTGGGCCATATGGTGACCCTGATGAGAGCAGTCTCAGTGGAATGGTGGAGATGACAGGCTGATTGGAGTGGGTTGAGGAGAGAATGAGAGACTGGTGAGTGAAGACAGTGCTTCTTTTGAGGAGTGTGTGTTGTAGAAAAGGGGCAGAGGAACAGAGTGGTGGTGGAGGGGGATATGACATCTGTGGCACGATTTTTTTTTAAAAAGAGCAATATCTTAGAAGGTGTTTGCTAATCAAAATAATCCAGTAGAGAGGGAGAACTTGCTGACCCAGGAGAACTGCAGGAGCCATGCTGCTGGTGGGGAGAGGGGATGCACTTAAGAATAAAGGTAACCCATCCGGGTATCAGGACAGAAGGCAGAGCAGGTGACGCAGATATAGGAACACTGGTGCATTTGGGGGTGGCAGGCTGAGAATGTTTTCTTCCAATTTCAAAGGAAGAATTAAGAAAAAGAACATCAGCTGGGAGGAAGGAGGTTTGGAGAATCGAGGAGAAAGTATGGAATAGACGCCTTTGGGAGTGGGAGCGTGGCTTCTTGAGGGGAATGTAGTACAAATGCCAGGCAGCCCGGAGAGAGTTCAGATCAAGCCAGGCATCATGGCGGTGTGCTTTCCTCCAGTCCCCCTTCAGAATTTTGGGAACAGGTACAGAGAAGATGGAGGGTTGACGTTAACTAGGCACGTGTGCAGGTGATTATTAACACAGAACCGCCGCTGGCCGAGGAGGGACGTGAGGACACAGGTGAGTGTTGAAAGTAAAAGGGTGGTTGGGCCAATGGAATAGAGGTGCCAGCGGGACTGAAAAATTACTGGATCGAGAGTTCAGAAGGAAGGAGCTGGAAATATAGAAGGCAGGTGGTCGGCCACCTGGGATCCCTGGAATTGAAATTTTGCAGATAGTTCCTTTATTAGTAATACCCTTGGGATTAGTTAGGTAAAATATCGTGTAGGACGAGTTCATTGACAGCAGGGCAGGTCAGGTCAGGAGTCAAATAAGGGGCTGAAACCAATGCATTAGATGGTTTGTGTACATGAATACCGACATCAAAAATTGTGATGCTTGAATCTTCAATGAATGGGGAAGGGTCTAGATGAGAACTAGATCATGGCGAGAGATGACCTCTTAGCTAACAGTATTAGAGGAATGTAAAAAGTACTTGTAGAGTTAATCCCACCTTTGGAATAGATTCACAGCTGTGTAGACCGCATGCTTGGTGTCAGTAAACATGAAACTTGAGTATTCGGGAAGCTCTGACATTCCAGGGTCTACAAGGAGCTGTTTCACCAAACGTAGTGAGGAAGCTGACGATAAAGAATAGCTGGTCTGAAAATGCAGGAAAAACCTGGAAGTTGATTTTAGGAATCCAAAAGATCCTCAAGTCCACAAGAAGTCTCTTCTGTTTTTGATAACCTGCAAGTATCATAAGTCCTTGGCATGAGAATCACTATGCTTTGATGATACTCTAGAAACATACACACAAAATCATTCAGGAGCTGTGTAGTAGGTACCCTTGTCTAAACAGCCTTTTTAAGGTGATGATAAATCTGAAGAAAGTTAAGTATTCTTCTAAAACAAGAAAGATGTTTTGTTACTATTTCCTCAAATACTTAGTGGTGAGTCCCGCTCATTATGCATTTTTTTTTTTCCGGATGAGTCTTAGAATCTCTTAGTCTAGCTTAAAAATTCTACTGTTATTTCGCCTGGAACTCTATTAAAGCTATTATTAATTTGAGAAGAGTAGCTTCAGAGTTTGCAACCTTTCTATCCGAGAACACAGGACTATCTCTTCGTCTGCTTCTTGTGTTACACATTTCAGCTTGTCTCATGCTTTCCTTTAAAAATCTACCACTCAAGACAGACCCCCAAACTTCCTTGCTTACACATCCCGCCACATTAAGATACTGGTTGTGATAGTTTAGAACAGAAGGCTACCTGACAAATCCAAACCAAGACCCAGCTCAGGTGAATTAACAGGATGTCAGTTCCTTCATGTTGAGCCGTAAATGAAACTGACAGCGAGTTATTCCCTTCCAGCTAGTCATGCTTGCTGTAGTTTTGTCTTCCTGAAAAATCAAAACTGAAGACACCTGAGCACAGCCTTGTACTGCAGCAGATGATAGAACAGGTTGGGTGGAAAAGAATGCTCTGAGGATTCATTGTCTGAAATGCAATTTAAAATAATGTGCTGTTCCTGCAAATGTCTGGGCAGCAGCCCAGTGGCACATAGACTAGTGCTGCCCAGGGCCGTCAGCAGGGACGTGCCGCTTTGCCAAGTCTAACCGTGGGACAGCTAGCAGGCCCAGGGGCACTGTGGTCCATTGTAACAGATTCTCCTTTCCATGGGCAGAGTCAGACTAAAGACCAGTCCCTAACTGGTCCAGCAGGAGAAAGTTGCACGTCCATCTTCAGCTGTGATGGGGGGCATGTATGATAACCATCTCTGTGGCTTTCCACCAGACCAGGTCTTTTTTATTTAAAAAATTATTATTATTATTGGTTTTTTTTCTTTCTTTTTTAGGTGAGGGGAGGTAATTAGGTTTATTAATTTATTTTTAGAGGAGGTACTGGGGAATTGAACCCAGGACCTTGTGTATGTTAAGCATGCGCTCTACCACTTGAGCTATACCCTCCCCTTGGGTCTTTTTTAATGAGGCCAGAACACATTTTTATTGGCTGTGTCTCCCT
Organism: Camelus ferus; assembly: GCF_009834535.1. Classification (NCBI taxonomy): domain Eukaryota; kingdom Metazoa; phylum Chordata; class Mammalia; order Artiodactyla; family Camelidae; genus Camelus; species Camelus ferus. The sequence goes on from NC_045711.1 coordinate 26,726,136, forward strand.
TACAGCTTGCTGACAATGGTCATTTCTTGGTCAAACCTCAGAAAATGCCGTCACTTCACCCTGGATCGGTCAACGACACCAGGAGAACAGAGGCTTGAACCTGGAATACTTTCCCTGTAATTAACTGGCTAGCTCCTACCTCCATGGAACTTGAAAAATTTTTGGTAAAAGTGATGCCTGAGCATCAGTTTTGCACATTTAAATATTCACTGGGAGGATGCCTTCACTGGCTGTTTCATCACAAAGGGGCCATTCTGGGTTGCCTCTGTGATTTTCATCCAGATTTTTTAGCAACGGCCCTCTCTGGCTTTAGAGAGGATTTAAAGAGAAAGCAGAGCCGGTGCATGCATCTCTGATAACGTCCAGATCTGCCCGCACAGGCAGCCCCTGGTGTGCCTGTGTCAGTGGTAGATAGCGGAGTTTAATAGCGTGCTTTTCATCGAACACAGCCCTTGCCCGTGTTTTGTGCAGCTTTCGCTTACATGCGCCCCGGGTTTCCTTTAGAGCCAATCCACCCGAGTGACACGGGGCTGAGCGATGAACCCTCTTGAAAATTCCACTTGAAAGCATCCTCTGCCTCGAGCAGGCTGTGAGATCTTTCATCAAGAAACGCCGCCGACCCAGTCTTGTTCAAGTCGGACGTGATTCCTTGCCACGGTCTAGAGCTCCAGATTAAATGATTGCTTTAAGTGACGAGGGAGTGAAATAACAGAGCAAGCCAGCTGACCCATACGATTAAAAGGCATCTATGTAGAGCTGCAGCTCTTGGGGTCAGTCCTGGAGTCGTCAAAGGAGATATGAGCAGAGCAGTGAAGTGAACAATACGTCATGGCGTTCTGAGAGTTCGGAAACATCCTTCTAATCATCGCCCTTGGACCTTCTGAGCTCTTCTCTTCTCCCTGGCTCTTTGAACTGTGGCTCTGCGTAGTGTGTGTTTCCTAAAGAAGGAGCTGAAAATACAGCTGTTTTGATGGCTTCCTTAGCCTATCACAGTCTGCAATGCTCAGATCATCTAGTATTATTTTTATTACCAATAACTAGCAGTTCTAGCAGATGTCGTGGGATGTAGGAAGAAAACAGACCAATAAATCGTAGCCACCAGCTTCTCAGTAGGAACTGCAGAAAACAATAAGCGTGGTCTGTCGCTGTAGAGCAGAAACTAAGGTAATTCTGCAGCGTGTGAGGCAAAGTACACACGTTTATGTGGGCAGCTGGGATGTTTTTCATGTATGTGTCTGAGAGCAGACTTTATGAAATTGGGAAACTCTCTTGTTTTGAAGACAACTTAAAAGGCGTCTTCTTGCCATTTGCTGCTTAGAAATTTAACCAACAACAGATTTTCTCCTATTTCCCAAAGCGATCCGTGGAATGCCAGCTCCTTGAGATACTCATTAAAAGAATAAAAAGGAGGAAAAAGAAGATTCTGTGGAAGAAGAATTTTGGGAAATGACTTATATTCTCTTTCCACAGACTAATGATGCCCGCTTAGCATTTAGAGGCTCTGGAAATCCTACAGAGAAGAAACATACTTAACATTATTTAACCCAGAATTTTCCAAATGGTGTACTTGACACACAATAAAGGGTTCAGCTTCGTTGGATTTTATGTCAAAGTCTTTGTGTCCTGAGAGTCTGCGGTGCGAGGTGGTGGTTGGCGGTTGTTCAGATTTGCGTGCTTATAGTTTTTAAAGAGGTTGTGCATTTTGCTGTTGAAGTTGATCCCTATGATTGCTCAGGAGAGACTATTTTGCCCCACGTTCCAGTAATAGTTTTAAAGAAGACCCTTATATTACATCTTTCCCAATGGAGTTCTCTTTCTCTCACAGGTTTCCAGGAACAGCAAAGTTGCAACGAAATTACGATGTTTTGAAAAATGTTAGAATATCTTTTTTTTTTTCGTTTTTACTGGCAGAGTAACCACAGTATGATGCCACCATGTCGCAAACGTATTTTTAAGCACTTTTGCTGCAAATGCACTGTTTCCAATGTGCGATTCTGCCTTTCTACATCATTTATTGTATTTACTTGCATTACTTCTTGAGATCTAAGTAGGAGCTGCTACCGAAAAGCTTAAGTATCAATACGAAAAATGAAGCTTTCTATGTGTGGGTTAATCTTTTTCCATTGGATTTCAATTTCAAGGCTAAGAAAAAATTGTAAGTATAGTATGAAGTGGGTTTTTCTTTGCTCAAAATTTGATGTTGATTTTCTAGTTACGGGATTCAAATCAACTGAGTGTCACGTTAGCGCCAAGATGTGGGGTAAGGCTGGGGGTCTTGCTGTTCGAGAAGCCTCCTCTTACTGCATCTTGGTGCTTCTGGCCCTGCAACTCTTTCTCCAGAAGACAGGAGTTAATAATTGAAGATTAATTAATAGCCGTTTAAAGTCATGAGAAATTTTGGCGTCTGTGTAAACTTTTGTAAGGAGCTAGCCAATACCTTTCGTCAGATTCTCAGAGACATCTGTAATCACAGAAGTTTTAAAAAATTATTCTCTAGGGACAAGGTAGGTGAACCATCTGGGGCAAGATGGGAGCTAACGTTTATCTGGAATTCTGCTGATGCAAGGTGACACGCAATGATAAGACTGTATTATCTGCCTTTTCTCCTTGTGACAGTGACGTCTAGGGGCCTCAGGTCAAGGCAATGCCTTGTGAGCAGAGCCAAGGGAATAACCACCGAATTCATGACGCTGCTTTTGGGTGGTTTCATTAGAGTTCCTATTTCTCAGGCGCTGTTCTTCCATCTCAAATTTCTTAGGTTGGTTTCGTGAGAAGCTAGTCCCGATCTTCCCAAGAATTCGCTTTCGAGACAGGAACATTTGGAAACCTGGATCAGTATCAGGGCTCCAAAGATTCAGACTAACAGCAAGTACCCCTGACAACCTGAAACCACAGCAGAAACTCTCGATAAAACTCTGTTTTCTAAAATCCCTGGACCGCCGCGCTCTCTGTGACAGGTGAATGAACCTCTTCGACATTAGCACTTAGCATCTCTAGTCATCTTCCTAGCAGAAATGAAAGGAGCAACAGTGCAGACCACTTACGGTGCTAAGAACGTTTAGAACAAATTCATTATTAAAGAAGAGTAGGAATGACTTTACGCGTTTCCAGAGGAGGAATGCAGAATTGACTGCTGCAGAAAAGTTTAGAAGTGAGAAGGAAATGAGTCACGAAAAACAGGGAGGACGGGGGAGAGTCCCGGCCCCGACCCTTCTGTTACCTTGAAACAGCATCACTGCTCTGTCTGTGTCTGAAGGTTTCAGTTTATGTCCCCTGATGACCGACATGTTGAACACAGTGTGACGCCCCCTACTGGCTCTTTGTATACTTACTTTAGTGAGGTGTCTGTTCAGGTCTTTTTGCAAATTTTTTTATTAGGTCTGTTATCTTTTTATTGTTGATTTGTAGACCTTCTTGATATATTCTGGATACGAGTCCTTTGTTAGATATGTGTATTGTGAGTACTTTGTTTTTTTAGCCCACCTGTGGTTTGCCTTTTCAGTTTTTGAATGGCATCTTTGGATGAGAAAAATGTTTTGTTTTGATAAAATTTAACTTATCAGGTTCTTCTTGTATGGTTTGTGCCTTTGTGTCTTTTCTGAGAAATCTTTGCCTACCCTTAGGTTGTGAAGAGACCATTCTGTATTTTTTTCTACCTGCTGTATAGTTTAAAACATAGTTCTAACCTTATATTTAAGCCTGTAAAACATTTTATTAAATTTAGTTGGTGGTGTTATGTAGGGATTAAGATTTAAGACTTCCTTTCTTTCTTCTGTCCTTCCTGCGATTCTTTTTCTGTCTTCTTCCTTCCTTTCCCAAAGACGCCCTCCCATTACCTACCTATCTCTTTCTCTCTCGTCTCCTTCTCCCTTCTCTACTTTCTCCCTTCCTTCCTCCTTCTCCCTTCCGCTCCTCCTTCCTCTCCTCCTCTCTATCTCTTCCTCCCTCTCTTCCTCCCTCCCTTCCTTTCTTCCTTTCTCTTTTTCTCTCTTTCTTTCTTTCTTTCTTTCTTTTCTCCAGAACCATTTTGGAAAACATTTTCCTTTCCCCACTGAATTGTTTGGGCACCTTTGTGGAAGATCTGCTGACCACCTAAACGTGGGGTAGGCAACAGGTTGGCTCCACGGCTCTGGAAGGGCTGGGCTGATGGTCCTGGTCTCTTTGGCAAACTACAAATGGTGTGCCTTCTCCCAGGTGGTGCGGTTGGAGCCTTGAAGGGACTTTTCACCTACTGCCAGCTTCCTCTTAGCCCAGGTGCCCCAGATGCTTGGAGATGATGAGTAATGGGGCGCGTGCAGGCTGACAAAAATCTTAGGGCAGCTCTGAGAGCGCATTGGGTTGCTTGCTTACAAAGTGTTGTTTTCAGGGTTTACAAGTGCAGTCAAAATGCCTCCAATCTGAACTTGGACATCCCTATTCTGAATGCTGCGAGGGTGTTCCCTGCTCCCTCCTCACTCCCCTCACCCCCATCTTTGCTCCTCTCCTCCCTGGGACACCACGTCCTCCTCATCTGCAACCTCCACAAAGAGCAGGACGCTGCCTTGCTGTTTGTGCCCGTGAGGATCCACCAGTAGAGGGGCCTGATAACAGGGTGTTGCCTGACCCCATAAGGAAAGGACTTGGGTGGCCAAGAGGTGTGATTTCAGAGTCTCACCATCCCACCTGCCTTTCGGCATCCTCACTCCCGTGTTCAGACGTTGCTCATGGGCCAAGCCAGAGCCGCCCGGGTAGCTTTCTGCTTCATTCGGAGCATCATTCAGAGCTGGGTGTTGGGGGCTGTGCAGTCAGAGGGGCAGGCTTGTTAGAAACAGAGTGGTGTCATTATCGGTATTTGCAACCTTTCTTCAGATTCTCTGCCCAGCAGCCGCCAAGTTAGTGTTTCTGGCGGTTTGTAATTGAACTTCCACGATGGGACAGGCTCCGTCGAAGAACCACGAAGAAGTACTAAGAAGTGGTTTTATTTGGTTGGTGATTTGTTTGTTCTCTTTTTCCTTTTGTGTCTGTTTGCTCATCTCTCTGTCTGGTACCATATACACTGCAGTCGCCAAAGCGTCGGACCAGGACCAGAAGGCAAGACCTGGCTTCCAGGGTGACTCTGGACAGAAAGGCAGAAGCTGAGGAGAAGAACAGTGACTTTTGTTCCTCTGTTGGATGCTACGGGGATGAAAGGAGGGTTGTAGGGTTTTCCTTTCTCAGTTGAAAATAAGAGCTATGCAAAAATACAGCACCATTGCTCCGTTCTCTGCCACTTTCCCTTTCCCTGTGTAAATTCTGGCTTTGGGGGGGGGGGAGTTGGTGGAAAATTCATGGCATGGTTTGCACCCGGTGTGTGAGGCTCTGACCCCTATCCTTATGCTGATCTTTCCCCAGTCTTCTGGTCCTTACTTTGCATCCTGCAGAGAACCTTACATTTGTTCCTCAACCTGCCTATTAAACTAGGTGGGTGGAATTTGAGGTCCTCAGCTCCAGAGCACAGTCTGTATTTTTCTTGCAACTTATCATTTACTTCCACATGCTATTATTTAAGGGAACAAGGGGCCCTCACCACCACGCTCATCCTTCTGAAGGGCATGCTGGGTGGAGCCGGCCAAGGAGATAAAGCCAGACCTGCTGTGGCCCTCATCTGTGGAGCTCCCATGCGAGCGTCCGTCCCTAGGTGCCGACTAGCTCAAGGGAGGGTCGAGTCCACTTGTGATTTGGATTCTTCTGAATGCTTCTGAATGCTTTCTGAATCCAAGAGTGAGTCATAAATACCTCTGACTCCATGATGATCAGTTTTTAGTAGTTTGCCTTTTTGAAGCAGAATTTTTCAAATCCGTTCCCAAAGACTTTTTCCAACCCTGGCATTGGGGGGACGAGGGCTTCCTGTTTCATCTTCATGGTCTTCCTTGCTGTCCCCAGGATTTATCCCTCTTTTCTCTGCCTTGCGACTTAAATTTTTTTTCCTCTGGGAGGTTTTATGTGTAAGGCTCCGCCTTCATCTTGGATCCTTGGTGATGTGGAAATACTTCCTACTAGTTCAATTATGCAGGTTTTCCTGTTCATTCATTTGTTGATTTATTCAGTAAGTATTCATTGAGCATCTCCTCTGTGTCAGGTACTGAGGATATGACATTAGATGGATTGGCGACCCCCCTGCCCTCCTAGAGCTTGTGTTCATATTAGGAGCACTCGTGATGAGCAGAGTGAAAAGGCAGCAGAACCTGCAGGAACTAGTCAGCAGTGAGTGATGTGGAGAAAAATTAAGCCGGCAAGGGGGTGTTGGTGGGGCACTGATATTTTAAATGGGTTGCTGAGATTGTTTACTGAGAAGTTAGTCTGTGAATAAGGGCCTGCAGTGGGTAAGGGGACACACCAGAGGGCTATCTGGAGGAACAGAATACCAGATGGACTGGGAACAGCAGACACAGAAGCTCCGAGGCTGGAGCAAGTTTGGTGTGTTCAAAAAGGACAAAGGCCCCTGGGGCTGGACATCTGCGTATTTTCCTGAAATATTCGAAGACAATACAATTGACCCTTGAACAGCTTGGAGGTTAGGGGCTCCAACCCTCCTTGCAGTTGAAAATCTGGGTATAACTTAGTTTCCTCAGTATCTACCGTTCAGTTTACCGCCAGGGTGCAGTCCTGCAGTATTTACGATTGAAAAAAAATCCGTGTGTAAATGGACCGCACAGTTCAAACCCATTTTGCTCAAGGGTCAACTGTATACTAATAGGCTGGCGTTTCCCCTGAAATCCCCAAGAGAAGTGACACCCTTTCTATAGTAGTAGCAACAGCTGGCTGTGCAGGTGTGACAGAGTTACTGTATTGCCAAGAGTTTCGCTTGCTGCCCCGGGGGCAGGCGGGGATGCAGGGGTGACTCTTGCCCATGCCCTTGGTGTGAAAACACGACAAGCGCACCGCGAAGTGAAAGTAAAGCAGACTCACCTAGGACTCAGCCCAAACGCATCAGACTCCGTGCAGCGCATCCGCTGGGCTCCCAGTAGGGGTACCCGCGGCCGGCAGCCAGATAGGTCCCTTTAATCGAAAAGTACCTGTAGCTTTTCTCTTTGGCCCAGCTGCAGATATTTCTTCCACCCTAATTACCTTCCCTGAATAATTGGAAAAAAATTATGCGTTTCAATGGAGCATCATACACCAATTACAAATAAAAGGTTTGGATCTCTCTCCCCCTCCTTCCTCATTTTAACACGATGCCGACCAGAGTGAAAATCTTTGTCTTTGAGGGTCTAATTGCCTGCCCTTCAAAGGAGTCAGGGAAATGGGCCTGATTATAAAGCCACCGATAATTGTGCCATATGAGTTGCTGTTCAAAGACCCAGTGGGATGGGTGATCAGGAAGCAATGGCTTAAGAGAGGAGAGAAGATGGAAGCGAACGAGGAAAGCGGGCGAGATTGACGCACTCTTACATTGGAAGGACGTGAATGATTGATCTCGAAGCCTTTCCACCATTTCCCCTGGAAAGCACAGCCCGGCCACAGGGAACCTGCAAAGGGCCCTCTAGGACCTAAGTTCCAGTGACTGTGGCCCCCCAGCACTAAATCCTGACACGCGCAGTCAGACGTTTAGAACTTAATAACATGCTCCTTTGGCTCTTCCCTGCTTGACCTTGGTTTTGGGATTCAGGGGAAGTCAGCCCCTGGGAGGAAGCATTTGGCTGCTGCCCACCTCTGTCTGTAAGTGATCTCTCTTTGTTTATTATTATTTATTCAGCCATCGCCATCCAACCTTCATTTCCACCTGGGGATCTGGAGGTTTCTGGATGTGGCAGGGCACGATGACGTCTCACGAGAACGAAAGGGAAAACCCCCAGGTTTAACTACACAGAAGGAGGTGCTAACACAGGCACATTGAAAGGGCTCCAAGGAAGAAGGAAGGAGATGAGTTAGGAAAGAGGCCCTGACTCCAGGACAGATCAGCACTAACAAATGAACACACACAGACAAGGTAATCGGCACGAGCCACGTGAGTGTGGGAGGACAGGCACACGCTTGGCGGGGTGTGTGTGTCTGTGTGTGCGTGTGTGCGTGCACGCACTGGTGGGAGGTGTGGGTGTGTAAAGGATGGATGGATTGTGGAGCATTTGGCATCACTAGATTTGAATAACTTTTCCATAAAACTCTGTCTCACTTTGCAAGTTTGCTGGCGTATGCTGGGCAACCTCGGAGGATTCCATGATGCCTCTGCCCTCCTAGGAAGTCCTCAGGAGGGTGGCAGCTGTGTTCAGAAAAGTGCTTGCCACCCAGGCCATTGTGAAAACTGCATCTTTCTCTTTCGGCAGCTCTTAGGGATGTGAAAAATGCTCCACTCTGTCTGGCTGTAATTGCACTTTAGGCTGAAGTTTTACCCTGCAGCTTTGCTGGCAAATTTGATAATGATGAATTAAGTGGAATATTTACAGCGTTAATGCGAACAGGATTTAAAATAATGTATACAGTTCACTTAATTACATTCCTTGAAGCTGTCACCCCCCCCCAACCTTCAAACTGGTTCCAGCATCTCGCCGAATTGCACCAGTTTTTCCTTCTCAAAGTCATTGCTGCCTCCCCCTCTCCCGTTGGGCAGGTGAAGGGGCTGATACAGGAGCCAGAGGTTATCAGTCTAGAAAGAAATTTAGGTGTCTGTTTCCTCCTTTCACCTTCAAAACCTTGCTTGTGATTCAAAGGGAGAGAAACCCACTTCAGACTAGCCAGCAGAAGAAAGGAGAATGCGTCTTAAGGACCTCACATCCACGGGCAATGCGCTCAGCTGGGCCTTGTGGGCGCTGGACTTAGAACACGTGAGGCTGATGGCAGTTAGGTCTGAGAATCTGGCAGAGTTGGTGAGCTGTACCCACCTGGTCCGGCTGACCCCCCCCCCCCCCCACCGGGGAACACGGTCGAGCACTCCTGGTCCCCAGGCTCTCCTGCGCGGGAGGAAGAGCCCTGAGAGGACGTGGCTGGGGTGTGGGTGGAGATCTGAGGGCACACCTAGAAGATACAGAGATCTTGGGATGTGGGTCTCGGCTGCCAGCTCCCTTCACCTCCAGGACTCTGGTGCCCACACCCCTGGCCCCAGCACTGGGACAGGAGCAAAACCACTACCACAGGCATTCCACCTGCAGATCTCCTGGGGGTAGGCATCATCTCTGCAGCCGGGGAAGGGGGGTGGCCGAGGAATTTTGGAGATAATTAAGTGAAGGATATCATAGGCTTATTAGCAGGCAGATCTTTTCTGTTTAAAAGATCTGCAAAATGACGCTTCCAGCCAATCAGAAGCAACAATACCTTTGGAGCCACTTAACAATCAACAAAAATCTGCAGGAGAGTGTGGTCCAAGGACCAGGGGACAGAGGGGGTCTCTGTGCATCTGGACAGCACCTGGCGCCCTGCGGGACCAGCCTCTTGGCTGCTTCTTTTGCTTTAGTTTTGAACCAAGATCGAAAATGGATGAGTGGCGATTTGGGGGTCTACCCATGATGCTTTGCGAATGCACAACTTGCTTCCGGGCCCACTCTTTTCAGAGGTAAGGCCAGGACTAATTTCCTGCCTGGGGCCATCTGAGTCCCCCAGCAATTATCCTGAGACCCTTGCAGGTGGAGGAACGGAGTCTGGTTAAGAACATTTGTCCGCCTGTACTGTGAGAGCGGTGCCTAAATGCAGGGTGTCCAGAGGGATCCCAGGGCCCTGCTTGTTGGGGTGAAGTGGAAGGCATCTCCAAGTCTTCTGCGCAGATTAACCTCACAAACAGAGAGTTCCACGTGGGGTCAGCATTTCTCAGTCCGCTCTGCTGACCCCCTCCATTAGAATCACCTTAAGCATCGATTGAAAATGTGATTCCTTCTCTACATTAAACCCGTTTAAATGAACAAGGTAGGTTTTTTTAAGTGCAGGTGTAGAAAAATCTACAGGTTATATTAAGCAAAAAAAGCAAACTACAAAACTAGATGCACTATCATTTCTTTTGGGTAGGGAGAAAAATGGCTGAAAGGGACAGAAATCCTGGTGTTAATCTAATATTTTTTTTTTCCTGGAAGAATACTTTAGGATCTGTGATGACTGGTTACCCAGGGAAGAGAGACTTGGGGGTGCGGGAGGGAGACTCCTAGGTTTCATTTCAGCCCTGTCTGTTCTATTTGTGTTTCTAACCACGTATCTGTATTACTTTTATGCTTTTGAATGTCAGCAGGGATTATCCAGGCCGTGGGATTGCAGATCATTTTCTTTTCTTCTTTATGCTCTTTCTGTAGTAAGAAAATCAATTTTTATAAATACCATTTAAAAAAATGAATCTGCTACTGGCTTTCAGTACCAGATTCTGGTGGAAAGGAGCCCAGGGTTCCATATTTAACATGCACACTGGTATTTGAGAATTTGGGGGATCAGAGCCCACCACCCCGAAATATGCTACTTTGGCATATTAACTATTTGGAGTTGAAGACACTTGAGAAACAGCAGATGCAGGAAGGGCTCTCTGACCTCTCTCCTTCTACCTAAAAATAGAACATGAAATGAAGAAAGAGGCCCTCACTGCTCCAGGAAAGGCAGAAGGACTCCTCACTCCCCAGAGACTCTGCTCAGCCCAGAGAAGGCACTGAGAGGAATCTGCGTAACAGGCCTTGTCTTCTGTCACTTTCCCCATATAGTGACCTTCCCAGTTTGTCATTCCTAAAAGCCTAAGTCTCTTTTCCTTGGTCTTTACATTTCTGTACAAATTTGTTGTTCTTTGTTAAGATGCCCCAGAAGGCCCAGAGTTGTAACCACCCCTGAGTTACTCATCACTAAGCTTCCTCCATGTGGATGCACGCTGTATGTGTTAATAAGCTCTGTTAGTTTTTCTCTTGTTAATCTGTCTTTGTCAGTTTAATTTCCAGGCCCCCAAGCACAGAACCTAAGAGGGTATAGGAAATTTTTTTTTCCTTCCCTACAGGAATCTGGCTTGTAATCCCAGATACTTCCAGATGGACTTCTTGACCAATGCCAGGGCCTCCCTAGTCAGAAAATGCTGTCTGTTGCTTGCTTTTTACTTCCACACTGCGACTCAGGGATGACAGCACTGGGGCACTTAACTTGGGGTGCCCCCTTCAGATGCACGTGCATCCACTGGCTCCCATTCGTAGTGTGTTGTTTTCTCCTAGGCTATGTAACACTTTAGCAACCATCCTTTTCCACCAGTGGGATGCACTTTTCCTTAAGGATTCCCAGGTCCTGGGTCATGGGAGACCCTTCAGAGTAGTTTTGCATCTGTTTCTCTAAGACCCCTTTGCAGTAACGTTAGCCTGGGACCCATTTTTACAGTGATGTCCAGGCTGGGGTTTCCCAGTCCACTCAGAAAGCAAGAACTCAGAACTCTGACCTATTCAAGGTATAAGCTCCAGGTCTTCATTTTACAAGTTTTTTTTTTTTCCCCCTCCAGAGACCAGGTAGAACATGTGATTGGCTTTTTTGTCTCTCTGTGCAGCTGGATGGATTTTTTTTCCCTCTAGTCCACTCTTCCACACAGGGACAGAATTTTATGACTCTTGCATTTATAGAATTTCATCTCTTGCCTGATGTGACCCAAGGCCTCATCTTTGCCCCGTTCGGACGGTAACACCCAGAACCTATTCTTGGAACCCTTGTCAGTCCCTAGGCAGCGTCTGAACTGGTTTTGGTGTTTAGGCTCTGGTTTCTAGCTTCCTTATGATGAATGATTCCCTTTCTTGGTTGCATGCTCAGATGTGCATTTGAAACCTTTTTGGTTTGTTTATTTCATCCATCATTTCTAGGTGTTTGTGGAGGGAGATTTTGGTTTTATCTTCATCTTTAATCTTGCTGGAAACCGACATATCTCGAGCAGGAACTTAAATGTACAAAACACTCCTGCTTCCCTCTTGTCTTCAGTTGTTCTCCAGGTCCTGTGGGTCCCAGGTTCTGCCAGGCAGCGAGCCTTTCATCAGTATCATGAGCTTGTATCTTTCTCAAGACTTGTGATTTGACATTTCCATGCATTTGACAAGAAAATGAAAATACAAGCAGATGTTCACGATCCTCAAGACTGGACTACGAGGCAGGTTAGGACTTCTGTTAAGCTGTTAGGCATGGAGGGAAATTTTTGAGTGGGGATTCATTTTATAAGTGGTGGGTGAGTTCATTTGTGAATATTTTGGGGTTCTGAGCGTGCTGGTTTTCCTTCCACCTTGCAGTGTGGAGAAGGCGTGCCTTGATGGTGAGGATCCTAGGACGTGCTTTCCACGTGCGTCTGTCATGCTCAGAACGTGTGTCAGGGAACTCGCACTGCAGGAGCAGGGGGGTCTCCTCGTAACCTTTTCCCAGTCTGTGGCTTATTTGGCAAGCAGGAGGCCATCAGATGTCCAGTTTTTGCTGAGCTCAGCCTGCCCTATGAAGGACAAATCAATCTATGGGAAAAGCCCAAACCTGTTGGTTCACAGGTCTCACAGGGTGGGTGTTGATCTATGTATATCAAGATTGCTTGTGGTGCTAGAAAAAAATACAAATGCTTATGCTCTACCTCTGATTTGCTGAAATCCCCTCTCCTGGGATGGGACTGGGGAATTTGCCTTTTAAAATTCTCTAGGTGATTCTCTGTCCGTCTGTATTGCAGTGTGAGAATATTTGTCCTGGGTTCCTGCAGTGAGGAAGTGATGGGGAAACCAGTGCATTCCTAGGAATCTTTTGGGCAAACAGAATGTCCTTTTGAGATGGAGAGGCTACAGACAGAGAAGAGGGCATCTTAGGCTGCTTTGTGCTTGAACATGGTGTAGGAGAGGGAATCCTGCTCAAAAGCTTCATCAAAAAGCTTATCAAAAGCTTTTGTATCAAAAGCCTTATCTTTGGAGGTGATTTTTTAGGGGTGGGGGGAGGAGATGATTTAAAGCCACTTGGTGACATAAAAAGAAAGGAGGTGGGGGAGAGGGCAGGAGAAAATCCAACTGAGCGTTAACTTCTTCAGGGTTTGAGTTAAAACGTTGCCTGGGTTTCAGTTAAGCCGAGCACATTTCTCCCATCCCTGGTTAATCATGGGTTGCCATGGCAGCAGGCTCACTGCTCTCTGTAGCCCATCCCGGGTACCTGCCTCTGGTACCAGCGTTCCTACAGGCTCCCTGACTTCTCTGCAGGCTGGGGGCTGCAGTGACATAATGGTGGGCAGATTTTGGTGGGCAGGGGAGAACTTGCTACTTCAGGGATTTTACTGTGGGTAAACCCTACAGTCTAATAACTTCCAGAAAAGTGCCGGTTAGCTCTGTCTGGGTCGGATGTTCTGTTCTTGGTCACGTGCTTTGGACTGGCTTCAGGGACTGTATAAGCGAAGGCCTGGCCAGTTATCCCACGGGCAGAGCACCCCTCCATGCCACCTCCCCTTGGCACTCACTCACCCAGGGTTCCTCCGCGGGTTTCCCTTGGGTCCTCCCAGAGCAGGGTTTCTCAGTGTGGGTTCCATGGGCTTTGCACTGACGTTTGTTCCCATGTTCCTGGTTTAGTAAATCAGAGTGATTATGGATTCTGTCATCCTAAGAGCAGTGACAGGCGGAGGAACACATTTTGGGCGGAAGGTGATGTGTTCCATTCAGTGCAAAGGGAGCAACATGATAGTCAGACCCCCCAGGGAGGATTCTCAGTAAGCAGTTGGCAAGAGATCTGGGCTGGACAGAGCAATCCTGGGAGTCCGCTTTGATGGGTTTCCATTGTATTTTCCTGGATCCTTCTTCCTCTCCGAAGTTACGTCATCTGGCGTGCCTGTCACGCCTGCAGACTCCCGAGCCCACCCAGGTCTGCTATGAGTTCCACAAATCCACACTTTAAAATTTTTTTAAAGTCTTTTTTTTTATAAAAGTTATTTAGGTGATATTTCCTTGTAAATTTTACTGTATTGTGATGGGAATACTAATGTGCTAACTACCCCCTTAACACATTTTTAAGTGCGCTCTGTGTTACTGTTGACTGCTGGTGCAGTGTGGTGCAGCACGTCTCCAGAGCTTGTTCATCTTGCTTAACTGAAATTTTATGCCCTTTGATTCTGTGGACAAAGAATGTCGCCCGTCACATCAGTAAACAAAGGATGTTGCAGCCATCAAGCTGTCAGCCACTGCAGCCACCCTCATTTTGTACCCTGAGGGGATTCGGAATGGAAAAAAAAAAAAAAAACAAAACCAGGATACTGACCCTAGAGAGTTAAGGTGCACATCAAAGGAATTATTTCAATGGGCCCAGACTGTTGCATCTTCCCCTACATAGAAAATTCATTAACTTGAGATGTCTTTTTTTCTTTAATTAACAGTAACGTTTTGATGTTTCAACTACCTATTTGTTTGTTAGTAAATTTGTTTGTTTGCAAAACTCCTATATATCCTGGCTCCTCCCTTCCCTCTTCTGAGCAGTCCCTTAGAGTGATCTGAGAGGTTGCCCCTGGGCTGGAAGTCGTCAGCAAGTCTGCCAAATAAAACATAATTCTCAACTCTTAGGTTGTACCTTTTTTTTTTTTTTTTGGCTGACAATTCATAATTTCTTATTTTAAAAATAGGGATTGCTGCAGCAGTCTGGATGTCATCCTTGCCCAGGGGCCGCGCTAGTCTTCTCTGTATCTTTCAAATTTTGGTATATGTGCAGCCGAAATGACCACAAAAACCTCCCTAAATGGTGATCTTCTGTTGTTTTTTGTTTATTCATTCATTCATTTTGGCATGCTCAAGTTTGAGAACCACCATGAAAGATTCTAAACTTGGCCTGGGCTCAGCTAGGATCTTCTACCATCCAGCCACTCACAGACTGTTCCCACTGTACACATGTGGCCTCAGCCTCCCCAGCCACCTTGTGTAACATGAGCTACAAGGTGGGAGGATGACTGATGCCCCGTCTTCCAGCCCCGTGGTCCTTTTTTGCATTAATGGTCGAAAATCATCTGAACGTCCCTTCATTTTCAGGAAGTCATTTCTGCTTTGAGCTGAAGCTGAAGCATACAGACCTCTCACCAGCCACGTCTCTCCCCTTCTCTGGACCTCTGCTGGATGGCATATGTTTCCCCACTAAAAAGCATGCCATCCTTCACGCTTCCCCGTGGCTGCTAAGTAGGAACAGCATGAGAAAGTGTCTTCCCAGCCTGGCAAGCGTTTCCACTCTGCTCCATTAAATTTTCTCATTTCACCAGGCAGGGTCCACTCCTGAGCATGAGATGAGGTGGCCTCCTTCGACCCCACACTGATTTCGCTGAGAAGTCCCACTCCATCAGCTTCCTAATTTCTTTTATTCTTGCTGTCTCAGAACCAATTTCTTCCTTTGCTCCACTGAGTCCAAGCAACCTCAGGTCAGCAAAGCTACCTTTGCCTGTCAGCCTCCCGTCTGAGCCAGCGCTTCTGCCTCAGAAAGCAGAGGCCTCCAGGATTCAGCCTCCCCGCTCCGGGGTCCACGTGGAGCCCCCGCCAAGGCAGGTGCACGTCTCTGCCTAGTGCCCACTGGATCTGCTACCCAAAGACAGCCACCCTTTGAAGATGCCAAATCTCAACCAAAAACGGCAGAGAAAGAAATGTGTTTCCCTTGCTGGGAGCTGCATTCTGTTGCGTTGATTAGTTTTTAGAAACCCATTTTCCTCCTGGCTCTTTCCCCTAATTGCCTGTGTTTATGGTCAAATCCAGAGAGTAAAGAATAGTGCTTAATTCTTCCTGGCAGTTAGCTGTGTGATGCCATTTCATTAAGCTGCTAAGTTTCCATTTCCAAGGTGGAGTTCTAAAAATATTACATATATATTTGATAAATATGTCTCTTAAATTATAGATATGTATAATTTAAGAAATTAACCTGAAAAAGGAAATATAATGGCTTAATGAAATAGCATAGGTATATTATTTATATAAATTATATAGACCACGCATGTATTTGTGTATGTCTGTCTATCTGTCAATCCACCTGCCTGTATATGTATCTGTGTATCATGGTTTTCTCTGGATAATAAGCAACCAGCCAGGATGCTTCAGGGAAGCTAGTGACCTACTTTGTTCCCACCTCCTTGGTCGTAACATTTTTTCAGGAAGTGCAAACTGGCATGATGTGAGCCTAAGTCAACTACATTAGATGGGTAAGTCTATTTTTTAAAAAAAGAAGAAAGAAAGAAAAAGGGAGAGAAAAAGTGACTTTGTATTCCAAAGCAAAAATAGACCCTCTTAAAGGGCACCAGCCCTCTCCTTTTATTAACAGAAAGTCTCTATTATCTTTAGCAGTAGGTGATCTGTCCTGAAAGTTGAAAATGTCAACAAGGTTGTGGAATTTTGAAAAGTGTCCATGTTACGGCCAAGGCACGGCTCTGCTCTGCCCGCTGGACGGTTGGGATTGGACAGCTCTTGAAAATTCTGCACTAAATCCTATCACCATCTAATTTTTCCTCCTCCCCTGCGAACCCCCTGCTTTTCTGATTTACGTTACGAATGGATTAGGTGTCCTAGACACGCCATTAGCCTCTCCTTTATATTTTTATAAATGCAGTGCAAGTTGGGGATGCGAAGTGCTGAGATGTGGTTTGTGTGGCACTTGCTGTGTGCCCACCAGGGGCCCCCACATCCCCCCTCATCACCTCTTAAGCTGTCCTTGAGGGCGGGTAATACTATCACCCTTGCTTGGCAAACGTGGAAACTGAGGTACGGGGTGGGTACCAAATGACATCCTCAAAGATGCGCGGCCAGGAAATGGCAGAACTGGGATGTGAACTTGGGTGGCCGGGGAAATGGCGCCTTTAAAGTGAGTGAACCCAGAGTCTCATTTCCCCAGAACCACTCTTGCCTGCTTTTTCCTCCCCAGTGACAGAGAAAAAGGGAAAGAGAGAAGCCTGAAGAGGGGAGAAAAGAGGAAAGTGCCAGCGAGCCTGCAGGGGCTTTCCCCGGTCTCCCTGCTGTGTGCCTCCTGCAGGACTGGACGCCTGCAGCCAGACCGCCAGCCACTCAGCCTGTCCACCTTGTCCCCGCCTGCCCACACCCACAGTCTGTTGTTAGCTTTGATTGACAGTCCCCCCAGGAGATTGGGAGAAACTGCCAGACCCCCTCAAAGCAAACACATTGATGATAATTTGGATGTGGGCTCACGTGTGTTCTGTCTCTGTCTCTGTCACACACACACACGCACACAGAGATGCATATGCTGGAAAGGCGAGAAAAGGGAAATTTCTGGGACTCACAGCCATGGTAGCTGGCGGCTTTCTTCCCCATTAATCCTGGCCGGGGAAACAGGCAGCCCCTGTGTCCAAATCACTTTTGCTGATCTGGAGAGTGGGGACGTGGGGGCAAAACTAGCAAACTCGTGCCAGATCTGCCAAGAATTTCCCCGCCGTGTTTCTCTAATGGTGCCCGGGGATTTTCCTTTCCACGCCCCACCCTCCACCTGCTAGTCAGACCTCAGCAGAAGCTTGCTGTCATCCGTGTGACCTGTGCTCTTGTTCACGGAGAGCACCGAGGTTGGGAGAGTGGCTTTTCTTCACTAGTTGGGACCCTGTTCTCATAGAGTTGTGTGGTTTTTTTTTTTTTTTCTTAACAGCATGGGTAGCCGTGCTGAAATTTACCTTTGCACTCTGTCTGAAATGTTTTTCTCCCGAACAGATTAATAGCATGAAAATATTGCTGGGGAAATATTTAACTGATGAAGAAAACAAACCTTTAGAGACAAATATTTAGCGGCATTTACATAATGTGAAGTTTATTTGCATCTCGATGATATTCTAATTTCTCCTTATTTATAAACCCAGGCTGATTGGAAATGGGCCCACCTAACCTACGAACGTCCATCAGGGCCTTGACTTGGCTTCCAAGCTTTGGAGGTCATGCTAACACGGGGGTTCTTTTTCACTGAGTAGAATGCAGGGCTCCTGCCCCATGCAGGTGTGTTCTCTGTGGCAGAATATGCTTCTTGATGACCTGCATCCTCACCCCCAGAAAAGAGACTTTGCTGATCCTTGTCCACTGCTGTGCCGTTTGCCCCCAGGACTTCCATCATCTCCTGGAATTTATTCTTGGTTAGTAAGCTCCTCTGCTGAGATGCAGCTCAACCACCTGCCCCATCCCCACATCATCCTTTGTTACTCTTTATGTGATTTTCTTGTCTTTCTTTTTTTCTTTTTGGTAACATAACTTTCTTTCTTTATTGAAGTAGAGTTGATTTACAGCGTTGTGTTAGTTTCCGCTGTACGGCATAGTGATTCAGTGATACGTCGTTTTTCATATTCTTTATCATTACAGGCACTGTATATAGTTCCTGCTGCTACACAGTGAGACCTTGTTGTTTTTCTATTTTATACGTAGTAGCGTGTATCTGCAAATCCCAGACTCCTGGTTTATCCCTCCCCTCATGTGATTTTCTTGAATTTGGCCAATGTCTGGGAGCTTTCCGTCGTGGTGAAGCAGGGCTTGCTTTCTGGAGAAGAAGAGGAAGGCAGACGGGGACACCTGTGCTGGCTCGTCCACCCTGCCTCTCTCCTCAGCGGAACGTGCTCTGCTCCGGGTGGGCTTTTGGACAGGGTTGACATCTGAGTGACCAGGGCCCAGGACTGGCCCAGTCAAGGAGATCAGCTGCTTTCGGGGGCAGAGTGGTTAATCTGGCCGGAACTCAGGCCAGGAGACCATTGTAAGGAACTGGGGATTTGCATGGGCAGCGAGCCTTGGGTGAGAAGGTGGACCTCAGTTTGGGCCTGAAGGCCAAGTTTAAGTCCTCTTTGCTCTCGTGTCTGTTTTGTTCTGCAGCCTGGAGTGAAGCCTACAGAGCTAACAGTCACCTGAAGTTGGCTAATTCCTTTGAAATTACAGGGTCCTTGCAGAGACCAGGCAAGGCTTGGAAAGTACAGGGTGAGACTGGTGAGCTGAGACTGTCCTGGTGTCTGGAGGTCACGAGCGCTTCAGTGACGGTGGTCTTGGAAGGGTGCCTGGCAACGCGGGCTGATGAAACGGGCAGTCTCAGAGGCTGTTGCTGGGAGGGACTCCGATGCTGTGTGGTCCAGCTGGCAGACCAGCTGCACTGGCCCCGCCCCAGGGCCTTTCCCAAGTGCTGACTGGCAGGTTCCTCCCTGAGAGATGCCAGGTCAATACAGCTGAGGCTGGGGATCTGGATTTTTTTATTCCTCAGATGATTATGACATGAAGTCAGTTTTCAGAAGCACCAATTCAATCCTTTCAGTGATGCCTCTGACAACAGGGCTCCCAGAGCAGGCAGACTCTCCCTAGAACCTGTCCCCACCTGGGAGTGAGCACGGGGGGTGTCGAAGCTGCAGCGGGCAAGGTGGTCAGGTGCCTCCTGAGGCATCTGTGTGGTGGAAGGAAACGTTTGTGCCCCACATGCCTCCGAGAATTAGTAGATGGAGGGGATTTTGGTTTTTAGAGGAGGTGGAGGCTAGGCTGGAGGGGAAGGAGGTTGAGGTGGTGTGGTTGGTGGAAACAGCCCCAAACTGGCAGTCAGGAGAGCTGGGTGTGACCCTCGGTCCTGCTGCTTTGTAGCTGAGCCATCCTTAGCCAGATGACTCAGTCTCTGAGCCTCGTTCTCTTACTTCCGTCCGACTTCTTTTGGTTGCTGATGCCAGGAATCGACTTGACTCCTGAAGCCAAAGAGACTTTTATTGGCTTATTAGTGGGGAGGATTCTGGAAGCTCATGAAATCAGGCTTCAGGTCTGGAGCAGGGAACGTGGCACCACTGAGGTGCCTTCTCCACCTGATGTGTCTCCCTTGTGTCTGGTGGTGTGGCTGGACTTCAGTCCACGGGGAAGGGCCCATGGGCATTATGCATAGCCCAAGGGCTTTGACTGGCTGGCTTGAATCATAAGTCCACCCCTGAACTGGCCACTCTGGCCTGGACACTAGAGCAGGTTTAGGGTTGGGTGTTGGACCCGGAGAGGTCTAATGCTGGACACCACAGTCTTCTCTGTCTGAATTCTGAATCAACTATAAGAAGCGAAGGAGGAGGCAGATGGAAATAAAAATATCACCGTCATTGCCAGTGAAGACTGGCTGAGAGGCAAGAGCTTAGATGTGCATCAGCAGTGGGATTCGTAGTGGTGAGTGCAGAATTAGGCCCACTGGCCCACCAGCTCAGACATGTCTGGGGCCGCATGGGCACCTTGCTGCATGGGAGATTAGACCAGAAGTCATGCTATCCATGGGCACCTTGACATTCAAGGGAAGAGGGAAGGGGTTGAAGCATCCATATCTGGTTCCTCCCCTCAAATTCACATCTCAAGAAACTCCCTCTGTTCCCATGAGGCATGAAGGGCAGGACAAAAGGCCAAGAGTTTTAAAGGGAAAATCCGTCCTCCTGGAACGGAGGACTGGGGGAGAAGCATTCCACACCCACCCGGTAGTTACAAGGAGAAGGCAGAGCTGGGAATGATGGCGGCACAGCTTCTCGGAAGGAAGAATGTTGGGAGAGGGCCAGAGC
Source organism: Camelus ferus (assembly GCF_009834535.1). Classification (NCBI taxonomy): domain Eukaryota; kingdom Metazoa; phylum Chordata; class Mammalia; order Artiodactyla; family Camelidae; genus Camelus; species Camelus ferus. The sequence continues at coordinate 26,746,510 of NC_045711.1, forward strand.
CAACCCATTCCTTACCTGGATAGGTACGGAATTAAAAGAACCCACCTTGTTAAGTTGTTCCTAGGATTAAAGAAGATGAAAACTTCTCCAGGTGGCTAAACGTCTGGGCCCTTGCGTGGTCCACAACAGGCACTCGGGCAGTGAGAGCTGAACCTGAATTGGGCACAGAGAAGGTTGTAAGGCAAGAGCATCAGCTTCCTTTGGGGCTGCCGTGTGTCACGGGGGCTTGGTGGTGGTATAAGCTTGTGAGAGTTAGATTATCATTTTTTTTCAGGTTGTCATTTACTATCCATGGAACTGGACTTCCCTCCTTTTTGGTTTTTCCCCTTTGTCTCCTGGTAAAGATTAGGTTAAAGTCAGCCTTCTATGAGTGAGAAGTTAGTTAAGACAACATCTCCAATAGGGTTACTATGCAAAAAAGTCCCCAAGGAGATTTATCTAATTCCATTGATTGCATAGTGTTTCCTGGAAATCCAGGCGCACTGAACTCAAGTTCAATCATGGTTATCAAGTCCAGGCCCATCCTAATGGGCCACGCAGGGCTCAGGGAGCATTGGAGGTGAGGACAGACCAGGCTTGGTGCAAATGTTAAAGCAAACATGAAATGAAAAGGCGTTGCGCGAACAGCACGAGGATGCTAGCATGCTTTCTCCAGGGAAGGTGGTGCTCTGTCACTCCTTGAACTCTTATTTAGAATTAGTCAAGCTGACCAGTGACTTCTCTTGTGAGTCACACGTAGCTGGATTGTCCCCATCAGACGCTGGGTGGAACTGGGCAGTTCAATTTCTCAGAGGCCAGGAAGGCTTTGGAATAATCTCATGAGGACCACCAACCATAAAAAAAAAAAAAAAAAAAAAAAAAAGATGAAGAGAGAGATCTTAAAAGTCCTGCTTTTAGTGGTCTCTATTAGGGGCCAGCAAAGTACAGCCTGCGACCAGATCCATAAAATTTGTTTTTGTAAAAAAAAAAAGTTTTATTGGAACACAGACGGGCCAAGTCATTTACGGATTCTCCCTGGCTTCCTCTGTGCTCTAATGACAGAGTTAAGTGATTGCTGTGAAGACAGAATGACCCGCAAAGTCTGAAATATTTCTTATCTGGACCTTTGCAAGAAATAAAATAAAATAAAATAAAGGGGTTTACTGATCCTTGACCTAGATGTTCATAAAATAGATGTTTAGATAAATCAGTGTTGGTCTTTCCATAGGTAGAATATTTTGGGTGGAGGGTCTTCACCTTAAATAAAACTGTAAACTCTTTGAAACTATGTGCAAAACGTTCCGTGTAGATGTGTGTGGGCATTTTTCTGGGAAAGAGCTTCACCGGCTTTGTATTCACCCTGCAAATATTTGAGTACGTCCTCTGTGCCGGCACTGTGCCGGTCACCACAGATAAAATTGTGAGCAAGGCGCCAGCCCTTCCCTCGTGAGTGAATATAAGAGGTGATGGCCTTGCAAACTGACAACAAATAAATGATCCAGTGAAAAAAATGTGAAATATTATGGAAAGTCAAGCTGCAAAAGGACTCCCCCGGCCACTCGCACGTTCTTCCTCATAGACCATTTAAACTGTGCCTGAAGAAAGAAGGGCTTAGAAACCACCCACAAAGACCACATTTCCATCACAGAAGTGTCAGAACAAGAAATATGGGCCCTTTTATGTTTGACCAGCATTTGGCTGATTTTTATGTGGTGATTTCTAATTCCTGTCTCCTGCTTGCTATTATTATTCTAAACACCAAAGCTCACCGGAGGCCTGGAAGTTAATTTGTTGTGCTTGACTTTGAAATGATTTGGTCAATAAGCTTATCTTTTCTTTGGACCAGGAAAGAAATCTGGAGTATGAATTCTTAGTTCTCTGTTTGGCTGCTGGAAATTCTGCATGGTGCCTGTCTGAACCATTGACACGGGAGAATATATTATGGTGTGGAATAATGTTCACGCTTTACTGCTGTGTAAAATCGTGTTTCCAAATAGTATGATCCAGTTTGAAAAATGAATATGTGTGTGTGCGTGCAGCTATACCCACACAGTATAAATATAAAAAAGATGGTCAGGAATTTTTAAAGGTGTTCACCTCTCGGGGGTGAATGGTTTTTTGTTTTTCATTGTGCTGACTCTGTATTTCCTATAATGGGTGGGAATTTTGGCATTGTCAGAAAATATTTTAATATATTTTTTAAGGGAAAATCACACTTTTATTTGAGGGCACCAAAGATGTTGATGCCTCGGGGGCAAATGAATTCGCTCCTCCTTTAGGGTATGTTCGGATTTTATGAAGGGTTGGAACGTGCTGTCTGTGAGGCTCATCTTGGGGGCATTTCTTGGGCTGGAGCAGAGTTCTAGAAACACTGGCCCTGGAAACAGCCGCTCTCCTGCTCGCCAGGGCGGGGTGATTATTCAGGCCAGCCGTGTGGGAGGCTGTCTCCGGAAGCACAGGAGGTTAGTGCTGGAAGGGGCCCCGGCCTCGGTCTAGTTCAGCTCATTCACGGTTGGAAGAAGCAAAGGCCTTTAGGGGTTGGGACTTCCCTAGGGTTACGTGCAGGAGACTGGAGATAGAGTTGGCCTGAGAATTCTACTTCATTGTGTCTTCTGAAGAGAGAGGAAAACCTGGTGCAAGTTTAACATGGACTGAAGACATGAGGACTTGGATGTCTGAGGACATGAATAAAGCTCTGCGGCGGACTTTCCCTACCCGCCCCTGCCAGCTGCTTGGCTCCCGAATCCCTTGACCATTTTGTGACTCTCCCTTCCCCCCCAGTTTTCGAGTCTTGTTGGAAGACAGAGCCTGCCTTTCAGGACAGAAACTGGACTTCCAGCCTCTCTGGCAGCTAGGGGTGACCTTGGCTTAGCCAGTTGGATGGACCTGATGGCAGAGAGGGAGTGGCTAACATTTTGGGGTGCTGGGGATAGAGGTACCACCCTGAGGGCCGTGCGGGGGCATTTTGTGGGCGGGGCAGGAATCCTGGTCCTTGGGCCCCATCTGCGTTCCAGGCGGGGTTCTGTGGCCTTCCTGGGTTGATTCCCTGAGCCCCTCAGGACCCTTCTGATGAACCAGCTGGCTTCTGTCGCCCACCACTGGGGACTGTGCCCGAGAAACTCTTCCTACGGAAGCTGGACACGGACTTCCGTTCTCTTTTGCATCCGGGTGAAGCCTCAGCTCTCTGGCCTTCTCGTAACAAGACAAAAAGCACACCCCAAAGCTTCAGTCGTCCGTGCCTGTCTTGTTCTTTCCTTTTTTGTTCTCTCCAGCGCTTATCCTGTGATCCAGCATCAGTTGTTTGCATCCAGTCAAGCAAGACAATCCCTAAACCAAGAAATATTTGTGGAATTTGAGTCTCACGTAAAGCTTCTTAAAAGCAGCGTGCTTGCTTTAGTTTTGCGGCCCTTGACACGAGAAAGACTTTCTTTTCCACTGTCATTTGCAGAATGTCATGCTGTTTGTTAACACTGGCCGCACGTATATTGTCTTGATTGTAGCAGCTAAGAGGTTTTCATTGATACTGTCATGTTCTGACTAGGATCAGAGAGGGAACGCTAGCTATAAATAGAGAGGCATCATGTTGATTTAGACCCTGTATTGTCCCTATATTTAGACCCTATATCGCTTGGGGAAGATGAGAGAGCGTTTTGGTTGGAAGGAATTTATTTTTCTCTCAAGTCTTCTGCCGGTGGTTACATTTCCTTGTGGTGGCTCCTATCCTATTAAAAAAAATAATAATAATAAAAGGACTTTTACTTGAAGAAAGGAAATGATAGCTCCGATCAAGACAGTTCAATTCCTTTTCACCTTCTAATCTCAAATTCCTTTCCTTTCCCACTGCATTGGGGAAAAAAACCCTGTATGTCCTCAGGTGCTCAGCTGTAACTCAGGGTCAGGTAAAGCCCCGTCTACTTCTTTGGGACTCCTAGTTAGGCAGTAATATTTAGACTGAAGTGAATTTAAGCACAGAGAAAGTACCTCGATTGACTTGTAGCTGGACAGTCTAAAACATCCATTTTTAGAATTTAGTCTTTGTCAGAATTACGTTGGGGTGAGAGTGAAGGGGCATGTGGCTTGTAGAATGCAGGTTCCTGGGCCCTCCTCCCAGAGGTTCTAATTTAATAGCTACCAGGGTGGGTTGTTTCAGGAGCTCCCACCATGCCCGCCAGTGGGTGGTCTTCATTCCACACTTGGAGACGCAGTGGTCCAGGCTACTCACCTTTATTCTCAGAATTAGAGGAGGTGGCAGAGCTGCATTATGTCAAAGGTGCACACGAGCCAAACGACTGCTGGGTTAATATTAGCAATTGGACACGGGCCCTGAAAGAGGTGCTGTCATCCTCTGGGACGCCTCCACCTTGACCGGGTAATTTACAACTGTGTACATCAAGCGAGGAGCCACCATCTTTCCCGGAGAAGCTGAAAGTCCTTTGCAAAGCCCTTGTAAGCATTCTTCAATTCTCCAAAACATCCTTTCTTTAATGAGGGTGCTGGAACTCCTTTGAAGGAAATGTCTTCTGCTGGGGGACACCCCCTCCCTCGAATAAAAAAAGCTACGACGGTCTCTTCCTGACCAGGGGATTTGGACGGAACGTAATGTGCAGGATAAGCTAAGAACTGCAGAGACAGCTCCGGAGTCCACTTGGGATTTGTTTTCAGGGCACAGTTAATTCATCAGGAATGAGCTCCTGGTGATAAAATGGTTGTTTGTCCCTTTAAAGTAGAAGAGCTGACCTAGTAGGTAGGCGTTTTCATCTTGTTGGAAGTCTTGGCTCCCTTGACTGAGAGTAGAAATTATTACCTCACTTAGCTATTTGGAACAGGCAAGGTTTTAGTGGGTGATTTGCTTAACGGATGAGAAATCTTTAGCTAATAGTGAACCCATCTCTTCTTCTGATGCACACTTAATTTTTACCAGTGATGCAGATCTGTTTGTTTCTGTGTTGTCGCAAAGCACTTGCTTATTCATAAGCATCAAAAGTAAGGCATGGCTTACTTACAGTGTCTGGAAAATAGATACTGACTGAAAAGACGGGGGAATTTAATCAGCCTTCTTACACAGACAGCATTTGACCCTCTGATAACTGTGTGGATTGTGATTATTAGAATGATAAGCAGACACATCTATTATGGTTACAAAGATTATAAATAAGTTTATCATTTCTCTTAAACCCCAGATGCTTCTCTGCCTAAAGATTAGTAATTAAGCATAATGAATACTTCAGTTATCTTTCCATGAAGTTTCCCTGGCCTCTAATGGAATCTTTTCCTGCCCTGGATTATACATGACCCAGGGAGTGTATCCTTGAAAGATTTTTTTCACTGAGACAAGTGTGTGGCTGCCTTCAGAGGAGAGAGCAATCAGTTTGCCCAACTTTTCCCCACCCTGGAACTCAGACCTTAAATTGGGCACAAATAGGACTGTCAGTTAAAATACAGGATACCCAGTTAAGTTCAAATTTCAGATAAGCAATGAATACTTTTAAGCATAAGTATATCCCATGTGATATTTGGGATATACTTATACAGAAAGTTTCTGTTTTATCTGAAATTCACATACAACTCAGCACCCTGTCTTTTTATTTGCTAAATCCAGAAACTCTAGCAAGGTTCCTGCCCAAACTAGATTTTTCTTTCTTTCTTTCTTTCTTTTTTTTTTTTTTTTTTTTGCTGTGGAGGCATACCTCAGTTCATCATGCTTTGCTTCATTAAGCTTCGCAGATACTGCATATTTTAATGCAAATTGAAGATTTTCGGTAACCCCGCATCAAGCAAGTTTATCAATGTCATTTTCCGAAAGCAGTTGCTCACTTCCTGTCTCCATGTCATGTTTTGGTAACCCTCACAATATTTCAGACTTTTTCGTTATTATCGTATTTGTTATAGTGATCTGTGGTCAGTGATCTGTGATGTTACTGCTACGACTCACTGAAGGCTCAGAGGACGGTTAGCATTTTTTAGCAATGAAGTATTATTAAGGTATTTTTTTGGACACAAGGCTATTGCACACCCCACAGACCACAGTATAGTGTAAACATGACTATGAGGTGGGGAACCAAAAAGTTCGTGGGACTCACTTTATTGTGATACTTGCTCCATCGTGCTGGTCTGGCACCGAACCCGCGATGTCTCCGAGGTCTGCCTGTGCGTACTGTCTGCAGAGCTGCCGAGTGGCTCACCACAGTCCCAGGGTGTGGGAAGGAGCAAGCCTCCCAAAGCAGGAGAAGCTCTGATACCCTCCGCCTTTGAAAAGGGTGGTGTCTCAATATTGAGAGGGAAAAGTGGCTTTCGGGGCCATCCCAGGTAGTGGTTTAAATGAAGCAGATGATTCTTCCTTTATTAAAAGGCACTTTGCTGTCTTGAGGGATGTCAAGGAGGAATCTGATGCATGGAGGCTGAAACTCCAACGTGACCAGGCGGACTCGTCTGTCTGATGGATAACGGTGCCTGCTGCTCCCAGCTCCGTGTCCTGACTCACCGACAAACATAAGTGGGTCCCAGGAAAATTACTCGTGTCTGTAAGGAATTAGCTAATCATTGTCTCATCAAGAGGCCTCGTTTGGACAGAGGACCGCCTTTCACAAAAGAGGAAAGTAATAAGCCTGGAGCTATGAGAAAGGTTCGATTTCGCTTGTGGTCAAAGAAATTACCAATTAGAAGAAATGTTGTTTCTCCCACAAATGAATACATTTATTTATTGGGGGGGGGTAGTAATTAGGTTTATTTATTTATTCTAATGGAGTACTGGGGATTGAACCCAGGACCTTGTGCATGCTAGGCAAGCACTCTACCAGTGAGCTCTGCCCTCCCCCTTGAATACATTTATTTTTAAATGCAAAATACTCAGGCTGACTTGAAAAAAAATAGCATGAGGAGAACTTGCAGACTCTGCTCAGGGGACTGTAAATGGCATGGCCTTTCCGGAAATTAATTAGACACATGCATCCAGGCTCTTCGATCAGCAGTTCAACTTCTGGGAACTTTGTACAAATCTCTGATTGTTTTTATAGGTTAAAAGTTTTGCAGTGGTATTTATAGGGAAGAAAAATTTTGAAATAGCCTAAATGCCCAGTGGGGTGAGAACGTAAATAGTAATTTATATTGCTTGAAATGCTTACAAGGGTTTTTAATCATATGGGGGAAAATGCTTGTGGGATGTTTAGTGGGAACAGAAATAGTCTGCCGTTGTGTAATGAGATCATCTCAGTTCTGTAAAAACCACATGAAAAAGCATGGAAGGAAATACACCAAACTCTAAATTTTTTTTTCCCTAGCTGATGTGATTATGTGTGATTTCAGTTTCCTTCTGTGCACTTTTAGGTTTCCCAAGGTTACTTCAATATGCATTTGTATCTTTTTAATCAGAAATGAGATTATTGGAAGGAGAGTTTTGTATGGGGGCACTTGCCCAATGGCAAGATGGATTGAATAGTTGATCAGCCCTGCCTTGACCAGTTAAACCCATTAAACTTATTAAATTGATGGCATTTATATGAATGTCCTGCTGGCAGTTTTATGCCAGGATTTTACATTTGCAGATTATATGTCGGTGTTTACAAGGGTTTCTGGAGGATCTGAGGACACTCCTGAGTGGGTGGCCTCGTAAGAGACTTCTCCCAGGGAATTCCCCATGAGCACACTTTTCCTTCCCTCTTTCCACCATCCCTTATCCAATAGAAGAGTGCATTATATCGCCAACCTACAGCACTCCCGCTTCCCCGTTCCTGACTGTGGGTCACGTCTCAAGTGCCCACTGGGCTCCAAAGACAGCATTCAAGGCAAGATGTTGAAGAGTCAAAATCACCCCCTTGAAAATCCTTTTTCTCTCTTAAAGCACCAGTCTTGCCCGCCACCCATCCCCACCCCCAGAAGATCAAAAGCCAAGAATGAATTTGTTTTGTTTTTCTCTCCAATGCCCCTGCTTTCTTGAGAAACTGAAGCCACAATGTGTTTGAAGAGGCAGCACTGGAAGGTGGAAAGGGAGTGATGGGTAAATGAAGGCAGTTTTCTCTTGTTTATTTTCAGATGCACCTATCTGCATCTGCATTTGTCAGACGCACGTGTGATACAGCTCCGTTGTCGTTAAATTTTAGGAAACCAATTGTTGGTCAACAATTACTTACAAACAAACAAGTAAGCACCTGAAAGATTTAAGGATCTTTGCACAAAGATCCCCACCCCTCAACTGCAATAGGACTTTTTCCTCACGTGCTAAGCTCTGTTTCCTGGGATAGCTCAGCCCCTTTTACAAGTTCCAGTGGTAAAGATGAATCATGAAGCCATGCAACAGAGAATTAGTGCATGAAGTCAAGGAGGTATTTATGTCCCCCGGGTGGGTGCCCATCCTGGGTTGGAGGGAGCAGAAGGAGTATGCCCCCGTGTGGCAAGAGAGAAGCACCGCATCTTTTAGCATCTGCAAGAGAGTGATGAGTCAATCTTAGAAAAAAAAGAAAGTGGTTTTGCAAATGACAGGCTGGGAACTAAGCAAAATGCCCTGGAGCCATTAAAAACTAGAGTCACAGAGGCTAAGAAATTTAGAAAATGTTTCTGTAGTTTTAAATAAAACGAGTGGAATATGAAACTGTATTTCTTAAATTTTAAATTTTTACTTATCTAGGGGAAGGTAATTAGGTTTATTCCTTCCTTCCTTCCTGGGGTTTGAACCCAGGACCTCGTGCATGCTAAGCATGTGCTCTAGCACTTGAGTTCTATCCTCCCCCCGAAACTGTGTCTTAAGACGCAGAATCCACTGCAACAGCTAACGTTAATTGTACTTTTCACGTGCAGGGTGCCATGCCAAGTGCTTTAAATGTATTTTAGTTCTCATAACAGCCTTACTAAGTAGATAAGGTTGTGAAACCTATTTTATTGCAAAGGCACTGAGGCATGGACACAGCATTTGCCTGAAGCCTTTATGGCTAATGATTGACAGACCCACAGTCCTGTGGTTGACAGAGCCTTGATCCCACAGCAGCCTGTGTGGTCGGGCATCTGTTCTCTTGTCCGTCTGCACTCATTGCAAACATACAAAACATCAGCGTGCACAAACTGGACGAGGGCTTGGGACAAAAGGCAGTCAATGTGTTAAGGATATTGGTGACTCTCTTTGGAGAGCAGTCTTTAATGTGGTTATATTTACAGCTTTACAGAAAAGGAAACAGTACGAGAGTTGCAGATCGCTTTAGAGACAGAAGTAGGCTTTAGTTTTGGATGTCTCGAAGCTGAGGGGACTTCTACCAAGACTGAGAGAACCACTCTGGCTCTTTCTTAAATTTCCGTGTGCTGCTAAGAAGGGCATCCACCATGGGCCTTGGTTCCTCTCCATGCCGAGGTTGATACTAACCAATGTTGAGTAATTATCTCACGTTCAATATTTCAGATGCAGCCTTCGTGATATAAAGGAAGTTGTGCCAATCCCATAAATGATTAAAGAAACAGAACCAAATTTCTTAGCAAACATTGTCACACTCATGTTGATAATTGAATTTCCCCCCTCACGTTATTCTGATTCTCTGGGAAACAAAAAGGAAGGGGAAAAATAAGTGAATAGATTCTATATATGAAATAGAGAAACAACAAGGTCCTACTGTAGAGCACAGGGAACTATCTTCAATACCTTGTAATGGCCTATGATGAAAAAGAATATGAAAAGGTATATATACACGTGTGTGTGTATGTATGGGTGTATATGTACATAGGTATATGTATATAAAATGAGTCACTAAGCTGTACACCAGAAATTAGCAATGCATTGTAAATTGACTCTACTTCAATTAAAAAAAAAAAGTCAGTGGATCCTCCTCTTTCCCTGCTTTTGATCAGCCTTTTGATTTTGTTTGTGTGTAGCTAGACGGTGAATATATAGATTGTTGACTGCTCTTTATTTTGTGTTTCATAACAGGGGTTTAGAAAGAAGGACTTTTTTTTCCTGCATTTAGCAAATGATCATTTGCCTATCTCTGCTAATTCAACCAAATCATCTCCAGTGATATCTGGGGGATGTTTTTAAGGCTCTGGTGGCTGGCGGTCTGTTCATTAGCGTTGCCGCATCCATTGACGGCCTGAGGTCCCGTTGCTGGGCCGATTAGATTTGGCCGGTGACATCATCACACGGGCAGCCAGCATCCTGTGCCCCTGGTGAGACTGGGCCCATGGGTTATGAAAGGAAGGTCACCGTGGCATTTATCTAGCGAGGTGCTCTCAGGAAGAGGTCCTTGAATCAATAAGGATTCAAACATCATTTCAAAATTATTGGTGTATTTTTGTTGTTGTTTGAGAGAGGATAGTAAGTATCACCACACTTTCAAAAGCGTCACTGATCCGAAATAGTGTAGGGCCTCTGATCTAGAGACATCAGGGCTTTTCACTTCAAGGGGAGGAAGTCAGACCCTGAGGGGTTGTCTTAGGGCACCCCCACCCCCGGCTTGTGCCCACCATCATATGTGGTATGATGTGTTTTGGGACAAGAATCACGCCCCTCGTTTGGGAGAGAAGAAAGCAGGGAAGCCAGTGTGTCCAATAAGCTCATCCTGTGATTCAGCGGGAAAAGGTGAACCTTGGACTGGTCTGTCTGTTCCCCCGTGGTTCTCATTCTCAAATGCAGCAATGGGGTGTCTCCCCGGGAAGGGTGAAGTGGCGGGGTGACGAGCTGAGCCTCAGCACTGGGTCTCTTCTTTGTGTGGATTCGTAGATGCTTGAGCTTAAATTTAAAAAAAAAAAGAAAGGTTTTGATAATGAGGAGCTTTGAAATTTTTCCTTTCCACCTTCCTAAAAGAATTGTAACCTTGTGTCCTGTGCTTGGCGTTAATAAATATTTCCTACTTACAGCTGCTTGACACTTAAAATAGTAGGTCTAGTGGGTTTGGAAACAGTGTTTTCATGAAACATTTTCAGGTTTGTCTCTGAGCGGGAGTGATTATAAATACGAGGTTTCCACGGAGCCCTTTCTGCCTCTTGCGTCACGCAGTGCGAGCTCACCAGGCTTTCTCTGAACTAAAGGTCTGGGATTTCAAGCTCCTAAATGTCACTGTGGTGACTGCTCTCCCTACCTTTTTTGGTGAGCAAAGGAGCTGGTCAGCAGTCCATCCGTCCACCCCCTGGTCGACCTGGGTCAGAGGTGGCCTCTGGAGGCACAGGACCCAGCTTGATTCCTGAATCCAACTTGGACCGGCTGTGTGACCTGGGACCAGTTACTCCACCTCTCTGTTCTTCAAGTTCCCCTTTTGTTAAAGGGAATGAACTCCACTGCATGGGGCTCGTGTAAGGATTGAGGATTAACTGAGAATAAGTTCTTGGTATCGCCTATTCCCCCGTGTCACTGACGACCTTTTTCGTTTCTGAGCCCGACACCGGCTGCTCCTTCCCCAAAATGTCCTTCTTCTTTGCCAAAACCCTACTTGAGAAGTGCCCAGACCGTTCTTCCTCTTTCAGGAAATCTCATAGGTGCTTGGCCAGTGCCTCCGTTAATCAGCCATCCTTTGTCCATGGCGCTGGCATTTTCCTTGACGGTGTGCAGTGGTTTCAGCCACCTCCCCGGGAGAGGCAAGACGATTCCTGGCTCAGGATGCATCCGTAGTCTCTGTCATGACGTATTTGGACTAATTTTCCTCGTTGCAGACTCATTGGTGGCTGTCACCAAACGGTGGCTTTTTTAACTTTCTCGAGTGCTTCAGGCGTTCACACCCCCCAGTTCCCCACTAGGGAAGGCAGCAGCGTCACTTTTCACACGTCGGGACCCCAAGACGAGTTGTGCGTCCTTACCTCAGTTAATAACTCTTTATGCCCCTTGGTGTTCCTATTAGTCGTATGTTTGGTGCTGGAATGTGCTAACGGGACCCTCATCTCCGTCGCTTTCTGTGCATTTGCAGAAGATTCAGAGTTGGATTCTTTTTTGTGACATTGACAAAAACAAATGTAGCCTTTGGTGCTTGTTAGAGAGTGTTCATTCCTGTCCCTTAGACGTAAAGGAATTTATGTGTGTGTTTCTTGTCTGTCCTCTCTTCAATGATAAAATCCCAACGGGAAGAGGCTTTTTTTTTTTTCCTATCCCTACCAGCTTTTCACTGGAGCACATCCAGGGCTCAGGGCTGTGTGTTCAGGGCCCTCGGAAATGGGGGTGTCCACTGACCGGTCCAGGAGACGGCTCAGTGCCCTCCAGCACAGTGCAGCGTCGTTCCTGCACGACACTCCGGCCTGCTCTGCTTGTGTCTTTAGTGCTTATGAGCTTATCTCATGTGTTTGATTCAACTCCCCATCCAACCTCTGCCGCCTGAGTGCTCAGGTATTGCCAGCTTAAAATGTACAAAACATTCCCCTCCATGTGTGTGCAGAAACACACCTGTGCGTACACACAGAAAGACGGTCTGACGCCTGGGGCCAGAAGGATGGTACCCAGTGGTAATTGTACAGATGTGCACATGCACACACTGGGGGAGACATCACACAGTGAGTGTTTAACTTCAACTCATGCAAATACTGCCTAGGAGGAGTTGCCACCCAGCTGTCTGTTTCTTATTCTTCAAGCTGCCCTGGCTTGATTTGAGTAAACAAACATCATAACTTTGTAAAAGAAGTAGGTTTTATTTTCTTTTCATATTTTTGATATGTAAAACCATATTCCACTCAGGTAGGCTCATCTGAAAAGGAAATCGAGGGTCTGCTCCAGTTTAGGTGGTGAGATTCTGGTCTTCACATGAAGCACCTGAGGGGATGAAATAACTACGCTTGCCTGGCTTCACAGCGAAGAGTAGGGCGAGGCCGCACCAGACGCCTGGGGTCAGGGCCAGAAGTAGTCCTCCAAGTGTCTTAATTTGACTTTGGGAAAAATTTTCTGCAACTTTCAGCTTCGGGATGAGGGTTCTTTTGCTCCGTCAGTTGAGAAGGGAAGCGGATACCGCGGAGTTCCACCCCTCCAGTTGGTGACCGTTAACTTACGGAGGGGGTGTCCCCCAACAGAACAGAGTATCAGTCAAGCTTCTGCTGTCCCCCCCAACCTGGGGAGCCGCAAAATTCACCATCCAAACCAGGACACTTTTGACAGTGAAAGGGGGCCCTCATAATCCCCCTGGGACAGCAAGTCAAAACTGGGCTGCAGAGTTGCTCTGCTCATGGTGGATACCCCAACAAACGTGTTCTGGTGGCCTGTCTGTGACCTCTGACTTAGGCTCTGCAGATTCAGGTGATGGAGAGACTCTTTCCATTTGCATCACCACGTGCTTAAGATTTGCTCAAGACCCTCCTCCTCCAGGAAGCCTCTCACAGATCCCGCCCATGCCATGAGCATCACTCTCGCCCTCCTGTATTTCAGCTCCAGGCGATTTCCCTCCGTTAGGAATCAACAAATAACCCAGGAGACCCTGGGGATTTGGGATAATGTGGACCCAAGAAATGACACCCTTCAGACATATACCCAAAGGAGAATTTTTATTTTTTATTTTATTTTATTTTTGATTGAAGTACAGTTGATTTACAATATTGTGCTAGTTTCAGGTGTGTAGTGAACTGATTCTGTGATCCCTATATGTTTGTATATGTCTACATTTTTTATTTTTTCAATTCTTTTCCATTATGGTTTATTACAAGATACTGAATATAGTTCCCTGTGTTATACGTAAATTCTCGTTGGTTATCTGTTTTTATATTTTGGTAGTGTTCATCTGTTAATTCCATGCTCCCAATTTATCCCTCCCCACCCCATCCCCCCAAAGGGGGGTTTTTAAAGGGCAGGTTAGCTCATGAAACTCAAGGTCTGGATGCTGTAGTTGGCCCGTGAAGGTCAGACTGTCCTACGGCACCAGGCTGCCATTTGTCCATCTGTCTGTCTGTCTCTCTGGCTGCATGATTTTCCGTCTCTGCTCGTCTCTGTACATCCTCTCCCTTCTATCTGTCCAGCTGCTGCCTCATCCCTGTTCTTACACGATAGCCATGGCTGCCCTTGCACCACGTGATCTTCCCGGATTTAGAGCCCACGCTGGAGTCCCCGTGGTCCTTCCCCATCCCAGGTCCCCCACCCCTGGAGAGAGGCTCTGACTGGCCGAGCCCGGCGTCTGAGTTGGCTCCCCCTGAGTCATTGTGACCTGGAGAGGCGGGCTCACCTCCGATACGAAATTTTGTAGGGCTGTGGGACAGAGGGGACCCGTGACAACAGCCACAGTCCACATGTAAGCGCTCTGTACAGTCTGAGCACTCCCGTGCAGTCTCTCATTTAATCCTCACAGAACCCCCGAGGCACAGGGGGTCGTGCTATGCCGGCTTATAAATCAGGAAACTAAGGTGCAAAGTTAGACGGCTAGTCTCGCGCCCCCCAGCTGATGAAGGGCCGAGTCAGGTCGTGAGCCTGGGCAGCCTGGTTCCAGAGTCCGTGCTCCTGAGTCACTGCTCGGGACGGCTTCTCTTAAGTAGATATTGCTGAGATGCCCCGTTTTCATCTTTTTACTCTTTTTTAGTATCCAAACATTGGGCACAGAATGTCTGCTCAATGAATGTTGAAGGAATGAACGAGTGAGTGAATGAACGAAGGTGTGAAGGACCAAACAGAAGCATGCAGGGTCCATTAGAAAGTTAGGAAACAGACATTACCCCAGTCCAGCAAGCCTTGTCTAGCCGCTGCTTGTCCAAGCACTAACGTGCCCATTTTCAAAGTACCCTCTCTTTCCATCCCTCTCTTTGTGCTCAGACAAGAGTGAGAATGGCGAGGCGTATCAGAGGAAGAAGGCGGTGGCCAGCGACCTCCCCGAGGGCCCCGCAGCTCCCATGTCCTCTCGAGGAAACCCCACGCAGCCTAGCAGCAGCAGCTGGAGGAGAATCGCGCTGCTCATCTTGGCCATCACCGTCCACAACGTCCCAGGTGAGGTCCTGCCCGGAGCGGTCCAGCCGCCCGTCTGAAGGTGAAGCCGCTCTGTCAGCTTGGCTGCCTAGCTGGAAAAGAGGCCGGGGAAGTCATGATGCGGGTCCTTTGTCCAGGGGGTCTCAGGGAGGGAGTGCAAATCTTTCTTGAGTTTATTTTTTGGGTTACTTGCTCTAGATTGATTATTGTACGTTAAAAGTTCCTGTTCCAGGCACTGAAAACAATCTCACTCTCCAGTTTCCACCTATGAGTTCCTTTCTTTACGTATTTGATACCAAGTCATTTGGGCATAAATTCCTAACCATTCCCAGATTGCCGTGGAGTGCACCTTTCGTAAACGTGGAATGTCTCTGATTCTTCTTAATGCTTTTTTAAAAAATTTTTTTATTGAAGTGTAGTTGATTTACGATGTTAGTTTCAGGTGTACAGCGAAGTGATTCAGTTATGCATATATATACATACATATGTTTTTCTTTTCAGATTTTTTCCATTATGTGTTATTACAAGAAATTGAATATAGTTCCCTGTGCTATATAGTAGGTCCTTGTTGTTTATCTGTTTTGCATATAGTAATGCGTGTTTGTTAATCCCAGACCCCTTCTTAATGCTTTTTCAAAGTACTGAATTCAGTGCAGTTTAACGCTGATACCTGCCTTCCCTGCTTTCTTTGTGTGGACATCTTTCCGAGATGTCCTTACCAGTCCTCTCCTTTTTAGCATTTTGGAGTAATTTGTCTTGTGTCTTTGGATTTATTTTAATTGAAAATAATTTAATAGTGTTGTATTTCAAAAAATAACATTTTTATTTAGAGGAACTAGAATACACAAGTAAGCATAAAAAACTATAAAGATAGTATTTAAAAAATAAGTTACAAGCTGTGGGTTACGCCTTGGAATTTTAGCTCTACTGCTTACTGACTAGTTTATCCTGATAAATTACTTGAGCTCTCTGAGCCTTGGTTTTCTCATCTGTGAAGTGGGGATAATGCTACTACCGAGATGACTGGGAAATTGTTACAAAATAAACTATATTTATTTTGATAATTAAAGGCAATATTTGGGCCATTATGAGCATTCATAATACTCCTGACGTCTTCAGTCTTGAGTTCTTAAACATTCTGATCCATCTTTCATAGTTTTGGGACTCAAGTTTGAGCGATAACCTTGCTCAGGGAGCAGCCCCAGAGGACCTGTTAGCGGAGTCCTCACAGAGTTCCCAGTGTCCTCCTGTTGCCCCAGGGCAAGAGCAAAGACTCGAGCGGGCAAAGCTTGCAAGAGGCACACACGTCTCTCCTTGAAGCTTTTTTAGATATTGCTGTGTTATCTTCTGGTTTCAATACTGTGGAATCAAAGGACCCTGAGAAAGCAAGTTTATGTGGGTAACTTGAAATTCTTTTGGTTGTACAATGAAGACTTTTATTTTTTTTAGTCATCTCTAAAGAATGAAAATGTCAATGTGTTGTATATTCCAGTATGTATGTGAAATCTGTCAAAACACCGAGTGTCCAATTACTTTTTAAGCTCAGGTCTCTCGCTGGATGAGAAGCATTTTCCTCCGTTATTTCTGTCTTGATCTTAGGAATTTCTATCATATAATTGTATAGGCTGCTTTGCCCCCAGTTTTTTTTTTTTTTTTTTTTTTTTTTTTTTTGGCATGTTTCTCTCTTGTTTCCCTCTTAGCTTTTTCCCTTTGGGTTGTGAATAAACTATTTTGGGTGTTTTTCCAGAGCTTGCTATTCAGTATGCCTTGAGATGAAGTCTCAAGGGACCCCAATGCATAAACGTGACCAAAGTGGATTTGCCAAAGTGGAAGGGTCCGGTCACATTCGCTGCCAGCGTCTGAAAGAGCTCAGTGGGAGGACAAGGGATCTGCAGAGGGCAGCTCAGAAAACCTCCACAGTTGTCTCCCAACCGTTAAATGCTAGGGAAGGGAGTTGCTTCTGCTGTCTTTTCAGTCTTAGTAGCTAGTGGCTGACATTCTGCCATTTAAGACTCCTTCTTTAACCAGTTGAAAAAGAATAAAGGTCTGTCCAGTGGGTTTAGAGCCAAACAAGATAATTGTACTGGCTTGAGGTGTCCCGTGGTGATTCTGTTTCTCCCTGAAGAACGAAAAGGTGTTCTAAGATCCAGATTTCATAGTGATGGGCTTTGAGTTCCTGGGAATAAACTTTCCTCTGATGGACCCCATCCCGTGCCGCATCTGCTGAGACCTTTGTACGTTCCCATATGCTCACCTGAAATTGTTTCCTGGCTCATTCTGACAGCAGGTCAGGGAGCGTCAGAGTACATGCTCTTAAATGTTTATTGACTCCAGTGAGAACTTAGATCAAGGCCAGAAACAAAAGCGTGTTAGCAGGAAAATGTGTGAAATGACACCAAAATTTGATGATCCTTAATCAGCACAGATTCAAATGTTACTTCTTCCCTGACAAGAGACCCTCTTTTGAATCTTTGACACTTCCAGGTTCAACCCCGTGTCCCTCTTATGGAGAATGCAGAATTATCTTTTGAAATGAGGACTGGGCAGCTTATTGGAAATCCTGACTGAACTGGCTTCAAAGAAGTGCAGTGGTGGCAGTTACAGACTCGGTGTAACTGGTTTGCCTGGATCGAGAGATTTGAGGGGAATTTTTTTTGGCCAGTCTTGTCTTTAATTAACTGAATTTTAATAATGTGTTCTAGGTTCCTGAATTATATCAGTCATAAAACATACCAAGATTCCCTGACCTCCTGTAACTAATACTCTTCTGGGGGAGATAAACAATGAACCTAGTAATAATGAGTGAATTATGTAGTGTGTTAGGTGGTGTGGTTAGTGCTATAAAGAAAGAAGAAACTCGGCTGGGCAGAGGCGGGGTGAGGGGGAAGGCAGGGAGACCCGTGAGGAGGCTGCTGCAGGAATCCAGGTGGAAGACGCTGGTGGCTCAGGTCAGGGTGGTAGTGCCGGGGGTGGTGAGGAGGGATCCCATTCTGGTGTCTGCTGAGGGTGGTCCCATCTAAGACTTCATCTCATGGCAGTGGGATTTGCTGATGGATTGGATGTGGGGTGTGAGAGAAGCCAGGAAGGACCCCCAGGTTTCAGGGCTGACCGCCTGTAAGGATGGAGTGCCCATCACCTTGGATGGGGAGGGCTGACGCTGGAGCAGGTTTCCGAAGGGAATGTCAAGAGTTCAGTTTTGGACCATGAGGTTCAGTTGCTGTTAGACATTCAAGTGGAGACACTGACTGGCAATTGGATATTTCAAGAGCTTGTCCGTCACCAGCTTACCTTCGAAAAGGTCTCTTCTTTAACTCTATCCTTTACAGTTTATTAAAAATTCAACTAGAGGTTTGATGTTCCCTGAGATTCTGGGTTTTAAGATAGGTTTTCACAGTGACTAAATGGATAATTGATTTTTTTGAAGTGTTTTGTCTTGGTTGATTAAGTTTTATATGTCCTGGGGATGACATTTTGTTAAAAAAATTTTTTTTTTCTTTTAATGTGGGAGTTAAAAGGAGAGCTTGTTAGCACATGTGCAATTTCCTAGAGGTTTCTGGGGTGCAAGGACCTGCACACAAGTGTGTGTGCTCACACCCGGGGCACTTGGGTTCATATTTAATACCCATGGTCAAGGACAAATGAGTCCTCAAACTTATGCAGCTCACAGCCCTCCCAAAGAATCTGAGAAGAGCTCTGGACCCTCTTGTAACAGAATGCTGCCCACAAACGAGTCTGCAGCCAGTCTTGAGTGTTCTCAGACCTCACGAAAGCCATCCACCACTCCAGAGCAGGAGAGAACCCCCGCTTTAGAGAAACCAACTGTACAGTCCTGCAAGCACTTGGAATGTTTCTGGAGGAAGGTGTGATGACTGACGGAAGCCAGCAGACGCAAGCCCCGCTGGCCCACGTGGTGGAGGTGCCGCCCCGGCACCCCGCGTCCCTTCTCTGGCCCACCTTGTGCATGGGTGGCGGGGGCCTGGGGAGCCGAGTCCTTGGGAAGGTGATATCCCAAGGAAACGACATCTTTTCTGTGAAAGCAACCCTGCTCTGTAGTCTTTGGAGCACACTGTCCCTTAACAGGCATTTCCTGCAACATCATGTAGGTTCCAGGGCTCTGAGCCTTGCAGAGATTTCCGGGCCTTTTGAAAAACACGCTCCCTTTCTGTGTCAGGGTGGAATTAAAAATCAACCAGCAATCAAATCCCTATTAATCTCTTTTCATGAGTAGCTTATGGTCTCAAGAGTGCGCCGTTGCTTTGTACTTGAGAAAGTTAAATTTAGCGCTTAAAGGGGTTCTAGACACTCTCTCATTCAGGCACTGCTCCATTTAAAAATTTGGTGGTGGGGTGCGGCAGCGGGCGGGGGTGATATTAAATGATTACTGTGGTTCCATCCAGCCCTGGTGTTGGATGAGTCTGTGAAAAGTAAGATGAGTAGTACATTATTTATTTCATTTATTTAATAGTGGTGTACAGCCACTGTGGAAAACAGTATGGAGATTCCTCAAAAGACTAGGAATAGACTTACCATATGACCCAGGAATCCCGCTCCTGGGCTTGTATCCAGAAGGAACCCTACTTCAGGATGACACCTTCACCCAAATGTCCATAGCAGCACTATTTACAATAGCCAAGACATGGAAACAGCCTAAATGTCCATCAACAGATGACTGGATAAAGAAGAGGTGGTATATTTATACAATGGAATACTACTCAGCCGTAAAAACCGACAACATAACGCCATTTGCAGCAACATGGATGCTCCTGGAGAATGTCATTCTAAGTGAAGTAAGCCAGAAAGAGAAAGAAAAATACCATATGAGATCGCTCATATGTGGAATCTAAAAAAAAACAAAGCTTAAATACAGAACAGAAATAGACCCATAGACATAGACTACAGACTTGTGGTTGCCAAGGGGGTGAGGGGTGGGAGGTGGGAAGAGATAGACTGGGATTTCAAAATTGTAAAATAGATAAACAATATTATATTGTATAGCACAGGGAAATATATACAAGATCTTACGGTAGCTCACAGCAAAAGGAATGTGACGATGAATATATATGTTCATGTATAATTGAAAAATTGTGCTCTACACTGGAATTTGAAACAACATTGTAAAATGATTATAAATCAATAAAAAATGTTAAAAAAAAACAAACAAACAATGGTGATCACTCCTTCCTTGGTGACACCTCCCTGTGTCCCGTGTCTGCTTTTGTCTCTAGAGTTATCATTGTGAATGGCAGTTACGTATTTATTTGTTTCTTTATTTATTATTTTCCCCCCTTTTTCCCTTAAGGGAGGCACTGGGGATTGAACCCTGGACCTTGTGCATGTCAGTGAATGACAGTTGTTTAAATGTGCTTGTTTCCCTCTGAGACATGGAGCTTCTTGGAAGAAGGTTCAGGCCACCTTTTGTGGGTCCCATGTTACAGTTCCTGTTGAGGCGAATCGTGTATTCAGGCTCCTGGGATGACCAGTGCCTTCTGGGACCTGGCCTCCTTTCCAGGAGGGGAGAGGCCATTCGAGAGTCAGGTGTCCCAGTGCCCTTTCTACCCCAGCCGCTGGGTGGGCTACGGGACGGCATTTCACGTCCGTGGGTCTCCAGGACGCACTGGACCTTCCTTTCTGCTTGCAGTGATTTAGACAGGTCCACGGCAGAAGAGGCTGGGGGCGCCGAATGCTTTTTATTTTCATCTCATCAGAGCCAGGAGTCAAGTTCACTTTGCTGGTTGTTGCCATGTTGCAGAGAGACTGGAGGTCACTGCTTGTGTCTCTGACAGCAGCAGGACAGCTGATTTTAATTGTTTGCCTTGTCTTTGTTGACCGCTCCGAGTAGGCCAACTTTCCCGGCTCTAAATGAAACGCTTGACGTTTTCATCAGAAGTGATTCTGTTTCAGGGAACAAAGCCCCATGGAATGACGCACTGATGTGTTACCAGTGGTTGGCTGTTCTTGGGAGCATGAATTCTGGCTGATTTCTGTTTCCTTCATGTTTTTGTGAGATGTCTAACTCAGCTTTTCTCTAAGGAATGTTTATGATTTGTATCATTGGATCAAAATGCCTTTCGGCAAGGGGGACCTCCATCACCTCCCCACCTTGACATCCCTAACCCCCCAAACACACACACACACACACACACACACACACACACACACACACAAAATGTACAAGTTACTGTTATTCCTTTTCCTTTATGCCTGAGATAATCTTAATGGGGTTGTTTTAATTACTGGTTGGAGACGGAACAAAGGGTTGTATGAGCTTCTTACGGCTGCTGTAACAAATCAGCACCAACTCAGTGGCTTCAAACAGCCCGAACGTATTCCCTTATGGTTCTGGAGGCCAGAGTGGAAATCACTTTCGTGGCGCTGGAGTCCGGGTGTTGGCAGGGCTGGGCTTCTGTTGGAATCTGTTCCTTCCTGGCCTCTTCCAGCTTCTGGAGGCTGCTGGGCCTCCCGGCCTGGCAGCCACGTAGCTCCAGTCTCTGCCTCTGTGGTTACGCTGCTTTCTCTTCTGGATCTAATCTCCCTCTGCCTCCTCTTTATAAAGATCCTTGTGACTGCAGCTCGGACTCACCCAGATCACCCAGGGTCATGACCTCATCCCCAGCTAATCCAGGATAATCCCATCTGCAGAGTCTCCTTTGCCAGGAAAGATAGCACTCAGGGGCTCCAGGCATCGCTGGTGGTGTGAGCCAGGCATTCCCTTTATCCAACCATGGCTTCCGCATGCTGCAGGGGCGGCTTTGGAGGGGCAGCACTTAGAATGCGCAGGAAGGAGCCAATAACTAGAAAGAAGAACTGACTGTGTCTTCATTTTCCTGGGGGCAAAGACTGAACAGAAATTCCGCAGTTAGAAATGGACCTTTCCCTGGAGAACACCCATGCAATAGCCTCTAAGACTTCACGTTCCTCTGCTCCCAGAAACCGGAGGGGTGTTTTCTGCAGCCTGAGACCCTGGCTCAGCGGGTGAGTGAGCTGTGCGCTGCTCACAACTACAAATCCTTGGTGGTAATACAATGCCCTGATGACACGAGAGGCCACCACTTCCTGGGGCCTTTCCAAGTTCCCGATGGCATGTGCTGTACGTATATGATTTAGATACTTGTATCCCTGCTTTACAGTTTTGAAACTGCAACCCGGAGAAGTTAGAGACCAAGCTCAAGGTCACACAGGCAGATAGATACCAGCAGAGCGTGATTCACACTCATCTCTGTGTCGTCTATAATCTGCCTCTCGCCTTGGTGAGCCATGTTGCTTTCCTTCCAGTGGATCCCAAAGCATTTCAGCCATGGTTACAGGAAAGTTCAGGAAATGCTTCTCACTGTTCAAAGCTCACCCCATTAAACGGTTGTCTGAAGCACCACATTGGTGTGCTGGTGTGATGATCACGCCAGATGCCTCGGGCTCTGTTCCGCAAGATCGGGGGAGAGGGAACCTGGACCAGAAGCCTCCTCCCCACCCACCCAGGGCCTGCCACCGTGGGCTCCCGGCAGATGTGTGCAGAATGAACACCGTGCAGCCCCCACACACCTACCACCACCACCAGCCAAGGACGGTCCAGGACCCAAGTGGATCATCAGCGCTTCAATCACATCATGGATGGATGGGACAAGCACAGGATTTAGAGTCAGAAGGGCCAGGGATTGGATCCTGGAGCTACCAAATGCTCTACTAGCTCGGTGTCCATAGGTAAGATCGTGGGAGTCTCAGTTTTCCCAGCTGTAAAATGGGGATAATGTCTATCTTGCGGTTCAGTATTAAGTGAGATGACAGCCATGGCTGCAGGCAAAGCCACTCACCAAGTTCTCTGCCAGAAAGTGTGAATCAGAACGCCTGGGACACAGCAGGACCTGGAACCTCCTCCTGGTCCCCACACCCCTCCTCCCTCCTACTTTTGGCTTTCCTTTGCTCCTCGTTTCGTTCTGGTCTTGGTGGTCTCCAGTGGGACCATCCCAGATCACTTTAATTTTCATCTCCAACAGGTTACATTTGAAGATGCGTTTACTCCAGGAGTTTGGAAACACTGTAATAGTCTCCTTTAATTATCTGGTTCTCAGTGGGAAGCCTGATGTTATAATTAGCACAGGCTCCCATCTGGGATGACATTCTGCACGGTGTATCGTGTTCCTGGGCGTGCACCGTAGCAGAAGCTGGTAGCGCACTCCCCAAATCCTGCAGTTGGGTTTGGGCATGAGAACTAGCGCCAACACCCCAAGGGTGAAACCCCAACTCTTGGATCCCTGCGTGATCATTAAAAGTCGACAGGGCAGCTTCTAGATTCACCACCAACTCCTGCCCCTGGCTACAGACTCACAGATGCCCACACCCTCCTCTCTGGCCTTCAGACCAAGAAAGCTACATTCTAAGGCTGCACAAGGATCAGGGCTGAAATCAAGATTCATTTCCACATCTACTAGGTTATGTCACCCTCCTACCTCATGTAAATTAAAGAGAAAAGTCAAAGCAAGAGAATTCGAGCATAGTGTTGTATTAGGGCTCAGCGTTCACAGTAACTTCCAATTGTCTTTCCGCCGTGGCCAGGCAGACATTGGCTAGAACACGGTTGGAGTGAAGCCTCTTAGACCTGCACTGTCCAATACGGCAGCTACTAGTCACAAGGACAAGCACAGGCTTTAGAATCAGAAAGGCCAGGGCTGGAATCCTGGAGCCACCAAATGCCCTACCCTTTATTTACCAGAATGAGATACAATGCAGACTCTAGATCCTCAGTTGATGGCCACAGGCAGCTGGTGACGACCACTTCGGACAGCAGATAGGGAGCAACTCCGTTATCACAGAGAGTTCTGTTGGATGGCACTGCTCTACACCACGTAAAGATGTAACTTCACAGATTATTCAGAGCCTCCCCAGGCTTGCCTTGGGATGAGTTTTATTTAGGGGAGACATTCTGTTTCCTGAGACAGTTTTTTCTCAGTCATGGGGTGTGTCAAGAATAGATTACGATTAAGTCTCAGAGGTGGCCAGGGGCCAAATCACATTGAACCTATCGGCCATAATAAAGAATTTATTTCAAAATAGTGATCGTATTTGTAGATATCAGTTCTTGACCAGGTATTTTAAGGAAAGTGGATGACATTTGTTAGCCAGTCTATAAATACCTGGAGAAGAATGCAACAGGGAACTTCTTGGAGTTGATGCCACATGAGGACAGGGCGACGTGTGTCAAGAACTGTGACAGCAGAGCTGGAGTTCCTGGGAGAATTTGGACAAATTGTATTTACTGAGAAAATTAAAGTCAATGTTAAGAAATTGTCAAAAAAAATCTTATAAATAAAATACTTAAAAATTTTTTGGGTAAGTTAAGGGTGGTGCAGAGTCATCCCTCCGGTTCCCTTGCTCCCTTTGGTTCTGATCCGGCTTCGTGGGGACGGCACGGGGTGGGGGCCGCTGGTGTAGGGAGTCGTGCCGCAGGCTCGTATCATGGCCAGTGTCGGGGGAAGTGGACAGCTGTTCCCAGGACCAGCTCATCATCTTCTCCTCTGAGTGTGATGTGTTATCTGCAAATAGACACACACCCGTCCCCCAAGCAAGGCAGCATCACTGGTATGTGTCAGCTTAGCCCCACCCACAGAACACCTTCTCCTGACTCACCCTGGGGTTTGAAGGAAGGACAGTAACTGTCCTATGGAAATCACTGCACCATCTATTCTCACTTTTTTTTTTAACTAGAGACACTGCTCATCCAGTTCTCCTAAGTAAGATATTTATTTCAGAATGCACCCCTTGGAAAAGCTTTGCCTCCCTCGTGGAAGCAATGTTCGTGATTTATTGTGTATACCTTTTTGCCCCCACCCCTGGCTGCTGAGATCAGAATGAAATGTGTTCCTGTGGTCTGATTGACGTCCTCTCTCATTTCACAACCGACTGCTGTTCTGCACTTTAACCCATTTCAAAAGGAGGGAGGTTAGTAACTGGCACAAGTCACTTTATTCCTTTGCCACCAGTTTTCTTCATTCCGTTTCCTGGGCACAGATTATGTTTCTGATCTGGATACATGGCCCCAAAATGCGTTTCTCTGGTTATAAGGGACACCAGATGAGAGGTGATGAAGTAATTTTCATCGTGTTCAAACGAACAATCAATCAATGATGCTTTCTGGATACTTTCTGTATGTGAGTCATTGGGATCACCATTGTCCAATAGAAATATGATGTAAGCTACAAAGGTAATTTTCAACTTTCTAGTAGCTGTGTTTTAAAAAAAAAAGTAAAAACTCAGGTGAAGTTAATTTTTAAAATATATTTTATTGAACCTAAAACAGCCAAAATATTGTCATTTCAGCATAGAATCAATATAAAAATTGAGATTCTTTGGCATTCTTTTTTTTTCTTACTAAGTCTTTGAAATGCAACGTGTTTTACACTTCCGGCAAGTCTTAGTTTGGATGCTAAATTTTCAAGGATTCAGGTACAATGTTGTCCTACCAAAAAGCCCAAAAAAAGGCATGTGATAGGAAAAGACTTTATATTTTTTCAGTTTGCAAATTTCAACTTAAATTAATTAAAATTACATTATTCATTTCCTCCATCACCCTAGCCAAATTCCAAGTGCTTTGTAGCCACACGTGGGTGGTAGCTGCCACTTTGGATGGTTCAGATCCAGGTGCTCCCAGGGCTACAGAAAAGAATGCAAGATGGTCCTTGTTTTGAAAGAGTTTCCTAATCCAGCAGGAGAGAGAAAGTTTGTACACACACATACTGTAACACAGTGCAGAATGAATCGATTATCCTGGGAAGTCAGCCGCATGAACGCAAGCCCTCAGTGCAAAGGTGTCGTCTTTCTTTGGGTTCAGTGAACATGGAAGACGTGGAGGATGGTGCAGTTAAAAAAAAAAAATTTACTGTTTGGAGAGTTGCGATTGAGCCCAGACCTTGGAGGGCTGGTTGCCAGGGTTTCCGTCCACAGGAGAGGGCATCAGAGGAGGCAGCAGGAGACGAGCAGGAAGCGTCAGAGCCGCTGGCTGCACACCAGGCTGTTCTCTTTCTTCCGCTAGTTAACGAGGTTACTAGGCGGTCATATGTAGCCACAGCACTGACCCACCTCCACGTAAGCGGGGCAGATCACTTGGTGTCTGGAGTCATCTTTTCCACCAGAATTTTACCACCTCTGCTCCTTTCAGCCGGTGGCTCCATCTGAGGCCAAGGCTGCAATAAGAAATAACCTTCCGACTCTCTTCCTCCTCCTGGAGAAGCCACAGAGGACGGCCCCCACTGCAGCGGGCTGGCTGCTGCCACCCTCATTAATGGAAGATAATCACTTTGTTGCTAACTAGAAATTCCAGCGTCCCTGCTGGCTTTACGCTGATCCTTGGCCAGGGCTTGCTTTGCGCTTGCTTCACTGTAAAGAGAACGGTCATGGCATTTCTAAGATTTTGGTTTATAAAAATACCCAGCATCTTTGCTAGCCTGCTAATCCAACGAAGAACTCTCTTGTCTTTTGATACGCCTGTCCCTCCCCCGTTGAGGTGGCCTTATTTGTTCAGAAGCTGTAGTGCATAAGAGGTTTAATCAATTGATAACAATCGAGGTGCAGTTTAATCAGGTGATACCATTCGAGGTGCATACTTTATGAGTCCCAGCTCATCCATATTCATATATGCTAATTTTAGCACCCGTTAATTGTGTATTTAATAAGTCCCTGTTTATTCTATTTTGTCTCTGTTCCCTTGATTGCCATTATGATGTGGAGTTGAAAATAATTAAAATTTTACTTGTGTTCTGCAAATAACGATTAACCAAGGATGAATCCTGAAATCAAAATTCCGTTTTCTTTTCCTTTCTCTGATTAAGTGCAGTGAGCGAAATGACACCTGAGCGTCTTTGGAGGTCCGTTCCTGCTCTGGGTGTTGGGTTGTCTTGCTTTTCAGGGAGGTCATCACCAGCCTGAGCTCCCCACTTAGCACAGACGTGTCGTGACTTGACAGCTTTCATTGCTTTGGGCTCCCATCTTCTTGGTGACATGGAGACCCGTTCAGAGGTAATGTGCTCAGCATGGGGGTTTGGGAGAGGAGAGAGAAAGATGGGTTGCTCCTGTCAGCAAGCCTAAGAGGGTGGAAACTCTGCAGGTTCAGTCCACCTGAAGCCCCTGGGGGCTCGCGGTGAACCTGAGCTTACTCCAACATCTAGATTTCCAAGCTATTTCAAACCACCCGTCTTCAGTGGCTCATCTCTTTAGAGAACAGACAACCCCATGGTCTGTGTTTTCTGGATGTTACCTGCCCACAGGGACGGCACCACATCCTCAGTCAAGGTCTCGTCCTAACCCATGACTCTGCCTGCCTGCCCTTGCCCCGGTTGGTAGCTACTGGGAGGGTACACTGGATCCCACTTCCTGCGCCCAAGCCCACCGTGCCCCCACATCCTGCAAAGTGCCAGAGCCCAGTAGCGCCCCTGCCCCCGGTCTCCCCCTCCCAGTCCTTCTTGTTTTCGGAAGTGTTCCTAAAAGGTTGATCTTTGATGCACATGGCTTCAGCCCCACTCTCAGCAAAGCAGCTGTTGTAAATGGAACTCCAATGAGGGCTCAAAAATGAATTCGTCTGCTGACCAGCTCTACTCAAGGGAGAAGGAACAAGGAAGGACAGGAATCGCCAACAGATCCGTCATGTGAATGGGCTACCGAAAAAATTTAGTTAGAAAAAAACTCACAGCTCCTGGGGACAATGGCATTTGGAAATTACATTTGAATTACAGCAATTTAGACCAAACTCCCTTTTACACGGGTAAGAGGTAGGAATCAGAGTCTCCAGTTTTTATCCTACTTTGAAAGTAACTGACTATGTGATCATACATATGACAGCTTTCCAAGTTGAAGGAAGGAAGGTGAATAATTTTGGCCCCTGCCCCTGCTTCACACGTGATATGAGAATAAAATACGGTCAAGGAAGCGAGCCTGCCTGAGACATAAAGGTGCCAGGTAAACAGCAGCATCCCTGATGGCTGGACACGGCAGTTGAAAGCACCGTTTTTTGGCATCTTCCCCTTGCAAATTCTATTCCCTTTCAACTTCCGAGCTCTGCACCCATCAGCTCTCTTCTCTTGCTGTGATTAAAGTTCAGAGCTGTCATTTCCTGAGATTTTGTTCATTTGCCTCACGTCTGGAGACTCGCAGAAATCCTTCCTGGTGCAGAGATGTTAGGGAAGAGGTGGGGACATGCTGGCAGGGAAGAAATAATCTCTGAATCCTGTTTCCAGGTGCAAACATAGTCTTCTTCAATGTCAAAACAACAAAATAGACATTTTCTCTCATCCTCTTTTAATCACTTTTCTCCAGCAAAGCTTTTTGTTTACAAAAATCAGTGAGTCACAGTGGCATCTTGGGTTTCCTTTTTTGTGCCCCGTGCTCTGGGGTCAGCCTCCCCTTCACACGAGGGCCACGCAGGGCTTTTCTGTTGGCAGTGAGAGAAGCCAGCTGATGAACTGAGTCACTGACCCCTCCAGAGGACTGAGGAATAAGCCAAAGGGAGGAGAGTGGAGAGGGGGAGTTCCAGGCACTTAAGAACTTGGGGTGGGGAGATGCTGGGGTGTGTATGAGGTCTGATGAGGACATCTGGGGCCACGCACCTTTCTTTGCTCCTGGGGCGCTGCCCTGATTTGCGTGGTTCTCGAAGACTCAGGGTAAGTGCTGGGTTTTTACCTCCCGCTAATTCTGAAGAGTGCCCTGTTGCTTAGAGACAGGAGATGGTGCCTGCAGTGAAGATAAGGTTGTCAAGGAAACCAAGCCACAGATTCCCTTGTTTTTCTTCGGGTTGCTGGACAGAAGAGTAAAGGATTTTTGCTCTGACGCCTGGAAGAGAAGGGTCTTCTTTTCTGTGTGTGTTTTAAACAAATTGATGTGTTGTCCAAGACACAGCCAAGTTAACTACCCGAGTTGACAAACAGAGAGTTGAGTCTTGAGTTGTTTTTTGTTATCAGCGAGCGCTTTCTGATACAGACAGAATTAAGCAACGATTTTAATCCTGCTTTCTTTCCAGACGTGTGGACTGCAGGACCCAACTCCTCTCTGTGACACACCTTGGCTCTTGAATTCTGAGTGTTCATGTATTGTCCCAACTTTGCTCTTTTCGTGGCATCGAGATTTTGTTTTCGGAGATTTCCAGCAGCAGCATCCTCTTTTCCATTTTCCATCTTTGAACTAACTGCGTGTTTCAGAAGGCGGTCATTGATAAACCTAGGTACCTTCCTCTTAACTCTGATCCTCATAATTCAGAAAAAAAAAATCCTTCTTAAAGTCGTACTCAAGGGATTCTCTCTTGAAGCCACAAAAATTCACACCTGCACTATGCTTTTGTGTCAGTGGACTGAAGAATCGGAGAGGACCACGTCCAGGAATGGTACCCCCAGAGGCTCCCTTCTCCCCTGGGTGGAGGGGGTGGTGGTGTTAAGGTGCAGACAAAGTTCTTCATGTATCAGAAGTAGCAGTTTTAGCTCCTAGTAGCCTGCTGGGAGTTTGAGGGACTGTGCGTATGCGTGTGTGTGTGTGTGTGTGTGTGTGTGGCCCCTGACCCTCTGTGGCCTTACACCTTTCCCTAGTTGTCTGTTAGAGTTAAAAAATGGCTTTTCTCCCTCCCGCCTGCCTGCGTTTTCCTCTTGAGTAGCACCCCGAGTTCTCTGAGTCTCTGATCTGTCTCTCAATGCCCTGCCCTAACCTTGCACAGATCTGCTCCGTGAGGTGGCAGTCCCAGTCACCTTCTGTTCTGTCCCTCTCCTGAATTCCTGGAGTGTTTCAGACCCCACCACTCCGTGGAGGAGTTGGGGGTTCCTCAACCAACTGAGGAGGATGGAAACACAACCACTGAGGGGGGCGATGCTCTGACATTAGTGACATGGAGGAAGGACACCCGGAGCAGAGAGGAGGGAACAGTTAACTCTGTGTGGGGAATGTGAGTATCATGCGTAGCTGGGAAGGACAGGCAGACGGGGGTGACTTAGGTAGGAAAAGATGCATAGGATTTTGATGAATGCAAAAGAAAGAGGACTTACCTGGGTGTCTCCAGAAGCCCAGGCATGAGCTGTTCTTGGCTGAGCTATTCCTGCACGTGGTAACACGCTGATTTGTTTTGACCTCCAATGTGGTGCTGTGACTCTGTTTTTTGCAGATTTTTTCCCACGACCCCCCTCCCCCACCCCAATGCCCTGCTGCTCTGTCATTCACATAGTGTAGCCCTAACAACCACGGGCTGCTCACCCTCACTTCTCCCTCCTTCCTTGCCCGCCACCCTCCTGTTTCTGGCCCACCCTTTTCACCTGGCTGATTTCTACTCTCCCTTTAGTGCCCTGTTCAGGGAGCATCTCCTGGTGGAACAGCACCTGATCCCGCCTCATGCCCACCTGCTCTGTGTGCCGTGGCCCCAGCACGCAGGACTCCCCCAGCCCGAGCTGCATTTCCCATCCTGTTTCATGGTGGCTTTTCCCTGGTCAGAGCACAGGCTGCCTGAGGCTCTTGCTGACAGCTCGCTGGCGCTCCAGCAGGGAGCATCGCTCAGCAGTGGAGTGAGGGAGGGGGCGGGGGGTGGGACGGCGGCCAGCCCTGGCTCTGCCTGTCTTGCTGCAGGGCATGGTGAGGGGGCCCCGAGCTGCCAGGAAAAGAGGGGAAGAGTAAGAAAAATTAACAGGGGAGCAGGGAAGGCCCTGAAGATGTATGTGTTTCATTTTGCTTCAGATGACCCTCTGGATGGCCCAAAATTCTGTTACTTAGAAGACACTTTCAAAGTCCCAAGAGGAAAAAAAGGTTATTCCACAGAGGGCAGGTGCTCCTAAACCCACCTTTTCTAACAGGAAATGGGACTCTTTTTATTACGATTGTCCACACATCCCGTCACCCAAGTAAACCTTGAGTAACCTTCTCTCTCACTGCAAACCGAGGGGCTTCACAGAGGTCGTTGACTTGCTGGCTTCCGAATACGCGTCGCGAGTTGAAAGTGAGCTGGTGTTTTGTCTGTGCTGCGTCTCACCTGTCTTTCCTGGAGTCCTCCCACCTTGAACACCCATGACTCAGCCCTGGGCAGAGGCCCCAGGGGGGGCAGGGAACACAGGGCCAGGCCCAAGTCTGGGGGATCGCGTTTTTGCACAGCCTGGAGGAGCACGAGGCGGTGTGCGCCCCTTCAAACTGAGAGGGAGTTACTGTCTCTGGGTTCTCCTTCCGAGCCGACCCCTGTCTAGTTTCAGTCCCTTGAGACTGTTATGACTTGGCTGGGATTTCTCTTCTGCGAAATGGAAGCAATAAAGTCAGTGCCACTTACTTCCCGAGATGGCTTGAAGGATCCACCGAAAATGCCGGCAGAGCAGCTGGAAAAGCTTAAAGTGCGATCAGTGCCCTGCTGAAGTGCTCGTGCATTCGTGATCATCACAGGCTGTCCTTTACGTCTCTAGGTTCTCAAAATCCAAAGGGATGTTTGCAGACGGTGGCGCATCGTCCAGGTCCTCGGGGCTGGTTTTGTTCCCACCTGAAATGGGGAGGGGCCCTGTGTGGTCCCGGGTGGGCCGCGAGGTGGGATAAGCAGGAAGACAGAGCTGAGAGGGCCCCCGGGGGCCATCTGGTCCCTCTCCTTCTGTGTTAGTTTCCTAGGGCTGCTTAACCAAGCACCGCAGACTGGGTGGCTTAAAGACGGAAGTGCACTGGCTCCCAGCTCTGGAGGCTGTCAGTCCAAGATCAAGGTGTCGACAGGGTTGGTTTATTTAGAGGCTGGGAGGGAGGATCTGTTCCAGGCCTCCCCCCTTGGCTTGTAGAAGACTGTCTTCTCCCTGTGTGTCTTTCTCTGTCTTCTCTCAATGTGCGTCTGTTTTATAAGGACACAGTCCTGTTGGACTAGAGACCCTCCCTGGTTCCAGTATGTCCTCATCTCACCTAATGTGTCTACAGCAACCTCATTTCCAAAGAAGCTCACGTTCTGAGCTGCTGGGGGCTAGAACTTCAACGCTGGGGTTTTGGGGAGACCGGATTCAGCCCATAACACCCTCCATTCAGAAAGACAAGACAAAGGATCTTTAGTCTGTCTGCCTTTTAAAAACTCGTAACACGAATATAAGCCACATATGATATAATTAATCACTCAGATGAGTATGTTGATGGCATGCCAGTTAATCTGTAGCTGACGCGCAGCTGGAAGGGACAGGTGATTTGTGGGATGATTAAGTCATTAAACCAAAAGATCTCAACACGCTGGAGTCCCGACGGGCTCTAATGAGGTGAAAATGAACAGAAACGGACCCAAGCGGAGTCCTGAAATTAGATCCTCTCCCCGAAACACGTGATGAAAGCATACTCAGGGGCAGGACAAAGAATTTGGGTTTTAATTCAATAAGAGTGAAAGGACCAGGGGAACAGACGTCAGCACAGTATAAGGAATGACTTGTTCGCAGTGAGAACCATCTAGAAATGAAACGCCCTGGCTGGTCTTGGGAGGCAGCGGCGCCGTCATAGCCAGCATCCATTGAGTGCTGACTGTGTGCCAACCTGCTCTGAACATTTTTGGGGGAAGGAGAGCCCAGGGTCTGCTGGAGTCACCCATTCCTACATTTGATGTAATAACGCAAACTGACTCCCAAGAACCACTGAGGTAGAAAATGCTCACGATCTAGCTAACTGCTTTCTTCCCCAGACCACGGGGCTTGGAAGGAAGAGTAATTCGTCTATTTGTGGATGAGAAGTAAATTTTTCTTTCAGGAAAAGAACTCTGTTCTCCATATTTCTCCACTTAAGCTTGAGCAGAACTGTGGTGTATGAAATCTAACCTCCTCTACCAGGAAATGATTATTTATTTGAACGCTTCCCTAAAATCCATTAGGCACTCTGTTGTGTTAGTTTGAGATGATAGATTTTCTACCTGTGCTGTTGCCACTTTTTTTTCTTTTTGGTATTTCACGCGAACCCTTCTCTGTTTGTGGCCAGCAATAAGTGAACGGATTAGGAGCCCCTGCCCGCTCCAGCCGTGATTGACAGATGCCCCCGGAGACCCGGATCACCTTCTCCGCTAGCCTGGAACGTGTTCTCCAACCCCTGTTGCTTTCCTTAATATGCTAGCTTTGCGGTTGTGGGTAAGTTGCAAATGTTCTTCAAGCAACTGTGCTACCGCTTTCTGGATGTTTTACTTCTAATTAAGAAAGGGGATTGGATTTAGTCTTGCCTGGCTAATTTTTTTTTCCCTCCCTGGCACGAAGATGAGGGTGGGAAGAAAGAACAAAAGAAATAGGTAAGAGATGTTTAAAAAAAAAAAAAACCTGCCCGATGCCACCAGTGATCAAGGCTGTCTGGGAGTTTATGCCTGGAAGAGGTGTAGGGGTCCGCAGTGTGAATTCCAGTCTGAGGAACACAGTCGTGGAAATCTACATACAGTCTACAACTGGGCAACCACCTTCAGGAACTTGTCTCAGTCCACAGAAATGTGGGCAAGATGCTTTTGAAGGAAGCGTGTGGGACTTTGTAGACCAAAGTATATAACCCCTCTCTAATGGTCTTTCTCATTTCCCGGTTTGGATGAGGGGTGATCTGCCTATGCAGAAAACCCGAAACAATGGTTTCTTGTCTCATTTGAAAGAAGTCTGGAGACAGGCGGTTCAGCACAGATATGGCGACTACAAAACAAAACAAATCCAGAGACACAGGCACTTTCTAGTTCCTGGCTTTGCACGTGGCTTTCAAGTTGCCTCGTAGTCCAAGATTGCCGCTGGAGCTCCAGCCATCACTCCTTCCTTCTAATAGTACTGAGGAGGGCAACTTTGAACTCTTGCTTTGCCTTCTGGAAAGTTCTAGCACACAGTTTTCTCTTGCTAAGCAAAGGGGGAGAAAGGATATTGGAAGGCAGCAACAGCTCTGCCCCACACGGTGGTCTGCCAGAAACTCTCAGACCCAGTCATGTGCTTCAGCAACTCTTAAAAGGGGCCCCCGTTGAAGACCACTCTGTGCAGAAGGGGCTGTGTGCTGGTTAAGAGCCCACTGGGCTTTGAATCCTTGCTCGGCCACTCACTCGTGTTCTTGGGCCAGTTATTGAATCTCTCTGGTCCTGCCTGAGCTGCACCTTTCTCTGCATTTCTCCCAGAACCTTCTGAGTTTGTATAGTGAAATTATAGAACAGATTTATTTTCTCACATCACTGTCTAACTCCTCTGTCAGTTCTCCCTTCCCACCCCTGGATGCTTCCAAGGGCACGATACCTCAATTTTTCAGTAAGTTTTAGGCTGATGAGCGTTTTCATTGTCATGTTCAAATCCGTCGGATGTAACTTCAGTCTCTCGTTCAGTATAACATTCCTCCTCTCCACTGAGAGCTCCTGGTCTGATTAGCCTTGGAAGCCTGCAGCAGGTCAGAGGTGGGTGGTCTGCCTTTTCCTGGTTTTATTTTTAACCCCTTATTTTGCTCATCTTGCTGGTTCCTTGGGGTTAAAAGAAAGAAAGAAGAGGCCGGGGCGGGGCTTTGTTTGGGTGGTGGGTGCCTAAAGGTCTTCCTTGAAGGTCATAGTTGTGATTTTGTGTTTGTGCCCTCAGAGTAGCATATTCTCGAGTGTGGACTCTTTATTTCATGGGTGTCCTAATTTTGAGGGCTCTTCTGAGCCTCCTCATAGGAATATCCACTGGTGTGGGCACGGCTTCCTGTGGATGACCCCCAAGGATTCCCCTCTCATCCCTGATGGCCCTCTCTGCACAGATTCCATTACAGTCCATTTGCACTTGTAGGTGGGTCTCTGAGGGGGTGAACCTTTACAGATGGCGTCAAGTCACCTTCCCAAATGTCACCTTGGCCCTTTGCCCTCTGGAAACACAGGCTAGTCCCAGAACAGCCCCCTCTCCTCAGTCAACCGCTGGAGTCCTCCCTGCCACCTTCTCCCCTCCCCTTTTCCAGGAGATGTTGAGGGAGCAGTTCTCCCAGGAAACATGTCAAGTTCTGCAGATGTATTCCTTGGAGTGGCCACTCGCTTGGCTTGAGTCAGAAGAAATTCCTTCATCCGCACTTTGACAGCTGTCTTCCAGAGGGTCCTTGATGTGATTGTCCTCCTGGCTCAGCCACTTGCCATGGGTCCCCCTGGGGAGCAGCACCACTTCGGAGGCATTTCTCCTCATTAAGACCTGCCTGGAGCATCAGGCCCCTCTGTGTAGCTCAGTTCTACCCATCAGAACTCCCCATGATGATGGCAATACTCAGTATCTGCACTGTCCCAGGTGGTAACCCCCGCCACCACATTGGATATGTGGATGGCAATCTTATTTTATTTTAATTAACTCGAATTTAAATAGCTGTCTGTGGCTACTGTGTTAGGACAACGCAGTTTTAGAACCAGAGGGTAATGCCAGCTGTTTTTCTCAGCACCAGTTCTGAGACCAGGTAAGTCCCATGACATATCTCGTTCTGCTCTTTCAAGAAAACCGTCCTCAAAGCCCTGGGGAACCACCTGGCCCCGGCCGTAAATGAGTAGCGCTGTCAGTGAAGGTTTCAGTGTTGGTTCCAAAGCCGTTGTCTTAGGGAGACCGACTTTAGTCTTTGTTGTTGGGATGTAGGTGTCCTTCTTTGCAGCCTCTCTCCGCCCCATCCCGCCCTGCCCGGAGGCATTTTACTCTTTGAGAAGCAACTGTGGGAGTCATAGCTCTGGCATATCTTTTGAGCACCTGCTAAAAAGAAGCTCATCGCTTTCCTGCCTGGAGACCTCCCAGCCGTGCCATAATGGGTTTTTGGTTGAGTGATCAGCTTGTTTTGCTCCCCGGGGAACGCTTGGTAGATTGGATGCTGCCAAGAGTTGCAGAGGATTCTGGCCATACCCATGTTGAGAGAGGACAGAGCTAGTCCCAGGCGCTGATGCTTGGATGCAGTTGCCCTTAGTTCAGATCCAGCGGGATAAAGTGCTGTGCTGTTTGACCGAGTTAATCTAGTACCTCGACTAGAGCAGAAAATTAAGTTTACGATTCAGAATGTGCAATAGCTCTACTTCTTCGATTTAGAGGAAAGGGGAGTCTTACTAAATTTAAAAAACCTAGTTTTTTTTTAGGATACTTTAAAATGAATTCAATTTTATTTTTTCAAAAGCTAATTTAAGGGCCCACAATAAACCAGAAAAGAGGTCTGTGTCAGTTAGAACTCTTTGGTTGCAAGCAACAGAGATCAACTCTGGCCAGCTCGATCATATCAAGGAGTTTATCAGAAGTATAAGGAGTAACTCAGAGAATCAGAGTGAAAATGGAATAGCCAGACCTTGGAGGGCCAATAGCAAGGTGTCCTGAGATCTGCACTAATGGACGATTTTGTCACAGAGCTGACACCAGAATGACTCAGAAACAACTCTTTTCTGCCCCTGGATCATTCAGAAGGTTCAATGCTGGAAGAGAAAATCTGATTGGCCTAGTCTAGTGGGGAGGGGGTGGTTTCTCAAAGAGAAGCAGAGTGTTGTTTCCAAAAAGGAGGGGTAGGGATTCTGAGCCTTTAAGAACTGAGCCCCTCCCAGACACGATAGTCTCAAAATACCCACCGGCACAGGAGGGAGTTGTAGGAGGGGATTTTGTATTTATCTTTGCAGTTTTTAATCCATGTAACATACAGTAGTAAAATGCATCATATAAAGGGGACTTTGGAAAGTAGTTTACCCTGATATGCTGACTTTACAGATCAAGAAACTGGATGACTTGTCCAAGCTTTTACAGGTAGGTAGTGGCAGAGATGGGACCAGAAGCAGGTGTCCTGAAGCAGTATGAATGCTCCTGCTGCTTTTCCACTCTGCCTCACTCATCAGCAAATGCTTTTAAGTTGCTTAAAAGCACATTATCTTCTTGTATGGTTAAGCAGTCCTCTTGCAGTCTTTTTTTTTTTTTTTTCTTTAGAATAGTTGTATCCAGCCCTAGGCTCTAGATTCTGAATCATGCGAGTTCACATTACTTTTATTGTTGCTCGGATTTCAAATAGCAACCAAAATGTCTAGGATACAATGGTGCTGATGCTTAAACTTGACCCTGGAGGGTGATTTGCTGAAGAAAAAAGACTGCCAGCCCATCAGACTGAGTGCCTGGACACTCGTTTTCCCACAGAAATTATCTCTGGCTAAATTAAGATGACCTTGAGGGGTAGCTTTCTCTCCAAACATAATACGTTTAGTTTTTCTTATTTCTGGCCAAAGGAAATACAGTATCACTTTTACTAAAGCCAAGTTTGGGGTGGAGGAAAAAGGCGATTTATTCATTGGTCCATGAAGTTGGCTTGTAGAAATAGTTACTCTCTCCAAAGCCTTGTGTTGTTAGACAGCTTTGCTGATAAACTTTTTTTTTTTTTATTGTGGATGCGGCAGGTTTATTGTGGGTTTCATAGCTTTGTAGATATAAAGCTTTGCTTTAGATCCAATATATTTTATGGCAAAATAAGGCTTTTTCATCTACAGTGTCTGCTGTATTCATCTCACTGAGCTAGTTAGCTGAGTCCAGAAGACGTGGGTGATGTGGTCTCTGAACCCTAAGAGCTTCTCATCCAGTCAGTGAAATCGTGGCTGAAAGGGAGGAAGGAGATAGAATACTTTTTTATTAAAAAAAAAAATCCCACCTTTCACTCAGTGATCAAAGAATTTAGAATTGAAACGGACCTCAAAGATAATGTAGGTCACCGCTGAAGCTCAGAGAAAGCGTGACTTGCCAAGGAGCACACCCCTGATCCCAGAGCTGGAGGAGGAAGGAGGTGCCAGCTCTGTGTTTTAGTAACAGCATCTCAAAGACTGTTACCTCTGACATTCAAAGATGCCCGGCCCCACCCCTTACTTCTGAGGTCCAGGTGGGTTTCTCAAAACATAAAGTATTTTTTTTTCCCTCAGGAAATCTTTTCTCACAAAGCTTTCCAATTGCAACTGGGGATATTTTCTTTTCCCTTTTTTAAAAAAAATCAATTTATCACCCACGCACAGTAAGACAGATCTTAAATATACAGCTTAAAGAATTTTTACGTCTATGTACATCCCTGTGACCACTATGTAGATCAAAACAAAGCATTTCTAGCAACACAGAAGACTTCCTCATGGCTCTCCCTAGGCAGTGACTTTGTCTAAGAGGTAATTATGACTAATTTAATTTACCATGGATGGGTTTGCCTGTTCTTAAATATCGGTTAATAGGATCACACTGCACATTCTCTGCTCTCTCTGGCTTCTTTTGCTTTGAGGTTCGTCCATGAACGTGTTGCATTCGTTGGCAGTGGTGATGAGTTTGTTAAGTAGATTCTGTCGCAGTTACATGCTGCCGTGCATCCATTCTGTTGTGGGTGGATTCTTGGGTTTTTCCGGTTGGGGGCTGTTAGAAGGAAAGCCACAATGGGCATCTTGTACCTGTGTTTTGGTGGGCATGCGCAGTTCTTTCTCTTGTATGTACCGAGGGATGGAATTGCTGGGGACTGGGGTAGGGGTGCATTTAGCTTCAGTAAGTTCACCAGTACCATTTTAGAGTTGAGAAGGACATTTTCTTACCACACTATTCGCTGATTATTGTTACTATTTTCTCCATTTTTAAAATTAAAAAAGTAAACTCCGAAGCAAAGGACTTCACATAGTTAAGCAAATCTTCCTTTGGACGTGGCAGATTTAGCACATACATTTCTGCTCTTTCCCCAAATCCCACTGAAATGAGAGTTAGAAATTAGAAATGGATGCCTCTAAAGACAGAGACCTGGCGTGGTGAGAGGTCAACAGGTGTGGACTGACTTAAAGTGGAGAAGCAGCTAAGTCTGAAGAAGAGGAGCCTCTGGGAAGGCAGCTGAGATGCGCTTTGTAAATCGTGGGAATCCTGGAGAACCCCAGGCAGCAGGCTGGGAGCAGGACGGGAACAAGATGGGACGGCGAACAGGATGGTGGGCTGCAGTCTGTATCAGGAGCAGTTCGACCTTTATCCCTCACCGAACAGCTGGGCAATCGCCTCTCCTGCAACGTGGCCAGAGAAACAGATCTTCCAGGTGAAAAAACCCAGAGAGGCATCCGACTAGGGCACCACAGGAGAAAACAAGCTGGAGAGACCAGAAAGAAACAAAGAAGGTGGTCAAAGTTGATATAGAGAGTAGTCAAACCAAGAGTAAATCGTGTCCTGCAGGGAGGAAAGGACTCTTTGCTGGAGAAACTGGAGGGTCTCAAACACGTCATCTCCAGACACTGATGTTCAGGAGTCCATCTGCCCAAGCAGGTGGTGCAGGTCCTGGGTGCGAAGATGCTTCAACCCTGGAAAGGTTCGTGGTCCTAAACTGCGCAGAGACAGGGACACAGCCGGCAAAGTCTACCTTTGGGGTCACTTGCCAGGCCCTTGCCTGGCCGAAAGGCTGGCTGAAGGGTGGACCCCTCTCGCACGGGCTCCGGATCCGGAAGCATTGCCCATGCTGCACCCTGAGGGCTGGGGCTGCACTGGGGGCCCTGAACCAGGGGCAGCGAGGTGGCAGGTGAGGGGGGCCGGTCCTTCAGGGGCACAGTGTGGCTTAACCCAGCACATTGGCATTGAGATTCAATTTGCTGATGGGAGAACCAAATCCTGCATTTCTCTTCTACAAGCAGGAAAGGGAGACATTCCATTTTTGTTGATAGAAGGGACCGTGGGTTTGAAAGAGCTGAGGCTGCTTGCAGGGCCCTCAGGATGGCTCGACAGCCTGTCCCAACAGGCGGAGGGATTCCATGGACACTTCCAGCCTGGGGATGGCTCTTCTGTGATGGGGACTTTTGACGCATCCATTGGGCTCTGGGAACACAGCCAGCTGACACATATGAGCGTCCTCTTTCTTGTCTCCTTCCAGCTTCCTCCAGGGCACCTGCAAAGCCTTGCTGGTTACCTAGCACGGTTCTCTCTTGTCCAACAGCTAGAATTGACTTTTCCCCGTTCCCCTCCCTAGGTGTCACGTCTCCGCCCTCCCCCTCCCCACTCACGTTGGCCAGTGTGATTTCAGGGCCAAGTTTATCCGTAGGACCACAAGCCTCCTGTCCACCCAGGAAGGGGACGACTCTTCTCTCATCCCCTTCTCTGGATTGTATCTCAGAGGCAGCAGATTCAGAGTTGAGATTCTCCCCCTGAATTAGAGCTGCATCTATCAAGAGTCTTCTGTGTGTCACCAAAAATATCTCGTCCTATCCTCACAGTGATTCGGCAGAACTGTAATTCCCCTTTCATGGATGACTTGGTATGTTTTTGAAGTGTTTTAATCTGCATGTGCTGCAGGTCTATTAAAAGTGTTTTGTCTATATTGTAAAGTTAAAATTTTTTTAAATTGTTTTAAATAGCTTTATGGATACGTAATTGACATACCATAAAGTCTACCCATGTTAAATGTACAATTCAGTGTTCTTTAGTAAGTTTACAGAGTTGTGCAAACATCCCCATAATCCAACTGTAGAACTTTCATCACCCCCAAAAGATTTTCCATACTCACGTGAATACATAGTAAATTTTATAGCAACTTTGTTGAGATAGAATTCACGTACCATACAACTCATCCATTTAAAGCATAAGTGTATTCAGAGTTGTGCAGCCATCACCACAATCAACTTAAGAACATTCCAGTGCCCTCCTCCTGAAAAACCCTGCCCCGCTTAGCTGTCCCCTCCCAAACTGTATTCCTTCTGCAGACCTAGACAACCACTAATGTGTTTGCTTGCCTATTCTGGACATTTCCTATTAATGGACGTACACAATAAATGATCCTTTGTGTCTGCCTTCTTTCACTGAGCATAGCATTTCCTATCTGTAGGTCTAGACAGCGATGGTCACATCTCACGAGTTAGTGGTGAGGATTAGACGAGGCAGTGCATGCCAACCTGGCACTTAACAAAGAGCCAGTAAATGGACCTGCTGGTCTGACTATGTGTACTGCAATCCGTTAGCCTTCCCCAAACCTTTGGCCTTTTCTTCCAGCATTTCCTGGAATAAATAGAACCTCCCGTTCTCATGTCTAATGCTGTCTCCTTCTCGCCTGATCACCTTGGTGGGATGGAAGGAGGAGGAAGGAAAGACATTCAAGTGCTCTCTACGGCCAGTGATTGCCTTATTCATTGTGTTAGGTGGTGCTCGTAAACCCATTCTGCAGATGTGGAAACTGAGCCCTGCAGAGGCTCCCCATTACCTCCATCGCATTCCTCAGGCACGTCACTGTTATT
This sequence comes from Camelus ferus, assembly GCF_009834535.1. NCBI lineage: Eukaryota > Metazoa > Chordata > Mammalia > Artiodactyla > Camelidae > Camelus > Camelus ferus. Next base: position 26,787,417 of record NC_045711.1, read on the forward strand.
ACTTATCATCATTCACAGAAACGAAGTCTCCCGCGCTGCGTGGATCACAGGTGTCTGTGCACGTGTGACCCTCATGTCCTCAGTTAGATTGTAAATTCCTGGCGGGCAGATCCTCGCTCTGTATCAGGCTGTTCCAGGGTCCTGCGCCTGGACAGCCCATCACACTCCTCATCCAGAGGCAGGCACTTACACGCTGAGGCCCTGTTCTCTGGCAGTCATCTTCCCTGAAGCTCTGCAGGACTTTGGGAAGTTTCCGCCCCGACTCCCTCAGGAGCTCTCAGGGGCTGCCTCCTCCCTGTAGACAGCTCTGTTCTGACAACTCTTGTGTGAATGACTTATTTCGCCTGTGGCGCCTGCCATCTTGCATTAAATTGTCATTTATCCTTTCTCTGTGTGTGCGCTGTTTTCCCAAGGAGCTCTGAAAACCACGGGCTGGGGGTGGTGTCTCTCTGTATACCGAGCACTTCTTGTATCTTGTACACGGTCAGCGCTAAGTCAGTCCTGGGGGTGATGCTGCGATGCCATTGGATCTGAATTTCTGGACACCGTGTGTCCTCTCCAGGGCCCCAGTGTTGTTGTTCCAGCCTCCCACTGGTGAGATGCTGTCTCCGTCCATCCCTCCTCCTGCCATTGCCCTGCCGTCCACCTCTGCCTCCTGCCCGCCCCCTGATGTGACATTTCCCCGGGGGCAGGGCAGGGGAAGGTGGAAGGTTCTGCCTGCAGAGTCCACATCTCAGGCTGTCGTGTGATTGCTCGTGACAGCCCAACTCCACGGGGAGGGCGTGCTTCCAAGAATCCAGAGCAGGGTGCTGAGAACGGCAGGGCAACGAGCCTCCATACGTACGGGTCACTCCGAGTAAAGAAGGCAGGGCTGGCCTCCCTGGGGGCTGTTATGGGAGCAAGTGGATTTCCGGCCATTACTACTGGGAGGATAATGAGGGAAGCTGTGTTTAACAAACAAGATGTGACTTCCAGGCGCCTCGGCCTCATATACTAGGTTTCCTTTTGTGACCAGAGGCTTGCTGAGCCCATCTAAGGAGTTTTTTTGCCACCTGCAGCTGAGCCCAGGGCTCCCTCCTGATAACTCAGAGTATCTGAGCTGCTGTCAAAAGAAATGCAGGCTAATTGGCACACTGCGGCGAATGGAACTTGCATTTCATTATGGTCTCATCGCCTGTATCGGAGTCATCCCAACTTTGACTCCTTTCCTGTAGTCGTTTCCTGCATCCTGCTTTCTCCCGCATCCTCCTGTCCCTTCTGTCTGTGCCTTCACTCATTTATTTGTTCATTCATCCAACAAATACTTGGTGAGCCCTTGGTATGTACCTGACGTTGTGCTGGAATTCACTGGGAATATGATGTGCAATAGTCCTTGTCTTCCCAGCATCTTGAATTTAGAAAGAGAGACGGACCGAGCCCTGCCCGTTACACGTGCTTGCCACGGTGACACGGAGTAAGGAGCAGAGTGTGGCGTGCTGTGGCGGCTGAGCCAGCGAGCAGGGAGTTCTGACCTCACCTATTGGGAGGATGTGGTTATAAAATTATGTCCGTAAGTTCTTTGATAGTCATCCCTTCAAGAGATGAGCCCAATTCCCCTTGCCTTGGGTGTGCTGGATTTCATGATTAGGACAAAGCAGAAGTAAGGGCGTGCAACTCTGCAGACCAGGCCATCAGGACACTCTGCCTCCCTCTGGGTCGCTCTGTTGCTCTCTTTCCCACTTGGATTACTTGCTCTGGGGAAAGCTGCTACCTTATCATGAGCATCCCTTTGCAGAGGCCCAGGTGGTAAGAAACTGAAGCCTCCAGCCGGCAGCCACGTGAGCGGGCTTGGCAGGGCGTCCTCCAGCCCCAGTCCAGCCTTCCGATGACCGTGGCCCCGGGCAGCATGCCGACTGCGGCCTCACGAGCGGCCTTGAGGCAGAACCGCCCAGCCAGGCCACGTCTGGATTCTTGCCTCACAGAAACTGTGAGATGATGTTTATTGTTTAAAAGTGCTAAGTTTTAGAATAATTCGTTACACACAAATAGACAAATAGGCAAATCATCCAGGGTATGAGATGAATGCTTCAGTACCCTGCTCAGCTGAAGTTTCTATTACCCCCTCACTGTCGACTGATGACTTGATTCTAGGATAGTACAGAATTCTGTCCTCCAGTCGGAAATCCTCTTCCTCGGAATCTTGAAGGCAGCCACCCACTGCATCCACTTCGGTTGCTGATGTGTCCAAAGCCTTTCTTCCCCCACACCTGGACTCACGGGACCTGTGAGGGATGATACGTGTGGTTGCTTTAAGCTGCTAAGTTTGCGGGTAACTTGCTACGTGGCAACAGATAACTCAGACGGAGAGGCAGAGAGCAGAAGGGGAACGTGATGGTGAACTTGCTTGGGGAAGTGAAAGTTACACTGAGACCTGAAGGAAGAGATGAACTGACCAGGCGAAGAGGTGATTGTGGGGGCAAGGATGCACAGGGGCCCTGCACCCAGAAGATGAGATGCAGGAAGAGAGAGGAGTGTGGAAAGCGGGGAGCAGGGAGTGGCTTGGGATGATGAGGCTGGGAAGGTCGGTGGAGGACAGGCTACCAGGGCCTTAGGGAGATGCTAAGAATTCTGCGTCTCATCTGGAGGGCAATGGGAGGCAAAGAAGATTTTAGGCATGAGAGCAACTTATCCGATGCTCTCACTCAACTAGCAAAATGAGTGCCTGGGACCCGAGAAAAGAGGAACCACACTGTGCTGGTTCTTACTGCCTAAACTGGCTTTGGGGGCTGGTCTGCTCTACTCTGTTCCCCAGAGCTTTGCTGCCTTCTCTGGGACAAGCCCCTCTCCTACTGATAGGCGATTTGTATTCCTGGACCACATGGTAGCGATAAGCAGGAGCTGCTGAGTTTCCTCATTCTGCATGGAAGGAGGTGCTGGGACCATCAGCTCCAAGATCTCCTTTACCCGGGATGGAGAGGGTGCTCTCCCGAGAACACAGCTAATCTCAGGCACCGCTGGGGGCTACCGGCGACCTAGGTGTGCAGGCTGCTGTTACCAGTTGGAGGCATGACTGTGGGTCCCTCAATTCCCTTCCAGCCTGAAGACTGTTTTTACCCCCGTGTGCTCACGGGGGGAAGGGGGTGCAGTCTGGGGAGCCTAGAGGTCTGGTCATGTTGGCAGAATAGGACCGTGCTGCTTCCACGAGCCCTGCCTTGAAACGAGAAATGATTTAGGTTTGGAAATGGCTCAGGTCTTCCATCAGCCCTAATCTCAGAGAAGTGGAACATATTTGCCATCATGGCTTAATCCCTTTCGGTGCACCGCGTACTATTCATTCAGACAGAACCATATGCATAGCAAGAGGCATTTTCCCCCTTCAGAGCTTGAAATCCATTATCCTTAATCCTTTTCCTCCCTTGTCTGTCTGTTCCTCTGTTCTACACGGTGAATTCTGTCATCAAATCCTAGATATTCTATTAAAGAAAAAAAAATCTGTCTAGTGCAAGGATTACGGATACGAATGCCTCAGTGGACCAAGGAGTCGTGTAAATAAAGCAGGCCAGCTAGTGAAAGACAGTAGGGAGAGCGGGGCCTGTGGCGAACGGAAGAATGCTTGCCCGGCCGGTTGTGTGACGTCGGTCAACTTTCTTGTCTGTGTAAAAGTAAATGGATAAACACGAACTGAGCTACAGAAGTTCTCCAGATGCTAATGTGATATCGTTCTCCAGTGAGAGAGATCATGAAAGAAAGCTATTAATGCACAGGAACAGGAGGGGGAAAAATGGATTCAGCCAGAAGAAGTACTGACAAGAGAGCTGTTGGGGGGAGCTTGAGGCAGAATGGGTGCTGGCAAAGGAGCTAGACGAAGAAGTTTCTGACTGAGGTATCCAGGAAATGTGGAGGAAACAGCCTCAGGCACTAATATGGGTCCAATCAGTGGGGAAATGGCCTCTCCTTCCCAGGCGCAGAGGATGCAGTTAGAGGCTGCGTGACTGGCTAAATGCTGGGGAAACAGTGATTAATACATTCAAGGCTCCTCGAACTGTGCCCAGTGTTGGGGGTACAGTGGCTCATAGAACACGCTGCGCCCGCCCTCCTGCAGCCCAGTGGGGAGAAGGACACTCATTGAAGAATTATGCAAATAAATGTGAACGTGCAACCCTGACAGATCTGCCTACGACAGAGAGGGCCGTGGTGCCACAGGAGCACGCAGTAACCGCACTGGCCCAGCGGATGGGTGCAGGGAAGGAGGAGAGTCTCCTGGGATGGACAGCGCTTCCCAGGAGGGGAACGGAAGGGGCACGGGGCAAGGGGCACGGTGGATGTGGCAGATGTGCAAAGTTGCGTTTCGCCAACCAGCGTTGGGTTCTCTGTCTCCTGCTTGACTTTTGCTACCTTAGAAATGATCTTCACCTCCAAGGGTCTACAGACATTATTGGCTGAGCACATGATAGTCTGAAGAGTTGGAGGAAGGACTTCAAACAAAGGGGAAGTGATTATAGAGCCTCAGTATTTCAACTTTAAAAAGGGGAATTGCCTTGAAAGCCTTGGGTTTTATAAGTGACAGATGGTAAGAGCGGGGGGCCTACTACTTCAGAGCCTCTTGAGGTGTGTTTCTCCCAGCAAGCTGATACGAGCTCCCCTGTGCTGTATCTTAAAGACAGGGGATTGCCTCTACGTTCAGCGGCTGCGTCTAGGACCCTGGTCCATAGCATTCCTCATAGCGCTGCTTCCAGTATCCCCACCCCCTAATCCCATCGCCCACCCAGATGTAGATCCCGCTTCCTACCTGTACAGAAGGGTGCGTTCTAATCTTAAAAAAAGAATGTCCCAGCATTCATCCCTAAATCTTTTTGTTCCAACGAATTGGGCACTTTTAGGCATGGGGAGGGGAGCTTATTTTGGTATCTAGGACTACTTTCCGATCTTGAGGGAAAGGCAAGATGTGGTGGATAAAATAAGACGTACACGTGGGAGGGTGTATAGCGCATTTGCCTTTGAAATTGGGTTATTTACAGTGAGACAGGAAGATAGATGAAAACAACTTCGCTGGCACAGGCTACAGGCTAATTGTCTGGAAGAGCCAGGATCAAAGGCATCTGTAGTTACAGTATTAACTAAGAATAGAATGTTCCATCGGCTCCTCTGGCACACTCGGGGGTCTTAACTGAAGCTCTCCATATGTTCATAGATGGGGTAGGATGACGTTTCCATCGGATTCCTGCTGGGTACCCAGGCCCTGATACCTGGTCTCCCATCCAGTAAGTTACTAAAACCCAAGGTTGTTCCGCAAGACCTCAGCGTGTGCTCATGGCCCTTTGAAGGTGTTTCAACCTCCCTGTACGTTTCTGATCACTTGCCCTGTTGTGATCCATGGATTTGGGTGGGGGTGGGGGTGGGGTGGAATCTCATCTGATGAGATAAAGAAAATGAGTATTCAGCAGGCTGAAGAATGGGCTTTGACCAGTCCAGTTTATCATTTTGGGGGGACATACAAAGATCGTTTCTAGCCAAGCTAATATATTTTATCTGGCCCAGGGTGTATTTGCTTACCTGTGTGTGAAATGCATTTAGCATCTCTGTGTGGCAGCACCGGGGAGGTTCACATACATGTAGACCTTGACCTTGAAGCTCTTCACATTCAGCTGGGAGTGCGAGAAAAACACATGGTAAAAAAGAAAGCTGTTTGCCCAGCGCGTCTGTGCTTCTTTCTTCCCAGCAGTCTTCCTTCCTCCCGGCAGCAACCAACCGAAGTCTCCACCAAGTCCTTCCACCTCCCCTCCACCCGCCTCTGATAATTGGTGTTTCACTCCCCTAAAGACTGTGAGGCCATCTGGTGGAAGTTCCTTCGCTCCCCTCTCTCTACCTGTGAGCTTCCATGGGGTCACAATCCATCTTCCAGCCTTCTGGCCCCTTCAGAGATGGAGGAGCCCCACGCTGCAGGGCTGGTGCCCCTCCTTGCTCACGTCCTCGCCCGCCATCTCTCCTGAGTCTCGCTCTCTCTCGCTCTAAAGCTTTGTCTAAAGTTATTCTCTTTTCTCATTCTTCCTCCTTCTCTGGCTTCTGCCCTTCAGCCTACAAACATCTCTCCTAGCCTTAGAGAAAAAAGAGAGAAGGAAAGGGAGGAGGAAGGAAGGAGAAGGGAAGGTGATGCATTATCCTCAACGATAATTTCCTCGCAAGCCCTCATCCTGTCTCCTGGTTTCTTTTCCAAACTAGGTTGAGGCCCTATGCTTGCTGTGTTGACACTCTGCTGACAAGCCGTCTGTCTTGGGCATTTTTGCTTTGCTTTGTTTGTCTTCGGGGCACTTCTGAAGGCTTCATTCAGATTCGATTCCCTACTCAGAGTTACCCCCACCTCCTCCTGTTCCCAACCCCGCCTGTTTCAACTTTTTTTTTTTTTAATTGAAGTATAGTCCGCTTCAGTGTGTCAGTTTCTGGTGCACGGCACAATGCTTCAGTCCTATAGATACACACACACACACACACACACACACACACACACACACATACATATATTCGTTTTCAAATTCTTTCTCACCATAGGCTACCACAACATATTGAATATAGTTCCCTGTGCTATACGGAAGAAATTTGTTTTTTTTAATCTATTTTATATATAATAGTTAATATTTGCAAATTTCAAACTCCCGATGTATCCCTTCCCACCCTCTTTCCCCACCGGTAACCATACGTTTGTTGACTACGTCTCTGAGTCTGTTTCTGTTTTGTAGATAAGGTCATTAGTGCCTTCTTTTTTTCTTTTCTTTTCTTTTCTTTTCTTTTCTTTTTTTTAGATTCCACAGGCTCTGAGAAAGGATGCAATTAGAGTGTCGTTTTAGAGCAATGAACCTGAGAGCAGGGTGCTGAGAGGCTGTTTAGATCACTCCAGAACCAGGCGATGGGTAGCTTGGCTGGAGCTGTGGTGGTGTAAATAGAGGAAGGAGGAAATCTGAGAGGCATTGGGAAGAACGGACAGTACTGGGTGACATACTGGTTTGGAGGCTGAAAAGGCAAAGATGACTAACTCGAGTTTTCTATGCAGTTTCAGTGGTGACAGTGGTTAATTTGGGAGGGAGAAGTCACCTGGAGGGCAGGAAGGGGAGCAGGCTCACGTCAGGACCCGTTCTATAAAGACGGAGCACGTTTGGGGAGTCTGCGTGGCGGGCGGGGGTTAACCTGCAGCTCTGTTCCTTTACTGAAGTTCCGATTTTGCCACGTTGACGGGTGTGGCCTTGTCATCCTCCTGTCGCTATGTGACCCCTTCATATGCAAATGAGCTCAGAAGGGAGGAGATGTCAGTGACGATTTTAATGACGGTTGGTGGGGTGACGTGATGGCTCTTCTGCCATCTCTCTCCACCCCGTTGTCTACTTCCCCTCCCAGCAAAGTGGGAGCTTCCGATTCTGTCCCTAGGAAGTGTGTCAAGGGGCTTAGCCAGGCGCGTTAGTTTTCAGTAACACCGTGCCATTCACTGAGCGGCTTCACTGCTCGCAGTTTTAGAGGCAAAAGGTACAAAATCGAGGGGCTGATGAGGCTGGTGCCCTGGAGGCTCTGAGGGAGAATCTGTTCCCTGCCTTTCTCCCAGCTTCTCATAGCTGCTGGTCGTTCTTGACTTTCTTAGTTTATAGACACTTCACCCCAGTCTCTGCCTTTCCCCTTGTCTTCCCCTTTGTGTACCTCTCTGTCGGTTCCTCCTTCGCACACTTACGAGGACTTGCCATTGGATCTAACCCAGGACGATGTCATCTGAGACCCTGACCTTCATTATATGTGCCAAGAGCCCTTTTCCAAACGAGGTCATATTCACAGGTACAGAGACTTGGGGCTTGGACGTGTCATTTTTAGGGGAGAACCCAGTTCAACTCACTACAATCTTTTTAGAAATAGAATCTTTTTTTTTCCTGATGATGATGGATGGAAAGTCTGAAGTATTCTCCCAGGACAACAGCGTCCCGGAGCTGCGCTTCTTTAAGAATGTTGGTCATAGCAGGCCCACTGCCTCCCTACTCACAACATAAGGTTGGACTAAAATGAAACAAAATAAAATGGTGGGAACTTTGAAGCATTTCCAAAGAGATGGGAGTGAGAGGATGGAGTTTAGTTTAAAAAAAAAAAAAACAAAAACATTTCTGGGAAAAGGGATTCTCCGAAGTGTAATTTCTTGGCTTGGAGGGGTTGGAGCAGAAGAAGAGGATGGGGAGAATGGCAGGTTCAGGAAGCAGCGTGGCAGTGGGAATTGCACGTTGAGTTTCCGTAGGATTCCTCGCGGAACTAGTAAATACCACTTGGTTATCTCTGATGTTTATTTTGGTGATGGTGTTACATGTGAAGCACGGGAAAGGGGAGAGACGGAAGACGCCAGACCAGTGTGGTGATGAGAGCTTGGGCTGAGGTGATCAGTGTGGGATAGAAAGAAAGAAGTTGATTTAGGAAATATTTTAAAGGAAAAAAAAAAAAAAAAGAACGCTGATCGAGTATTGAGAGGAGATCAAAATGAAAGAACAGGTATTTTGGAGGCTCTCTAAGCCAGCCCCCTAAGTGCCTTCCGAAGGCCATCCTGCCAATTACGAGAAGAAAGTAGACAGGGCACTAAGTGGTCATCTGTGTGTGTGTGTGTGTGTGTGTGTAGTGTGTGTGTATGTGCGCTGGGAGCCTGGTATAATTCATTAATTCACTCCCAGCCCCGGAAACCAGGTCTCCTCATACAGCTCAGCAAGGTTGGGGTAGGATGGTAAAAAGCTCTTTTCATGGCAAATGCAGCTGGGTAACAGGAAATCAGAGGTGAAAGGCTCTGCATTCCAAGAGAAAGATCACAAAAATCCTAGAGCTTATGGATTTGACCCACAAAAGAGCGGGAATATAATCCACAAAAGATGAAAACTCTAATTTGAAAAGATACACGTACCCCAGGGTTCATAGCAGCACTATGAACGATAGCCAAGACATGGAAGCAACCTAAGTGTCCATCCACAGATGACTGGAAAAAGAAGTTGTGATACACACACACACACACACACACACACACACACAGAGGAATATGACTCAACCATAAAAAATAATGAAATAATGCCATTTGCAGAGAAACGGATGGACTTAGAGATGATCATACTAAGTGAAGTAAGCCAGACAGAAAGACAAATATTATATGGTATCACTTATATGTGGAATCTGAAAAATAATACTAATGAATTTATTTACAAAACAGAAAGAGACTCACAGACATAGAAAACAAACTTATGGTTACCAAAGGGGAAACAGAGAGGGATAAACTAGGAATATGGGATTAACAGATACACACTACTATATATAAGCTAGAGAAACAACAAGGACCTACTGTATAGCACAAGGAACTGTATTCAATATCTTGTGATAACCTATAATGGAAAGAATCTGAAAAAGAGTATGTATATGTGTATATATAAAACCGAATCACTTCGCTGTACACCAGAAGCTAACACAATATTGTAAGTCAACTATACTTCAATTTAAAAAAATGCCTTAGTCTGTGACAACTCTAAGACATTTGGGTATCTGCCTCCCAAACCTTCATTAGATGAGGAAGAGAAACTAAATGGAATGTGAAAGAGAAAGGGCCAACTCTCCTTGGGCCTCCTGACAACCGGGAGATAGGAAAACACATGCCTTAACAATGGCCTGGACATAAAATTGATGACCACATGTCATTCAGACAGACGCCACCTCAATCAGCAGACCAGCTGGGTGGCTCTAATGAGGACTTGACATCCCCTCCTACCTCCAGATGTCTGAGGCCATCATGTTTCGTGTCCTCACAAGGTAATGAATGTTTCTGAGATAATTCTGAGTCATCAGTGCAGAAAGTAAATTAAATTAAATTAAGCCTGCAGGAAAATGAGCTGTTCTTTGAGAACAACTTCTGTCAAAATAAAGGAAAGTATCTGTGCTTAAGGACGGACCCTCAGCTAGAGGAAAAACTGTGTTAATGACATCATCTGGCTCCCCCGAGGTTCTGGGTAGCTGCGTCTCACTCCCCTGGGGCACGTGCGCTGATCTCGGTGGCCGGCTGTGCGCACGGCAGTGTGGTCCACTGGCTGAGGCCAAGGCTGGCTGGTCAGCTCCTGAGTCTTGCTGTGTCCGCAGAGCTGTGTGCACTTGGCCGAGTTCCATCCCCTTTCTAAGCCTTCGTGGCCCTCTCTGTGAAATGGTGGCCTGATACTATCTCCCTTGTAAGGATGAATGAGAAAATGTGCGTGAAGCACAGTGCTTGTCCCAGAAACTTCCATCACTAATTGTACTAGTTTCCTGGGGCTTCTATAACCAAGGGTCACACACCGGGTGGCTTAGAACAACAGAGGTTTATTCTCTTACAATTCGGAGTCTGGAAGTCTGAAGTAAGGGTGGTCGTAAGGCTCCCTCAGAAGGCTCTGGGGCTGCTCCTTGGCTCTTCTAGTTTTCTGGTGGCTGTTGGCAATCCTTGGTGTTCCTTGGCTTGGAGATGCATCCTTCCACTCTCTGCCTCCATGTTCACGTGGCCTTCTCTCTGTGTCTGTGTGCCTCTATTTTCCCTTCGTATAAGGACACCAGTCATCGGATGTAGGACCCACCCTAATCCAGTACAACCTCATCTTAACTAATTGCACCTGCAAAGACCCCGTTTCCAAATGAGATCATATTCTGAGGTTCAGGGTGAACATGAATCTTGAGCAGACACTACTCAGCCTGGCACACTAGTCCCTAATGTGATTCACAGTTTTCTGAGCAGGTCCTGCAAATACATAACTCCTTGCCCCACCCCCGCCTCTCCCCTCGAAGCCGCAGGAGACCTGACCCTATCATGGGACTTGCTTCATTTGGCAGGAAGGATGTCCTTGTTGGAATTGTTGTTGTTTTAGGTGTTACTTAAATACTGAAGACTGAGTGTGACTGCAGGGATTCAATGTACAAAGCAGGTCCGCTCTTGACTTCGGCTGGTCCTCACAGTCTCCCAGAGATGTAGGCAGATCAGACAGCCCCATATTACGAATGGAAAACGTGCGGTTGAGAAAGGTCATGTAGCTAATAAACTGCAAATGTCGACTTTAAAGCCGGAGCCCTGGACTCCTGGTATTGAGGCAGGTGGTGGCCAAGTGAGAGGCAGAATCCTTGCTTTACCGTGGACAAGATGTTATGTTGGCAGGTGACTTCACCTCTCTGGACCACGACAAGTTTCGCACCTGTAGAGTGGAGTGGATAACATCTTCCTTGAAATGCCACTGTGGGAATTGAATTAGACCACGTGTGTGTCATGCCGGGACTTGCCCAGTGAGTGCTGGTTTCTCTTCTTCTCCATCTAGCTGTTGTCTTATCAACAGCCTGTCTCTAGGTTTTGCTTAATGCCTTGCCTGCATGATCCCAGGATGGTTTACATTTGGGAAGGTCAAGTGCAGTGGTGGGGGTTCGTGGGAGGGGGAAAGAATGGAGGCATTAGCTGTGGGTCCCTGCAGGATCCAAGTGTCTGTTCAGGGTGGGCACCAAGTGGATTTCCCTGGCGGGGGTTGGGGTGGGGAGTGTTACTCCACTCTGCTATCTGACACTTACAAACGTGTATCCCCGTCTTGCTGTTTGTAATCACATCTCCCCCAAGGGGGAGGGGTGCAGTCTGGCCCATCTGTATCTCCCAGTTCTTCTTGGAGGAGCTGGATCGCAAGAGAGTTAACGTGTGTCAGCTCTGTGGGCACTGCCTGGAAGAGAAGGTTGCATAAATAACTCAGAGCCACAGGGGGACCTGTGGAAGCCGTGGTGGAGGAGCTCTGTGTGAATATCCATGATCGTTCAGAAATAAGTGTAAATATAGAGCCAAGAGAACACCAAGCTCTCCTCAGGAGCTGAAGAGCAGGAGTTAAAATCTCACCCCCAGTGTCATGCCCAGCTCCAAAGAAGAGAGTTAGCTTGGTCCTTCAAGGCAGAGTCTTGCCTTAAGCTCAGGGTGGGGATGATTCCTGTGTGATGAGTCTTGAGGGCTCCCCCACTGAAATTATCCAGTACCTTGCAGCCTGGCTTCCTGCAGCTGCCCCCGGGTAATTATTTCCTCTGACTGGTACAGCTCGGCCATGATGGTCTCACAGGATGCGATCCCTTAGGAAAGACTTTGTTTGCTGGAGGCTTCTGTTAAGGTGCAGATCTTCCCGCTGGGTCAGCTGTGTATGTGCTTAGCTCTTTTTACCTCAAGTTGTGCCCTTGACCTGGTTCCCCAACGCCTCCAGTAGACAGTACTAGAATCGATCTCACACGCTTGTTACAAATACAGCTTCCCTGCCCCTTCGGTGTGTGTTTTTGAGGCGGATGTGTTTTGAGCCCATCCAAGGACCAGTGGGGCACCCCAGCTGCCTGGAAACCGGACTGCAAGGGGCCAGGGATCTCTAGTGGTACCCCAGGCTTAGAACCACAGAAATGGCCATAGAGGCAGGGATGAAGGTGCTACTTGGGCTGAGCTCCACAGTGTAGGGTGTTGGAGGGATGGAAAGGGGGTTGTTGAAAGCAAGTGGAGCAAAGCAAAGGGCTGGGGTGGTGGGACAAATGGGCACTCAAAACATCAGCAAGAGCTTTCTTTCTTCCCTCCGCTGCATAGCCAGGCTTTGTTACTCCCTTGACCGTGGGTACCTGAAATTTAGACAGGCTTGAATCAGAAGATGGTACATCCAGTGTGAAACAGAACAGAGGGGAGAGGTCTCAAAGCCTGAGCCTCATGGAGAGAGAAAGAAGGGGGGGAGAGAAAGAAGACAGCATTTTCTGAGCTCCTAGTCACCGTGGGCTAATGGGATGTTCCTCCGACTTCGACTTAGGAAGAAGAATAAAACAATCTAGCTTCAGTGGCAAATGTATACAGTTAGCTTCAGACAGATGGGAGATGTTCAAACCGGAGGCCACTATTTCCTTTTCAAAGAAGGTTTTTAATTTTTAAAATAAAGAACAGGGCACAGAAGTGGCCCATTTGTCAGCCATTGATTGGGACACTGCCTGGCTGATTGAATTCTTAGGGCCAACTGATGCCCCCAATTAGTGCAAGATTGGGAGCTCCCCCCCAGGCATGACTTCAGACTAGTCTGTTTTCCTTTCTTTGGTGAAAAGGGGTCTCAGCAGGGTCTTCGCTGGCTGAGGTTATTCCAGGGAGATGTCGCCTTGGCCAATTTAATTACCTGCTGCTCTGTTTTGCTTTTGCAAAACAAAGAGCTGCAACTGAAGACCTGTTATTTGGTTGCTTGGCAACTGGTGCTTTTACTACCCAAAGTCGTCACTGAGCCCTTCTGGGGGGGCTAGGCGAGCCACCACAAGCTCTCCTGGGTCATTAATTTCTCAGGAGCCAGGCATAAATCAATGGAGCAAGAAAATGAAGGTTTTGTGGTTGCAGACAACTTGAATCCCTGCAAGGAACACAAGCCTCTCTGGTCCCCGCCTCTGGCTCCAGCTATCTGTTGCAGGAGATCACCCTTGTTCATTTGCATTTCCACGGACCACTTCACCCTGCAGGTGTGAGGATCCAGAGAACAAGGGAAACCGTGAATGATGCTGTGACATCTTGCAACCAAAGAGCCGTGGTGGCCCAGGGTGGTTGGTTGGAAGCCCAAGTGGCTTTGACTTCAGAGTTGTCCCTGCTAGTCCCTCTGGCCTTGTTAGTATCATCCCTTGCTCTTCGGCTTTTTAATTACACGATCAGGCTGATAGGAAATATTCATGCGCCCAGTGCAGGCTTCTTCGGTGCGCCAAACTGCTGCTACCAGTTCAGAAGCTGCGGGAAAGGTTGGTGTTGTGGCCTCCAGCCCCCGCCCTCCTTGAAGAAGTGTCTGCCTTGTTCACGGTTAAGCCTGAAGTGTTTTCCAGGTCGACAGGTCAGTGATGGTAAAGTTGTTCAGGTCCTCTCCTACTGGTTATGGAGGTCAGCCTGGTGCCAGGGCCACTGGTGCCCGGTCACAGCCCGTGCTTTCGGTCACACTACAGCAGTCATCACACCACGATATCCTGTACGTGTGTCAGAGGAAGTCGGTGTCTCCCTGTCTGTGGCAGACACCTCTCAAAGCAGCAAGCCAGTCCAGTCCAGGGCTAAAGCCTGCCTCTCCTCAAGTTCATTTCAGGACAGTTTGTGCCAGGGGAAGGCATCTCTAAGCAACTCCTTCAGATCTAAGAATATATGTGCGTTTCTCTCTTTCCTCTTTCCCTTCTTCTCTATGTTGATCGTTCCCTCTGTTCATTTTACTCACTTGTTTCACTCATTCGTTCACCTGTCACGAGCCAAGCCCTGTGTTGTGGGCAGCCCGTTGGCAGTGTGGGTAACAAAACACCAACCTGAACTCTGGAGTTTTGCGGCTCATTCCCGCTTACCTTCTCTTCCTGTCTCTCCCCCGAGCTGAGTCCTGCCAGGTGGGGGCTGGCTCCTCTTCTTCATTTCATCACTTCACCAGAACCATGGACAGCGTTTTCTCGAGCGGACTCAGTCATGCTACGCATGGATTTGAAATACTCACTGCGTGGCTTCCAGAGCCATGGAGACAAAGGAGCTGCCCAAGGCAGGGCTGTGGGGCAGCCCAAGTAGCTTAGAGGCCTGGCAGGGGGAGGGAGTACCATATATTAAAAAATCAAGAAAAATAAAGGGCAAGGATATATGTCATGGTGCTATATCTGGGGGTACTGATGGGCTGGAAACCTGGAAGGTCTTGAACTTGGATGAGTCAGTAAGGGAACAGACTACTCAGGCATAATGAGGAAGGAACAAGTAGGGCTGAAGGATGGGAACTGCCCTTGCTGGGGTGAAGGGATGGCAGGACTTCAGGTGGGGCTATCGAGGAGTAATGTAGACAAAATGTCTAGAGTCAGCCTGACTCAGCCCTCCTGAAGATCCGTCTTGCAGTGGAGGATTGAACCAGCCCTTTTATTGTTCAGTGTTGTTGCAAAGGGCTCATGAGGAGGAGGGAGAGCCCCGGGAAATAGCTTTTCATCTCAGGTGTGGCACCAGGCCAGGTGAATGAATGACCTGGAAGAATAAAGAAAAAGTGTCTAGACACTCTTATTTCAATGAAGAAATGGGCAGGGGAGAGAAGAAGGATGTGGCAGGTTGAGATGGGAGAAAGCCCCACTTCCTGCAAGGAAAGGAGCATTGTGGTGTGGAGACATGCCCACCCTTTCAGAGACTCACTCTTTGCGTTACCACTCTCCTTTTCCCTCCAGGCTTTGAACATCATCTCCATCTCTTTTCTTGGTGACCTGTTGGTTGCATTTTAAAAAATTAACACGGTGTGAGATGTTGTTACATTTTCCTCCATTGTTTCACATCTAAAAGACAA
This sequence comes from Camelus ferus, assembly GCF_009834535.1. Classification (NCBI taxonomy): domain Eukaryota; kingdom Metazoa; phylum Chordata; class Mammalia; order Artiodactyla; family Camelidae; genus Camelus; species Camelus ferus. The sequence goes on from NC_045711.1 coordinate 26,802,692, forward strand.
AAAATCATTCTCTCTGTAAATCATGCATTGATTTTTCTCATTTCTATGCTGCATTTGGCCTGAGCCTTGGCTACTGGGCACATTACAGCACCGTCTTATTTTATTAGGAATCAGAGCCGTGTGCTTTATTATCCATTGTCCTGTCTTCTCATTGATGGCGCCTGGTGTGAAACCGGAGGCGGCTGCAGGAAACTTTAAGGATAATCCATCAGATCATGAGACTCTCAACTCTGCGGTTCTGTCATCCAGAGCAAGGCTGATTCATGGGGAGAGGAGGCAGCCTCCTGCGAGGGGAGCCTGCAGGGCCAGGCGTGCTAGGATTCCCCCTTTCCTCCCCGGGTCACCTCCTGTAAAGCAAACACACCAGTGAGTCTCAGTGCACATCTGTGCTTCTTAGCTCCTCATTGTTCCTTGAAGTATGGGGCTGTTTTTAGGATTTTTTTTTTAATGAGCAGAACATAAAAAGTATAGAACAGCACCTGGTGTGTAGTAAATGCTAATTGATGCTGACTATGATTTTTTATCATCATTAATTGAAACCAAATTATATATTTATGACAGTCCCTTGCAGTTTACTCATGTGCAAAATGAGGATGAGAATGACAGCCTGCCTTGGAGGTGTGAGATAGGTACATGTTTGCCATCACCAGGAGCTTAATACACATTTATTAAAATGGAAACTGTAAGGTCTGTCTGTAGAAATTTGAGGCTTTTTTTTTAGCTGCTTGTCCAAATGCGTATGCTGTTCTGCAGGGTGTTTATTGGCTATTTCACTCTTTTGACAATGTTGTGTACTCAGGTCCTCCAAGGAGCATGTGCCAAGAAGGGATTAGAGATACAGATTTGTTGGGGGAAGTGCCTGTAAGGAGAAAGAGGAGGGAGCAGGAGGTGGCAGGGAGAGCCTTCAGCCTGCAGTGCAAGCCTGGCACTGGTGAAAGGAGAGGCAGAAGGAAGGCGGACTGTGGTAGAAGAGCCTCCAACCACAGCACAGTCCCAGGAATGTTTCAGTTGGGACAATGTAGGGGAGGTCGCTGAGCCAAAGGCATCTTGTGAGATGTCTCCTGCCCTGTACTGCAGATCTTCCTGCCCCCGTGCTAAGTCACTGGCTGGGAGCAGCTGGGGATGGTGCAGGGTTGGGGGGATGTGGTGGTGGTGTATTCTGAAGAGCAGCAGCTGCGGTCATCACTCACCATGCTTCCCATAGCAGGAGAGCTGAAGGCTGCATTTTCATGGCCACCACAGATGGTCAACCTAGGACAGGCTGTAATCTCTAAAGACATGGAATGGAATGTCTCTGCTTTTCTTTTTTCCCACTTTGGTTTCTACTGCTTATTGGTGGACAGAGCTCTGGGCGTGTTTGCGGAGGCTTCCTCAGGAGGAAGCCGGAGAATGGGCATGCCCTGGGGATGGGAAGCCTGGAGTTAGAGGGAAGACTAGTGGTTACCAAGTACTGATGGCGCTGTCCAGTGGCCCTAGTGCTGAATTCTGATAGACAGCTAGTTACGTGAGGAACCAGCTGCTTCCTAAAAGAACTGGCATCCCAGGAAAATTCTGAATACATTTGACACAACCTTTGGTAGATAAGGAAACTGAAGATAAGAACCAGAATGACAGATTTAATCTACCACCACCGCTGTTTTGTTAGTGGCCAGATCTGAGAATTCTCCTTTGGTTTTCTGGTTCCAGGACTATTGTCTCAAGTGCCCTGAGGGTCACTGTAGTTTAGTGGAAAGGTAATGTAGCTAGAAATTTGAATGTCTGGACTGGGATCGTAACTTCCTAAAGAATTTGCTGAGTGGTTCATTCAACAACGTATCAGTGTTAACCATGCTCAGTGCTGTTGAGGATTACCAAGGCATTAAGAACAGATTCCTGTCCCCAACGTGCCTACAGTTCTCATCACCAGCCTAGCCTACCTATATATTGATTCTCCACACAGATCAAGGGTTAAGGGTGATATCTAGAAATACTGCTGTCTCTCAAGTACCTAAAGCAATCCCCAGCCCAAATACAGTTTGGTGTAGCCATTATGGAAAACAGTATGGAGATTCCTCAAAAAACTAAAAATAGACTTAACATATGATCCAGCAACCCCACTCCTGGGCATATATCTTGAGGAATCTCTAATTTGAAAAGATACATGCACCCCAATGTTCATAGCAGCACTATTTACGATAGCCAAAACATGGAAGCAACCTAAATGTCCATTGACAGATGACTAGATAAAGAAGCTGTGGTATATTTATACAATGGAATACGACTCAGTGATAAAAAAGAATAAAATAATGCCATTTGCAGCTGCATGGATGGACCTGGAGCATGTCATTCTAAGTGAAGTAAGCCAGAAAAAGAAAAATACCATATGATCTCACTTATATGTGGAATCTTAAAAAAAAAAAAAAGACACAAATGAAGTTATTTACAAAACAGAAACAAACTCACAGACACAGAAAACAAACTTATGGTTACCAAGGGGGAAAGGAGGTGGGAAGGGATAAAAATGTGAGTTCAAGATTTGCAGATACTAACTACTATATACATAACATAGGTAAACAACAAGTTTCTGCTGTATAGCACAGGGAATGATACTCAATATCTTGCAGTAACCTATAATGAAAAAGAATATGAGAAGGAATATATGTGTATGTATATGACTGAAACATTATGCTGCACACCAGAAATTGATACAACATTGTAAACTGACTATATTTCAACTAAAAAAAAAAAAGGCAATCCCCAGCCCAGTGTAGATGCTGAATAAATTCTCAGTGAGCAAATCAGCAAAAGAAATACTTGCAGTAAAATAGAAATACTTTCAGTAAAGTGCAATTGAAATTCTGGTGAAGGAGAAGTAGAGAGTGCTGTGGGCGCACAGAGTGGGCGTGCCTGACCTAGTTTGGGGGCGAGGGCAGTTTTCTTTGAGGAAGTTAGATGAAAAACTGAAATCTGAAAGACAGGTAGGTGTTAACTAGCCAGACAGAGTGGAAAGAGGAAGAGCCACAACCAGAGGAAGCAATGGTCCAAAGGTCCTGAGGTTGGAGGAAGGATGACTATTTGCAAGTAGTCCAGGAAGCTGGAAGGTGGAGAGAACCCAGGGTAAGACAGACCAGGCCAGACGGGGCAGCTTTCCACTTGCACATCTTCCTAAGTGCAGAGAGAAACTGCTGGAGAACAATGCCGAGGTCTGTGTTTTCAGAAGTGCCATTGACTCGGCAATTCCACTCCTAAGTGTATACCTCAGAGAACTGAGAGCAGGCGCTCAAACAAACACTCGTGCGTGAATGTTCACAGCACAATTCACAGCGGCCAAAAGGTGGGGGGCAAGTCACTGTCCATCAGTGGATGGTGGATAAACAAAACGTGGTCGTTCTTACCCATTATCTGCCCCATGTAACGGAGTGTTACTCAGCCATAAAGTGAAGTGCCGCTAAATGCTACGACGTGGATGAACCTCGGAAATATTGTCAGTGAAAGAAGCCAGACACAAAAGGGTGTTTTCTTTTTTTGTACTGTATGATCCCCTTTGTATGAAATATCCAGAATAGGCAAACCCATAGGCACAGAAAGCAGACTGGTGGTTGCAGGGGCTGGGGTGAGGGGAAGGAGCAGGGAGTGGCTGTTTAATGGGGATGGGTTTTTCTTCTGGGGGGATGAAAATGTTTCAGAACCAGATAGAAGTGATGGTTGCACTAACACGGCGCATGCACGAAATCCTTCTGAATTGTAGACTTTGAAGTAGTGGCTCTTGTACTAGGTGAATGCCACCTCAGTAATAATAATGGTAATAATGCTCTGTTGGCTTCAGTTGTTCAGTGTGGAAGGAAACTCTCAGGAAGTGTTTGTTGGTGATGATACCTATGGAGGGAACAGCTAAGACAGCCTCGTGTGCCCAGTTACCTTGGCGGCACAAACACTGCCCTGCTTGAGTCCATCCTTATGGGCTTGGAGGTGGAGGGCTGAGCCTCCCATGGCCAAGCCAACCCACGGGACGTCATTGCCGATGTATCCATCAGCCCATTCTTACCTTCAGACTGGCAAAGGTAGTGGAAGGCACCTTCACCCCTGTTTCACAGGTAGCGAAACTAGGTGCCTGTCTGGGGTGGGTGCAGCTTCTCTGGCTGTTGGCCCACAAGACAATAAAAAAAATGAGTGATTTCTTTACCCTGCTTTCTAGAAGCTAAGCAGACTCAGGAAAACCAAAAGTTCCAAGGACTGAAAAAGACTACATTTACCAAGAAAACATGTTTTTAATGACTAAATTACTAGGTTTTCTTCCACCCATTGAGGGGTAGGGCTTTGATTAGACCCTCTTTGGGCTACAGTTCCTTCGAGATTGATTGTCTTTCTCCCTTTACCTGAACAAGGGACGGTGGTTTCAGCCTGCATCCCATAGCACTTTATAGTTTAAAGGGGAAACTTTCGTGGACACCATCTCCACAGACCCTCACCGCAGCCTTGTGGGGTGGGTACTTTATCACCTTCCCTGGTCTAGCGCAGAGGCTCCTGGGACCCTTCAAGACTAAGTGATTCAGGGAGGGACAAATGACTGATAAATGATCTGAGGCCATGTGGCATCATCCTTATTCTTAAACTGCATCCCACATTCCACCATAAGACCACCACTCAGACACCAGGAGGCTGGAATGTCCTGGGTGTTCTGGTCCTTTGCAGTTGAAGAAGAGGGTCCCGTTTGAGCAAGGATGGAGGGGAGGCCTGCAGAGAGTCTGAGGAAGTGAGATCAAGGCAGCACACACCACTCCTTTGGGGGGACCCCGACAACAGCATATCCAAGACGCGTCCTGCGTCCTTCTTGAAGGCTGGGCTTTGCTGACTCACTACCTCTGGCTCTCCGAAGGCTGAATCTGTATCTTCTGTCCCCATCTGCCCATAGCTTGCCCCACAATGGAGCCTGGTCTCTGATTAACAGTGGATCCCTGGTATTCTTTCCTCCTCCTCATTCTGCAAATACTTCTGAGCTTCAGCATTTTGTTTGAGCTCTTGCATGGAGATGCGTTAGCAAGGCTTGAACGTGGGGGGCCTGGGGTGGAGCTGGGTGAACACGACGTCTTATCCTGCTTACTTTGGTTGACTTTAGCACTCTACAGGTCGCGTGGTTATACAGATTAGGCCCGGACACGGTGCTAGGCAATGGGACAGAGTGGCTGTTGATTGGACAGCTGTGTGATAAAGGGGCATCAAGCCCAGTGAAGGAGGAGAGTCAAGTAGGAGATCGGGCAGGTGTTTGCTAGTGGATTCTACTCCAGGATGTTCCCAGGGGGGACGTTGGAAGACAGACCACGGAGTGACCCAGTGGCATGGGTGGCAGCACGAGTTCACAGCCTCCCCAGGGAGAACGGTGATGCGCATTGCCTGTGGAGCTGGTTCTGATGTGGCTGTGGGCTGGGGGCTGTGTTGCTAACTTCCTTGATCCTGAATATCCGGTCTCAGTAAAAATGAAAAGATGCGTCTTGTGTTGATCACGTCAACCCCACTAACGTCTCAAAACTTGTTAAAATTGTTTCTCAATCGTGGGCGAGTTTTCTGCTGAATCATCCACATTTTCTCCCTCAGTGCCCCGAGATAGTGCCTGGATGGAGCTGGTGGGGTCAGAGTCCATCATCCGCTCAGCAGCCTTGGGACAGCTCAGTATCCCACCTGGAAACCGAAGCTGTCTCTCTGTCTTAGAGCCCAGGGCCCAGTTCTTAGACGGGTGGGAGCAGCAGGCTCAGACAGCTCCGACTTTGCAGAAAGCAGAGTAATTCCTTGATGTCTTTTCTAAACAGCATATACGAAAATATGCTCCACAAAAACCATGTATCATGGGACCTGGCAAGAAAAAGAAGAGAAAAGGATTCCATGGCCACAGACTCTGCAGATTCACAGAACATGCATACCAGCCAGAGACGTCTGCTTACATGTGCACACACAGTTACATGTACACACATGCATGTGCATATATGCGCACATATAAATACATACACGTGTACATATATGCACACAAGTGCGTGTGTGCATACATATAAACATGCATACACACAGGGGTGTATATGTATTTTATATTTCATAAATGCTCAGCAGGAGGCTAAACCCGCACTCCGCAGATTCACTTCGGGAAGTGCCTAGACCTCTCTCTGTTTAGCCATTTTAAGTGGGTTCCAGGTAAGCTAGACTTTTGACTGGAATTATAGGCAGAGCCAGGCTTGTTTGAAAATATTTCACCCACTGGACAAAACCTTAAAAGGCACGTCCAAAGCAGCATTGCAGATGGAAATGCCCGCAGGTGTCAGGCAGGCAAAGGAATATGAGACTGGGCTAAAATGTAAGCATCAAGGGACTGATGGAGTCTTCAGCAACTGGGAAGGCTCGCCCTGCCTCAAGGCGTTCGACATTTCAAAGCTGTGAACCTCTTTCCACATCAAGCTAAACTCTGCCGTAAATCCAGCACAGCCTGCCAAGAGGAGGGCGTGTGACCTTTCCCTACTTGGGAATGGAACATTTTGGAATAAATAAATTTAGGTTTGGGAGAGAAGTCAATCATTTAAATGTCCTGTGGCATATCAACTATGACATCCCTCAAGTTGCATTTTCCGCCTCTGCCCCCGTAATTCTGTTACAGGGAGCCCCAGTTCACAAGTAACTAATTACAAGGGGGGTGCTTCCTGGTAGAGTCAGGAGCTGGCCACCTCTGTCTTCTCTTACTCAGTTCTTTATATCTAAGTTCAGAACATTGCATTTACTTTTGTTAAATGCCAAATCTGAGCTAAATGTCCTACGTCTTTTTCCACCCTTTGAGATTTCTATAGAGCACATAATGTTTTGGATTTCCTGTTCTCTCATAATTTTTCCTTTTATGTTCCCACTAAAGTCGTTGAGATTAATATTGCATGGACAGTGGCGACAACCGGGCCATGTAGCTTAGGTCTACCTATCTTCCCCCGCCCCCAGGATTGCATCACTTTATTAATTTACACCTACAGTATAGTCGCTCAGCCGGTTAGGAATTCGTTTACGTGCACCCTGATGCTGCCGTGTTATTTTCTTTTGTTCATATGGTATCATGAAAATCAAAAACCACGACGAAATCCAGATACAACAGAATTTTTTATCCTTTGCCATCTCCTGCTCTACCAGCTAAAATTCAATCAAAAGAATTTTGTAGTTAGTTTGAGATGAATTATTTATGAATCCACGCTGCTGCTTCTAGATCACCAGCCCTGTCTGTGAGTTTGTTTGTTTTAGAGATTCGTGAACTAGACTTTTAATAATCTATCCTCAGTAGGGGGAGGGTAGAGCTCAGTGGTAGAGCACATGCTTGGCATGCACGAGGTCCTGGGTTCCATCCTCGGTACCTCCATTAAAAAATAAATAAATAAATAAACCTAATTACCTCCCCTTGCTTCCCCCCCCAAAATTAATAAAAAGTTAAAAAGATAATTTAAAAAAGTCTATTCTTGATATTTTTGGTGGACGATTGCTAACAATTTCTTTGGTCACATGATTCCTGTCTTCCCTTGAATCAAGTCTTAACCTCTTCTTGCCCTCAAGATTTTAGTTTCATCCTACCCCTCAGGGCGAAGCTCGTTTATTATTGTTTATTATTGAAGTATAGTTGATTTATAATATTACCTTAGTTTCAGGTGTTACAACATAGTGATTCACAATATTTAAAGATTATGCTCCATTTATAGTTATTATAAAATATTGACTATGTTCCCTGTGCTGTACAATATATCCTTGTAGCTTATTTATTTTATACACAGTAGTTTGTACCTCTTCATCCCCCACCCCTATCTTGTCCCTTCCCACTTCCTTCTCCCCACTGGTAACCACTGGTTTGTTCTGTGTATCCCTCAGTCTGTTTCCTTTTTGCTATGCTCACTAGTTGGTTTTAATTTTTAGATTCCACATACAAGTGAGAACATAGAGCATTTATCTTTCTTTGATTTTTTTCACTAAGCATAATACTTTCTAAGTCTATCCATGTTACTGCAAATGACAAAATTTCATTCTTTTTTATGGCTGAGTAGTATTCCTTTGTGTATATACCAGATTTTCTTTAACCATTCATCTGTTGATGAACATGTAGGTTGCTTCCATATCTTGGCAATTATAAATAATGCAGCTGTGAACATTGGGGTGCATGTATCTTTTGAAATTATGTTTTTGTTATGTTTCTGCTGGATCATTTGGTAGTTCTATTTTTAGTTTTTTGAGGCATCTCCATGCTGTTTTCCACAGTGGCTGCACCCATTTACTTTCCCACCAGCAGGGTGCAAGAGTTCCCTTTTCTCCACATCCTCACCAGCATTTGTTATTTATAGTCTTTTTGATGTCAGCCATTATGACAAGTGTGAGGTGATATCTCATTGTGGGTCTGATTTGCATTTCTCTGATGTTTAACAATGTTGAGCATCTTTTCATGTGCCTGTTGGCATCTGTGTGTCATCTTTGGAAAAATGTCTATTCAGGTCTCCTGCCCATTTTTTCCATTCAGTTGTTTCTTTTTTTGATGTTGAGTTGGATGAGCTGTTTATGTAGTTTGGACATTAACCTCTTTTCAGTCATATCATTTGCAAATATTTCTCCCGTTCAGTTCACTTTGTTGATGGTTTCTTTTGCTGTGTGAAAGCTTTCAAGATTAATTAGTGAAGCACTTTTAAATCTCAACCTTGTTTTTAGAACACTGACCCCCACTGGGACCATGACAACATCACCTGTGCCTTCCACGTTCCCCTCCCCTGTCTGCTGGTTCCCAGCTCTCCAGAGATCGCACGTGTGTTGCGCATCTCCCTCCTAGGAAACACGGGATTGCTCGTGCCAGGCAGGAGGGCACATTCTCCATGAGCATGGAAGTCGGTGATGAACCGGGTCAGGGGAGGATTCTCTGACTGCCTGCCCATCCATCTCTGACATTAATTAAAAGAAGGCCTCTGGGCTTGGAGCACCTTGCTGGATGAGTTGCATATTTTATTAATATGTGGCATTTATGCCGGACTCTAAATTTGCCAGGTGTTTTGCCATGATGTATGGAATCGTCCTTACCGCTCCTTTGCTGGGTGCGATGCCTCATTCGGCCAGCTGTCATCAGTTTGTTGCCAGCGCATGTTGAGATCCAAGGCTGTTCTCCCAACTCCTGTATTCTCTGCTTTTTTCACTCCTCTGCACCTTTTCTGCTTTTGTTGAGTAGTTTAAAGATACCCTTGCTTCATCTCGGTGGGTTTAGCCCTGACTTTCCTTCTAGCTTCTTTGCCGATCAGCCTTCCCTTAACTTACTTGCGGACTAATTCATAGACTCTTCGTGTTTCTCATCTATGACCCCAGCAGGTGTTTGAAGCCAGCCCTCCCTCCCCCCACCTGTTTTTTTCCTCCTCCCTTGGGGTCCCTGTGTATGTGTGGTCCTGCGTGTGTAGGTCTGACGTCCCTAATCAGACAGATCAGACCTGAGTTTCTATATGACAAACCCTCAGGGTGGGCACCACAGGGCAGGCTGTGTGAAAGGGAGCTCCAGTGGTTTGGCATTTAAACATCTAAGTCAGAGTTTGGTTCCCGTGTATTTAGGCCGTCTTCCCAGTGTGTTTCTATCCCATGTGTGTGAATTGTGTGTGTGCATGTGTGTGTGCACACTCACCTCTGCACGTGGTCCCTTTCACTCACACCACCGCTGCACCCCTGTGTGTGTGCCTGTGTGAGGTGATCTGTCCCCGGGAAAGGAGGCTTTCTGCCTCCTGTATCATGTTCCTGGCAGATGTCACCCCGGCTGCTCTCCATCATGCCGTGTGTTTCTGCTCAGGAAGCAGCAGTGTGAAGAACACGTTATTAAATCCTTTTTAACACTTGGTGTGTTGTCATCTAAAAACCCATGACACTTAACTTTGTCATTCCTGCTCTTTTCTCTGCCTTGAATGCCAAGACAAAGAAATAAACTCATCAAGTGAAATTTTAGGTTTGCCTGTTGGTGGAAATGGACTGTAGAACCACAGAAGAAGCCCTTTTGAGTTACCTGGTCCACCTGGTTCTGTATCTATGAATGCACTCCTGGAGCGAAGGACCACCAGACATAGGCAGAAAACCCAGAGAAGAGGAAAGAAGGAGCAAAACAAATAGGACAGCCTATCCCAGAGAAAATGGATAACCCAGGAGACCAAAGAGAAGATTGTAAAAATTCCAAGTAGTATGTTCGGCTGATTCAAGAGGGTACCATTATACCCATAAAACAAGAACTGGCAATCGTGAAAAAGGAATAATCAGAAACTAAGAAAGACTTCCTCAAAATTAATACTAAAATTGCTTAAATTTTTTTTTAAGTTTAATGGATAGACTGATAAGAATGTTCTAGATGAAAGGCCAAGCTGGTCATCTGGAAGGTTAAGTAGAAAACAAACCTTCAGTTCACAGACGGAAAGTCAAAGCTGTAAAACTGGAGGATAGAACATGCAGGGAAGTTTCTCCTACACTGGCAGTGCTCTGAGGCTGACCCACGGGGCTTGAACCTGGTCCTCACTCTATGCCTGTGTGCGGCTGTCTCTCCCAGCCAGTCTGCCACCTCCCTTCTGTCCCCAAACTACAGCTTTTCTGATATTTCAACACTGTCTTCCAGATCTCTCTTCCTAAACATGTTGAGCAAAGAATTACATTTCTAATTTTATACCTCTAAAAGGAGGTTCTAGATGGTGAACCACTTCAGGATGGGAACCCCATCTCCCACATCTCTTTGTATATCCTACAAAACGCCTGGCACCTCATGGCTATTTGATAGATATTCAGGGTGGTGGTGCCCAAATGGATACTCTTAAGGGCATGGATTCCCTTGGGTCCAAAGCAGGAAGGAGTCTTTTTTTTTGTAACATTTTTTATTGAGTTATAATCATTTTACAATGTTGTGTCAAATTCCAGTGAAGAGCACAATTTTTCAGTTATATGTGAACGTATATATATTCATTGTCACCTTTTTTTCTCTGTGAGCTACTATAAGATCTTGTATATATTTCCCTGTGCTATACAGTATAATCTTGTTTATCTATTCTACATTTTAAAATCCCAGTCTATCCCTTCCCACCCCCCGCCCCCTTGGCAACCACAAGTTTGTATTCTAAGTCTATGAGTCTGTTTCTGTTTTGTATTTTTTTTTTTTTTTTAGATTCTGCATATGAGCAATCTCATATGGTATTTTTCTCTCTCTTTCTGGCTTACTTCAGTTAGAATGACATTCTCCAGGAGCATCCATGTTGCTGCAAATGGCGTTATGTTGTCAGTTTTTATGGCTGAGTAGTATTCCATTGTATAAATACACCACATCTTCTTTATCCAGTCATCCGTTGATGGACATTTAGGCTGTTTCCATGTCTTGGCTATTGCAAATAGTGCTGCTATGAACATTGGGATGCAGGTGTCATTTTGAAGTAGGGTTCCTTCTGGATATTTGCCCAGGAGCGGGATTCCTGAGTCATATGGTAAGTCTATTCCTAGTCTTAATTATCTTCCTAATTTGCACTTTGGGTGGAACACCTGGGGTATGAGCTCCAGAGGGCATTGTTTCTTCTGCTTCTCTCTCACCCAGCAGGTTTTTTCTACCACTTGTTGGTCTTCAGTATCTACCTGAATCCCCTTGTCTGTGTATTTTTCCCGTGTGTAATTGGTCTTAGTCTCTCCTTAGTGTAGCTCTCAGGCATTCTTCCGTTTTCCATTCTCTTCCTTCAGTGCCCCTTCTTCCTCTCCATTCTAAGTCAAGGGGGAAGCTGAGTTGGCCACCACCCAGGGCAGTGAGTGCATTTGGCGGCTGGGGGTTGTGGTACCTGCTGTGGGCATGGCCAAGGTACAGGGCGGAGCAGAGGCGGGAGGCATTCACCTTGCTCAGAACCCCTTTAGGATACAGATATTCCGATGCCAGCCCTCGCCGCCCATGCCTGGGAGAAAAAACACAGCCCACATCAGCAACCTGGGGTGGTGGGGGGACCAGGGGACTGAGGTTCAAGCCTGACTCAGCCCTTCGATGCTGTGTCACTTGGGGCAAGCCCTTTCTCTCCCGCGTAAATTGGATGCCTACCCCTCCCCAACCTCCCAGAGCTGTTGTGAGCATTAAGTAAGTCAAGTGCGGGGGGGGGGGGCGGGGCTGCTTGCTGAATAACCAGAAGGGTTCCTTTGCTAATGAATGTGGGTTCTGTTGCTCTGGGCTGCACTATCATTTACATTAAAAATGACTAATTAGAGCAGAATCCTTAACAAAAGACCCACCAGCTGTTGTTTATGGTTTAGAAAAGCAAATTTTTTCAAAGGGATTTGCCCCTCTGATGTCAGGAAACCCCGGTGAGTCTCTCCCTAGCTTTTGATACCTGGTGAAGAACTTTGCCCTGAGGACCGACACTTACCGATGGGAGTGGGTTGTGGTCCGGGCTGTGGTAATACAAAACAAGGCTGAGAACATTAGGCTTGTAAGCACTGGGCTCCCCAAAGGGAGGAGACTGGCCAGATGGAAGCATCTCAGATGGCCTCTGACTTTATATTTTCAGAACCTTGGGCAGCTCCTGAGATTCCAGGGCAGCACAAAATGAGGGCTGCCTCCTCCCTGATAGATGGATGGAAAGGATGAAACCCTTAGCAGATCCATCATAGCCTGTCCTGAAATTCAGCTTTCTCTCATCTTGGACGCTCATTCTTTTTTTTTTTTTTTTCAGTTAAAATGTATTAGATTTACAACGTTGGGTTTGTTTCTGGTGTGCAGCATAGTGATTCAGTTATACGTATATATATATTTTTTTCATATTCTTTTTCATTATAGGTTATTACAAGCTATTGATTATAGTTCCCTGTGCTGAACAGTAAATCTTTGTTGTTTGTCTATTTTATATATGTCTATATATTTTATATATTTTATAGTAGTTTATATGTGTGCATCCCAGTGTCCTCATTTATCCCTCCCCCTCCCTTTCCCCTTTGGTAGCCATAGCTTTGTTTTCTCTGTCTGGGAGTCTGTTTCTGTTTCGTGAATAAGTTCATTTGTATCATTTTTTCAAAGGTTCCACATATAAGTGGTATTATATGGTATCTGCTCTCTGTCTGACTTACTTCACTTAGTATGATCATCTCTAGGTCCAACCTGTGTTACTGCAAGTGGCATTATTTCATGTTTTTTATGGCTGAATAGTATTCAGAAGACAAGCCCTTCTCCCTCGGTACGTTTTGACCCCTTCCCTCTTCATGAAGAAGCGTTCCTTCTGGCCCCAAGGCCTTGGTCTGGATTCTAAGCAATGTCGGTTGTTCTCTTTCCTATTCGTGTTGGGCCTGGACGCCCCCGTAGATGTCAGAGGGTGTCTTAACATCGTGCTTCTGTTCTACTGATCCCAGGTCACTGGGGCAGTTCCTTTTTCTTTTCTTTTTTTTTTTTTTTAATAGCCCTGCTTTCCTCTCCATCAGACACTATAGCCCAGCTTTGCTCTTCCCCATTCGATCACAGACAGGGCAGTGGTGACCTCGGCAACTCACTCCCACTGGGGAGGACTTGGAAGTTTGTCTTGCCCACTCCTTAGCCCCAGGCTGGTGTGAGACAGGCACGCCATCTCAGAGTGGACTGTGACGGTCTCCGCCATTCGAGGATGGGTCATCAAATGTGTGGGGTGACGTCACTGGGCAACCATGTCAACCTTGGGCTTGTTGTTCATGAGCCCGTTCAACCTGGCATGTTGAGGTCAGGGGTCAGCCAACTCTTTTTCTTTAAAGGGCCAGAGGGTAAGTATTACGGTTTTTCAGGCCATTCGGTCTCTGTTACTACTCATCTCTGCTGACGTAGCACAAAAATAGACAAGTTCATCAACAGTCCAGCACGGCTGTGTGCCAGTAAAACTTTATTTATGAATTTTCACTAGATTTTGAATTTCAGATAGTTTTCATGGGTCATGAAATACTATCGTTTCTTTGATTTTTTTTTTTTGACTATTTAAAAATGTAAAAATCATTCTTAGCTTGCAGGCCATTCAAGAATAGGCAGTGAGTGGGATGGCGTCTGCTGTCCCTTGGTTTAAGCTACTGTTCGGTGGATTTTTTGTTACTGGCGGCTTTGTGAAATCTTACACGACAAAGGGATGAACCTTTTTATTTTTGCAAGCCTTTTTTAATTGACAAAAGGATTAAAATGGTCAAATTTGAATGAACTGTGGGACTCAAAAACTTACAAGTTTCTCAGTGGCAAAGTCAACACATAATGGGAAAATTCAATGACATTGAAAAATGTAAGATTCATTCTTTTCATCAAGTTCCTTTACTTGCGTTTGCACAGTAGAGTGGCACACCCATTTCAGAGATTACCCTTAGCAAGGCCTTCTTTTAACTTGCATTGCGCCACATCAAAATGCTGTTGTCTCAGTATCTTATGGAAGAAGTGAAGAAATTGCCTAGTCTTAACAGCTGAGTAAATATAATCCTTTTGAGTAACCATAGGGTATGAAAGAAAAGACCATGGGGTTGGCCTGATGTGATGAAGTGTGTCGCTGGTTCCATGCTATCCCAGGGGTCAGGCCATCGCCCCGCCTTGATTGGACAGCAGTGCTAATCCAGCCCACAGGAGTCTGCTGGTTTTGGCTTCTGAACAAGCTTTGATTTTTATGTGCATGTATTATAGAAAAATTATTCCCAACCCTTCACACTTTTTTACTGTCTGTTTCAGAGGGTCTTGCTGTCGGAGTTGGATTTGGGGCTGTAGAAAAGACGGCGTCTGCCACCTTCGAGAGTGCCAGGTAAGCCAGCACCTAATGTCTTAGAGCTGCATCCCATGATGCTCAGAAGTGCTTAATGTCTTGGGTGAACCGTCTGCATGTAATTGCGCACCACCTCCAGCCCCACAGGTCTAAGACTGGTGTTGGCAAGGAGGAGGTCGGCTCAGCTCATACCTGAGAGAGGTACTCCATCAAAGAAGCAGGTTTACGCCATTTTCCAATGAACCATCTAGTGAGTGAAAACAAACGTCTTGAAAACAAAACATGCTTATAATTCCACACTGTTCTCCAAACCCTTTAAATGCATATATACGTTATAAAGACAGTATTCTGGGGGGATTGGTTCCAGGACCCGCCGGTGGACACCAAAATCCGCAAATGCTAAAGTGTGTCCGTCAGCCGTCAGTATCCACTGATTCCCTGTCTGCAGGTCCCGCATCCCCGAATTCAACCAATGGCGGATCGCAGGATCCAGGAGGGCCAACTGTATCATGAAGGCAACAGTTGACGGTCCTAACTGCTCCCTCCTTTTCGAAGCCCTCACTTTCTCTTTCTTGCCACTGGCCCCTCCTCTTTCCTCCTTCTGCTTCTTTCCAGGCCCCTTTTGAAACGTTGATGTTCCCCAACCGTCTCTGAGGCATCCTTTCTTCTCACTTAACGCACTCTCCTGGGGGATTCCTCCCCTTTCCCATGGCTTTATTTTCCATCTGCTTACTTGTGATGCACAAGTTGATCTTCAACCCAGGTGTTTCTCCCGAACCTATTCTTATGGGTCTGGCCACCTTCCAGATGTCTCCAACTGAGATGTTTCACAGGGTCCCCACACTCAGCATTTCCCAAGTTGAGCTGATCGCCTCCATGTGCAATCATGCAAAACCCGCCCCTTCCCCAGCGTTCCCCATCACCGCCATGGACCCGGTTGACCAAGCCAAACTCATCGCTACCCTCGATGTCTCATCTTCCCCTGGCAATCACCAGGCCTTGTGAATTCTTCCTCTCCTCTGCCTCCCCTGAATCGTAGGGTCAGATAAGGCTACAGCCTTGGGATCACAAAGAGGCACCCCGGAGATGAGCTATACGGTCCACACGTGCCCACAAAACCATGGATACTGTAGCCTCCAGGTTGAAGGAGGGCAGGGTGGAGCCTTCCATCCAAGGGCAGCAAACTCAGATGCCTTCGGGGGACTAAAGAGTAACAAGACTGAGCACAGACAGTCAGGTGGAGACAGGTGGGAATGGTGAGGAAGACAGGGAATGTCAGCTAGACTACACATGCACTATCTAAAGGCGCTTGGATTCATAATTATTCTAAAAACAAAACTCAAAGAGCTGGCCCAGGGGTCACTGGTTTCTGACCTCTGTGTCTAGCTCAGCCCACTGCCTTCTGACTGGTACAATCTCAACATCGACTTTTTCTCCCCTCAAGACAGTAACATCACCTCCTTTAATAATCTACCCTGTGTCTAGGGACCATGAACTCGGAACCAGTTTCTCTCTGAAGCCCTTTTCCATCCGTCCCTCATTTCCAAGCTCATGTGGGGCCTCTTTAAGCCCCATCACTTTTCATCTGCTCCCCCAGCTGATGTGGGGTCCCTGCATGTTCGGAGGAATCACTGCCAGTCACTGCATTCTAACGCTACGTGTAAGGGACATGTCTGCTCCCCGAAGCCCCAAATACCCGTGTGGGCTGGCAGTGTTCTCGGTTGAAATTTTCCCAGTTCTCAACCTCTTTTGGCTGCCTGTCAGACTCCCGGGTCACTTCCTCGCCCCGTCTCCAGCGTCATCCATTAACAAGATGCCTGTTGGGAAAACTGGAGGAGATGGTAGATGGGGAGAAGGTTTTAGAAAGTAAGAAATGTCACCAAAATCCAGGGCCAATTGTGATTCATGGTGCCCTGCAGGCTGCCTTCTCTGCCCTGGACTAGGGCGCGGGGCAGGGGAGTTGGGCTCTGTGTCCAGCCCCCAACCCTGGGCACGACTGTTTTGCTCTTGGCTTCGTTTAGACCACGAGGAACTTCAGGGGCGGGTGGTGTCCAGGGGGCTGAAGAGCCCTGAGGGGCTGAGCCCATAAGCATTCAAAGGCCAGGTCATTCCAGAGCCCGAGGAACCGCACGCTCTCCAGAAATGTCTGCCCGCAAGTGACAGCCCTGCCCGGGGCAACGCACTCGCGGGCCGGGCTTTCTGTCCGGTGGCGCCACGTCTCCCGCGACATCGAGATGTCAACTCTGATGTCTCTCAGTTCTGTCACCTGTACTTTCTGCTAATCTTTATGTTTCTGGAGAAAGTAGAGCAAACGCTTTCCCATCCCAGCTCCTCCCTCCCCTTGACCAGACAGCTCCTCTCCGCGTGACATAAACCCTCAGCGGGGTTCTCCAGCTGGGACTGGGCGAGGGCGGCACGACTCGGTACTTTTAGCCTCAAGAAACCTTCTGATAAGCAAGCATCCTTGGGGCATTTTCATGCCCCTACACGCCACCCACCCCCACCACAGCCAGCGGGGCAGAGCTTTGCCTCCATCACCACTGTGTACAGAGTATCAGGACGGGGCATGGGGGGTGGCGGGGAGGGGGTGTCTCTGCAACTCAGGCCACAGAGAGGGAAAGAGGGTGACCTTGTGCAGACCCTCCATCACAGCCTGTTTTCCCCACTTATAAATCCACATATAGTTCGTGATTTGGGTTCTTCCTTTCTGAATGCCTGCGATCTTACTCTTGAGGGTAAAATGTAGAACAGCTCCCAGAAGAGGCTTCTCTGCCTTTAGCTTTTGCTCCAGACCAGGGCTTCATCGGAGGACAGGGACCTGAGGGTAGTAGGGAGGGAGGGAGGGGGGCAGAAAAAGAAAAAGACAGACACAGTAGGGGGAGGGGTGCAGAAACAGTCATCGGATGATGAGATACGTCTTTTAAAAGAGACAGGTTTTGCTTTTTTAAAAACACGACAGGCAAAGGTTGAAAAATAAAGAAATGAAAAAAGACACAGGGCGAGTGCCGATCAAAAAGGAAGCAGGCATTGCAGTTTCAGTATCAGACCAGACGGACTTCAAGGCAGAAAGCCACCTACAGAATAAAGGTCATTTTATCATTAATGAAAAGAGAAACAATGCAAGGGATGACATAATGATCTTGCACTTGTACGCCTCCAGCAGCAGACGCCTCAAAATGCCGGAGATAAATCATCGGAATAGCAAGGAACAGCAGACAAGACCACAGTCATGGTGGGGAGTACGATTCCCTGCTCTGACACTGATAAAATAGCTAAAAAGTTCACAAAATGGGCATCATGGACATAATGCAGAACCTCAACCCAGCAACGGGAAAACTTAACGTCCTTTGCAAGCACACGTGTGCGTGTTTCCACAAATTGATGCCGTGTCACAGAGAAAGTCAGAACACCCCCAGATCGATACCATTCAGAACCCCTGCTCTGACCTCAGTGAGATGTAATTGAAAATCAATAACAAAAGATATAGTGAAAATAACTGGCTAGTGGCCAGTGAGACCTGCAGGCACTGTAAGACGAGGCACCAGCTCCCGGGGGAGGGACATAAACCAAATTGTCTAAGGAACCAGTGGACGGAGGGCACGGCCTTCCCCCATCTCAGGCGCTTCATAGAATAGGTGGCACTTCGTCAGGAGCACGGGGATGATCGTCTTGGGGAAGCAGAGGTGTTAAGGGCAGATGACGTCACTGAGATGGGGCCACATGGTGCTTTACGAAGCGAGACCGAAGGCCAAGGAGAAAGTGCGTTCTTTTGCAAGACCCTGACCACCTTGGTGAGTTCCGATGCCCAGAAATGAC
Source organism: Camelus ferus (assembly GCF_009834535.1). Classification (NCBI taxonomy): domain Eukaryota; kingdom Metazoa; phylum Chordata; class Mammalia; order Artiodactyla; family Camelidae; genus Camelus; species Camelus ferus. Next base: position 26,821,195 of record NC_045711.1, read on the forward strand.
AGAGCCCAAGACCTGGCTCCCACGGAATAATTTGAGGGGAAGAGGTAGCCGGATCCGCGTGAAGAACCCAGACACTGAACAGACACTCACTGACACCACGGCTACAAAGAAGACGAGGGGAGTGTTGATACTGATGGGAGGGAAGAGAGACTGAGGGAAGGAAGGGGTCTTAAATGCAGAACAAACGGGCAGCATTTGTCACTGATGCTGTTGTGTGGGGGAGAATTCAAGTCCAGGTAACGAGGAGACAAGTAATCACATAGGTACATAGAGGGGGCTGAGAGGGGAGGAAGGATGGGTCTGCATGGATTTGGGGAAAGAGAAGAGTTACCCAGCATATGCCTGGGACGTGCGGACCAAGCTAGCTGAGCCAGGTACAGTTCTCTGCTCCTTTAGCGTAGGGGTTGGCAAAGGACGGCCCGTGGACCAAATCTGGCCCAACACCTGCTTCTGTAAATGAATGAAGTTTTACTGGAACACAGTCATGCCTGTTATCATCAAATTCTGACTCCAACTACTTTTTTTTTTTTTTAACGACGTGTGCCCTGTTGGTAATGCACCTGAGGTTCTCTTCTCTCACCTGTGGCATCGAAGCCACACCACAAGAGAAGAAAGAGGTGAAAACTAAATACTCCAAAAAGGCACCATCTTCAGTGCCCACTTGAGTTTCTCAGATCAGGAGAGAGGACAGGTAAGTCCCTAGCATGTACTTTGTGTATGGCTGCTGCCACCTAGTGTTCATATGCTGTTACTTCATCACCTGCGTGGTGACCTCCCCACTGCCCTCCTACCCGGTCCACCTTCCTCCCTCACCAGCATAGCCTTCGTTGGGGGACTGATGGGGGGAAACATTCAGAATTTGACATCCCATGAATGATGACGAACCTCAGCCAGCAAAAGGCAGCCTGGAGTCCAAGAGAGACACAGCTTGCTTCTTTCTGATCCGGTCCCACAGCGATTTCTTTTGGTTAAGAAATTCTTCAGACAGCCTGCCCTTGGGGAGTTGACTGTTTAAGCTGATTTTCCTCTCTCAAGTGTCATTCCCTCCACAGCACGTGTTCCCCAGGGAGGAAACTTGCCCTCAGCGCTCACTTAACTGGCGCAATTCAAACCAGCAGGGAGAGCAAGGTTATTTACTGCTGAAACGTTTTGCTTCCTACTTAAGCTTTGACTAAGCACTTTGTCATCCGAGAACACGCCCTGACCGGCAGGTACAGCCGGCGTCCCGGAGCTGGCTGAGTGCAAGCAGGAGGGGCTGGCTGTAGAATTCACCGTGTGTGACGCATGGTCCACAAAGCACGTCCCCAGCACAGGCCTGGACGTTTCTTCCTGCTGAATGCCCCCACCAGCCACTATTCTCTTTATTTCATTTTGATTTTTAATATAGTTGATCACAGCGTTGTGTCAGTTTCTGGTGTGCAGCATAGTGATTCAGTTATACACATATATATTCTCTTTCATATTCTTTTTCATTATAGGTTATTGCAAGCTATTGTATATAGTTTCCTGGGCTCTACAGTGGGAGCTTGTTGTTTATCTATTTTATATATAGTAGTTTGTGTCTGCTAATTCCAAACTCCTAATTTATCCTTCTGGGCCAGCCAATATTAAGCAACACCCGGACGCTGCGTAAAGGATGCCCTGTTAGATCAGCCTGCAGTTGGACCTAACATAGCTCGTTAAGTTACACATGCAGGCATCAAAATGAATCTTTCCAAGTGTAGATTTGCCTCTCAGATCAAAGAGTAAAGCACGTGTCAGGTAGAACCTTTTGCCTAGCTTAGATACCAATATGCATGTTGAAATATTAACAGTCATTTGAGACAGCAGCCGTCCGTCAAAGAAGCAGCCATTGGTTTAGGAACAAAGACGGCGGCCCACACTCTCCCAGTCATTAATCCACATTAAGCAGTTGATGAGTATGTCAAAATGCGTATCCATCTTTGTGCATCCATCTGTCCAGGTCGTCCCCCTACTTGTGTTCAAGGATATTCATGAAAACGTGTTCTCAAGTTAAATGTAGAGCAGCTCAAGGGGAGACTTTGTTGTGGTGGTGGGATGGGTCTTAGGGAAATAAATACAACAGACTTTTTCATTAGACACTCACGTGTCTTCTAAGGAGCAAGCTACCGCAGCCATCTCCCAATCCCAGGCTGCTCTTAGATGCCCCTAGACTTCCCTGCAGCGGGACCAAGTTCCCAGGCTTCTGGTGAGCCCTGATGAGACTGCTCTTCCCTCGAGCCTACCGTCTTGACCTCTTCCCTGCCCACTGAGCTGGTTCCCAGCATTCCCCCGGGCAAGCCTGAGCCCAGCCTGGGCTCCCTGGAGGAGTGGTCTTTAGCCTGAGATGTGGAACCCCAGCATGAGGACTCACCTTGACCCAGCCACTCCCTCCCCCGACCCCAGCCCCCGCAGAACCACACATCCCCTCCACCAACCCCTACCCCCACGACCCCCCCCCCCACCGCAATCACTTCAGCAGAATTGGAAGTAAATCCGTGCGTTGCTTTTTCTTTGCAATAGCAGGTTGCACTTCCAGTTTTATTTTATGCAAACATGCCCTTCTCTTGCACCCATCAAACTACCTTACCTGGAATTCTGGAGTCATCTATTGGCAGCTCCTTCTTGTAATTTTTTCTTTCCAGTCCTCCCACACAGCCTTACCTCGAATTATTAAGAGACAGTGGAATTTGGAGGTGGTGGTTGGCTGGCAGCGCCACCATGTGGTGGTGGGACACCATAGCTTTGCTGCGTGATGGACACAGAATGACACAGGTGGGGGACCAAAGGCAGCTGAGAAGGGCTGATGACTGAAGCAGCGTGCGGCTTCTAGAGAAGTCACACCTCCAGAAGTTAAGGGCCGTATGCACACAAGTCTATAAAAACTGCTCTGTGCCTTTTCCAAAATAGCATCTTTATAGTCAAGCTGTTTTGACCCTGATACCTTATCCATCACTCAGTTCAGTCCTTGAAAGTGTTCAACGTCATGTTGTTTTCCCATGTCAGAAAGTCACAGTATAGGCACACCATGCTCTGCAGACACTGTGTGGTTTTTTTGTTTTTTGTTTTTTAACAAATTGAAGGTTGGTGGCAACCCTGCATCAGACAAGTCTGTCGGCACCATTTTTCCAACAGCACTTGCTTGCTTCACATCTCTGCGTCCCGTTTTGGCATTTCTCGTGATATTTAAAACGTTCACTAGGATTGTGTTTGTTACGGTGATCTGTGATCAGCGATCTTTGATGTCACTACTACGACCTGCTGAAGGCTCAGATGGCGGTCAGCATGCTTTTAGCAATACAGTATTTTTCAGTTAAGGGATGTACATGGTTTCTTTAGACAAAATGCTACTGTTGACCATTTAATAGTCTACAGTATAGTGTAAGCGTAATTTTTATATGCACTGGGAAACCAAAACATTTATGTGACTGGCTTTATTTCGATATTTGCTTTCTTGCGGTGGTCTGGAATGGGATCTGCAGTATCTTCGAGGTCTGTCTTTCGTATGACCCTACACTGAGAGGAAGGAATAGGCCAACGAAGGAGCAAGGAGCTACTCCCTGCCTTTGATTGTCTACACTAGGAAAGGAGAATTAGAGATGTCAAGAATCCACACTTCAGAACACCCCCAAAATCAACTTGATTTTTCTTTATGTCATTTAGGGGTGCCACGTTTATTTTTGTAGTGAATTTAAAATAATGTTATTTGTTATATTAGTCCTGGAAATAAAGAGAATGGTCCTAAAAGCCTGCCAGACATGTGGGCAAAGCCCAGCCAGGACGTAGCAGTTTCTCACGGATGCTTTTTGGGTGACAGGTAGTCGAGTCATTTATCCACCTGTCCATCCACCTACCCATCCAACCCCTAGAGACCTTACTGAGCACAGGACTCATCTCTGGGGGGAAAGGTGAGTTAGGACAGCTGCTCCAACCACTGCAGTTGGGAAAACTTGTATCATAGGGCTCGTGGGCTGGAAGTGGTCTTAAGAGATGGTCTTAAATATTTTTATTTCTTAAATATTTTTTCTTTATCAATGGAGCCTTTTGGAACAAGATACTGAGAGCACTTTCTGGATGGAATAGATGCTCCCCCTCTGCTCTTGGCAGAAAACCACAGATTTAGCTCATGCCTCTGGTCTCACAGGTGAAGAGACTGAAGTCCCAGAGGGTTCCCGGTTCCTGACTCCTGGGACTTTTCCCTCTGCTCTCAGGGCTGTCCTGTCACTCGATGGTCAGTGGGGTCCACTCGAGAGAACCTAATGGACTTGCAGGATGTCCCTGCTTTCCTTTCTGAGGGTCACTCCCTCCTTCAAGGCTTTTTTTTGACATTTCTTCCCTCATCCCCATTTGAATCTCAAGGAGTGCCCCTCCCATCCTTGGAGCAGCTCGAATCTTCCAGACAGGCTTTTGGGGAGCAGTCTGCTGGGTGCGTTGCTGTCGGAAGCTTGAATTAAAAGGAGCGGGAAGGGGTGGGGGCTGGGAAGTGAAGGGGGAGAAGTGAATTATCCTTGGCTCCATCTCCAAAGTCCTTGTCCAAACCTGGGCAGTCCTTACCTCCCTCTGCCACTCTCCCTCCTGACCCCTTCTTCCTTCCTGTGGGTTTTAATGATGCTTTTTTTTTTTTTTTTGCATTCCCAGCAAGAGCAGCGTGTTACAGAAAAAAAAAAAATTTACCGTGTTTTGCCCGTATCATGTCTCCAGTTCCTGCATTAATGTCCCCCAGCTCCCCGACAAGGTGTTTCTTTGTCTGACGTAATCCTCCTGGGAGACCAGAGCAGCCTGTTGGAGACTTTGCCCCTTGTGTCCCAGGTCTGTGCAGGCAGGTAGAATGTCCTCGTTACCTGGAGACCCGGCAACTCTTCAGACGAGGAGGAAGAGATTCTGAAACTTGTCAGCCGTTTGCCTGTGAAACCCACCCATCACGGTGCTCGTAGGTCCCTGCACTGGATGGATGGATGGACAGGTGGGCAGATGGATGAATAGCTGTCTGTTTATTTATCATCTCCCCGTTACCTGAGATTGTCCTTGAGAAACTGCTTACTCTTAGTCTGGCTTCACCCACTCGCTACACTTCTCAGGACCACCGTGGTAAATAACATTATTTTAACAAAAAGCCATTAGGAAGGTCAGAATGTCACCCTGCAAAAGGACAAAAAGAAAAACCAGATTGATTCTCGGTTGTTTTGAAAGTCAAGACGCCTCTGCTTTCCTCCACTAGCCCGAATAATCAGAGTGTCAGGTGGCCGTCGGCTGTGTCGAGGGGACCTTGCTGGGAGGCCCAGCTCTGTCATTCACCCCTTCCTGGTGATGTCTCACTCTGAAGGGTGGTTTTCCTTTGAAGTGTGGGGGAGATTCTCTCCTTTAAACCTCCTGACAGCAATGCTATCACTCACACACCCGTACAGACACTCTACAACGTGCTAGAAAGACGGAGAAAACGCCTGGGAAGATTGTTAAGGAATGCGCCCACTTCATCACTCCGCCCCCAGTGGTGCCCCTCTGCCAAGCCGGGGGGGCTCTGGCTGCCGCGCACCTGGCCGTCTCCCCGTGTTCTTGGCTCTTGCTATTTATGCCTCAGTTTCCATGTGGACCACACCAGAGAGGTTGCTTCTGCTCTCCTGCGTCTCGGGCTCCACGCCTGACACTGCGCCTTAGCGTCCTCCCCTCCATCTCCCCCTTGGTCCTCCCAGGCTGATTCTGCTGTCCCGTCTCCCGTCTCCGCACAGCGTTTGCAGGCTGCTTGGCTCTTGCTTTTGTGCCACAGGGGTGAATGTGTAGCGTCTGTGTTTCTCCATCCGCATCCTCGGCCGGAGCAGAGCCCAGGTGCCTCTTCCTGTTCTCTGCATGGGACCCAGGACCCGGCTGTGCACGGTCTGCTCTGCACCCGCGGCATTGACGGCCTGCCTGGAAATCTGTAGATGATTTTAGGATGCGCAGCCCCTCCAGACGGCACAAAATACTTCCTTTTTGACCGCACCCCCCTCCCCGCCCCGTGCTAGTTCCCTGGACTCACTGTCAAGCCCTCCAGTGCCACCACACGAGTTGCATGCCCAGAACAAGGAGGGAGGCACCAGGCTGCCCTCCTCTGTCTGCCGAGCTGCAGCGCACAAGGAGCCGTTTATGCCGGACCCCCTCCTCCTCCACTGCCCCCAGCCACCCCCACCCAAATCCCTGGCGACAGGGTTGGCCATCTTGGCACGGGGGACCGATCTCTACACAACATGCACTCTGTTTAGCCTGAGGCAGGCTTGGGGAGGGGGGAGGCACGGACCCCACAAAGCTCGTTGAGAACAGCAGTGTAGCTTCTTTGTGGCTTTCCCAGGCGCTGGAAGTGACACAGACTTTTCTGTCCTCAACTCCCATTGCTGCCCTGTCCACCCTCCCGGACAGCTTGTTATGAGCAATGAGAGGTCGAGAGCAACTGCACTTTCCAGAGCAGACCGCTAAGGGGGTGATGGGCAGGGCTCGGGTGGGCGGCTGTGTTCATCAGGGCCGCTAAGAAAGGCAGCTAGGGCTCAGATGGCAGCTGGTTTGCCTGGTGGCATAGTAGCTGCCTTTAGGGGCTGTTTACAGGCATCCCTCAGTCCCTACTGCCATCCCAGTACCGAGATGAGGACACAGAGCCTGGGAATGGTCCCTGAGGGCACGCTTATGGCAGGTGGCAGATTTGCGGGAGCCTGTGAATTAACACCTCTGCCCACCCCTGCCTCTGGCAATCACGGGATACTCACAAACACTGACGTCCAATGAGTGCTTTCCTTGTGCAGATCCTGTGTGTTAGCTAATCCTTAAGCCCCCTGTGAGGGAGAGAGCACCATGCCCATTTCACAGATGCAGACTGTCCCCAAAGGCACACAGGGAGTGAAGAGCAGAGGCGGGATTTGAACCCAGGCAGCCTGGCTCTGGAGTCTGCCTTTGACCCTTACATGCTCCTGCCTCCCAAGTCACGTACCTCCCATGACCCTAGAGGCTTGAAAACCGCCTCCTCACAGGGGAAAAAGGAGATCAGCTCTGTTGTAAAAAAGTATCTCATCCCCATTGCGAACGCTCTGAGCCCTGGCTAGAGGAGTTCTGATTCCATTGTCAAGTCCGTCTTTAAAATCCTATCTCATTGGGAGCGTTGGGAAATAGAAGCAGGTGTAGAAACTCTTCAGGGAGGGCAAATTTCCTAGCCTATCTCCCTGACGGCAAATAGATACATTAAGGTCGTGTTGCTGGTCACCCAGGGCATTTGTTGCTGCAATAAGAACCGTAATCCTTGCCAGGTGCCTCCATGCAGCCAGTGCCAAGGGAAGTAAGAGGAGGGAAGAGAAGGCTCCAAAGAGGTGGTACTGGATGCTCTGGGCTGTCATTGCGTCCTGACCCACTTCCAGCCTGACCCCTGGAAAGCGGACAGACAGGTGGGCTGGGTCCTTGGGAGGCTGGAACTTCCGAGCAAGAGTTACCTGCCTTACAAGCGAGGGAGGTGGTTGGCTGCTGGGAGCCCCAGGTGTCGTGTGGAATGGTAGCCCCCACCAAGGAAGGGATGTTGAGGTCCTAACCCCCCAGGACCTGGGAATGTCATCATCTTTGCCTTATTTGGCAGTAGGGTCTTTGCAGATGCAATTAGTTAAAGATCAGGTCACAGTGGATTAGGGTGGACCCTAAATTCGGTATGACTGATGTCCTCATAAGACAAAGAGAAAGACACACACACGCACACTCACACACAGAGGACAATGCCGTGTGACAACCAGAGACACACCGAGGGAAGACAGCCACGTGATGACGAAAGCAGAGGTTGGAGTGACTCAGCCAGAAGCCAAGAAATGCCGAGGGTGGGAAGGGCTAAGGAAGGCTCCTTCCCTAGAGACTTGGGGGAGTGGGTGTGGCCCTGCTTTTGAGCCTCTAGCCTCCAAGATCGTGGGAATAAATGTCTGTTGTTTTAAGCCACCCAGATTGTGGTACTTGGTTACAGAAGCCACAGGGAACTGATACACAGGGTCCCCCCACCCCGCTTTCCCTCTGCGTCTTCCAAGCCCCACCTGAGCATCACTCTTAACCACTTTTTTGTTTGTTTGTTTTTGTTTTGCAGGGGGAGGTAATTAGGTTTATTTGTTTGCTTAGTTATTTTGATAGCGGTACTGAGGATTGAACCCAGGACCTCGTGCATGCTGGGCACTCACTCTACCACTGAGCTCTACATCCTCCCTTGAGCATCACTCTTGAATCTGTCCTCTTCTCTGTCCCGATGCATCTTGTTTTCCCCACCCCTTTGATGGCCCTCATTTCCTATTACAAAAGGAGGTTCAGGTTCGGTTTTGTGTTTGTTTTTGTTTTTTTCCCTTAAGCCGCTCTCAGTTCACTTTGGACCCAACTGGAGGAAAGCAGTGGCTTTCTCCTTCTCTGAGCAGCCGCCTTCAGATGCTGGCCCACGGGATTCAGCGCTGTCCCCTGCATTGGAGCTATTAAACTGTTTAAGAAAGAGGCCTTTGTCATGGGGAACACGGCCCTCAGCTCAGAAACAAGACACAGATTGTGCCAGAAAACAAACAACAGGGAAAAAAAAAGGTCCAACCACAAAATTCTTTGGGACTTCAGTCATCAGCCTCACACTTGTTCTTAAAAGACACATTTCCTTTCTTCGGTGTAATTCCATCAGATAGATTGTCGGGTTTTTAATTCTGTCCAGCACCGAGGGCTGGGTGCCTCCACCCAGCTCCCCGTTCGCATGACGTCAGGCCTGCCTGCAGGTGGGGGAGTCAGAGGCGGCCATGGGGGAGCCAGGGGACTCAGGGCCTGAGTTAGGTATTTTTTCAGTACAGGGAAGGGAGAAGTGATTTAAAAAGTCACAGAGGCCAAGTGACAAATGTTTAATGATCTTGTAACTTGGCACTCAACTTGGGAAAGACCTCAGAGAGCCTCATCTCATGCAGGAGAAAAACAGAAGTAAAGTGACTTGCCCCAGGCTGCACCATTCCCTAACGTCAGACTGTCACTGCCTGCTCAGGACCACTGACCAAAATGCCCCTTGACCCGGCCTGGCCCTGGGAACTGCTTCAGCAGGTTGCCCTCAGGGCCCGCAGCCCGCTCCTGACCGCCAAGGGAGTGGGCCAGTGGGGCAGATGGAGGCTGGAGAGGAGGGGGCTTTCCCCGGGCCTCTGGGAGGGAGCCCACATCCTGGTCGTGAAAACAAATGCCCTCCAAGAAAGGGTTTTTTAAAAAGACAGGCAGACAAGGGTCTGAGCTTTCAGATGATGGCGAAGTGGGTGTTTGTCCTGACTTCCTTCTCCAGGTCCCGGATCTCTGCTTCTCCAGTCTCTGCCTTAGGACCAGGCATGACATCCACCCCGGGGGCGTGACTGAGCACAGGTCCCCACCTCCGACGCTGAGTCAGCACTTGAGGTCCGGGGCAGGTTGCACTCCGCATCTTCGAGAGGCTCCCCTGTGCTGTGATGCACCGCACAGCAGGAGAACCACGCTTCTAGAAGGAAAGTGGAGAAGAGGGGCTTAGGGGACCCCATCCCCATTTCCACTGTCTCTTCCAAAAGGAGATATGCTGCCCAAGGCCATGGCTTTCCTCAGTCGGGGGAGAGGGGCACCGCTTCAGAGAACGAGCATCTCGCTGCAAGTGAATGTCAAGGAAAGAAACGCCGGCTTTTTAACCCAGGAGGGCGAATGATCACAGAATGGGCAGGACCTTATGCAAAGTGGAAACGCGAGGTCTTTTGTCCAAAAAGTAAGAAAAAAAGCTTTTTCCTTTTTCCCTGATGGCTCTCTCGACCTGCCATGGTGTTTCGTTTTGTTTTAGTTTTAGAATTTTTAATTGTGGCAAAATATACGTAGCGTCAAATTAGCCATTTTTAAGTGTCGGATTGTGCCGTTGAGTATGTTCGCATTATTGTACAACCATCACGACTCTTTATCTCCAGAGCTTTTCATCTTACAAAAGTAAAACCCTGTCCCCGGTAAACAGCAGCCCCCCATTTCACCCTCCCCCAGCTGCAGGCAACCACCGTTTTACTTTCTGTGTCTCTGAATGTGACTGCTCACTCTGGGTACCTCATACCAAGGGAATCATTTAGTCTTCGTCTTCCTATGATAGGCTGATTGCACTTCGCGTAACGTCCTCGGAGTTTATCCGTTTTGTAGGCTGTGTCAGAGTCTCCTTCCTTTTTAAGGCTGAGTAACGTTCCATTGTACGTATAGACCACATTCTGCTTACGCATCTGTCGTGGGTTGCTTCTGCCTCTGAGCTGTTGTAAACAATTCTGCAGTGAACATGAGCGCACAAATTTCTCTTTGAGACTCTACTTTCAATTTTGCTGTGTTTATATCTAGAGGTGGAATTGCTGTATCACATGGGAATTGATTTTTAATTTCTTTAGGAATTTTTTCACTTCGTTTTTTTTATCTGCCATTTCATGCTGTGCACCCTCGGGTTCCTGCTGTGTAAGATGCACGTACAGTATTGAAGTGAGAGTCATGTCAGACTCTTCACCTACGTGTGGTTCCCACCTTGATGCTCAGTTTCTGACCTGCGATTTATAGATCTCTGGCTGTGATTCCTTCAGCCTGGTTCTGATCCCATTGCCTGCTGGTCTGTGGGTACAGAAGTCCTCATCGTGCACGCACACCGCGGGCGCTGAGCCTCGTGGCCCCAGGCTCTGACCTCATGTTCTGCGTGCTTGAACCTGCTTCTTCTCCTCCACCTTTACCTTTGCGTGGACTCTTCGGAGTGTCTCATCTGCTTAAATTTTGAGCTGCTTCTCTGCTCTTCCCCATCCATGCTGCCCTTCTCCATTGTCCCCGTATCACCAAGATCTTGACTTTTGTATCCTGCCCCCCGCCCCAGACTTAACTCTTCTTATGTGCTCTTCTGTAACCCACTGACCTCACCTCTCCCCGTTACTCCTACAACGTCTTGTCTGTCCATATTGTTGGTCCTGGCTTTCCCTGGCCTGTCCCATCCTGCTGCTGCTGATCAGATCTCAGCTGTGATCCACGGTATTGACTGTCAAGGTAAAAAATTCAATTTGTGTCCCTCTGTGGTTTAGTTAAATACATGAAAGCATGTCCTTTGACTGAGGGTCTTTGTAGATGCAGTAACAAGGAAATGCTGCAGCTTTCCAGGGGAGGATTACCTTTAAGCTCTCTGGAAGGTTCCTCATATCACCCAGTAAAGCATTGGAAACCTTTCAAAGCAGACCGAAAACTCCAACCTCAGAATCACAAACACTGCTTTCTGGTAGGGTCATAGCCAAGGGTTTAGCTGGATCTAAGACATCCTGCAAATGTTCTTTGCTTATTGCCTTTTAGATTACTTTCTATTAAAAAAAAATGAGATGGGAAAAGGATAGATTAAATGAAATTGAGGGTAAGTAATAGGTATGTTTGGCAGAACAGATCACCCTGAGATTTCTACTGTGTTCCCAGAGGAGCAACCAAATCAATTCGAATGGAAACAGCAATCAAAGCTACAATGAAAAATAAAGTTTTAGGGACCTAGAGGGAAAAAAAATCTGAGGATGCAGAGGAAGAGAACTCACCACATTGCAAGTGAATTTAATGAAAAGAAACACAATTAGACATATCCTGGAAGATTGTTTGAGTTACAAAAAGTGTCACAAAACCATCCAGTTAGGAAAAGCAGTTTACTTATGAAGAGATTAAATTCAGATTGATCAGAAATGAGGTCTGATGAAAAGGGACATTCACTGAAAGGATTTAGGAAATTAAGAACAAGAAAGCCTGCAGGCTCATGAACAACGAAAATGGGGTCTGTAAAATCTCACACTCACACGCACACATATAGTCACATACCTCATTCACTGTTTATACACGGATCAACAAGGCAGTTGTTCCATAATTTCTTTGCCCAACAACCACTGTCTACTGACTACACCTCTCTGTTAAATTTTAATTAACTGAGAGAGAGAAGATGTTTGGCTCAACTCATCTTTGTTCAGGGAGTGGCCATCAAACGACAGACACACACCAGCCTGTATCCACCTTGCGCTAGGTATCCACTCCTGGTCTGGCATGTGGGCACTCCAGACAGAAAAAGAGCTCAGCTCTTTCCTGGTCAAGCCAATGAACTGGAGAAGAAAAAGGACAAGTATCTGAGCCTGGGTTTCTTGGAGACCAGAACTTAAGGCAAAGCTGACATTCTACAATTTATTATTAGGAGCTACATTCCCGGGGACGTAAGAGTGAGGCAGGGGAAAGAAGTGAATGACACAGGGAAGGCAAGAAAGTAGATCCAAGGCATATCACCAGGCTGGTCACAGCTTCTCAAAAAAGCAATTCTCGATGCTCAGTCATGGGTGATGAAGAATGTCTTCAAGGAGATCCAGCAGAACTGCTGAGTCTCAGAACTGTCTGTTGGAAGGTGCAAAGGGGGTGGTAGAAGAAAGGACAAGCAATTTATCTCAAGACTCCTTCATCTCCGGCTTGCTTGGTCCAAGTCCACCTCCCCTTTGCTTCTGAATTGCATTACCTGTCCCTGCAGGGCTGCTGTGGCTTTAGTCAGACGGATGTGGGCACTTCAGCTGCCATAAGTCCAGGCTCCCTGGGTGAGAAATTGAGTCCTTGCTCCTCCCTGAGACCATCCCCAGTGTTGGGAGATGATGTGACAGACTGCAGTTGAGACTTTAGGAATGGCATGTTCTCCAGAGAAACAGAACCAGTAGGATATGTATAGAGAGAAAGGGATTTATTATAAGGAATTGTCTCATACAGTTGAGGTGGCTGGCAAGTCCACATTTGCCCTAAGGGCTGGCAGACTTGAGACCCAGAGGAGCCAATGGTGCAGTTCTAGTCCTGAGGCAGTCTGCTAGAGATTTTGTTTTCTTCCTCTGGGGAGGGTCAGTCTTTTTCTTCTAGTCACTCCTCCAACTGATTAGATGAGGCCCACCCATATTGAGAAGGGCAATCTGCTTTACTCTACCAATTAAGATATTAATCTCATCTAAAGACAGCCTCACAAAAACATGCAGAATAATGTTTGACCGCATATCTTGGCATCCCACAGGCTAGACAAGTTGGCACATAAAATGAACCGTCACACATGAGGATTTCTGGGGCTGCTCAAGAAATTCTCTGCCAAAGTCCAAAATTCAGGCAGAAATACAGGTAACTGGGGTGGAGCAGACTGGTCTGGTAGACGAGACTTGGCAAGCAAACCAATCACCATGTCTGGTACAAGGTGATTACTGTGTAGTTAGTTATTGTTCCACAGAGATTATCATTGATTGATTATGTGTTTATCTTTAAATTCTAGCAACTTGCCTCTTGCTGATAAAACCTTTATTATTTAAACTGGTTATATGTTGAGGGTTTTTTTTTTTTTTTTTTTTTGCCATACTTGAGAAGAATGGATACAAAGAGGTTTTAAGGTTGAACTTTAACTTGAAAACTATTATTCCATACCATAGATTTTGCCATCCTAATCATGTTCTCTTTGGTGGAAAGAAAATGAACCATGACCACATGACAATATAGCACAAGATACATGTGTGCCCCTGTGGGTGTGGGTGTTTTAAAGGGGATGATTGGGAATTTGTGCTCCTTATAAATGGAAATGATGATGTCTTAAGAGTTGCTTAAAGATGTGTGAGCTCTTCTTCTGTCATTCTCTTCCTTGGGGGATTCCTTATGGATTTCTGATCTACCCCACGGCCCCACCCCCATGTTCTTGCCTACATATATGTACTCGTCACTCAGGACAGGCCCACATTGTTTTCATTGTAATCATAACAAAATGGTTAATGATATAGTTTACATCCTCTTTTTCTTGCTGACTCTTGGAAATCTGGTGAGCATTTTCTACTTACAGCACATCTCAATTCGGATGTACCATGTTTCAGACACTCAACAGTCGCATGCATGGCTCCTGGCGGCCATATTGGATAGCGTAGCTCTCGGGCAGTCGTTCTGAACCTTGGCTGGACAATGGAGCCACCTTGGGACCTTTAAAACACTGATGCAGTGATTCTGATGTGATGGGGCTGGGCTGCTCAGGCTGAGGAGCCTTTTGGGTTGAGAACCACTGGTCTGCAGGGCACTCTTCTGGGAAGGAGAGTCCTTTCCCCGACTCTGACCAGACCTCTTCCCCTCCATCACCATGAGACTCACATTGTAAACAGAAATTAAGCAAGCTCTAACTTGGGTCATGGATAGAAGAAAAACAGAAACAGGATGGTATTAAATTCCTTCTGACAGGCAAGAGTGAACAAGCTGAATTCAGTTGTCTTCTGTGGGTCTGTTTACCAACAGACTCAGTAATTATTTGTTTTGCTACTGCCCTTTAAGCTTGCAGTGTGTTTCTTGGTCTCTGAGAATCAACAATCATTTAGAACACTGCAGATTTGGCGAGATACCCCACCCCCACCCCACCCTCGTGTTCCTTTGGGAGTTTCCAACAGGAATGAAAGGATTCCACGAGGATTCCTGATTCCTGGAGAGAACAGCAGAAAGACACAGGATAGGGGACCCCGGGTACTGTGACTTCTGCAGAGCCCATTTTTCTTTGCCTTGGACAAGCAAACTCCCCTCCACAAATAGAAACCAGTCCAGACAAACCACAGGGACTCAGGTTTCTAAACATATCCAGAAAAGATTGTTTCAGGGAAGTGGACATATGAGCCATGAGTAACTCAATCAGCGGGAAAACAAACACGGTGACGCCCCACATCTGAAACCCGGGGTGCCTGCCGGCAGCTGTTTGCCAGTTCCAGCAGCTCGCAAACCCTGGGGCCCCCATCTGCCCCGTTGATCCCTCACACCCGAATTAGACTTCCCAGGGCTGGTGCAGAGCTGGGAGCCACGCGTCTTGGGGAACAGAAAATTGCTGAAGGTTTTCTGGGGGCTATGAATCCAGAGGAAAATACACAGAGAATAGAACCATTGGGAGGAAGTGACACTTGCTTGATTTTTACTCTGTTGGGTGTTCTCAATCCAGAATTCAAAAAGAAGCATCTGGTTCAAGCGAAAGCTTTTTGCCGCAGTGAATATGTCTGGGAAGATGAATCTAATCAGCCTTGGCCACCAAGCTGGGCAGCTCTTCATTGGCTAGGATGTCAGACCCTTTATGTTGACCTTCAGGTAGAGGAGATGGGCCAACCTAGGCACCCTTATCCATCCAGCCTGTCAGCCATAGTCAACAACTGCAAATGGCCAGCTGCTGTCAAGGGTACAGTGTGGCTATGGATGGGAGGGTTGGTGCAGTTTGATGAATCATTCACACAAGAAAAATTTCATGAATTTACTAATAACATTCAAAGACAAGCTACTGTGCCTATCAGTATAGTTCCTATAAAATCAGCCCCGTCTCTCATGGTCTCCTACAGTTTACTTTATCCTTTTAGATTAAGGTGTGGGGAGAGGGAAAAGGATCTCGATGGCCAACCTTTTCCCCACTCTGTTCCCAACCAGTATAATGTCCTTTTGCAACTATTTTAACAAGATATCGTTAGTTTTCATTTATGTCATGTGTCAGAAACAGAAACACAGTTCAAATTGTCTTCAGCCAAAAAGAGAACATGCTGGTTCACAGAGCTGAAGACTCCAGGGAATCTGACTTCAGGAACAGTTTGATCCAGGGCCACAAATGGTAACACCAGGCCTCTCCTTACTTTTCTCTCCCTTAGCTCTGCTTTCTTCAGTGGTGGCTTGCTTTTCAGGTTCTACATGGTGACAAGATGGCTTTCTGCTAACAGCTCTCGTCCTATCTCCTTCCAAGTTCAAGTCCAACAGAAATAGTCTTTTTCAGTAGCTCCCTTGGGGTCTAATTAGACTGAATGATACCATATATGCCCCCTTGAGTCAATTACTGGGACTAAAGGATAGAACTAAATCCATTGTCCAGAGTAAGATGATAATCTGCTTTCTGGAGCTTGGAAAGGAGCCTCAGCTGAGCTCCATGGACTGAGAGTCGGGGAGGAGGGTTCCCCAGAGAGAACGCCTGGTCACTCTAAGGTGTGAGAGGGGGCCTTCATACTCTTGGTTCTTCACGGTTGATTCCGCTCGTCCTTCTTGGATGGAATCACACAGAGAGATGGTGCTTTGGCTGTTTTTGGTGACAGTGTCATTGCTGTCATGCATAGAGGCTCCCATCAAATTCAGAGCCTCTCAGGACCCACTGGAGATCAGATTGAAGAAAAGTACTTGGTAAACTGCCCAGCACTTTGCAAACTCAGAGTGTGCAGAAGACCTCTTTTCCTGCAATTCCTTAGGACCTGTGAAATTAGCTGCTTCCTTTAACATCTTTAGTCTAAATGCTGAAGAATTGGGGGAGTCATTCTCCAGAGAGGTAGCCTAGCTCGGTGTTATAAAGATGGACTCTGAAACCGCCCTTCCTGAGTCCAAGTCTAGGCTCTGCCATTGACAAGCTGAGTGGCCTCGAATAAATTACTCAACTTCGCTGTGCCTTGGTGTCCTCATCTGTAAACTGAGGATGAGAAGATTGTTTCCCTCGTATTAATGTTAGTACACGTCAAGCTCTCAGAACAGTGTCTGGCACATGGCAGATACTTCAGAGTAAAAATAATAGCTTTTACTATTATAAAGTGGGCTCCTCTGTTTAGGGAAATTAATTTCTAAGTCTCTCCCAAAGAGATACTGAGGAGGAAGGTAGCTAAACTTTTCCTACATTCATTCAGAGTCTTGGTCTCTAAAAGCTTTGAGTCCATCATGGTTTGCGAAGGGATGTCACCATTTTCCCAAAAGGATTTCAAGACAGGATCTGCCCGACCTCTAGTCTTATAAAAACTGCTTTTGTGCATCAGAAAAGTGGTTCAGAACAAGAAAATCTTACTGTGCGAGCCTCACAGACCTGTTGTCAAGACAAAGAATAGGGGTGACACGCTTGGAGCCCTGTGGGGCAAAGATGGCCTGAAATCCTGACCTGTGGGCATGGACCCTGCTGTCTCGCCTTCACCCAGGCAGGAAGATGCCCCTTCGAAGGCGTCCTTTTGCCTGCGTGTATTCCGACTCCAGTAGTTCGCCCATCTCTTGCCCGCCCCCCCGACCCCCCAGAACTGATATAGTTAAAAGGCCATCAGCTCTGCCTGTCAGGACTTGGCCGTAAAGTTTCTGCAGGTTGGAACTTGAGTCTAGAGGGATTTGATTTTGCTACGCAGGGTTTATGTTGCTGTCTCTCTCCCTCCCGAAGCACAGACACAACAGGAAC
Source organism: Camelus ferus (assembly GCF_009834535.1). Classification (NCBI taxonomy): domain Eukaryota; kingdom Metazoa; phylum Chordata; class Mammalia; order Artiodactyla; family Camelidae; genus Camelus; species Camelus ferus. Next base: position 26,838,365 of record NC_045711.1, read on the forward strand.
ATTGGTCCCACAGGCGGGACTTTTTAACGCCTCATGGTTTGGAAAGGATCCACCCCTGATGGAAAGCCCCTAACATTTCAGGAAAAGTTTATGAAATGAATCCTAGTGGGAGGAAGAGGCAGGAGAAGGAAGACCTGACAATCCACAGCTCTGCGCCTGGTGACGGGAGGTAACAGAGCTCAAGAGCTCAAGCAGCCCATTTGAGTCTTCTTTGCCCACCCTGGACTCCCAAACCCACAAGGATGGCTGGAACCCATTCTTGAAATTCCTTGGAAAAGAGAACTTCACATCCTCCCCCAAGGCATCCTTCCTGCTTTCGTGCAAAAGCTTTGGCCAGCACTGGGCGCTGTCCATCTCTCGGATGGGTCGTCTGTGTTGTGGGGTGGCTGTCGTGTCCACTGCAGGGGGTTTATCCCTGACCTCTACCCACTACGTACCGGAAGCACCCCTCCCCACTGTCACGACAACCCAAGATGTCTCCAGACGTTGCCCAGTGTCTCGGGCCCAGGGTGGGTTGAGAACCACTGCCATAGATGGTACATCCTTAAAATATTTCAAGACCTACTATGCACCAGGCACTGTGCCAGGTGCTAGTTAGAGAAGAAACAGTAGTTTCTTAATCTTGGACCCAGAAGAACAGAGTTAAAATCACTTGCAAATGAGTGTAAATGCGTGGAGTGTGGATTGGTGCATCTGGGGTATATCTGTGATCTGTTCACACTGAGAAGTGGCTCTGTTCCGTAAACTGAGTCACTTTGTGTCCTCCAACAGAGCTCTCCCTGGCCCTGAGGCCCTCTTACCCAGCTGCCCCCGAAAACCATGCCACAGGCGCCCCCCTCGGTGGAAAGGGAGCAGCTGCTCCCAATCTTCCGTGGACCCACACATCAGAGGCTTGGCCGCCTTCCTCCCCGCCTCCCTCTCTCCAGGCAGAATTCCAGGTCTCCAGCCTCCCCCTAGGCATTGTGGGGAATGCCGAAATCATGCCAAACATCTGGATGAGAACAGCAAGATGCGGCCGACGCTTCCCAAGTTTCCAAACTCTGCCACTGGGATGGAACGCGCACGTGGCCCCGCCGCCGGGCCGTCACAGCCGTGGGGGATTGGGAGCTTCAGGCTGCGGTGGGGCCGCATGCTTCAGCTCCGCCCCCCCCCCTTGCCCTCCGTTGGCTCCCTTTGGGCTATTTGTACGTCTCTTCTACTAGAACCTGAAGACAGGGCTTGTGCCATCCTGACCCCTGTGCCTCCTTTCCCGGGAGTCCCCAGGCCCCCACTTTTGTGGTACTGTATCTAGGGGATGCTCAGAAACCAGTAAATACATCTAGATGTTTGATGTTACATCTATAAATAGTCAAATGTGCCTATTGGCATTAAAATTTTTTTATTGAAGTCGAGTTGATTTGCAATGTTGTGTTAGTTTATGGCGTACAGCATCATTTCCATTTCCATACTCAGTTACACATGTATATTCTCTTTCATATTCTTTGTCACTGTAAGTGATTGCAAGCTATTGAATATAGTTCCCTATGCTGTACAGGAGGGCATTTGTTGTTTATCTATTTTGTATGTAGTAAAAAAGAATGAAATCATGCCATTTGCAGCAGCATGGGTGGACCTAGAGATGATCATACTAAGTGGCGTAAGTCAGACAGAGAAAGACAAATACCATATGATATCTCTTGTATGTGGAATCTAAAAAAAAATAAATGACACACATGCCCACTGGCATTTTAAGTTTCCTTCAGACCATGTGGTTCCTAAGCCATTCATTCTCCAAAGATTGTTCTCATCTTTGGAGATGTTCTCATTCTCCAAAGATCCGATGGAAATGACTTTATGAGTCTGAGATATTTAAAGATCACCTCTCCACCTGACAGAAAACGATCTAGAAAATCTGAATCAAGTTCCTTGTCTCGGTCAAACTCATCAGAACGAGCACAGGATGCAAAGTATGAACTTTGAATTAAAGCAAAAGGTGGACACAAACATCACTCATCTCCTGGCAAAGAAGCCAGCGACACGGTGGCGTTTCACCCTTGGAAGGGGCCACTGAGACATGTTGACATGAAACCAAGGCTTTCACTGCTCTCGACCTTCCTCTCCCAAGAGCTCCTGTTCTCACAGAAACCCCGGAGCTCATTCGCTTTCTGGCCCTGGGTGAGCTCTCAGGGGTGCGGCTCCGGGGCCGGCTCACCCCCCCGTGGGGTGTCCCGTGGACTGATTTTCAGGTGTGGGACTCCATCCAAACCCAGATTGTGAAAACGGTCCCTCCTGAAGGATGAACGTACCTGGCAAACCCAGAGCTGGTGACTTCGGGATCTCAGCTGCCCGTCCCCGGCCGGTTAAGGTGAATCACATGTGGCGCAGATAACAGCACAGAGAAGCACAGATGGCTTTTGTGCCCTAGTCCCTCGCTGACAGCGTTCACAGCACCGGCAGCTCTTGCCAGCCAGCCTCTATCTCGGGGTACCCAGAGACCTTGAAAAGCACGATAGACAGCTGTTTGTCCGGAGAGTTTACAGCAGGGCCTCGAAGCCGCCAATGGGTTGGACCCTCTCTGGAAACACCTCTCAGCCTTAGAGGGCAGGGACAAGGCAGCTGGGCAGCTGTTAATGAATGACATTAATAAACAGGTCCCAGCACACACTGTGGGGACCTCCCAAAGCCCCTCTCCCTTTGTCCTGCTCTAGGATTCCTAGGGCTAAGAGACCAGTGCCCCGCCTCCCCAACCTCCAGCAAAGTCTAGAATGATTTCAGTCCCCCGGCCAAAAACCCACTCCCAGAGGGACCCCTGGAGGAACCCAGCCAAATGCTCACGCCGGAGAAATATCTGAACTTAGGAGGTAATGTCAGCTCCGTGGGAGCAGGGACCCGGCCTGCCCACGCTGGACAGCGTACGGCACAGACACTTCTGTGGAATGAATGAATGAGAGCAGAGGGAGATTTCAGCCATTGCCTTTCAGCCAAGGTCCTTTTTTCTTATTTAAATTTTTACCATGAAACATTTGAAACAAACATACAGGACGAAGAATACTGCAATTGTAAATTCCCATATGCCCAGCACCCAGCTTCAGTCATTATTCAGTCCGAATTACCTCTTATCTGTGTACTTTTTTTTGCTTATATAATGGAAATCTGCAAAGATACACGAAACTAGGAGCCTACTGTAATGAGCCCCATGGGTGCATCGCCCAGCTCCAACAATTGTCGACAGCAGCAACCCAGCTGCGCTGTGCTTGAAACACCGTGACAATTTTAGGGCCACCTGTTTGGAAAGTAACCAAATCAGTGTATTTCTGAGCTGCTCCCAGAGAGACAAAACTAGCGTCTTACAATGATACCCAACTTCCTTACTGGAAAGGGACCCAGAAAATAGCTTTTTCTTCTCCCTTTGGTCTGAAAGGCAGTCCCCTAACGTGTCAGCCTGTGCCCGAGTAAACGCAGACATGGAGACGTATATATAGCAAAGCACTCCACCTCCAGCAGGTCATTATCTGTGTTTATCTTATCAGGATACTACTAAGCCTAAGCTGGGCCCACTTAGAACAAGGAGTTTAGTCTTTGCAGCCGGGGCTTCTGGTCCTAGTCACCAGTTCAGTTTATAAATCCAGTGTCCCAGGCGGAAAACAATTTGAAAGGCAACATTGTTTCTGGACAAGGCAGTAACTGTGATAATGGAGCTTGGGTGGCTCCTGTCTGGTAATAAATTGCCGGGGTTGCAGCCAGGGGGCTTGGCAGAGCTCTGGGCCCTGCGTTTTCTCCTTCCTGAGCCCATCCCAACGGCCACGTCGAGATCAAATCAGATGGGAGAGTATTTCCTGAGCCCCTGGGATCATGGGGAGGTGGGGTCTGCTCTTAGCGGTGTGATCCCCGCCAGGGACACATCCCGAGCCGGGACTCCATGCTTCTCAGGGGGGAGAGCTCAGCCGTGGTGATCTGATCCAGGGCTTTTCCCTGCGGTATAGCAAACCCGTTGTTCTGGACGCTTGTATTTTTGGCTTCTTTGAGATGTTTGGGTGGCAGTGGGCACTGATGGAGATTGCGGGAGGTTCGGTGAGCCAAAGACTCTCCCATATTCTGGGTCCCTATTGGGAGCGGATGAAGAGAGATGCCTTCATCTGGGAGGAGGTGGAAGTTTTTGCGGTAAAATGACACACACAAAAGCACTTTGCAAAACCACAAAAGGCCATGTAAAAATTGCTGGCATTGTTATGAGCAGAAAGACACAAGAATGCTTTGTGCACAGAGCAGTAGAATGCGTTGGGCTCTGAGCCATGGTCCCCAGTTCTGTGTACAAAATGTCAATGCTGAAACATTTCTCACGAGGCGGGTGCAGTGAGAAGTTGATAATATACATAAAGCATCTGGCTCAGAGCAGAACCCTTGGCGGGGCTCAAAAAATGTGGGCAATGATACCTGAACAAGAATATTAGCTGTAATATATGTTTATAATAAATACAGGTTCACGGAGGTGCTGAAAAGAGTGAGTAGGTCTGGGTGGGTAAACTGGAAGGTTTTTGGTGGGGTATGGCAGAAAATTAGAAGATGTACATGGAAATAAGAGTCAGGGGCACTCACCAGGAATTAACACAACACTGTAAACCGACTATACTTCAATAAAAATAAATAAATAAAGGGAAAATTTAAAAAAAAGAGTTTGGGGCACTGAATGTTCCGCTGAGAAGTACGGGTTTTTTACATTAGGCCGGGGACCGTCCCTGGAGGCTTCTGAATCAGAAAAGCAGGGAGAGGAGCGTCCTTGCAGCCCAGGGGAAAAGAGGAAAAGGCTTTGGAGTCTGATCTCAGTTTACACATGCAAGTGTCACTTAACACCCCAGCCTCTGGTCGTTGATCTGTCGCAGGAGACGTCATAGCAGCCACCTCACACCCTGCAGCAGTCCTGGAGGGCACCTGGGGTGGGTTGCAGGGAGGAGCGACCAGAGGCAGAGGCAGAGGCCAGAGTCAGGACCCAGGTGAGGACGGGACATCCGCCGCACTTCCCATCCCTGAGACCTCCGCTGAAATGCCCCGCCTCCCCCTCCGCCCCCACCCCACCAGCCAACCTGCTTCCTCCTGAGCCCTTCGCAAGCTGTAATTACACATACTTTTCTCTCTCCTTAATTATTACCTGTCTCCTCGCAGACTCTTTGCCCCACGCTAGGATCTGTCTCTCCACACCTGGCGTCCAGGTGTTACAGACGCCCTCCCCTCTCTGTACCGGTCTCCCGTGGTGGCCAGAACAAATTGCCACTCCCTGGGTGGTTTAAAACAACGCAAATGGATTCCCTCACAGTCTGGAGGTCAGGAGTCTGAGAGTGAGGTGTCGGCAGAGCCACCCTGCCTCTTAAGTCTCCGGGGGAGAACCCTTCCTTATCTCCTCCGGCTTCCGCGGGCTCCGGGTGACTCCTGGCTCTTGGCAGCCTCATTCCAGTCTCGGCTTCCATCTCCACACGGCCCTCCTTCTCCCTGTCTTTCTGCGTGCCTCCTCCGTCTGTTGCTTGTGAGGACACCTGTCATTGGATTTACGGCCCTTCCAGATCATCTCAGAGCCTTAACTTAATTACACCTGCAAAGACCCTTCCCCAGAATAAAGCCACGCTCACAGGTTCAGGGACGTGGACATTTCTTTTTGGGGACCACTGTGTGGTCCCCGCCTCTGAATATTCATGCCTTGTGATCATTTTCCTGCCACCTGTCCTCAAACAGTCGTAGAACCACTGGAGGTGGCAAAGAAGGAAAAGACCAAGCAGCGTGGGGGCAGCAGCCCCCCCTCCGCCCCTCACAAAGCACCAGCTGCCGCCCCACAGCAGACGGGTCGTGGGGGGCCTCACACACTGGGGCCTCATCTGGTTCAGGGTCTGTAGCCCAGCAGAATTGGCTCTTTCTTGAGGCATTTCAGAGCCAGCTCAGCACAAGACCAGAGGCTCCCCAGTGATGAAGGCCGCGGCGGGGAGCGCTGTGGAGGCTTCGTAGCAATGGTGGGGTGGTGAGCAGCCGAGTCCAAGGGGACTGATGTCTGAGATCATCTGGGAGACGGTTCCGCGGAAGCCCATCAAACGGGAGCCAGAGCAAGAAGCTGCAGAGGACGCCAGGGCTCGGGGAATGTCCCAGAGCAGCCAATTCCAGCTTTTCTGACTGCAGTTAACGTAAATCAGAAAACCTGGCAACCTCAGAACCAGCACTGTCTGCAGTTTACATTTACATCCCACAGCCCGGCAGTGACGTCGCTGTGGAGTTTGTGAAGTCGGGCACGCAGCATCCAGAAGCCCTGGCCTTGGTCTTGGAAGCCCGGTGCATCCGCGCTCAGCAGGTGAGGGTCCGGTGCTGCCTCAGCGCCTCCCAGGCTCTGCTTCCTGGAGAAAGCGGCCACGAGCCCCGGCTGCAGGCTGGGGACCCCAGCAGCAGCTCCACTCTCTCCTCTTCCTCTCCTTCCCCCACAACCCCCTGAGCATGACCCACAGACTGAGACTGTCTCCTCGAGAGTCAGGGCAGGAAGGAAGGCACCATCTATTTCTACAAAAAGCCAGAGTGTGAACGTTTTAAGCTTTGTTGCAGTTGCACAGCTCTGCCCTTGGAGTCCCAAAGCCGCCATGGGCGTTGTAAATGGATGAGGGGTGTCTGGGCGCCAGTAAAACTCTATTTGCAAAAACGGGGCAGGTTAGATTGGCCTGTGGCCTTCGTTTGTCGACCCTGATGGAGACAGTGGGGAGGGTTTCTGAGCCGAGGAACAGAGTGACGAAATCTGTGCTCTGGGAAGACAGCTGTGGCAGCCGTGGGTGGCAGAGACGGGCCAGGGGCTGGGAAGACCGGAGTCCCCTTTTCTCGGGGCCTGTGTCAGCTGGTGGACTCAGCACTGCTGAGTATGTAGGAGTCTTCCCAAGGTAATGCGGTATCTTTCACTCTTCTGGAAGGCAGGATGCTTGCTACTCCGGGACCACCCAAGGAACGGACGGTTCATTGATCTGATTTTGAAATAAAATATTTTAATAACATTTACAGGCTCTCTCCAGGCCAGGACCCACCCAGCATCTAGGCAGATTCTGGTTCAAGAGCTCTTTGTGGGCAGCTCTGCCAGCCTCCACGTCTATTTTGATTAAAGATGGGAGGGAGAGAGGGAAGGAAGTTCCTCAGGCCACGAGCACGTTGGACGGTCGGCTTTGGAGCTGTGCGGCCTGGGAGGACCCAAGAGCTCACACACCCTTTTGGGGCCGAGAGGCAGTCGGAGAGGCGGGTGGGCCCAGTGAGGAGTGGCTGGAGTACGTGCCTCACCGGGACGCTCACCCTTTTGACCTAGATTGGAGGTGGGGGCGCCTTTGAATTCTGACATTCGTACCTCTTTTCTTCCGTTTTTGTCTGAGGACTCTCCCAACTTTAAAATTGATCCAGATGTTTGGTTTATATGAAGGTACTTGGCACAGGATCAAACCCACGGAATGCTGACAGAATTGAATATTCTTGTAGTGCCGGTGGACCCCGATTGTGTACCATCCTGCCACTTTCTTGGCACGCAGGTCTTACCTGAGAAAGCGGACCTGGGAGAGGTCAGAGCCCAGTTCAGGCGAGGAGGAGGAGAGAGTCGACAAGATGCTGCTGAGAAATGCAGCCGTGACCTTCCTCTCTGCATCTCCTCCTCCCTCGAGCCCACAGCTCACCAGGGCGCACAGGGTCTCAGGAACGTCGAGTGCACGTGTGCAAATCTTAATATTCCTCTCTCTCCTCACCCAATCCCATCTCATTGCCCTGGGATTTGAGCAGTTTTACAAAAATGTGCTCAGCACAAACGGATAGCCATGTCATCGAGGTAGGCAGGGGGATGGATGGCAACGCCCGGTCAGGCCAAAGTTCCTGGGTTCAACAGGAGAGATCCGTCCCCTGTCTCCCGATTCCTCAAGGCTGGAAGTTACAGCTCCTATTTAGCCCCGTTGACCAAACTTTGACAGTGTCATAGCTGGAAGAGAAATATCTGGTCCGGAAATCCAGGCGTATGCAGGATTTTAGAGATCACGTTCAGGAATGAAAGGCACCTGCATGTGGACATGACTCGCACGTGAGTCTAATGCATTTACAAGCTCAATTCATACAGTTTCCGCTTGTGCCTAAGTCTCCAGAACGCCGCGAGTTCACGATTGTGATGCTAGCGGAATTAATCTTGAACAGCTGAAATTAGTTAACACACTGTTTCAGTTCCAAACACCTTCGGATCCAGCCACGGGAACGTCAGCCTTCTGAAGCCCAAAACTTTAGCTCTCGCATTTTTGGCGCAGAATGGATGATCAATAAATCTTGAGCCCATAGATGCATCTGAGTCTGCTGGTGGGGCCCCAGTCGTCAGTTTCTGAATGGTGGTACTAGCTAACCCTTACAAACTGATTGTAAATCTCAGAGGGGCCAGACCCACAGTCCGGTGGGCTATAGGTGTGTAGAAGGCACCGGGAACACAGCGCAATACATTTTCTATGGAGAGAAACGGGTACAGAGAACGTAGTAACTTGCCCAAGGTCAGTGCTAGGAGATGGTCGAGCCAGGGCTTGAGCTGAGAGTCTGCTCGAAACCTCTTCTCCACACCTGGCCGCCCTCAGGGAGGACTGTGCTTCTGAATCACCTGGTGAACGTGTTCGACAGACTGCGTCCCCAGGGAGCCAGCATCCAATCCCTCACCCCCAGGCTGCCCTTGTGGTTCATATCTCCATTTATGGACTTGCTCCTTTGAGATGAGGCTTCAGGAGATCTTGAGATCTCGATGAGAGCCCTGGACACACGTGGGATGGCATGGTAGCTACCAGCTGACCTGGCCTGGGTTGAGCTGGTTGTCCAGCATGAGGTCATGGCTGCACCGTCTCCAGTTAGAAAAGTTGCATTGTCTACCCAGAGAATATTAACATCTTCAGTTTCCACCCGGCCCTCCCATAGCCTGGCACCGGTTTCCATCTTCAACAATGGCGATGCTCTGTCCTCTTCATTCAGGCATCTGAGAGCCTGTTCTTGTTCTCCTGGGTGCCTGCAAAGCACAGCTTCCTTATTCAGAGGGCGGAAACAGGCCCCGGCAGGCCCGGGAGAGATCTGGGGCGTCAAAGCACACTTGTCTTCCCTTAAGTTCAAGTTAATCAACCCAGAGCACTTGACAATCAGCTCAAGTGGCCTCGAAAGCTCTGTCGGGTTCTTCCTGATTTGTAACCAGCTTGGGTCGTCCGACTGGAGTCATGCAGGCTTTTCACACAAAGCAGCCCTCTGAAGCCCGCGGTTAGAGGCAGAATGCACCCAGGGTTTAAATCGTGACTCTCCAGGGGGTGTGTGGCCTTGGGGATGTCACTTAGCCTCCCAGAGCCTCAGTTTCTGCTTGTATAAAATTGGGATAATTCTACCTACTTGACCAAGATTCTGGAGGCCCAGCCACAGAACAGATGGAGCATTGAGCTCAGCCTGGGCACGCACTCGCTTAGGAAAAGGCAGCTATCATTTAGAAATATTTTAAATATTTGTATAAATACAAATATGTTTAGTTTTTATTTTTAAAATTCTTAAATTTTATGTTTTTTTATTAACGTACAGTCAGTTACAATGTGTCAGTTTCTGGTGTACAGCACAATGTCCCAGTCATGCACAAATATGTTTAGTGTTTTATTAACAGTAAAAGGCTGTTAGGATCTCTTATCGCATCATGATTGGCATTAGGGACCTTCCCTTACCTGAGCCTCATCCTCACGGGGGTCTGTGGTTCCACTGCTTAGAATCTCTGAAGTTTCAGCAGTGATTTTCAAAGCTCTAGACTTTCTATGGTGGGAGTGGGGAGCCAGGCTCTGCTCTCATCTGTTTTAAATATTGTGTCCCTACCCACGACTTCTCTGGAACAAAAGGATTCCCCAGCCTGATGAATTTGGAAAGTAGCTGTTCTGGAAGCCTCTTGAGAGTCTGTTTACTCTTTAAAAAAAATTTTTTTTTTATTTTTTAAACTGAAGTACAGTTGAATTACAATGTTGTTAGTCTCAGGTGTACAGCAAAGTAGTTAGGTATATATATAAGTAGATATTTTATGCCTATATTTTCAGATGCTTTTATATTTTGAAAGAACATATAAAAAGAATATATTCTTTTTCAGATTCTTTGCCATCGTAGGTTATTACAAAACACTGAATATAGTTCCCTGTGCTCTACAGTAGGTCCTTGCTGTTTATCTATTTTATATATAGTAGTGTGTATATATTAACCCCATACTCCTGACTTATCCCGCCCTCAGCCCCGAGAGTGTGTTTACTCTTTTAGCAATTTGCTTGTCTGGCCACAAAGCGATGCGATGAATGCTTTGCCCGGTAGCACCAACACTCTCCAACTTTCATTGCAAGCGGCAGAGGGATGGCCTGAGTGACCTGTAGAGGTCCCATTATGTCCCTGATTTGATGACACTCGAATTTAAACCTTCTTTACTGCAATTTAAGCCTATTCAGAAGGGAAAGCTGGTGGTTGGCAGTCTGCTTGTAACCCCCACTTATAAACTTGAAGGCATCCCTAATTCCTGCCTGTGGGGCACACCAAGACTGGTATCTCAGGTGGGCATCCTGGGTGGTTCTATCTTGGGCCACAGCCGGGCATTCACAGCAGCAGCTGGAGAAGAGATGGGCGGAGGCGTGGCCCTGGGACTCAGCCTCCTCCCTGGATGGAAGCACCCAGGTGCAGACGCTGAGAGGAAGCTCCACCAGCCAGGCCGATCCTGGGTCTGCGGGGAAAGGCCCCAGGCAGGAGCGGGGACAGCTGTCTTTACCAGCGAGAACCCGCGAAGAGTAACGTGTCATGTGGGGTCCTGGAGGCAGGTGGAGCGTGACGGTGGCGGGATCCAGGTTTGAGCATCATTTGAAGGTGCAGGCAGACTGCAGTCGGCTTTGGGAGATTTTGTCGCCACCCAGCAGGACTCTAGACATCAGACGATGGTTCAGAAAGGACTTGGGCTCTTGGAGCAGGGACAGGCGACAAAGAGCAAGTAAGATTATTAGGCTCCAATCCTAGCAAAACTCAGCAGCAGGCAGGAAGCTTGCCAACTACAGAGCTGAGTTGCAGGGACTCATTCAAGTTTCAGAAAAGGACAGATGCCCTGTTTGGAGAACAGCAAAGAGGGGATGTTGGCTCTCACGTTATTGGACTGGAAACCCCTAAGTGTCTTGTGTGTTCAGTCAGGGTTGGTCCTGGTGGCAAGAGTAGGGCCTGCAGGGGTGGGTGACCAGGAGTCCAGCATGGAGAGATCTGATGCAGAGGTTGAAAATCTGGCTGCTTTGGAAGCAGAAACTTGCCCGTGTTCTCAAACCATGGCCTGATCCTCGCCGAGCATCTTGCATCTGTGTTGCAACGGAGCCCACGCAAAAAGCACGAGCGGCCTGGTTCAAACCCATTATGGAAACTAAATCGTGCCACGTTCCTGAGATGAATTATCTTGGGGCTCGTTGCATTTGGAATAAAGTTCACGTTCACTCTCCCCGTCCTTCAGAGGAGTCCGGCCACACAGGACTTCCATAAATGTCTTGGACACACGAAGACCTTGCTCACCTTTGGGCCTTTATTCAACCTCTTTCCTCGGCACTGAACTCTCCCCCCGCCCGACCCCGCCCTGCCCCGATGCTCACTCTCCAAGCTGCTCCTCCCCCTCCTCCCATTCTTCAGATCTCAGGTTCAATTTCATCTCTTTGAAGAGTCCATCCCTAACCGCCTCTAAGTTAGGTCCTGTCCTGAAGTTCCCCATCCCATCTCCAAGGTCTGACGTGCTTCGTACATCTCTGTCGGCTCAGTGGGTACCTGTTTGGCAGAGTTTCATGGATCATTTTCCTGCTCTGCACCGTTTCAGTCCCTTGCGTGGCCCGTCCTGAATTGGGTCAGCTGGAATCAGAGGCAACAGGGTGACAGCCGTATCACCTGTGAGCTATTTAATGTGTCCCCAAAGTTGCCGGTGGCCTGGGACAACCCACGTGCTGCAGACATGCTGACAGACTCAAGCTACAGGGGACCCAGGCTGTGGAAACCCAGGCTTACCTAGCTTTGTGGGGTCTGGGGGGGAGTCCCAGGAGTTATCCTTGGCCATCGTGGTCGGGGCTGGCTATGCGGGCCTGCCCCAACCCAGCGTGGCGGCCCCGGCGGCTCCCCTGGTCAGAGAGAGAGGTCCTCTGTCCTGGCTTGTTGGCTTCTTAGCATTTCCTGCTTACTTTTATGATGTGTTACTTCACTCGTAAATTGTCTGCCTGTCCCACGAGCCTGGGCATAGCCTCCAGCCCACAAGCCGGACACCTGCATCATTGATTTCACCAGGATGTGGGGGCCGTAAACGTTCCGCTGACCTCTGGCGCCTTGAGCCCAGATGCTTCCCGGGAGCGCGAGTAGGTCAACGAACCCTATGTCTGACTCATGAGCTGTTCAAGGAGCCAGAAAAATCCACTTTTAGACGCAGCCTGTGGATAATCCCAAGCTGTTAACAAGAATTAACCCCATGCCTCCTCGGGGGCCAGAGCGAGAGCAGAAAACTTCTCTTGTGAGTCACTGCAAATATTTACCCTCAAAAGTTTGATTGGGAAATCTTCTAAGCTCTTGGATGTCACTACCCTAGGACTTAAAGGGCCCCTCTGCCAGCCGTGGTCAGACGTACAACACAGAAAAGGCAAGGCGATCTCCTGCTTTGAGCCTGGCGAGAGCCCCACGCTGCCAGACCCCCGAGAAGAACCCTGGGGCTCGGTCTCCTCCAGGGAGATGGAAAGAGCGGACTTGCTGAGACTCGGGCTCCCCGCGGGACCCAGCCTCCACTATCACATCTGGCTTTCGACTGTACTTCAGCGTCCTGGCTGTGTGTTTGCCTAAAAGGCATTTTCTACCAGGTCAACCCTTTGCCTCTCAGTGGGAGCTTTCATGGGCCAAGTGCTGGGTGTGAAATCCCCTGCCGACCCAGTCCTGTCTGCGCTGTCATCCGGATCAGCCCCCAGGGAATGCAGCAGCAAGCCCAAAGCAGCTATGGCTTTGGGCATCCTTCTCCCACGGGAGTGCCTGTTCTTTCCATCCAGCTGCCCATCCTCCCTTCCTTCCAACCAGGACCGATTGAGAACTGGCCACACGGGAAGGTCCAAGCGAGTCTTCTGCCGCCAGTCGCTTGTGGGGACGTAGGCTGTCGGAGGCGCCCGGAAGATTCTGCAGGGAGCAAAGTCACCTGGTGTATTTTTCAGTCTGAGTGCCCAGTGCCCACACCTTCCTGGGCTGCCCTCAAATCGAGAACAGGGGTAGAAATAGCTCGTAAAGACCCCGGGCAAGACTTCTTCCCATGGAGCTGGTCCCCTGCAGAGGGCCTAGGTGCCAGCGGACCGTTTTCATTTTGTTTCACGCCGCTGACATTTTGTTTTTGTTTTAAAGAATCGGGTGCCTCACGGTAGTGGTATATAGGCCTTAACTTACTCAGAGGTGAACTTTTATCCTGTGCTGGAGATTGACTCATAAGTCAAGCAGTTACGTAAATAGTAGGGCTGATAAGAAGATAGCCGAGGCGCCATTTGAATAAACAGCTTCCTTTAGGGAGGGAACGGCCTCTTGACTGGAGGTGCGGCGTTGAGCTGCGTGGTCAGGTTACAGGCAATGGTCTGGACATGAAGGTCCCCCCCAGACATAATGGGGGCTGTTAGCTTTAGGGAAAAAAAAGAGCATTTAAAGCTTTTGGGGGGGGATGGGGGAGGGGGTCAGTGAGTTTCTGAGAGTCCAGCTGGGGAGAAGTTCAAAGTCACCTGGACACACCTGTCTGGCCTGCAGTAGACTCTCCTATCCAGTCACTGGGAGTTTCAGGGGAAAATGGCTCTTCCTCACTTGTGGCTGGACGTCCACAGCTGTGATGGGAAGAGCAAGAGGGGACAGCAGAACGAGGAAGATGGAATCTGTCACTTCTCCCCCACCCAGCGCCACCCTCGTCTGATCTCTCTCCCTGAGCTAACATCCACCACTGGCCCCTCCAGCCACCCTCCGAGCCTCTCCCCACGCCAGCTTTAAAACCACAGCTCTAATCATGGGGCCCCTACTTAAAAGCCTCCAGCTGCTCCTCAGACACGCACCAGATCCTTAACATGTGGCTCAGCAATTCCACTCCTGTTAGATGCCCAGAATAGCAGAAGCAGGTGTTCAGACACCAACCTGTAGCACCTCTTCACAATAGCGAAAGGTGGAAACCATCCGCGTGTCCATCCGTGGATGAGGGCGTGAACGAAGTATATGAAAATATCTACTCAGCTATAAGAAAGGGATGGAGTACTTAGACACGATACAATACGGATGAACCTTAAAAATGTGCTACAGGGAAGAAACCACACATGAAAGGCCACTTAGTGCACGATTCCATTTACAGGCTCTCCAGGGCCGGCAAACCCGCAGAGACCGAAAGCAGATTAGTGGTTGCCAGGGGCTGGCGGGGAGGGGGTGGAAAATGTTGCCTGATGGGTACTGGGTTCCTTCTGGGGTGATGGAAGTGTTCTGGAACTAGACAGCAGGGATGTTTGCACGATACTGTGAATGTACTAAATGCCACCGGACTGCCCATTTCAAAATGGTTGACATGGTAAATTTTATGCTATGTGACTTTCACTACCATTAAAAAAAAATCCTAACTGTGTCCTCCAAGGTGGTCTCGCATCAGGTCACAGTCTCCCTGCTCACCCGCTGCCAGTCACGATCAGCTCCTGCTGCAGCCGCTCCCTGCCACAGGGCCCTGCACAGGTTGGCTGTCATTTGATGTGGTCTTCATCTTTGCACCTGGCCAGCTTCCCTCGAGAAATCTTCAAGAACCCTGAGGTCTGGCGTGGCCGTCTTTCTTACGTTCCAGTAGCTCCTGCCCTTCCCCTGCAGAGCAGGGTTCCCCGGAGGTTCTCGCCCCGTCTGTGTTGTCATGCTCTGTTCTTGGTGGCACCCTCAGTGCAGCCCCATTAGTCGTGGACTGATGAATCCCTAAATCGTTTCATTATTGTCACACCAGTGACGCGGGAACGCCCTCCTCGGAGTTTCAAGGCACATGGACCATTCCTCCAGCATCTACCTTTCCGTCTCATACTCATCTAATTAGTGCCCTCTTGTTTCCTTCCCACAGTTCAGAGGGAAGGTGTTTTCCCATAGGAAAACACACACACACACACACACACACACACACACACAGGTTATAAATGGTGATTCAGTTCCTGAACTCCCCCACAAGCTTTACGTAACCCGCCAGGTACTTAGATCCTTATAAACTACTCACATCGGAGTTAAATGGGCTTTTGTGAGCACCCAACCTGCCACTTATAACACAGTTTTATAGGAAAATTTGCTGGGAGTTCCAAAAAGGTATAAATGTCTTTATTTCCAAAATGCCATTGAAACTTGGACGCTCCTCTTCTGTTTATGGGGTGTCAGTGGATGAATCTGACTCCTTCTGAGATGCATCAAGGGAGAAGGCGCTGGCTTGAGCTAGGGATTCCAGTGAAAAGGAGAGCGCGTGGGCCCTGCTGGGCTTGGAGGCGGCGATGTGGCCACGACCATGTCTTTGGTGGCAGAGGGAAGACCTTCTGTGACGTCCTTCCCTCCTTCGCTGCCTCACCCGCTGTGGTGCTGGCTCTGCGCTCTGCAGACTCTCCCGGGAGGACGGCCGGAGACTCTTCGGAAACTGAGCTGAGCTTCTGGCTTTATTTTCCCCAAACCACATGTCTCCACTGACGCCGTGCGTCCTGTAGGAGAGCCCACCGTGCAAGGGTATAGAGTGGGGCCTTTGTATTACTTTTGCAACTTTTCTGTAAGTCTCAAATTATTTCAGAATAAAAAGTAAAAAAAAAAAAAAAATACAGAGTACCTGGCACACTGTTGGGACTCTGAATCTTTGCTGAAGCATTCAGTTTGTGTATTAAATTATTTGAGAAGTCTTGAAGTAAAGCCACCTATTTAACTTTGAGAGGAAAAAAAAGGAAAGAATAAAGACATTCTCCCACACAAGCACAAGAGGACTACCCCACCCTAGAAAGGTAACTTTGACAGAATAAGATTACCCAAGACACTGACCCCATGCACTTTTTCAAATTGTCCCCAGTGTCCTTTATAGACTCGCTCGTTTGTGGTTATTTTGTTTGTTTGGGTAACGCACCTCGTTGTCTTATCTTCTTGACCTCGTGAATGAAAAATATCGCCGACCGTATCCGTAAACAAAGGATGCTGCGGCCATCAAGTCATCAGCCGCTACCGCGGCCCCCGACGGTGAGCGGAGGGCACTCGGGATGGAGACGAGCAGGCAGCCCGGCCTCTGCTGCCACCCAAACCGTGCCCCAAAGGGAACTTAGGGTGAGAAAGAAGGGGATACTGGCCCTGGGTACCTTAGGTGCAGATCAAAGAAGTGATTTCAGTGAACCTAGGATTTTGCACCTTCCCATACATAGAAGAGCACTAAGTTCCTTAACTTGAGATGTCTGGTTTTCTTTAACAGTAACTTTTTGATGTTCCAACTACCTGGTCTTTGTGGCAAAACTCCAGTATATCCTGGCTCCTCCCCTGCCTCTTTGGGTCAGTCCCTCTGAGCCATCCGAGAGGTCTCCCAGCTCCAGTCCTCAGAAAGTCCGCGGGATGAAACGTAACTCTCAACTTTTAGGGTGTACATTTTTTTTTTTTCAGTCGACAACCTCCTTTAATGGAAAGCAGTCCCTGCCTGGTCTGTCTTGGGTGACAGTGACGTTTTTTGAAGAGCCCAGAGAAATGGCTGTTTCCAGGAGGACGCAGTGGGCGAGGAGGCCAGCTCCACAAACTCGCACTCACCCAGGACGGTTCTTCTGAAATCCCATCTCTGACTTGAACCCCACCTGTCTCTGAGGGGCTCTTCAGGTGGGACCACACAGCAGTGGACGTGACTCTGCTTTCTTGGTCACGTGGTGGACATGGCTCCTTCCTCTCTTCTTTCTCCTTTTGTGCCCATTTGGAGCCTGTGGCTACGCTCTCCCTTCAGTTTGAACTTGTCCTCCCTCCTCCTCCACTGCTCCATCACCCCTCAGAGGGAGGATAACACGACAGTGTTTAATTCGCCTCCTACCATGGGGCAGGCTGGGGATTCCGGGCACCTCGGGATTGCCCCCCTCCCCCCGGGGCATCCGCTGGAGCCAATTAAAATCTGTGTATAATAGCCAAGGAATTCTTTGCTGTTGCTGACTTGGTCCAGAGAGGAAAGGACATCAGACATCTGTCAGCACCCTGGGAACCTCTTTTTCTTTTAAAGGTTATTAAACAGCATTAATAATTTTAAACAAATAGGGATCTTTTGCAGTGTTGGTGCTAGGTCCTGCCCTTGCAGTGGAAAATTGGTAATAGATGGTTTCATGATTTGAAATATTGCTCATCATCACAAGTTACTCCTCACAAACCAGATTTCAGGAAGATCCACCCTCATTCTGCACCATGTGTGGAGTGTGGTGGGCTGCACTGCACACACGGGTGAACAGGCCTTTGAGCTCTGGAATCCGCAGACCTGAACTGGAACTTCAGCTGTGCAACCTACGGGCTGATGAACTTGGGAGAGATATTTGACCCTCTCTCAGCCTCAGTTTCTTCATCTACAAAATGGGTTGATGGCATTTCCTTCCTAGGGGAATTGCCAGAGTCAAACAAAGTGGTGCATGCATGGTCCTTGGCATTGGCTCTGGTGCAAGTGTAGGGGCTGGGTAAGTCCTAATGGTGTTCCCTCTATGCTCGGTGTCACCACCAGACGTTTCTAAAGGAAGTGGCCCTGACTGGGGTGACTACTCTGCCCACCTTCTTGGTGTCATTAGTAGCATGTGCAAAGCAGCGAGCATAGAACCTCCCAGCTAATGATTACAGTATTGAGAAGCCAAGAGAATCGAGTCATATTTCCCAGTAGCAAAGCTAGCTGGAAAGCAAACCTCAAAATATACAGCACAAGGAAGGAAAAAGATTTCTTTTTCATCAGATTTCTTTCCAGCATCTCGCCTGGTTTTCTTCAGGTCCAGTCTGCACTCAGAGGCAGGGGGCTGTGGGCTCTGGGCCGTGTGCCTTCAGTGCTGTTCAGGCTTCAGAGTAGAAAGTTACCTCACTGATGTAGATGTTCTGAGTCTTGGGGAGGGGCTGCTGTTTGAGGGCAGGGGTTCAGGACTGAGCTTCAGGGCTGTAACTTCCTTTGTCTCGCACCTGCGTCTTTCCCTGTACCTTTAAGAGAAGCCTAAAGAACGATACTGAAGGATGACCAGATGCCCCAACCCCAAGGTCTTCAGCCACCTTCGTTCGCTCCTGCAGTCATCCCCTGTTGTTGGCAGAGGACTGACCCAAAGTCTCCCTGGTGCAGCCTGAGTCTCCCTGGGCTCCAAGTGTCCTGGCCATCCAGCCGTTAACATCATCGGCTGAGAAGGTGCAAGTGTGTAGATCCCCTGGTTTCCCTGCCCGCTCTTCCCAGGGAACTGCACTGCTAGTCTTTGCCGGCTGAAGAGCTAGCAGAGAGCTCACGCCCCTGAGACTCCTTCCATTTGCAAAGGAATATCATTTCTCTTTGTTCTGGAAGCCCAGGCTGGTTGTCAGACTGCCTGCCTATTAATGGGCAGCTCTCTCTTCCCAGCCACGGAGGGACCAGCGCATTGTAACTGCGTGCAAACGGCGAGCGATCTCCCACCTGATCTCAAAGCTCCTTGTTCAGTTTGCATTAGGCGTGCGGTTCAGTTACTCTCCCTGAAGGAGGAGGAGCAGGTGGTGTTCAGCTTTGAACTTGGTCCACATGCCCCCAAGGAGAAGGGAAGGTATAGTTCAGTCTAAACAAGGGAGTAGGGGAAAAGGAAAAAGAAAAAAAAAAAAATCCCTGTTCTTGAAGTTCCACGTTGGCCAGGAGCCAGGCAGAGCGGGCAATGTGACAGTGACTGTCGTCGAAGGCTGTTGAGAGCGTATGTTATTCAGCTGCCGAGCCATTCAGCTTCTAAGATCGTGCCCAGAAGATTGTTTTGCGGCTGGAAAAGAAAGGAGCCTTTCAGCCCCTCTCGTTTGGCCTGCGCTGCAGTTTTCACTGAGCAGCCTTTTTGGAGTTTCCTCTTGGCGTGATTGGTTTATGCTGTCCAGATGTGCACAGTGTGACGGTTTTGTGTTCTGGCGCTCCAGATGTGCACAGACAGGAAAATGAGCTCTGGCCCAGGCGGGGTGGGGGTGGGGCTGTCCCTGCAGTCCACGGGAGTCCGCACAGCCCACAATGCAGTCGTTGTGCAGGGATCGCAAAGCTTAGGGTCTGGAAAGGAGCTTGCAGGTCTCCCAGTTTACCCTCCTGACTACCACTCCACGGCCCAGGGAGTTGGGACCTGCTGGCTGCTGGTGGATCACCTGCAGCTGGGAGCAGACGAGACCTGAGCCTCGGAGCTACGCGAGGGCTGTACTGGTCCGCACGTCTGTTTCATCGCTGTGTGCACCTGGCTCTCTTCTAGGTGCTTGGGACCCATAGGGGAACAAAGATTCCTAGCTTGTTCTGATGCCAGGTCAGATGTGGGATAACAAATGAACCATCAGCACAAAGAATGAGTACATTATATGGTAGGTTAGAGGGTAAGAATTGCTGTCAGAAGACAAAGAAGGAAGATAGACTGAGTTGGGAAGGGGAGTGCGGCGGTGGTGACAAGGGGATGAGGGTGGATTTCATAGAGAAGGAGGTGATCTTAGTTATCTGTCACTGTATAACAAAACAGCTCAAAGTTTGGTGGCTTAACCCAGTAAACATTATTTCACAGTTTTTGTGGGTCAGGAATCAGAGAACGGCTTTGCTGAGTGTTCCTTGCTCAGGGTCTCTCTTGAGATTGCAGTCAGGAAGTCAGCCAGGGCTGCGGTCATCTGAAGGCTGGACCGGGGCTGGAGGATCCACTTTCACAGCCGTTGGCAGGAGGCCTCAGCTCCTTGTCACGTGGGCATCTTGAGGGTCCTCACCCCACGGCATCTGGCTTCCCCCCAGAGCTCACAGTCAAGAGAGACAGACGGAAGCCACGATGTCTTTTCTGACCCAGCCTGGGAGAAGTCCAATGACTTAGTCTGAAACAAGGTGAAGACGCGAGCCGCAAAGATCTGAGAAGGAATGTTCCAGTAGTCATGCACTAAGGTGGGAGCAGCCAAGCTTGTTTGAGGAAGAGCATGGAGAACAGGTGGCTGGAGGAGGAGGAGCCAGGGGAGGTGAAAGAGAAGAAGAGGTCAGAGGGAGGCCGGAGGGCGGGCACGCGGAGGTCACGGCAGGCCGCAGGAAGGGCTCGGGCTCGGGCTCAGTGTTCTCAGCAGAGAAAGACGTCACAGGTGTACAGAGGATAGACCGTAGGGACAAGGGGAGAAGCGAGGAGGCCGGTTAGGAGGCTGTCACTGTCAGCCAGGAAGGAGGCGGTGGGGGCTCCCGCCCGGCGCACCGGCCTCTTTCCCTTTTTCTCCCTGATTGATGAGCTGTGGGAAAGGGCTGGGAACCCAGCACGCTCCCTCCTGCAGGGACCCACGCCGTGTTCCCCGGCTTATCGCTTACCCTGCGTAGGCTCTGGTTACTGCATCTACGGAATGGAAAATGAACTTACACCTCTAAGTGAAAGAAAGAATAAATGTTTCTAAAGGCACTTAAAGCTCTTTAGAAGGAAGTGCCAAAATGCTGGAAAACATTGTAGTGGTTTGCAAAGGTATTTTGCCTGCTGGAGAACGACATGTTTTTGTCTCAGTCCCTCCCCTAAAATGTGGATCCTGCAGAGGGACTGACTGTCAATAAGAAAGTGGAGTGAAAGGGGATGTTTGGAGGACGAACGTGGGTGTCCTGAGAAAATCCCCTATGCACACCCACCTTGGAGACACCACCCCCCTGCAGGGAAGCCAGTCACACAAATTTGGGGGTTCCCAGTGCATATCAAAGTGATGTTTGCACTGTACTGCAGTCTACTCGGTATGCAATAAATAGCACAATGTCTAAAAAAAAATGAGAAGGTACAGACCTTAATTTAAAAATAGAAAACAGTAATTACGGCAGTAACATGAAAGATCGCTGATCACGGATCACCGCGGCATGCACAGGAACAGTGAGAAAGGTTGAAACTTTGCGAGAATCGCCAAAATGTGACACAGAGACACGAAGTGAGCAAATGCTGCTGGAAAGATGGTGCTGATAGACTTGGTCAACGCTGCAAACCTTCATTTTGTGAAAAAAAAATGCAGTATCTGCAGAGCGAATTAAAACGAGGTCTGCCTGGACAGAGGTCCGCGCCTATGACCTAAGGAAACTACCAACAACCCACGTGCCAAGTTCATGGGAGGTGAGAAGGCAAAGCCCCCGTCATCCAGCCCCCAGGTGGTCCTTTCCTGGGGTCTTACCTTGCCGCCTGAGCTATTGATGTGAAGCCCAAAAGCAGACACAGCTGAGCTGTGCTCTTAGAAGTGGGGCCAGGGCCGTCAGCGATGAGCAGGAAGCCAGGATTAGGGGCTCTTGGGGTGTTGGTAATGTTCTGTTTCTTCACCTGGGTGTGGGTTTCATGAAACTTGTCGAGTTTCTGAACATTCATCAGGCAGAACACGTGTGTGCTCTTCTCTGCGGCAATAAAACATTCCTTAGGGAAAGGCCAGGGGAAGTTCTTCTTTTCCCCAAAGTCTGCCCCCAACCCAGGACCTCAATTCCTACCTTTAAAGAGTCCCTAGATTCTGCGCAAATGCGTTGTTTTTAGAATTCCAAATATAGGGAGATTTAACCGGTAAATTGTTGCTCTTGGCTATAGGCACCTTGTATCGATTAATAGATAGGAGGGCACAGCTTAGTTTTGCCCCATTTGGGGACTTGATGTAAACAGACTCATGTGACGTTTACTATTTTGTGTCTAGCTTCTTTCACTGAAGTCTTGTCTCTGAGACGCCTCGCGGTGCGGCATGTCACTGCAGATCGTGCGTTCCCATTGCCGTGCGCGGAATTCCACGGTGGGAACAGAACGCGATGTATTTATTCATTGTGCCTTGGATGGGCATTTGCTTAATTTCCAGTTTGCGGCCGTCGAGCCGCTGTGAACCTCCTAGTACACGTCTTTTAATGAGGATGGAAGCTTATCGCCCTTGGGTACATACCCCCAGGCACTTGAAGGCAGCCTCATACCTAGCTTGGGCAGATGGCCTTACTAGGAGACTCAGCAGGTAAAGGTCCCCGGGGCGCCCCTCGGGGATTTGGAGGTCTTGTAGCTATGTTGTCGTAGGCTTCTCGACATCCAGGCAAGGAGTGGTGTGCAGGGGTGGCCGTGTCACCCTCAGACACCACCCTGCCTTGTGGCTTGAGCTCCTGGGGCTCCTGCCTGCCCACGTTGGGGAGGGAGGCCCGCTTTCAGGGAACGGACGGGCCATCTCGTCTTCCCGGCCCGTGGCTGTCAGCCTCCCGGAACAGAAGGAAGGGGTTGGGGAGGGTCCCTTGCGTGCTAAGCCAGCGCCTCTGAGCAGGGAGGGCCGGGCAGCCCTGCGGGGAGCACCCAGCCCCTTCCCACCTGGAGGCTCACCAAATACCTCGACAAGCAGCCCGAGTGGGAAGCTGGTGATGTCATCGCCGAGCCCGAACAATCCGGCCTTTCAAGGCGGGGTGATAACAATCAAAACAGTATGTAAGGGCCTGCCACACAAGAACACACAAGCTCGTCACACATGGGAGGGTCTGAACCCCGGGGTGAAGCGGGGCTTGTCAGCGATGGGCTGCTCTCCTTTCATAACCCCCCGGCCGGCCGGAGAACGTAGCCTGGATAGAAGGAGTGAGCAAGGATGCTCGCTTACCAGCTTTCAGAGAAACCCATGGCTCTCTCCACCACCTCCCCAGGCCGCCTCACCTCTGACCCCAGAACTCACCCCTACACGGAGCAATGATCTGTGGTTGGGGTTCAAGCAGGAGTGTCCCACTGCACAACTCCAGGGGGTGCCATTCACAGAGAACACAGTGCACCCCCAGAATTGCACAACACTGAGGTTCCAAAGCTACTGCCGTCAGAATGAGGGAGCGAGGGTCTAGTGGTTCTCACGTGCTGTTTCCACCTTGAACCCTAGGAATCTGTCTTGCTACAGCTAAGCTCCCTGGAAGACAACTCCACTGAGCCTAGAGACTCTCAAATAAGGTGCATGAGATCAGATGTTTCTCTGGCTCAGAGATGCCAGAGAATGAATGAGATGTTCAGACTCCGTTAACCTGGAGGTTGCTGGTTAAAATCTTCCCCTATCTGGCCTGCTCTCCTAGTCTACCAGAGCGGGCCAGAGCCTTGGCTCACTGGGCAAGCAGGCAAAAGGCAGCACCTGCTCCTCTCCTGGGGATTTGAGCCCAGGGAACCATCTCTGTCCACGATGCTTTGATGGGTCTCTGTGAGCCCCGGGAAACTGAGGCATATAGAGTAGTGGTTAAGAGTCCCCGCCGTCTCTTCCCAGCTGGGTCACCTGAGGACAAGTCCCTTAACCTCCTCGCGTGTCAGTTTCCCCATCTGTAAAGTGAAGACAACTGTGATGGAAGGCACGTGTGAGGTGGTGGTGAGGACAAAGCGTGTTGCTACGTGTAAAATGCTTACAGCCACACCTGACACTCAGTAACCCTCCTTAACCAGCAGAGATGATTACCGTCATTTTTATTCTAGCCGGAGGACCTTGGGCTCCCTCCGACGGGCGTGGTTTCATGAAAGACAAGCCGGTTTCGGCCGCAGGTTGTTGGAACGGGGTCTGTGCTGCTCGGGGCACACGCTTTGTGCTGCTGCTGCCGCCGCCGCTCGCGGCAAATCCTTCCCCAAGCTCAAGGCCTGAGACTTTCTTTAAGTGAAAGGTCTGAGTGGAGATGCTAAGGGATAGATTTCAAGGGGACCCCCTCCGGGGGTCAGCCTCCAAAGATGGGTGGCGACCCCTGGGGTGGAACCCCATCTTGGCCTTGGGAAGACCCCTGGAGTGGAGCTGGAGCATTTAGCACTTGTCCCAGAAAAGCCGGCAGACTCAGCTATGCACCGGAAAGATTCTTAGAAGATGACGCCGGGAGGGAGGGCTTCGACTCCAAAGCGTTTTCTGTTTTCATTTGTGCCTTGGCTTTAAACTGGGGAAAGGGCAGGAAAGGCAGACCTGACCGCCCGCCCTGCTCTACCATCTCACACTGTTGCCTACATCATCCCTTCTTCCTGTAGGAAAAGCATCTCCCCAGCTCTCTCTGGCTATTCAAAGGCTCCCCATCCTTCAAAGTCCATCTTGAGTGTCACCTTCTCCATGAAGTGTTCCCGGATCACCTTTCTCTGCCAGAATCATTTCTCCCCAGAGGCTCTGCGCTTCTCTTATGAGCTTCGGCAAGTTCTGTGCGGTCCTGTGGTTATTTGTACGCGGGTCTCTTCATCCTCTGATACGATTGTAAACTCCTGGAAGATGGGGGCTCTTCCCAGCACCTTCGTGTGCCGCTGAAGCTCTCACATGTGGCCAGGGCTTAGTGGTGGACCCTGAAGTCACTCCTGAAAAGAGTGTCCCCACTGGCCATCAGCTGCTATTTCTAGCCTTGGTTCTGACTGGGGTTGGAGGGGGTGAGTATCACAGAATCTGGAAGGCTGGTTAGTGTGAGTTGGAGGAGAAACTCGTGTGAGGTTGGAAGGGTCACCCGGCTGTGGGGAACACGGGCCCTGAGTGTCCGTCTCAGTGTTGCCTCATTCAGGAACTTCGGGCAGTTTCAACAGTAGCCACCCTTTAAGGAGCGTCCACCCTGCACTCTGAGCTGTGCCCAGCACTTCCCAGCGACCGTTCCCCATCAGCAGAAGAACCCTGAACCCTGAGGATTTGATGCTCGATTTACAAACTGAAGGCCAGCTTTGTTGGGGCGCACCTGGGGGGTCCCACCCAGGTCTGTCTGTTCACCCACTGCAAGTCACGCTGCCTGCAAAGACACTGAACTTCCCCTCACTTTTGTTCTTCTACTAACAATGAAGGCGTTGAACAAGGGCCTGTGAAGCCCAGTGAGTGTTCTCTGACTTTTAACTCTGGGGCGGAGAAGGAGGAAGAGGCAGGAAATGGGAAGGTGCAGCCTAGCCCCCAGGAGCCGTCACTGCCCCTGACCACCCCCTGCCCTTAACCCTCCCTCCTCCCTCCCCTCATCTCCCCCCACACTACTTCCCTCCCTGTCCCTGCTCTCCCATGGTTGGCCTTTCCTGGTCCTCTCACAGGCTCCCCTCCCTCGTTACTCTTAGTCAGGCCCAGCGACAGGTCACCGTGGGGCCTGGCTTGTCACCAAAGGGCAGGGACGCTCTTTTGCAAAGAACCCTTCATTCCCACTTGCCTCTCCCTGCCGCTGACCTGCCGAGGTCCAGACTGGCCATGGCGTCTCTGCTCCTCTGCCAGGAAGACCAAAGCACAGAAGACAGCAGCCTGGAATCTTCCAAACAGCCAGGGTTTGGGTTTTTCCTCTTGCTTTTGAATCCTGCTTGGAATCTTCATAGCCCGTCCTGGAAAGGAAGCCTCTCATTCGGACTTTCCCTTCCCAAATGGAAAGTATGGAGGGGACAGGCCAGCAAACCCCATGACCCAGGGATGCCAGCAGAGTGTCCATCAGTGTGGAGGCGACGGAGAGAGCACAGTAGGGCTGCAGGAGGCAGTGGGCACGGCTGGAGCCCCTCCCCGCCCCAGCACCCCGGCAGACTGCACGCTGCCCTCTTTTATGGCGTCCCGTCCCTGCCAGCCGTCTAGGCCCTCACTGCTCCTAAGTCAGCTCTGAGCTCGCGCCTCCTAGAGACCAGCCCTGCCAGCCTGAGCCCGGGCCTCCCTTCCGCTCCTTCTCACCTGGACGCACGGTGGCCATCACCGCCTATTGCTTTTGTTGATATGTCCTGTGTCCCCAGTGACCCTCCGCTTTGATGTTTCTGCTCTGTTTCCCAGGATGCCCTCCAGCGTTCCGCCTGATGCGTTCGCAAGTGGCCGCTGGTGTCCTCCCAGCGGGGGCCGCCCCCAGGGTGCTCCTTCGTACACTGTCTGACCAGCAGAGCACGGGGCTCCTGAGTTGGAGGCGGGCAAAGTCCCCATCCTCATCCCCTTTGATGACTTCTTAGGCCAGTGGTTCTCAATGTCGTCTGCACGCCCCTAAAACCTGCAGACCCAGGGCGTGACATCATGACAATCCTTCAGAACCCACCCCCCCCAACCTCACAAGGGTTTAATTCACATTCTCGAGCTGATGCAAGTGCAAAGCAGAATAGAGAGCATGGAGGGGTCTGAGCCCTTCCCTTGGGCTGAGATGCACCGCACGCAGTGGCCAAGGGAATGCAGTGGGCCAGTGTGTGTGATGGGAGAGCTGAGTTGAGAAGGGACACGTATGAAGGTGGGAAGGGCAGAGAAGCTGTGGTCCAGCCCTCGCCGTGGGCTGAGGGAGCCCAGAGGGACGCAGGAGGGACTCCATGACAGCCCAGTGAGGTGGCGCCCTGCTGAGAAAGGCTGGCAGGATCCCGAGGGTGCGGCACCTGGTTGGGCTGGCCGCCCCGCGCCAGAGCCGGGGCAGGGCCGAGGGAGCGCGTCTTGCCAGGGACAGAAGAATAGGGTTTCTGTACTGCTTATCAGGATGGTGGCTCCTGGACAGGATGTGGAGGAGGCTTCCACTGCCCGCCTGGTTGGAAGGCTGCAGTCAGCCCCGAGTCATGGTGAGGACTTTGAACGTGGGAGCCCCACCTGTGACACGCTGGGGACGATGGGCGGCCAGCTCCGAGGTTAGGTCTGGGGTGAGTCATGTGCCTGCCTGTGAACACGAGGCACAGGTGATGGCAGCGGTCAGCAAGCCAGCCACAAAGTGCTGTTTCCACGTCAGACAGGGGACATAAGACCTGGCCAGGCACGTTGACCTCCCTCATTGAAAGAAACCTTGGATTTTAGCAAAAAGTCAGGGAACTGGTCACATTTGGTCAACCATTTAGGAACAGTGAGGGGATAGTTAAAAGGTTTGGAGGGAAAGGACCCTGCTGTGAGGGTCGGTCCAAGAAGGCAGGGCAGAGGCTGATGAAATATTGGAAATATTGGCAAGAATTTGCCCTTAAGGTTCACTTCGTCAACAGAGATATATTTCAAATGCTCCCCTCCTACTCCTGGAATAAGAGCTCAGGGTCAGCTTGGGCTAGAGAGGTGATAACAGAAGCCTCTAGAAGAAGCCTTAGTGGGGAGGGTTATGCTCAGTGGTAGAGCACGTGCTTAGCATGCACAAAGTCCTGGGTTCAATCCCCAGTACCTCCATTATAATCAATCTATCAATCAGTGAATCAATCAACCTAATTTACATCACTCCCCAGAAAGCTTCTGCTTCCTGAAGCTGAGTCTGTCATCTTGTTGATACTGATGGTCCTACATCAGCTCCATCGTCCGCTCACACCAAAACCTCCATGGTAACACTCACCCCCAGCCCACAACAGACATTGATCAGGTCCTCACCGCACGCCAGCCCCTGGGTGCTAAGGGGTTTAGTGGGCCCGTCCCGGGTCATCATCCCGGTACCCCTGTGAAGGGGGCAGGGAGGTTGTACTGTTCTTTGAATTTTACAGCAGGGGAAATGGGAGATTGCACAGCCAACACACCAGGGGCCCAGGAGTTGAACACAAGAAGCTTAAACTTCAACTACTGTATGCATGGGTGGCGAGGACCTCAGGAGGAGTGGAATGCTTGAGGCCCAAGGTTGTGGTTCCATCTTGTCAAGATCTTTCTGTGCCACTGAGGCACTGGGGCACGAGTATAACTAGAGCCCATGGGCCTAATCCGGCCCACCATCTGTTTTTGTAAATAAAGTTTTATTGGAACTCAGCCATGCCCATTTGTTTACATATTGGCTGCTCTCCCACTGCAATGACAGAGTTGAGTAGTTGCAACAGAGACCCAATGGCCCTCAAAGGCTCAAATATTTACTTTCTGGCCCTGTTGGCTGCCCTCTGGCTCCTGGGACGAGGTCAGAGCAGGTCTGAACTCCTCCCTCACTAAGAAGTCAAAGGAGAGAGCTGCCTTAGGTAGCCTAGGCAGGGGTGCCAGTCACCTCACGGGGACAGGTCAGCACACACTGAGTGACACAACCAGGGGCCCTGTGTGGGCATGCCACGGCGTCTTCTTGTCTGCCCACTTCATTTCATGAACACTTGTGCCTGGAGTTGGGGAGATATTCTCAATGACTGTCGGCCCTAAGCCACCAGAACAGTTCCTTTATCAAAAACCTAATAATAATTTTTCAGATGCCATCACTTTGATGAGCTGATGGGTGGATGTTGAGGGGAGACACTGTAAAGTTGTCAAGAAGGGACGGGATGTGAGTGAATTAAATGAACCACACGCAAGCCACAAGTAAGTCTAAGATGCTAGCAGCATCAGTCTCTTCCTAAGCGTCTTCTTGACCCAGGCAGGTCCCAATTGGATGCTCCCTCCCCCAAATGTCCAGAGCTGTGAGTTGCATATGAAGCATGCATACGTGTGTGAGCTGGGGGAAGAAAAGCAAACGCAGGCTGAGATTCAAGCCCTCAAACAAAATGAAGATGAAGTATTAACCACTGGGGATTATCGCAGGTCTTCTTGCTGGAGGACAGAACAGGAGGCCGTGGCCAGAGCTGGCTTCGTGGAATTGTGAGGCCCTTGGGGCGGGTGAGCGGGCAGGGAGGACAGGGTGGAGCCAGCTGCAGGTTGCAGCGCTCCCTTGCCGCTGTCCAGAGCTGATGGGTGGGCTCTTATGAGCAGAAAGGTGGATGGACGTGAGCGAATTGACCGGAAAGCCAAGTGACAGTGGAGTTGCCCTTTTCTGTCCAAACCATCCACATCTCCCTTGGGCCACATTCCGACCTTGCTTGCCAAGTGGGACCCACATCTCAGGCCCTTGAGATCTTTGGTGATCAGATGGGCCCTCCGTGGTGGGGGTGGGGGGGCGGCTACCCCATGGACCTGTCCAGCCAAGGTAGATCTGGTCCAGGGAGATACTCTAAAACCGCCTTCCCACTGCATTCAGACTGATTCTGTCCTGCCACATCGTGCCTTTCCTTCCTCTGCATGTGGACAGTTAAGTCACAGTAGCTTCCTGCATGCAGAACGAGGGTTCTTAATTTATGTGCATGCCTGGGGGCCTCCCAGGGGGGGTCACTTGTTGCCTTGGTCCCCGCCTCATTCTCTTTCTCCCTCCCCTGCACTCCAATACCTGGTCTGTGGGCAAAGCAGGCTCTCAAGGCTTGGCTCCCACCAACTGACCGATTCACACAGCGCAGCCCCTCAGTGTCCTGCCGAGGCAGGAGGAAGAGGGTCACATGAGCTCCACAGGGGCCCCGAGAGGTGCCGTCCGATGCCAGGCCCACGTGGAGAGTCCGCAGGGAAGCCAAGCCCAGGCCCAGATCTGTCAGAGTCTGCATCAGGACTTCCTTGTCCCTTTTCTGAAGCTGCTTCTCAACAATGTGACACATCCACCTCCGTGCCGTGAAGGAATGGGAACCAGAGTTCTGCAGACTGCATCCTCTGTGCTGAGACGTTATAGGCATTCAGCTGATCTCTGGGTCACAGCGGCCCTTCGCGGTTGGTGTTTTTATCCCATGTAACCCCTCCCGTGTTACATACGAGGATCTGAGGTGTCGCAGTTCAATGACTAGTGCCAAGTTGTGCAGCCTCGTGGCAGAGCTCAGGTTATCATAGCACCCAGCCGCCGTTCTCTGCTGTGCTGTAGTGCCAGAAACTTGGTGTGTGCCCAGGAACCAAGGACAATGTGAAGGGTTGAAGGGGGAGGGGGTCCGCGTCACCCCTCCCTCTCCTTGTGTTCCCCGCCTGCACACACGCCCTAACCGTTCTCCTTCCTCCACCTCTCACAGGGCTCCCCCTGGACCTCTGACACCACAGGATGGCGCTGGACTGAGACCAGGGGTCCCCCGTCCGTGTAGGTGCTCAGTTCTGGACAACTGCTTTCATGTGTCTCCTTGGTCTTTCAGGAATCTAGCCATTGGAATTGGGATCCAGAATTTCCCCGAGGGCCTCGCTGTCAGCCTCCCCTTGCGAGGGGCGGGCTTCTCCACCTGGAGAGCCTTCTGGTAAGTGCTCCAGACCTCGGCTGCCAGAGGCCAGGGTCGTGTCTGAAATGGAGCTCAGGGCAGTCCTCCTGCAGACTTCTTTTTCCAAGAACAATCTCTTCTGACCTGGGAGTGAATCTGGAGCTTCTGGAAACATCCATAGTCTGGTTGAATTCTGCACCCCCAAGGCTAGGAGAAACCTCAAGAAACTCATCTCTTGATCTTCTGCCCAAATGGCCGTGTTTCCTAGTTTCAAAACCCCTCCGTGGGTTTCTCCCTGCCGCGTGGGAAGAAAGGAGGTAGGCCTCCTCTCTGCTCCACGTGTCACATGCCTCTGGTCCCCGAGAGCCATCACATTAGCTCCTGTCGTGACCTTGTCAAGGTGAAGACCGGGATGATGTCAGCAGCATCTGGGCAGATGATGCCTGTGGTCCTCATACTTCGCGTTTTCATAGCCCCCAAAAGGCATTCCAGTCTTTTCCTTAATTTTATCTTTGTAATGACCTATAAGGTGAGTCCCCAGTTTTCAGAGAAGGGAGTCATGGCCGCGAGTGTCAGCTGATCAGCTCAGGTCCCCTGGCTCGTCAGTGGTGGTGCCAAGGCTGCAGTCTTCGGCATCTTAACTCAGGATGCAGAGCCTCAGAACACCTCTTTATCAAAGCAATTGCCACTGTCAAGTGTGTATTGAGAGCATTAAGGGACGGCGAATAACAATGATTAAAAAGTGCCTTCCATTTAATAGGGCCTGATGACTTACAAGTTCTTGTGCATACTGAAATTATTTTATTTCCAGCCTCTATTATCTCCCTCCCCATCATTGGAGATTACGGAATAGAGGTTTTGGGTGAGGGCAGAGCAAGATGGCCTTAGGGATTTTTTTCAGCGGTAGTTCTGTGAGTCTGAAAGCCGTGACTGTCATCTCATAGAGGACCAGCTCCACAGGCAAGAAGAGGAGGGAAGGGGGCACCTGTGGTCAGTGTCCAGGCCCTGAGATGAAACTTTCTGTGTAATCGTACACACTCAGGAGCTGCAGAGTCTGCTGGCCGGTGCATGCAGGCGTGGAGCCAGGAAGCAGTGGCCCCTAGGAGGATGCTACAGAGAAAACAGTGTCTCCCCCTTGCTGACCGTCAGCTCCTGGCCGAGGAGAAGCAGGGAGAGAGTGGGAGTTCACAGTCCTCTTCTGTCTACTGGGGAAGCTGGGAGGGGAGTTGTCTCTCATTTTACAGATGAAAGGACTGAGGCTCAGAGGCAGCATATCTTGCCAAATGCCCACAGCAAGGGACAGTGGGAAGGACATCCCAACACCTTGTCTATTGGTGTTCACCCTGTGCAAGTGTCTTTCGATGGTGAGGGTCAGTCATGGGGTTCAGGTACTGGCTTATCTGCTGCCTCTGAATTCTCAGTGCTCATGTGGGCTGTGGTTTTAATCAGCGCTCATGTGAGCTCAAGCTACAGAAACCCACTCTCACTAGCTCAAATCAAGGGATTTTTCAAAAGGAGAACTCTCACCTGAATCCAAGATGTGGGTAGTGGGGCCAGGCCCTCACTACACACATGGCCAGGTGTGTCCACCTTCTAGGCAGAAGTAGGTCGGTGCGTCTCCTTCAGAAGAGGTGTAGTTGTGGCCAGAACCCCCAAGCATACCAGGCACAGCTGTCCTTGGGAAATGTCCATACCACTCCTAGTCAGTGTCCCATCCTTCAGAAGACAACGTAGGCATCAACCAGTGAATGGGTGCGTAACACGCGGTGTAAACATACAACGGGATATCATGCAGTCGTAAAAGGAATGATGTTCTGATACACATTACAACGGGGATGCACCTTGAAAACATGATGCGAAGTGAAATAAGCCAGTAAAAAAGATCGCATATTGTATGATTCCATTTATAGGAAATACCCAGGATAAGCAAATCCATAGAGACAGAGAGGATTGGATGAGTGGTTGCCAGGGGCTGGGGGTGGGGAGGATGGGGAATGGGAGGAATGGGGAGTGGCTGCTAGAGGAGATGGGGTTTCTTTCTGGGGTGATGAAGTGTTCTGGAATTAGATCGTGGTGATGGTTGCACAACCTTGTGAATATACTAAAAACCACGGAACCGTACACATTAAAAGGAGAGGTTGGAGAGCCATTTGGTATGTGAATTGTATCTCAATAATGCGGTTATTTTTAAACAGACAGTGTGGGAAACTGAAAACTAAAACAAACCTGGGAGGGGGGTGTCAACTGTAACTGCATAATAGGGAAGTGGGGAAGGAGAATGAGGTGGTTAAAAACAAAAAAACAGTGAAACGCTTTTGCACGGCCACGCCAGATACGCTGTGGGAGAAAACGCATCCGCTTTCTGGAGTTGAGTCACAGCCTGTTAAGCGTCTGCTTGACCCTCGCCGTGGCGGCGTGTGTGTCTGTCCTCTCCGTAGGTACGGGCAGCTGAGCGGCATGGTGGAGCCTCTGGCCGGGGTCTTCGGAGCCTTTGCCGTGGTGCTGGCGGAGCCCCTCCTGCCCTACGCGCTGGCCTTTGCTGCTGGCGCCATGGTCTATGTGGTCATGGACGACATCATCCCTGAAGCTCAGATCAGGTTGGAGAGCGTCCCCTCCCTCCTCTGTCCCCGTCCCTGTCCCAACCCGGGCCCCAGCCTCTGGATCTGCCCTTTCTTTATATGCTATTCTTTTCTTTACTTACACCCCTTTCTGTCCCTCCCAAAGATCATCCCCAACGGCTCTTCAGCTGGACTCTTTGAAACTAAAAGAGGGGTGGCGGGCAGGTGGGTGGAGAGCCAGACCAGGGGGTGTTAGGTCTATACACCCGACCCTCCACCCCCAATCAAACATGATTATTTTCATATATTCTCTCTGTCTCTCTTGAATGAGGGAGAGGTGGGGTCTAAAGTCTTAACCAAAGCTACACCTCCAGGATCTCAGCGTTCAGCTGGAGGCCAAGTGCCGGGGGCGGGCGAAGCTTCTCTGTGTTTTGTGTTAGTATTTATAGCAGAAGGATTTTGAGGCTAGTTTACAAGGTCAGATTAAATAACAGCTTCAACAAATAATGGCCACTCTTCATTATTCAAATGTGGATTCCAGAGCCATGATAAGTGACCTTGAGTAAGTTACTCACTTCTCTATACCTCAGTCTCCCCACCAGTCACATGGTGGTAATAATAGCACTGATCTCATGTGTTTATCCTTTGGGATTACGTGAATTTTAGTCAGTCTGCCTGGCATATAGTAAGACCAAATAAATGTGACTTGTCAATATTATTATTATCTATTATTAATAGTAGGAGTATATTTCTATTGGAATTGGACATGGGGGAGGATGCTTTCATCCTGGACAGTGCCCCCCCCCAGTGCATTAAGGTCTTCCTTTTCTCGCTTTCCTCCCCTCCTAGTGGCAATGGGAAGCTGGCGTCCTGGGCCTCCATCCTGGGATTTGTGGTGATGATGTCACTGGATGTTGGTCTGGGCTAGTGCTGAGATGCTCCGGACCCCAGGAAAGGCAGCTCGAGGAAACGGCCACGGTTGGCTTCTGCAGGACCACAAGCCTCTTTCTTCACATTAAGACGTT
Source organism: Camelus ferus (assembly GCF_009834535.1). Taxonomy (NCBI): domain Eukaryota; kingdom Metazoa; phylum Chordata; class Mammalia; order Artiodactyla; family Camelidae; genus Camelus; species Camelus ferus. Next base: position 26,871,884 of record NC_045711.1, read on the forward strand.
TTTCCTTTCTCTCCTTTTCATCTCATTATCCTGATTGACTCTGATTAGAATGTGACCAATTTTTAGTTTTCTTTTGAGGGAGATACTGGTTTTATTTGCAATTTCAAGTTGTCACGGAACTATAGATTTTTGCTTGGCCACTAAGTGGAATCTTTCTTCGATGGGATTATCAAAGACAGAGATCAGGGAAATCTCTGCTTTTGTATCTTCAATCTCCCTCGCTGGACTCTGTGGCAGCTCCTCAAGGTCAACTACAGAAGCAAGCTGCCAAGAGAGAAGCCTCTGAGCATCTTTGCCTAATGACTTAGAGCAGAATGGCCAGGACAGCTCTCATCTGTCCCTCCTGATCTTTTACCATTGATCTGCTACCCATGTAGCCTGGAACCGGAGCATCTTGGACAGAGCAACCTACTTTCCAAACCCCGAGGAGGAACATATCTTCCTCTACCTCCCCCCAGGGAGATGCTATATGGAAGGAGGCACAGACAAAGGGAAGAAAATCAGCTAGTTTTTCTCTTTTTCTTTCTTTTTTTTTTCTTTAAAGGCAAAGATAGACACTATTGAAGTTTAAGGGAATCAGGACAACTGTGAACACACAGTGAGCCCTGTGAAAAGAGGGTTAGAGTGGAGCTTTGATCAGAGACCTCTGCTCTCTATGAATTTGAAGAGCAGATTGGTTTGCCATGGTTTCCAAATCCCCCAGGTGTGGATTTTGATAAGTTTATAGCCTTCCATTTTCTAAGAGACTTGAGGACACCAGCAAACTGCTAGAACTCAAACCCTTTGTGTACTTATGGAGGGAGCCACTGAAGTTACCTTAAGTGAATGGAAGACATTTGGAATCTGCACGGGGTCTTTCTCCATTGACCATGTGGCTACTTGTGACCTGACCCAGAATTCTTAAGCTGCAGCAGATTTTGCTGGATTTTGGCCAGAGAGCTCAGAATGAGAGAGGAAAAGGAGTAGGAAAAGAAGAGGTGGTTTGTTTGTGTTTTTTTTTTTTTAACATTTCCCTTTTAAAGTAAATTGTAGCCCACTCATCTTTATAAAATGACCTAACAGAATGACTTGAATGAGACTAGAAGCCAGTTTACACCTTCCTACACGTAGCTTCTCCAGCAGGGGTGACATAACTTGTCTGCTTCGAGCGTAGCTAAGGCCTGCCGTCCTCCCTGGTCGAAGGAGCATGTGGGACCTTGAGTGGGCTCCGCCGACAAGGCAGGCAGCCCAAGAGCCAGGTGTCCAGATGTTGTGTGATCGATGCCCGCCCTGCGTTTACACACTTAATTGCTTCCAAGCGTGAATACACTGTTCTGTGAATGCCCTAAGACCTTCTGCTGGATCTCTGTATGTTCTTCCAGAGCACTGATGATCAAAATTGAAGATACATTCAGAGGTTTGATTGGTAGAGATTCATTGGTTTGGTGGTTGGCATACGTGTATCTTAACGTCTTCGTATGTAGTTCTACATAATGCAGACTTCTTTCTGATGGACAAGACCTCAAAACTGTGATTCATACCAATAAAGAGGATATTGTTGTGGATGACCTGCCTGTACTATGTTCAGTCCTTCTCAGAGATGCTTTTTTCCAGGCTGGATAAAAATAAGAGCAAACTAAAGTTAGTCTTAACATCTCTCCTACCCAACGCCAATAGAAGCAAAGGAAAGAGCTCAGAAGAGAAGGGCTAGCTAGATTCATGGTGGCAAAGGACATCATCTAACTCCAGTTTACCTAGACAGAGAATTTAATGGAAGATGAACAGGGAGCTTATAGTATCTATAGAGAATCAGGCTTGAAAATGGGTTGGCTCCAAGAAAATGAGAGGTCTGGGATGATGGCCCAATCACATCTCAAAAACAGCTTGATTTGGATGCCATGGTCCCTAGATACTGGATGATTACTCAGACCACTGCCTGTTGATGCTAACACCACCACCCTGGGAAAGAACTCTAAACTGACCCTGATTCTTTGTGTCCTGGCTTCACACTTGAAGTTCTGAGCAGGAACATCTGGCTAGCAGAGCTTAGATCCTGTGCCCATGAACTAGCTGGTCTTGCCTTCTTACCAAGACTCACATAATAATGGATTTTCCAGTTTCTGGAATGAGTTTCAGATGGTGGTGAGCCAAAACAAGAAAGAAATTAGGTTTATTACAATCGCACTCTTTTGCTGTTCAACATCTACATACACTGTGACTCCTCTGTTTTCTCTTTGGAAAAAACCTTTCTGCTTTGATAATGGAGCTTTCCATTGCAGTTGAACCTTCATACTTCCTCTTTACAAAGAGAGCTTCTCCAGTGGCTAGCTGGCCCAGTGGTGGAGCATCCCTTTCTTGGATTCAGAAACTCTGACCTGGTAGATAGAGTCCAGCCCAGGAGAGAGAGAGTCATTTGGTAAAATGGAGGTGGCACCATCCCCACTCTCCCTTCTTCTGGATCTGCTTAGTCTGGCGATGAGAGAAATCACATCACATATGGATCACTCATTCTGAACAGACAGCTGTCTTAAAGAGCAGTATCTCACGCTCATTAGATATTGGCTCAGAGCAGGTCATGAAACCGCATCCTCAAGAACTCATGTCACCATCCAAAACAGATGACTACTTCTGGGTGATGGGATCAAAGTGCCAAGGGTATCTGCCCATTGCCTTCCCTCTTTGTAAAGTGGATTCCTTGATCAGAAGCAGTGTGATCTAGGACGCCATGGTGACAGGACAGGTGGGGAGGCAATTCCAAATCCAGGCATATGAGCCTGCCTCCAGGAGGAGAAATTGCTGCCTTTTCTTAATGGAAGAGGTGCAAAGTGTTCAGTCTGCCACTCAGCGGTCTATGGGACTACTGGAGTATCATCAATATCCGGGGTCAGAGGTCATCATTGATCCTATGCACAGTCAGTGGCCAGATCTGATGGATGAAGACAGCTGAGTGGTTGAATCCATGCATTCTTCCATCTTTGGCAACACGGCCACTTTTATTCTTAAGTCCATTGGGAAAGCGACAATGTCCCTGGGGAAAGAAACTGTCGTTCAATGAATAGGCAGACTTATCGACTTAATTAGTAAGAGTCTCCTCCATAGTGGAGAATTTGGGTGACCTACTCGAGGGACAACTATGTTCACATTTGCCCCATTCTGAGAGGTGCAGCCATATATGCCTCCCCAAATGTCTTTGTCACTAAACCTCTAATCTTGCTTCTTTCAAGTGGTTGACCATTTGGCCAGACCATTTGTCAGTGTTCATAACCTAGTGTAGCTTCTTGCATCGAACCATCTTCCCCTTCCAAGCAGAGTGGGTGTAGAAATGTGTGTTTAGATTTCTCCCCACTGGGAGGTTTTCTCTTCACCTGCTGTCTTCAGTGGAACCATAACATCACAGCGGTCCATTTCCAGATCAGGCCAGCTTATCACACAGCCAGTCTTATAAACTAGCCTCAGCATTTTTTCCTCTGTGTCACTGGGAAACTTCCCCTGAGGCCACTGTTAGGGTGCTGGAGGGGTCAGGAATAGGAACAGGCACGTGGGGATTGTGAGCTACCTGCCTTCGGGACCTGGCCAGGCCTAGTCCCATATAAGCCATTTCCAACTAGTAATGGGATTTTATAAGTATGTTGGATGATCTAGTACCTGGTGGACTGCTGGGGTCACAGATGACAATCTGGGAGAATCACCTGGTGTCCAATGGTCAGTCTGTTTAGGTCTGGAATTTCCTCTTAGCTTTTCATGCTAGCCCAGTAAACACAGAATCTCTGGAACAATTGTTATGTCAATAAATTCAAACTAATTTAAATGTATGTTCTCCCTTCCATTCCCCACACTTTTTCTCCAGATTTGTCAATAAAAGAGAAAAGTCCTGAAACAATGTTGGTTTCAAATCCTTACCCTCCCTGGCTTGAATCTGCCGATGCCCTTCCTACAGGGGCGTGCTGGGTTATGACTCCATCATTTCTGGGGACCAGACAGGGTCTGGCATGAGAGCTGGCTTTCTCTTGTAAGGTAACTCCTTTAGGCAAAGCAATGACAGTGTCTTCAAGAAGTGTTTCAGAAGAAAAACTGGAGAAAAGGGGCTGTTTCAGCTGACAAAGGAGGGAAGCCCTTTGAGAATTGAGAATTCAGAGAACTCCAAGTTTTCTGAATCCTCCCCTAAAAATATACCCATTTTTATTCTCTGGGTCCTTCTGCTTCCTGGATCAATGCTCCGATTTTTTTTTTTTTTTTTTTTTAATGAAAAGGCTATAATTTGACCAGAGTAGAAATTCAGTCAGTTCTTGGGAATTTGCATTTAGCTTTCTACGTTTCTCAGTCCTACAGACACAAGAGGTAAGAAGATATTTAAGAACCGCCATGGAAATCCCTAGGCTTCCCGCTGTCGTTTGAGCAAATAATTTCAGGACTCGGGTTTGCCAGTGTCTTTTTTTAAGCTGCTAGCACCACTTAAAAGACCTGGCTCTCAGTCCTAATATCCTTGACTCTTTGATGGCAGAACCAACTCATTCCTTCAAGGCTTTGCTTTCCACGGACTCCTTGACTCATCCCAGGGGCCTGGTATGACAAGAGCGGAGATGGGGGTAGGTATGGGCGTCTAGACCTCCTCTGGGACATCCTCATCCTGCTGGGCCGAGGGAAGGCGCAAAAGGCTGTTAGTCAGACTGTGCGCCAGGCAGAGTGCTTCCGGTCCTGGCCGCCGCCTTTAATCCTCCTTGACTTCAGTATTATTACCGCGCTGGAACAACGAAGCAGGGATGCTCCAGGAAGCTTACTCGCCACAGGGGTGGTATGCAGGGGCTGGGTCAGTTTTGCCTTGCGCAGAGGGTGTCCAAACTGACTTCCCGACCTGAAAGCTTTCCTGATACAACGTCCTGCACACCTCAATAGATGTTGGTTGAATCTGTGAAATGGCCAAACAGGAACCCAGGAGCTGTTCTTTTATTTATTTATTTTTCTCCTTCCTTTTAAATTGAAGTATGGTTACATATAACAAGAGGCACCGATCTTCAGCGTATACAGCACCAGTTTTTAACCTGTACACCCAGGGCCGGGCCCTGCGGCAGGGTCTTCCAAAGGCGCGGATTCCTCAGCTCTCGGGGCATCTGCCTCCGGCTGCACGTTCCTGGGGCGCAGCGCGGATTCACGGCGGAGCCTGCCGGGGGGGGGGGGGGGGGGGGGCACCTGGCGGGGCGCCACGGGCGGGTCCTCTGGCGGGAGGGGCGGGCTGGGAGAGCGGGGGTGGGGGTGGGGTCTCTTCACCCGCGCGGGGCGGGGCCGCGGGGCGGGAACGGGGCGGGGCTTGGCGCGCACGCAGCGGGCTGCGCTCTGGGCGCCGTGGGCCCGCCTCCCTCCGTCGCCCGCCTGCGGAGGGACGCAAGCCCTGTGACCCCGCTTGGCTACAGTGAGGCCTGTCCACTCCGCCAGAGGGACCCCTGGCTTCCGCGGGCTCCCTGCCACCTGCGGCTGGTCGCTCCCGGCTTGTCCCGTCCAAGGATGGACCCAGGTTTGCGGGCACTGAAATTTGTACAGTTTGAGGCGCGCTCTTAGGGAAACAGTAGACGGTACTAAACACAAAATTAGACGCAGGCTTTGGAGGGGCGCCTCTGAGCCAACGGCCCTGCAGTTCAGGCTTCACAGTTCAGGTAAGTGCCTCCGGTGCCCGTGCTTTCATTTACTCTGCCCGAGTGCAGGGCAGGGAGGCCTGCGGTCCTCAGGGATTTAGAGGCTTCGGCAAAACTTCAGCAGTCCTAGTTAGTGAATTCACTTTTTGATCATGTTCCTCCCAACTCAGCCCTGTAGTGTGTTCCCAGGCAGGAGGAAGTTTATTCATGAGGAAAAATAAACCTGGAGAGAGGACTGTTACCCCCTCCCCTGCTGCCCCCTCTGCCTTCTGCCTTCCAGAAGGATGCAGGAGGGAGGCTGGACCTGGGCTGCCAATGAGAGTTGTGGAAAACAGCAACCCTGAACCCACTTTTGAATTCTACTGAACCCTCTCCTCTTCTTCTCATCCTTTTGACAATGCCTGGCTCTTCTAGTGGCTTGATAGCAAAGGGGCCTTGCGTGGCATCTGTGTCCCCAAGGGCTGTCACTGAGACACCTACAGCTTCTGAAGGGGCTGCCCAGCCTCAGGAACCCCCAGCATCCTTAGGGCATTTGCTATGGCCTTCTATTCCAAGACGTGGAAGGACGTGGTGGATAGATGAGCTAAGAGGGCAGCCAGGTTATGTTGGCCCGAGGAAAGGAGTGTGTGATTCGTTGCACAGGGTAAACCTTGGGACCTGTATCCCAGGGTCCCTGCACCCCCTGATCATGCCCAAGTTAAAAAATCAGGCTGGAGATTGTGTGGGATCTTTTCTGATGTAATCCCAATTCTCTGGCAAACTATGAGCCACAGAATTGATGTCTCTCGCTGGCCTCTCTCCATATAGTAGGAAGGGGTATGGATCTAGCCTGTTTGGAGTTGGTGAGGACCCAGCCCTGGGGTTTAAGGCCAGGCTAATATCTCCCTTCACTGATTGCAAGAGCCATGACCCCTCAGAAACCCCTGGATGTGCCCGGAAGAATGAAAATGCAGGACAACCCTGAGCGGCAGGTGCATGCAAAGAGCGGAGAGGCCCTTTGCCAATTTTTCAGCTTTCTAGGTGTGCAGTAAGGGTGTTAGAAGTGTACCCCCCTTCTCTGGCCTTTGCCTTTTAGGATTAGACTTTAATATGCACTGCAGCCTGCATTGGTCACTACCACACCCTGGAAGGTGTCCCCATGGAAAAGAACAATTAACAGATTTAAGGTTAGTACTTAGGTTTATACTTTCAAGGTTCTCTTAAACAGGAACCTGCTCCCTTTCTGCTTTTTCCATCAGAATGCTGATTGAACTTAATATGTGAAATTGTAAGGAATGTAAAAGTGTTCATTTCCTAATAAGCCTACAATACAGGTCGAAAGAGAAAGGACTGCTCTTAAATAAGTGGTTCAGGAAATCTGTAGATTTCTTCCACATGGACATATGGTCATATTTGGTAACTTGGTGGAAGATGGTCATTGTGTTAGCTCTGTCCTGTTGTGTATGTAGCAAATGAGCACAAACTGAGTGGCTTAAAGCAACATGCATTATTGTTTCAGTTTCCTTGGGTCAGGAATCTGGACATGGTTTAACTGGGTCCTCTGCTCAGGGTCTGACAAGGCTGCACGTCAAGCTGTCGGCTGGGCTGTGTTCTCATCTGGAGGCTCACTGCCGGGAGAATCTGCCTTCCAGCACCTGCAGGTGGTTGGCAGAGTTCAGTTCTTGGCAGTTGTAGGACTGAGGACCCAGCTTCTTGCTGACCATTGGCTGGAGGATTTCTTTAATTCCTAGGGGCCACCTGCAGTGCCTAGAGGCTGTTCACGACTCCTTGGCAGCTGGACTTTCCCAGCATGGCAGCTTCCTTCATCAAGCCAGCCTTTGGGTGAGTTTGCTAGCAAGAGGGAGTCTTATGTCGTGTACCATCATCATACGAGTGAGAGCCTGTCACCTTTGCCATATTCTCTGGGCTCATAAGTGAATGTCATAGGTTCATGGTCATCTTTTTCATCAAGCAGGATAAGCCTGACACAGCAAACTACAGGCAGGTGTGAAATGATGTTATTCGCACCCTGATTTGCATATACACTTTGGAGTGGTGTTTTGAAAAAAATGGAAGGGTTTAGTGTGCGGGGAGGAAACTGGGGTCAGGGACACCCATCGAGATGGACTGTGTTCATGAGCCCTGGGGAATCCTGGCCTTTCTGCCTCCCTCTTCTCTGTGCTGTTTCCTTGGGCTGATTCCAGGACTGTGGGTCAGGGCTCTGACCAACTCTTGGCCTCTTTATGTGGCCCACTACCAGGAACTGGAGATGCTAAGGGCTTGGGGAGCAGCATCTGCAACTCTGCCCTCTCCTACCCTATCCTCTCTCATTAGCACAGAGGTGCTAAGTACCAAAATAATTCAGATTCAAGTCATATTTTCGTGTAGACACTCACAGGGGTGCAGCAGATATGACTTCATTTGGGTCACTGCCTTTAGTTTGATTTAGGAACTTTTACAGATCAGCTCCCAACATGACACACTCCATTTCAATGGCTATCTAAAGCTCAGCCGTTGGTGGCACTTTGTAGGCAAAAGGAAAGGAAGGGACACAGGGACAACAGTACCCCAAAATGGAGCCCACTAACCAGGTCTGTAAGAGCATATGGACCTAGAAGTCCCCCAAAGGTTTTTTTTTTTTTTTAAATATACCTGCACATTTGATGTGTTTATAATAGACTTATATAATACAAACAACAAAAATCTTATAGGTCAAAAATCAAGCCTTAGCTTTCCTGCTTTGAAACCCAAACTTTAAGATAAAGGGGATGTTTCAGGTCATCTGACGGAGGTTAAAATGGATTGTGTTGTGGAAACCAGAAAGGTTCATGAACCCATATCGTCCTCCTCCCTAAGAGCTGGTTTTTGACCCAATAAGTTATGCCTGTTTGGGGGGAGGGGTATGAGGTAGGTGTGTGTGTTTATTGAATGTAGAATTCTTGGCAAGTGTAAAATTCTTGGCACACCTATCAGGTTGGCAAGTGCTGAAAGGTAAAATCCTCTTTTTCCAAACCAGAAAAACCTCAGATGTCAGTTTCCCAGCATCATCGTCACAGCTCCACCCAGCAGAATGCCACCTTTCTTAGCACACAGGGGTCCAGGCATCAGACACAGTGACAGCCTCTGGCTGGACAACACAGCCATCAAGGTTAAGGGGAGGGTCAGGTTCAGATCCTGACCTCAAGGGCTCTGTTATTCTGAATATTCGTTGTGAGAGATGGGGATGAAAATGGGTGGATGGTTTAGCCTCACCTCAAGGTTTGGGTTGTGGTAGGGTTGGGGCAGATGAGGCAGGTAGGAAAGGAGAGAGGGAAGTTAATGGGGATGTAGTCGGTCCCATTGACACTGTTGAGGGTATGTGCTGCTGTGGGCCTGGGGGGCCAGACAGCATGGCCCTGGGAAAAAGCAAGATTCCTCACGGGAGCGCCCTTAGAATTCACAGCACTGACTGCGTGTCTGTATGAGAGATGACACTGCAGATAGCGTGGAAGATTGTGATCAGCCTTGGCAGGGGCTTTGTGGTTTGGAAAAGTGCAGCAACCAAGTAGGGCACAAGGCCCCCCCCCCCCCCCGAAACACGCCTTCTCTGCCCAGGGCTGCCACCGCCACCCACATCGAGGTTCCTCCCACCGAGAACTCAGCTTCCATTTCCTCCCTCCTTTTACAGGTCAGGGAGGCTGGTCTCAAGTGTATGTCCCCTGGAGATACTACCCATCCCAGGCCATGATGCCCTGCTTTTTTGCTGGGTCACTGACATCCTGGGTTGCGCATGTCCCACAAATTGGTCACTACGATTCTTCACTTAGATTTTGTTGGCAGGTTTAGAGAGGAATTGAGCCAGCTCAGGGTGTTAGATGCTTAAATAAGTTGAGAAGAAGGCTAGTATCTTGCCAATCAGAAAGAAAGCTCGCATCTATGCATTTGGTTGTGAAGGTGTGATGATTTCAGATATTAAGTGGTGATTTTTGATATTACCTCTCTAATCGTCACCTCAACCCGCTAAGAAAAAAGACAGCGAGAGGAAAGGATTCCATGGCTACCAGTAGCTTGAGCAATTTACCAGTTAAAAATAGAACTGCTGATTTCTCAAAAATCCTGCAGAAATAATGACCATGTCCGTCAGGCTCTTGGGATGCTCTGTCTGGGAGTGCAAGGTGATTAAACGTGAGCTTAACCAGCCATTATAGCCAACCAATCTGCCCTTCCTTCTGCTCAGTAAGTCTTTGTGACAGCCTTTAAAACCACTGCCTACAGCTTTCATCAAAATTATCCTGAGTTTAGGAACTGCCACCTGATCTCTGTTGGTGACATAAATCTAGTATTGCAGCAGTTTGGGGAGTAAATGTCACTCGTGACTGGTCTGGAATCTGACCAGAAATGATGAGTGGTTTGTTGTCTGACAAGGGCAGAAGCTTACTCACCTTTATACTGTCTGGTTAAAAAAAGCACAGCCAAGTCTATTTTAGCCACTACAATTTAAAAGCAAGTCCAGGTGTGATCAGTTGCTTTACGACGCCTACATGAAGTTCTTACATTGGCAGATTTATTCTTGACTCTTTTTTTTCTCTTTAAAGTTTTTGGTTCAGCTCTTTATTATGAAATGTTTTGAACCTCCACTCAAGTAAACAGAATGGTGTCGTGAACCCCATGGACCCATCACCCGATTCCAAAAACCATTACCCATTGGCCAGTTCAGCCCCCTTCACTCTGTCTTCCTCATTATTTTGAACCAAAAAAAAACAAAAAAAAACACCCCAAAACAAAAAAAAAAACAACAAAAAGCCTCAGACATCGTGCCATTTTATTCATAAACAGGTCAGTGTGTATCTTGAAAAGGAAAGGATTTCCTTTTTACGTGATGTGAAGACCGTTTTCATGCACATACAGGCACACACAAAAATAACATTATGTAAGTGACTTTAAATATCACATGTGTCATTCCTTCTAAATTAAGCAGTGGCCTTGGGTCAAAAACAATAAAATCTGACGCAATATTATTCAGCTCACATATCCTGTATTTCTAAAGAAATTTGTGCTTTTCTCAAAACTCATTCATTATCTCATTCCATTCCCATAAGTAAGCCTGTGGGGTGAGCACCGGGAATGAGATCCAGGGAGTATAGCTGAACCAGCACTGATTAGCTCTGAACTCGCCTTGACCCATGGCCCGGGCTGATGGTGCCAACGACCCCACCCTAGAGGGACGGCAGATCTGAAGACACCCTCCTCTCCTGTCCCTTCCCTCCGTGCCGAGGACCAGGGTCAGTTTAGGATTCTGCAGAGGAGCAGTTGTTTGCCCAAGGAAAGTGCTTGTGTATTCCTGGCCAGAGTGACTGGCGGTCATGTGGATGGAGAGTGGGAAAGAGGGGGGTGACCAGACAGAACGGGGCGGCCATGAGTGGTTTGCAGGGCCTGCCGAGAAATACGCATAGTAACGTGGGCAGCATCCGGAGAGGCCACTTCCGGGTTCTCTTAGGACATGAAACCCCCAAACCTCTGTAAAGCCTGCCCCGTCTCTGGCTACAAAGGACAGAGTTCCACCTCTCTGGTTGGTGTGACATTTCTAGGGAGTCCCACTGGGGAATTCAGACTTCTGTCCTCCCTGGCCCCAGGCAGGCTTCTATACTTTAAACGTGGGCCACGTGAGCTGAGGGTGGGGGGCGTGCCTGGCATAGGTGCCCATTGTGAGTGCTTAAGCTGCCAGAAGAACCCTCTGCCCACGTGGGGAGATAATTTTCCTTAAGGGGCTGCTTTTAAGAAGGGAGGTATCAGAGTTCCAGGGACGCCTTCTCTGGCTCTGGTTGGCCTCTGGGAATGAGAGCCTGGTGCCACCCGCCTCCCCCACCCTTACCGGGGTCCCCACCCCAGGCCTGTAGAAGGTTGACTGCCACTTTGCGTGTCAGCCGAGCTGCCTGCTGGAAGCCTGGGGCTTTGCTGGAGAATGTGGATCATAAGTTGCATTGTGTACATCAAGGGCCCTGACAAGTGCTGATGGATTTGGCTTCCCTGCGGATCCTGAGCTCTGGGCGGGGACAAAGGGGTGCATTGTCTGTCGGGGCAGGCCTCTGCCTGTAAACCCACTCATTTGCCTGACGGTGGAGACAGGTGTATCACACACTCGGCGTGCCAGAGCAGCGCTGGGTGATTAAGATCTTGGCTTTGTTCCCCAGGGCCAGGCTTGGAGAAGCAGATGTGCAGAGGAGCGGCCATGGTCACTCTTCTCTCTGTGGCAGCCGGCCTCGGACTCATCTGCTATTAGCTTGCTCCTAAGAGCAGTGTCTTGTTAGGGATGGGCACTTCGGATCCTGTCCTGACCTCTTGTGCTTTTTAGGGCACCGGGCACCCTGACTGACCAGGGAGGGCAGATTTGGATGCTCATGAGCAGGGGCTGAGAGGTCACCTCCTGGCTGTGCTCCCCGCTGGCACCTGGAGGGCCCATTTCCCATCTCCCTGGGGACTCTTCCAGCCTGACCCACCCCAGCCAGGGAACATTCCCCGGGGAAATGTTTTCCTTGTACCTTTCGGCTGGTTGCCATAAATGCTCCAAACCATTTGCATCATTTTTTTAAATTAAACTTTTATTTTTATTAAGGACCAGAGAAATAAAACATAATCAATCAAACAGTGCAATAACAGTTTTAAAGAAAGTCAGCCGTGCTCCGCCCTCTTCCTCAGCTGTCAGTCTGTTCCCCAAGATCACCTCTGTGAATTGCCATGGAGACGCTCTTTACCTCCTCATACTTCCCAGCATCATGCTTGGTCTGCCGTCTCTCCCTGGTTTGGTTGCAGACATGACCTGCTGCCTTCTTACCTTGAAAAATGAAAATTGCCTTAGCCTGAGACTGAGCTTCCTGCAGCGAAAGCTTCCCCACAGCGGCTTAACCAACTGAGGGTGCGTTTCTCCCTGGTAATTTAATGCGTGGTAGAGGTTTAGTCTGGGATTGGAGCAATGGCCGTTGGCGGCCCTGCCTCCTCCTGCCTTTCTGCTCCATCGTCCTTAGCACGTGCCTACCTTACATCCACTCTTCCCCTTTTCCTGGGTAAAATGACCCAGATTTTGTACAAAGCTGCAAATGTACCCACTATGGTAGACAGATTTGTCTACCTCCTCATCCCCAGAACCCGTGAATATCTCACGTCACAGGCTGAGGAGAACCAGGGTTGCAGATGGAACTAAGGTTGCTGATCAGCTGACCGTGAGATGGGGAGGTTCTCCTGGATTATCCCAGTGGGTCCAGTGTCATCACAGAGGTCCTTGGAAGTGGAAGAGGGAGGAAGAGAGGAGAGCAGAGTGATGTGATGTGAGGAAGACGGACTGGTCATCACAGGCTTTAAAGATGGAGGGAGCCAGGAGCCAAGGAATGCAGGCGGCCTCGAGAAGCCAGAAGAGACAAGAAAACGGGTCTCCCCTGGAGCCTCCAGGAGGAACTCAGCTCTGCCCAGGCTCCACTGCCTCCACTCCCCTGTGGCTATTAACTGGTTCAATACTATTTGATGACTGGTCCTTTGAATGGGAGATCTCTGTCTCTCTCTCTCTGTCTCTCCTTTCTTCCCCGGTACTTCCCTTCTTTGAAGGTCTTCTTTTTATTCCTAATGAGCTAAAATGTTATGACAACTTATGATACGGGATATTGGTGCGGGTCTGTTTTCAGCCTCTACCCTGGACCCTCGATAGCCCCTTTCAACCTGGAAACTCATGTCCGTCTTCTTGTGTTATTTATTTCCCAGTTTCCTCCCCTTAATTTTTGTTTCTCTCTTGGAATTTTTATTTCTTGGGTCTTGGAGCTCCTGACTTGATCCTCATTCTCATCACTCCTCTTGCATTTACCATGCCTTTTCCTGTGTCTGGCTCTCTTAATTCTGTACTCCAGCTCTACTGCTGACCTTTTCTTTTCAATTTCTGCTGTCACACTTTCTAATTTCCAAGGGTTCAAATTGCCGTAATAATTCTTCCTGGGGCCCCCTATTCTTATTTCTGGGGCACAATACTTTCTTCTATGTCTCCAAGGATACGGATGAAAGGCATTAACGGTTTTTGCTATGTTTTCATTTTCTCCTGCTCCCTGCGTTGCCTCAGTTTCCCCTGGGTGGCTTTCTTCTCCCCTCAGCCCATTTTGTTGTTCCGGTATCTGTCTGTCCTACTGGGAACTTTCCTCCATTGTCTGGTGATGCTGGTCTCGTTGAAAGCTCTGTATGTAGAGGTGAGGTTGGATGGGATCTGACAGCTGGTCAGCGCCCCCTGGAAGGCATTTGGGGAGAAACTAGGCTTTTCATTGAGGACCCTCAAGCATCACTATCTTTGGGTCTTTTCTCTTGGGATGGTCAGTTTTACCATAGAGGAATCCAGATGTTTCTTTGGTGGGGGGGGGTGTAAGTTGGGTGATCACATTGGAGAAGTGACTCGATGAAGGGGCATGTAGACATTCCTTTGATATCCCTGTCTCTGCTTCCTGCTTGGCCTGCACCCTCTAGAGTGCCCGCATCTGGACTCCCTCTGGCTCAGTTTCTCTGGAGACCAATGCATCAGTCTCTTGTTGAGTTGGGGCTGAAATTGACTGGCTGCAGACTGTGGGATGTGCTGGGGATCTGGCTGCTCTAGCAGCCCCTGGGACAGACTTTCAAGGAATCTGCTGTCCCCACCTTACACCCTGCCTTTGGAGGAATTCAGTGCCTCCAAGCCTTTGCCTCTTCAATGTTCCAAGGTGCGGGTGGACTTACGTGGCTTCCTTCTGCGCAGACAGTTGGGCTTCAGCTTTCTTGACTCAGCTACATCAGTCGCCAATTTTCGAAATTATCTCATGTCCTCTCCTCACTCATTGTGTTTTTGGCCTGATCGACCATCTTTAACTCTAAGCTTTCTTGTCCTTTCTTGCTTGTATCCCTGTAACCACTCCAGTCACCCCAGCCCAACGCATGTCTGTATGTCACTGGCAGGAACTGAAGCCCAGAAATAGAATAAAAGCCACCACTGATACCTAACAAACGTTTGGTTGGTCAGTTTGGGCTCACACGTTAATCAATTACATACGACATGCCATACAATGGAGATATAAAAATAAGTAACCCAAAGTTGATGCTCTGAAGGAAAAAACAGGGAGAGAGAATTATTGGGTTTCATGCATTGTCTTGTGTATTCCTCAAAGAAGATTTCAGAGACACATTATGTAAAGTTTAGAGATGTGAGATAACTTAGGTAGGTTTTCCTTCTGAAAGTGATGATGGCCTGGAATTTAAGACAAAGTCTTTGTGACTTCACAGCCAATGTTCACTTCTCCAACCCTCTCTGCCTTTATTGTTTTGACTTTTTCCAGACCTAACAGCCCATGGCTCTGCTCCCAGAGTCTTAACATTTAGCCTTCAATTTCTTCACTCTGCTATTATCAACTTATTTTTGTTTTTGTCCTCATGTTTGCACTTCAGTGTCACAAAATGGCTGCTGCAGCTCAGTGAATCACATCCCTGTTTGTAGTGGGTTGAATAGTGTCCCCCAAAAATGTATGTCCACATAGAACCTTAGAATGTGACCTTATAGGGTCTTTGAAAATGTAATGAAGGGAAGGATCAAGATGAGATGATACTGGATTAAAGTGGGCCCTGAATCCAATGAATGTATTCTTACAAGATTCAGAAAGGGGCACACAGAGACAGAAGACCATGAGAAGATGGAAGCAGAGATTGGAGAGCTGGTACCACAAGCCAAGGAATGTTGGGGCCATCAGAACGTAAAAGAGGCAAGGAAGCATTCTTCTTTAGAGCCTTTGAGAGGAATGTATCCCTGTTGACACCTTGATTTTAGACTTCTGGCATCCAGACTGTGAAAGAATACATAAAACCACTATTTTATGCCACCAAGTTGTGGTCATTGATCATGGCAGCCCTTAGAAACTAATACACTATCCAAGGCTGGAAGGAGAGGGGGGCAACACCAGATGCTCCCATCCCTTTTATCAGGAAAGTAGAAGATTTCCTAGAGGCACCTCTACAGACTTCCTGGAACATCTCATTGGTCAGAAATATGTAATGTAGTCAGTCCTAGCTGCAAGGGAGTCTGGAAAAACAAGAGTAGAATTTCCTTTTTCCAAATGTGACAGTTCTGAATTTTGATGCCATGCTACATACTCTGGTTGTAAAAGTGACCAGGACACCCCACAATGCCAACTTATTGCTTCCTCAAAGCCAGGAGACCAGGAATGTCTTCTCTCGTCTCTGCCTTCCCCCTTTCCTAGGACCTCGCTCCTTCGTGTTCTCTCCTGCTTCTCAAACTGCCTCCATCCTGTTAACTCAAAGGAGTGTCATGAATGTTAAATAAGATAATATGCAGTGAACTCGCCCAGCACATAGTTTGTGCTCAGGAAAATTATACAGGAAAGAAGCTTAAAAAGATAAGATTAGCTATTAAAGAAAAAGAAAAAGGAAGTTGGGAAAGACTTTTGGAATGCTGGGAAATGTGCAGCCTTAGAGATGTTTCAGAGTCAAATGAACAGCCACATATCTTGGATCAGTAAGTGTTGCTCTCCAGGAAGCTGGGTCACCATTTGGACCAAGACTTCCTGCACTTGAACGTGCATTTAAAGGTCACCTGTAGAGTTTCCCAGATGCAGGTTCCTGGATGCCCCCTGCCTACCCCTGCTTATTGGCTGGGTCTAGGACAGGGCCTGGGAATATGAATTTTAAATAAGAGCCACCAAGGTGGTCCATCCACTTCCCACTGTGACCAGATTCCTGAGATTCATTCCAGTTCCAAGAGTCAGATTCTGTAAGAGCTGCCTGGATGGATTTTCAGATGCTTTGTGAAAGAAGCATCCTTATAGCCCTCTATTCCTGGCTTTTTGATAGGACTTTTGCAGGCTTCAGGGAACTTCCCTGAGAGGGGGCTCCAGTCATGTTTTCGGGCTGCCTTGGGGCTGGAGTCACACTGGGGTGGAGGCAGAGCACTGCTTGGTTGCTGTAGGATGGGCGGGAAGAACCCGGCGTTCTGTGGTTTGCTGTTACAGGGTCCCGGTAACCTCCATGCACACACACACACACTTATAGGCACAGCCACCTGCTGGAACAGAGGGACCGGAGGCTTCTGCAGGCACACCTGTACCTGCTTTCTGAGCACACAGTTCCAAGGAAGTGAGGAAGTCATCTGGTTAGAGACGGAGTTGGGGTGCTGTTACCTTCTCACATTCCCACAGCAATTGCTTCTCTGCCTTGCCCTGTCCAGACGGTAAAAATGTTCCCTCTCGTTGTGTGAACTCCTCTGCCTCGCCCCTGTCCTGTTCTTACGCGATCTCTCCGTGCCACGCCCCAGGTCCTCTCAGATACCTCCTCCTCCCTCTCTGTGACCACCTTTTAACTTTCCTTTTATATACGTACAGCACGAAAGGTGAAGTGCTTGGAACAGCACCCAGCACCCGGGAAGCTTTAGATCAGCTTTGGGCCATTATTTATTGTCTTCCCCCCTCCCGCCGACCTCCTCGCCTGCCTCCCTGGCTCACTCTGCCCCCTACCACTCCCAGCTCCGCGGGGTCGGCTGCTGCTTTATTGCCAGCCCATTTCCCCGCTACACAAAAGGGGCCTTTGTCCCCAGTCCTACCAGATGTTGAGTATTTGGAAAATACTCCGATCAGAAGGGGTTGGTCCTCGAAATGCCCTCGGAAGAGGAAAGAATCCAGGATAAGGAATCGGGAGTGGCCGTCCCAGACCTCAGAGATGGGACCCCGAACCCCACCCTGAGGGACCTGGGGCAAACTGTGGGGGCTTCGTAGTATCATGTCCCCCATACACATCAATTTGGTCCCAGTCAGTCCACTTAGCACTTAACTAATGCAGCAACAGAGGCCCTGCACCGTGACCCTCTCCCGTGCGTGCACCTTCCAGTTGGCTGAGCTCGGTCACACTCCCGTTTAGTTTGACCCAGCCATCGGTGAAAAGTGCAGGGTGCTAGGGGCTGAACTGTGCCCTGCCCCCCAAAATTCATGTTGAAGCCCTAACTCCCAGGAGACAGGGCTTTCAGGGAGGTATTTTAGTTAAATGAAATAAAAAAGGTGATGTGTATCATAATCTGATAACCCTGGTGGCTTTGTAAGAAGAAAAGAGAGATCTTGCTTCCCCACCACGGGAGCACGCCACAAGAAGATGGCCCTCCACCAGCCGGGAGGAGAGATCCCCGCTGGCCCTGATCCCAGACTTCCGGTCTCCGGAACCGTGAGAACATAAATGTCTGCTGTTTAAGCCCCCTCTTCTGTGGTATTTTGCTGTAGCAGCCTGAGCTGAGGTACAGGCAAGGAGGGTGGTTCACACTCAAGTGAAACCGTAGCCTTGGGAAGATGGGTGAGTTTTAAAATGGCAGACACGTGCCCAGAACCTTGTGTTCTGGTTCCAAATCCAACCAGTCTTCCATGACGGCATGCTTCCTCTTGACCATTTCCGCAAGAAAAATGTAACATTCCACCCCCATTTGGGGGCTCACCTGCAAGATGGTGACCTGGTGACTTGTCATGGCAGCTCCTGGCTCTAAGGGGCCCCCTTGCTCTCCTTCCTAGTGTTGCCTGGGAGGTCAGGAAGGTGATTCATAAACAGAGACGTGGTGGCCCAGAGAGCTTGGACAACTTGCCCCGGGTCACACAGCGAACAAGTCAGGGGCCCAGCCAGGACTGGAGTCTGGCTCTGGGTGGGTCAACACAAGGCTCTTTGCTGATGGCCCAGAGGCACGGGAGGGTCAGTGCCAAGGTTCAGCCATTTTCAGCCAAGCCCTGTCAGTGACCAGGCCATGCGGAGGACACACACGGGAGAAGGATTTGGGAGGCAGGGCAGTGGGAGAGGCTGGACATCAGGAGGCAGCTGCTTGGAAAGGGTCACACTGACATAGTGGTTGTTCCACCAACTGTCTGGG
The DNA here is from genome assembly GCF_009834535.1 of Camelus ferus. Classification (NCBI taxonomy): domain Eukaryota; kingdom Metazoa; phylum Chordata; class Mammalia; order Artiodactyla; family Camelidae; genus Camelus; species Camelus ferus. Next base: position 26,890,349 of record NC_045711.1, read on the forward strand.
TGGGCGCTGACAAGCCGCTTTTCCCTTCTGTACAGTGAGGCTAGTCATAATAAAACCTGCTTGGGGGTTGTTGGAAGGTCTCACTGAGTCCTCAGAATAAGGTCTCCAAACCATCCCCGTTTTCCCAGGATGGAGGGGGTCCCTGTGATGTGAGACTTTCAGTGCTAAAACCAGAAAAGTCCCAGGCAAACCAGGACGGGGTGGTCAACACCCCACCTTCACCCTCCAAAGGAGGAGTCATATTTTTGAGGCAAGCACTAGAATTTGGAAGTTTCAGTTGACGTGCACCCTCCTCCTCTTCCCACTCTCCCAGCACCGGGGATCTTGACCTTGGCCATGTCACTTGCTTTGGCCAACGGAATGTTAACAACCATGCCAGGAGGAAAGGCTTCCTGGTTTGGCTTGGTCTGGGCTCCTGTGGTCCGCCTTGAGAAGACCATGTCCCAGGTCTCTACTGGCCCTTCAGCCTTGGCTCCGGAAAAAACACAGGTGGAGCGGGTCTGAACCCAAGTGTGGCAGATCGAGTTAATAACTGACTCTCTGCCCTGCCCCACCAATGCATCATGCCTCCCTGAATCCATTCCCCTTTACAATGAGAAGTTGCCATTTGTGTCATCAAGACGGGGAGCCTATTTCTACTGCCCCTTACCCTGGAATCTGGGCTGGCCGCCTCGTGACTTGCTTTGACCATTAGGATGTGGCCAAAGGGATGCGTGTGGGTTCCAGAGTCGAGCCCTTAGGAGACCTTGTGCATTGAACTCTCCCTCTTGGGAACCTGGAGCCCACCAGGTTAGGACATCATTTGAGCTTACTGTAGAGTGAGAGACCATGAGAAAGGGGACCCAGGGTCCCAGTGGAGAACCAGCAGCAACTGCCGGACATCTGAGTGAGGCCAGGCCATCTGGGACCCCAGCCACGTGAATGAGCCCAGGTAAGATCAGCAGATCTACTCAGCCAACCTGAGGAAATCACAAGAAAGAAAGATGTCGTGTTTTTTTATTTTTTTTTTAAGCCACTAAGTTTTGGGGTGGTTTATTACACAGCAGTAGAAAACTAATATCAACTCAGAGCCTGCGATCTAAGCTCAGCCAACAGGCAACTTCAAGCCAAGTTTTCCAGTCACATCCATCCCAGATTGGCAGAACCACAGTCAACCTGCAGGCCTGCAGGTGTGGGAGTAAATGCCTCTTGCTGTAAGACACGGAGTGTTCCCATGGTTGGTTTGTAACACAGTTGTGCTGACAACTGATTCATACGGGGAGGATTCAAACCCAGGAGAGGCTGGCTCTGAAGCCCATTCTTAACCACATTGTGGTCCTGTGCTGTTGTCCCACAGGCCACGAAACATCCAAGAAATATTGATCTGAGTGCCCAGCGCCACGCCCAGGCTGCTCAGAAAGTGCCCGGAAACCCTTTGTCCAACCTGTTTTATGATCTTCGTTGAGGACAGCCTTCCATGTAACTGGAAAAACAAAGGAATGTAAACAGTATATCCTTCAATATAATTACAGGAGCATAGATGGTACCCAGGAGTGCTGAGGTAGAGAGGAGCACACACGGAGGAGGAGGTCATACAGGAAAATGTGCTCCTGACTTCGCAGGGGAGGCTGCAGGCTCAATGTGGCGTAATGCCATTTTGATGGTGTTCAAAAGCAAACCTAGGGTACAGCTCAGTGGTAGAGCATGCTTAGCATGCATGAGGTTCTGGGTTCAATCCCCAGTATGTCCATTAAAAAAAAAAGAAGAAAGAAGAAGCAAACCTAAGCAGCATGTTTTTAGAGGTCCGTACACGTGTAATAAAACTGCAATGAAAATAAAGGAATAAACAGAATTCAGCGTATTCGTCCCCCTGGGGAGCAGGGGGAGGCCGGGGGCTGACTGCACGAATGTCAGTGGTATTGATCACGTTCCAGACCCGAAGGTGGGTGGTGGAGGCCCGGTATTCCCGTCACCTGCACACAAGGGTAATATCCTCACAAGAAGTAGCGTAACGGGACGCGTAGGTGTGTGGATTCTGTCTGGGTTTTAATCCTGGCTTGGGGAAGTGATTTCACCTCCTTCTACATTAGCTTCTCACCTGCAAAATTGGGATTGATGGCAGCGGTACCTGCCTCAGAGAGTTCTTAGGGGAAAGTGCCTACATCAGTGCCTGTCACATAAGTGCAACTGGTGACGGTTGAGTAACTGAGTTGCCTGTGTTACTGGGCATCTATCAACTATTTTATAGTAACTGGGATTGAGTTGGAGGAGACACTGTTTTGTGCACATGCACCAACTCAACACTGATTCCACGTCTGCTCTGAACCAGGCGTCGGGGCTTACACGGCTCAGCAGAAGGACGCTGGTGAGTTAGGTGGTCCAGCACCATTTGCTGATTTGCAGAGAAGGCGTTCACCGCAGCCACTGCTTCGAGCCCCTCTGGGTGTGAGACTGACTGTTCCCCCAGCTGGCTTGCGGTGCCTGTGGATTCTGCCTCGCCTCGGCCCTGAATGGGAGCGATTGTCGTGTGCCTGGGGAGGAGCTGGCTATGGAGTTCAATAATTAATTTGCCACAATTAAACCAGAGACTTCTGTCTCCAGCAGCAGATAAGCAGGCGGAGGGCTAACAACGAGGAAGGGAGGGGCAGCTTTGACAAACCGGTTGTGAAGGGCAGGCGAGGCTGATTGAGTGTTGATAGTGGCCGTCATGGCTTTATTGTGGCAATAATAATGTCATCAGGCATCTGGGGGACCTAGGAGGGCAGGCGTCTGCTGCAGGCACAAGGGGGGGAAACCCCAGCCAGCCTTTCTTTGCAGTCGGCCGGGCCACCAGGGAAGGCTGTGGCGGCTGCAAGGCGGAAGGTTGGTGATCCGCCCACCTGTTCCTTCCCATCTGGGCCAGGTGGACTGGGAACAGCTGCAGTGGGGAAGATCTGACGTCTCCACCCAGAGACGCTGAAGTCCAGAGAGGACTCAGGCAGGGATGGCGATCAGCCCAAGGGGAATGGCTTTCCCAGGGGAGCAAGGAAGAGGGCAGGTGCTGTTAGGTGAGACTCCAAGAAGGACTTTCTTCTTCAGCAGCGACAGTCCGCACGGTCGACTTGTACTGGATGCCTGCTGTGCACCCAGCACACTAGATATTTGACGCGAACCCACTAATCCCTGAAACCGCGAGGTGGGTTCTTTGTCATTCCTTTATAGCGATGAGGAAGCCGGGTCCCGCAAAAGTTAAACTCCTTGCCCAGGGTCACATAGCTCCAGAGCAGCTGGGACAGGGGTTAAACTCAGACAGCCTCTTCTTGGAGCCTCTAAGCTCCAGGTATCCTGTGTCCTCAAAGGTACCCATCAGTCAGAGGAGATGTTTTAGGACAGCCTTATCTCTGGAATCTTCCTTGGCCCTCTTGTTCTGGCATTAGTCAGCTGGTGTGGCCACACACACACACACACACACAAACACGTGCACACATTACATGCGCACATACAACCATGCAGGTGCACACCTGTATCGCATGCACCCACACCCACGCCAACGCCACACACACGCACATCAACCCCACCTTCACACACATGCACACACGTCACACACCTACCACACGCATGTGCACATCACGTGCACACGCACGTCATCCCCCTCCCATCTCCCCACCCCTCCAAGCCTTTGAGGAACTAGCTCAACTGCAACAGACTCATTGACCCGACGGCGGTGGTTCTTCCCCTGGGGACTGAGGGTCTTCCTGGAACACACCAAGGGTTGGGCTGGACCCACCAACGCTTGGCTGCCGCAGCCACCCTGGAAAACAGACCTCATGCTGTCCCTTGAAGCTGTTCACACTTACTGCGCACTTGGTGCCTGTAACTTGGGTAATGTCCGTCTTTTCAGGAGGTCTCCTGGGGCCACTTTAACTCTTGAAAGAGCTCATTAAACTTTGCAGTTGTCTTGAGGTGGTGACTGGGGACCACCATCCCTGCCCATGTTGACTTTATTAAATTGAGGCCCAGATGGAGTGTAAGATCGTTCAGCTAGCGAACCACAAATTAAGTAGGAAGAAACAAAACCCAAACTCAACCCAAACCCCAACCCCCCTGTGCCCAGGTGGGCGGAGGTTCTACGACAGAGTGATGGGTGCCCACACCCCTTGGTACTGAAATGACTTGGCCAATCTGTTAAATGGCCAGGCAGTGACTTAGGAATGCCGGCTTGATGGACACACATCCTCTTCTCCTGGATGAGGGTCGGGTTTGCTCTGTGGTTTTTGTCTCCAGAATTAGTCAAAAGGAGATCAATGCATCATTGCACGTGTGGGTCTAGGATTTCCCTCCCTCGTTCACCCTGGAAGAGTGGGTGGGTTTATGGAACTGTCATGGGCTGAGGGACTGACTGCTGCCATCTGCAAAATTAGAGGTGGGCTAGGCTGCGGACTGGGTTCTGGGACATAGATCTGCAGTAGAATTTCCCGACCTCAGCACTGTGACATTGGGGCTGGAGCATTCTCTGTCGTTGGGGGCTGTCCTGTGTGTTGGAACGTGTTTAGAATTCTGGCCTCTCTCCACTCAATGCCATACCACCCCCACCCTAGCTGTGATGACCAAAAATGTCCCCAGGCATTGCCCAGTGTCCCCAGAGGGAGAGGAGAGCTCACTCCTGCCTGAGAACCACTGGTATAGAGACGTTTAAATTGGGGGAGTGGATGACTGTCTTTGTGCCAGCAGTCGCCCTGCCTCTTAGTCCCTTTCTTTGTCTCCTCCGTCCACCCACACCCTCCCCATCTGTTCACTGGGAGTTGTGATGACAGTGGACTAAACCTTTTGCTTTGGAAGTCTGGAGGGAGGTGAAACTCGTGCCCTATCTCACGGCTCCTCTACCACCAGCAAATGTAGGGGCAGGTGATCATTTCCAGAAGCAAGTCAGGCTTGGGAGGGTGCGGGCGTGGGAGCTGGAGAAATGGGGCATTCTTCCCTTGCCTCTCAAAGTCCTCTTTCTCTGTGATGTCGACGAATGGCCAGCTCAGACTCGAGTCCACTCTGCAGGCAAGGACAAGCCAGCAGCACAAACACCCCTCTGTCCTTTCTCCAAAGGGAGCATTCCTTCCTCCGCCCCCTCCCCCTCCCCCTTAGGAACTCCTGGAGTGTTTCTTCCCCCCCAGTCAGTCCACTTGCACTGCCACCCCTCCCCCAACCCCGCCCTCCCCTGGTCCTGGTACACCTGACTTATTTATTTATTTACGGCTGGAGTATTTGAGCTGAGGGTTAGTTCGGGTCTATTAAGTTTGCTCCTTTTCCTGCCTGGGAACCCGGGTAATGAGTAACCATAGCGTGCTATGGGCAGCTGTCTCGGACAAACCCAGAGACTCCGTGGGAGCTGCATAAGGGAGCGTTTGTTCTGTCCCTTCTCAATAGTTCCTTGTGCAGGAGGCAGGGTGATGGGAGGGAGGGAAGGAGGGAGAGAGAGAGGAAGAAAGAGACAGACACTAAATCACTGCACTTTTGACAATTCCTCTCTTCTCGCCTCCCCCCAGCCTCCCCCAACCTACATCGATTATCGTGGACTTAAGACTTTAAGACTCTTCTCCTTGACTCCACGAACCTGGGGACAGGCTCATCCAAACCTTGTGGGGTGCGTTTTGGTGAGTTGTAGATGCAGACATGGAGCCTGAAGGCTGATTTTTACCACGGGGATGGTTTAGGTGCCCTGGGTCTCCCTCACTGTGTCGATGAACACAATGCCTATTGTCCTCTACTTCATTTAATGATCCAATAAATCTCTAGATATCTGTTTCCAACCTTGTGTGCCTGGATATGCTATGAAGCTGTTTAAAAAGTGCTTTCATAAAGCAGTGCAAGCATATTAGGGGTTAGTCATCTGCCCCACAATCAAAGTGGGGCTCATTAGGGCTGTGCTTGATTTGCATTATTATGTAGACAAGAGAGCCAGACCAAGAAATATATTGCACATTTGAGCTTTGAACAATCTCCCAAGTGATAGTCACATTCATTCATTCAGGACACAGGTATTAAACACCTACAGTGGGTCAGGCCGGCTGCTGGGCTGGTTGCTAGGGGCAACTGCAGAAATGAACAGGGCATGATTTTTGCCTCAAGTTTACAACGTGGTAGGGAGAAGAAGAAAGAACCCATGTCCCTGGACTGTGGTTATGTAACGTGGAGTGGGACAGATGCCCTAAGAGAGGTACAAGCGAAGTATCTAGGGAAAGACCAGAGTCTTTGAGGAGCATGAAGGGAGGCTAGGCTCTGGGTAGAAAAAGTGAAGGGGTACAAAGGAGAAGTTGTCACAGAGAAGTTGAGGCCGGCAAGCACGGGGCATATTGGGGGAACAAGGAGGGGCTGGGCTGGTTAGGTTGCGGGTGGATGACATAAGATCCATGGTGTTGGATTAATCGAGCTATGCTGTGTGAGATACATGTAAAGGGGGTGATGTTAGCAATGTAGAGACCAGTTGGAAGAAGGTGCCGGCAGTCCAGAGAGAAGACAACGAGAAAAGACAGAATGGGAGAGAGGGAGAAGGACAGGGTGACGGAGGGCTCAGCAGTGGATGGAGAGGGCAGAGTGGAAGTGGCCCTGAGGTATCCTAGGGAACCAGGAGGACAGAACGAGGGAAATAGGACGAATCAAGAGGTCCAGGGAAGGATCGGAGCTGAGAAGCAGGATGAGCGGTATGGTTTGGATGTGCTGAGTTGGAGAGGCCAGCAGGACACCAAGGGGAAGATGTCCCGTAGCCGGTTGGAAATGAAGGTCTAGAAGGTGGGAGGGAGGTGGGAAGTCAGGGCTGCAGTTTCTCCCCAGCTCTCCACTCTCATCTTCCACGAGAAGGAAACATCTCTGCAACATGGGCTGGATCTCTTCCCTTCGCCGTTTCCTGTCCCACCCTCTCCAGCCCTGCTCGTTGCTGTGACCCTATTGGGATTGCATCATCAAGCTCTCTTGGCTTCTGGTTGCCAGCTGGGCTCAGCCAGTGGCACGATGAGCAAGAGACTGGAGGGTGAGAGGCAAGTGGCCAGAGTCCTTGGCAGGTGGTTCTCCTGATGTCGCTGCCCTCTCTAGATCCTGGAAACAGCTGCTCCTCTGTTCCTTCTGACTTCGTTGGGGTCAAGCCTCACTACTGCGTCTGGTCCTGAGGTCCTGACCTCTCCCAGGTTGGTTTCCCCAAACCCTTTCCATCCCTTGTATAGAGTCCCTGTCTTAAACTCTCTTCAATCCTCCAATTTGGATGGGCCATCTGGATCCTATCAGGACCCTGAATACTACAAAAATTAAAGAGTCAAAGGGCACACAGAGTCAGAGTCTCCTAGCTCTTTCTCACAGAGGATATTCCTGATGAACTGAGACCTTCTAAGAAAGGTGCACGTAATCATTACATTTGGGAAAAGCTTTACAAGCTGAAGTGACGCAGGGATTTCCTAGGTTTCCCCGTCATTCTGAAGGGTAACATACTGGTTCTCGATCTCTTGCTTTTTAACATTTCTAGATTCTTCTGTGTCATGTTGCGTCTGCTACTGACTTACCCAGGTGACTTCAAACCTTCCTCTTAACACTAAGGGGGGGTTGCTGTTCCAAGTCAACTTTTGATCAGTTTCCACCTTCTTTCCTGTGGTGCCAACAGAGATGGTCTCTTTGCTGCAGTGGGCCACCTAGAGTGGAACCAGCATTACCCAAGCAGAAGGGAATTCGGAGCAGGAGCAATTAACTGCCTTTTGTTCAAAGTTATTGAGATTTCTTCCAAAACTTAGAAACTTTTTAGCTGGAAGATAGCCTACAGGCATCAATTTTAAAATGTGAGCCTGCCCACCATGCTGTGATGGCTTTCCCATCTCAGTAGCTGCTGTTAGGACCTCTTAGCACATGGTTTGGGAGCCGAACTTTAGTTGTAAGTGATAAACACCCAGATGCAACCAGCAGGGATGTGAAGAGGAATTTATTGGAAGGATTTGGGGGCAAGAAATAAACCCAAATGATGGGATGAAATATCAACAGCTGGTTGGAAAGAATATAGTCTGTCTTCAGAACACGTGCGGAACTATTTGCCCCTGTACTGTCGCTGTCTTCTCTCTTGTTGCAGATCTGCTTTCTTCACGTGGTAGGAAGAGAAGCTGTTCTCGAAGGGAGGAATACTAGGCACGTTCCCGTTCATTGCAGGCATCGTTCAGTTATTTTGAGGAACAAAGTAATCAGCATTAAAGAGACTTTCCTAGGCCCAACAAGCACCGTCAGACATATTCTAAGAGACGGAAGCTATCAGTTAAGCAAGTATATCAGTGGAGGAATAGCAGTGCCAGTGCAGGGCTAACTCATTACTTTCTGACTGTGGATGGATGCAGCTTAGGTATTTGACAGGGTGGTGGTTGAAGCAGTGTGATAATAATGGACCATAAATGAGATGACACGGATTCAAGTCACCTTGGGCAAGTCACTTCTTGTTTCTCTGTTTCCAAAAATGGGAATCATGGTACTTGGAATTTGAATGATAGAATGTTTGTAAAAGGATGTTGTAACACCTCTTAAAGTTTAAGACCCAAGAGGGGAGAGGCTAATGCATAAATCCCAACACAGCCTCGGGTTTCTCTAGGCCCTTTGCATCTCACTGTTTTTCAAAGTCATCTTGCAAAAATAAGGAGGGATAGGGAAAACTCTCCCCATGCTTGAGATGGAGTTAACAGGTTCAGAAAGGTTGAGTGACTTCTCCAAGATCACACAGCAGAGGCAGTACCAGAGTGGGCTAGGCGTTCAGACCTCAGCCTGGTTTAGTCACCTAGTCAAGGATGCCTTCTGTGCAAGTGGCTCAAACTCCGACGTAACTTCTGAGTTTAAACAGCGAGGACATGTACGTCTTCACATAGCAAGAATTCTAGTGGTAGGTTGGGCTCCAGGACCAGTTGATTCAGTGGATCAATGATGTTGTTGGGGACCCTGGTTCCTTCACTGTAGCTCTCCGAGCTCCAGAGTCACCTTCATCCTGAGGCTAGTCACTGGCCTGGGAGCAAGATGGTTGCTGCTGGCAATTTTTTTTCTAGTACAATACAATATTTAAATGGCTTTAACTTTCTTTTTTTTTCACATTTTTTATTGAGTTATAGTCATTTTACAATGTTGTGTCAAATTCCAGTGTAGAGCACAATTTTCCAGTTATATATGAACATACATACATTTATTGTCACATTCTCTTTTGCTGTGAGCCACCACTAGATCCTGTATATATTTTCCTGTGCTACACAGAACAGTCTTATTTATCTATTCTACATTTTGAAATCCCAGTCCCTTCCCAACCAACTGGCAACCACAAGTTTGTATTCTATGTCTGTGAGTCTCTTTCTGTTTTGTATTTTTGTTTTTTGATTTTTTTAGATTCTGCATATGAGCGATCTCATATGGTATTTTTCTTTCTCTTTCTGGGCTTACTTCACTTAGAATGACGTTCTCCAGTAGCATTCATGTTGCTGCAAATGGTGTTATGTTGTCGGTTTTTATGGCTGAATAGTATTCCATTGTATAAATATACCACATCTTCTTTATCCAGCCATCTGTTGATGGACATTTAGACTGTTTCCATGTCTTGGCTATTGTAAATAGTGGCTGTTGGCAATTAAGACTACATGCTTCCTTGGTCACAAAGGAAAAAAGAAAACTTCTCATTCCAAGCTTGGGATGTGTTTATACATATTCCATATACAGCAATTTACACTTTTCTGTAAAGAATTAGCCCTAAACTTAATGGCTCAGAACCACGAACATTGATCGTACCGTATCTTGCAGATTCGTAGGTGAGCAAAATTTGAGTAAAATTCAGCTGAACGGTTCTTCTGTCTCATGTGACATCAATGGCAGCCATTCAGTGGTTTTCAGCTGGTGGATGGCTAGTCTCAGGGGGGCCAAGGCAGCTTCACTCACATCTCCTGACACCTTGCTGGAGGTGGCTCAGCTATGATGGTCAACCAGAGCACCCACAGGCGATCTCTCCAAAATGGCGCTCTCAGATTACTCAGAATCTTCTGCGGTGGCTCAGGGATGCCAGAGAGGATGTTCCAAGAAGCTGAATGGCTTCTTATAATGTAGCTTCCGAAATCTGAGAGCATTACTTCTAGCACATTTTCTTGGTCATTAAAACAGGTCATTAATCTCCAGCTACAAGGAGAGAGGAAGCTGACTCCACCTCTCAGTGGGAGGAGGAGCAAGGAGTTTGGGGCCATCTTTGTGTGTTCTTTGGTCGGATTGGGCCCATTTCTGTCATGTTCACCAATCTCCTTTTCCCAGAGCAGTCACTGGCCAGAGGGAAGCCCGGCGCTGATTGGTTTAGACTAACTAGGATGCTCCTCTGGACTTGTGCGTGAGGTGAAGTCCTGGACAAAATCAGAGTGTCACTGAAGAAAGTATATACTTTTGTGTTATGGGCCCTGCCACACGGGGGTTGGGGGGACAGGCTTGTTGGCCATGATTAGCTACCTGGGTCTTTCTGTCACTCTCCCCCTCAATCCTTCTAGCCCTCCAAACTCCTCGGGGAGGAAGGAGGAGGACACAGAACTTTCAGGGTTGGATGAGGTAAGTCAAGAGGTGATTTCAGAACCTCCAGCAGACAAAGCCTCAGTGTTCCCAGGGGAACACCGGTGTGCGCCTCCTCCTTCCTGGGGGGCGGGTAGGAGGGAATGGGTGAGGCCGAGGCATTTTCCCAGCACTGCTCAATCACATCTCCCACCCATCTGACCTGCTCCCTGCAATGGAAGAAATGACCCAAGGGAGAAGGGAGGGCATCTCAGGTGAATGCCTGGACCAGGGCTTTGAGAATATTTGCGGAACAAAGCTTCTTGCAAAATCAGGTTAGGGCTTCCTGCTCACTCCTGGAGGAGCCCAGTGCAAGTCCCAAGCTCTGATTTCCTGTCACCCTCATCCCGGGACCCCTCTGTGTGATGCCATATTTGATTTTGCTAGTTCTGTGAAAGGAAGAGGTTTGTTCTAGAGGGTCCTATGCCTTCCGTCACCTTGGGCCAGCACACCGGAGTGCCTGGGGCTTTCTGCAGCTCCTTCTTTCCCAGGGGAAAACGTGGGTTCTTGGTTGGACAGCTTCCTGCCATCTGTGTGAGACACGGAGTGCGGGCCGCTGCGTTCCACCTGGACACGACACTGTGTCGCACCTGTCCGGCAGAAGAGCCTCGCTGGGCTTTCTTTCCTTCCTGCTCATCTCCCTAGCCCGCACCTTTCCCCCTACATCTTAATCTTTGCCTCAGCCTCCTCTACATCATCCTTTAACCAAACTTCTCTGTCTGCTTTTAAAATCAGCTCCCCCAGGCACTCCTTCTCTGGCTACACAAGGTGCTCACACTGCTGTCTCAGATGTACGGGTGTGTGTGCACCAGCGATGGTTTCATTTTAATCAGTTTTGTGACTTGTCCTTTCTTTGGAGAAGCCTTTCCAAGCCAGACTTTCTTTTTCATCTATTGTAATCTTTTCTTTCTATCACTGCTGGTTTCTTTCTTTATTTCTTATCACAGTCAACAATTATTTAATTTGGTTGTTCACTTATTTATTGTCTGTCTCCCCCACAAGGACAAGGACCTTGACTGTCAGCTTTGTAATTATACCCCCAGTGCCTAGCATAGGGCCTGGTGCTTACTTGATGCTGAATAGATGTTTGTTGAATGAATGAGTGGTCGCCATTGTTCAGTCCAGAGGCAGAAAGGTACCAACTCTAATCTTTGTAGCACTTCTCAGGCAGATACTCTTTTTATATGTGGCAACACCACCAAATTTAACCCCCTATGATACCATAAATCATCAAAAATACCAACTGGTAGAGAGATGCTGGCGTGTAGGTGCAGGCCAATTAATTCTACCAACACGGGCAGCTCGCGTACTATTAACCTTTGGGTGGAGCTTTGTGGATGAGATTCTGGGGACTGAATTCAGTACAGCGTAGAGGATGAGTTAATTTTGTCCACTTGCCAGAACACCATTTACCTGTGTTTACCTTGTTCCCAATGTAAGCTGGTCAGTCCAATGGAACCAGTCAATGTTGACTGACCCCCTATTGGGGGGATTAAAAAATATGATATGCTCCTTGACCCTAAAACACTAAAATGTATTGAGGGAGCCAGAAATATACATGTGCAAGTAATCAATGATGAAAAAGAGCAAATTGTCAATAAAAAAGTGACTTGAAGATTTCAACCCTGACGTCTGGGAGACTCAAAAAATCGTAGGCATGTGCAAAGAATCTAGAAATGAAAGCCAATTTATGGGCAGTGTCTTATTCTGGATTCTTCTCAAAGCAGACATGTTTGGGTGTAAGTAACTGATTTGGGAGTTTCTCTTTGAAAGCACATTGAAGGATGGGGGAGAGTGAATCAGGAGAGGAAAGTCAATTGATGATGGGTTAATGAGGGGTTATGCTGTGGGCTTTCAGGGCTGAATCTCACTGGGGACCCTCTGATCAACTGGGCAGAATAAAATCCAGAATTGCCAGATCGAAGGAGGGAAAGGATGGGATGTGTATCCAACAACTGCCTTCCCTCATTGCTTGAGGGTTAAGCCCCTGGCACTCTGAGGTGCTCTAGCAAAGAGCTGAACAAGCCCTCAGAACATGCCCACAGGGCTGGTATTTCTTGAGTGCTTGCTCTGTGCCAGGCACGATCCTAAATATTTTCCAAGTAACCACTCACTTGTGCCTTGGAACAGCCCTATGAGTTATCCCCGTTCTACAGATGATGGCACTGTGGCATAGCTCCATCAGTGCCCTGCCTTGGTCACTCAACTAGAAGGTAACAGAGCTGGACTTTGAGCCTAGAACCTAGTCTGGCTCAGATCACCCGTTTAACCTGATGCTTTATTGCCTCCGAGTGTACCTACTCTTAGATTTTTCCCTTTTTAATGAGTGAAACAATAGGAATTTAGAGACCTTCCCAAAGTCATGATCTGCAGACCCATGCCCTCATACGATGTGTTATGTCTGTGGGTTGATGGAGGCAAGGTGTCTGGCTCTGAGCACTCGTGTCCCAAGCCAGTGCATCTGACCCCTCACACTGACCATCACACTGACCCCTCTCTCCTGCACCCTGGCCCATTTACATCCACCACCTTTGCTTGTCACCGTTGCAGGACCACTGGAGGCATCTTTCAATAAGGGGGAGGAGAATGGGTGATGAGCATGGATGGGGCAGGGATGGGACAAAAGGAAGGACCAGGGGACAGGTGGACGCACTGGACCGCTAACATTTATTGAGTGCCTGCCATTGGCAAGACACTGAGCTGAGTGCTTTCTACCTGGTCAGCCACATTCTTCACACCAGCTTGAGCAGAGCACTTACTCTTCCCGGAATGAACCCCGGTGCAGCGGGTATGAGTGTAAAAAGATTCAGCTCTTGCTTTCGGGAAATGTATAGCCATGCTATCTGGAACGGTGGAGTAGGGTGGAAATGTTTCTGCTGCAAAGATAGTACAGAGAGTTCCCATGTCCATCACACCTTTTGTTATTAGCATCTTTTATTAGGATGATACACTTGAGTAATTAATGAATCAGTATTGATACTTTATTATTGACTAAACTTATACTTTATTCCAATTTCCTCCATTTTAATCTAATGATCTTTTCCTGGTCGAGGATCCCATGTTAAATTTAGTCACATGTTTCCTTGGGCTCCTCTGAGCTGTGACTTCCCTTATTTTTGGTGACCTTGATAGCTTTGAGGGATACTGGTCAGGCATTTTGTAGGATGTCCCTCCGCTGGAATTTTTCTCACAATTCAGTGATGAGGGAGTACTCTTTCCCTGACCCACCTTCCATACTTTACTCTTGGGAGGAAGAGCAGCCTTCACTTAAGGAGCCGAAAGTTATCCTTTACTTCCTTGAGGGCAGAATGTCTACGTGAATTTTGTTTATTTTCCCTCATGTATTTATTTGTTCAATTATCTAATTATATCCACATGACGCCATGAATATTTATTTTATACTTTGTGTTATAATCTGATCCTACTAAACTTATTTTGTTGCTCAAATCATCCCTCCACTTTTGCCATGAGGAACTCTTTGGGTTGGTTTCTGTGTCCCTTTGACTGGTACACCCCATCATCGTGTGGCGTGTGCCTACACGCTGTCTTCTTTTCTGGCACTGTGAGATGCTCCAGGCTCGTCTTGTATACTTCCCACCCCAGCCCTAGAATCAGTCGTTTCTCTGAGGAGCCCTGGTTCCTCTTCTTGGACAGCAGTATTAGGAACAAACCGTGGATCTAGTGCTTATTGCTGCTGGGGTGTCATTGCCTCTAGGTCCTATCAGCAGAGAGAGCAGGGAGATACGTGTGTGCATCCCTGACCCACGTATATACGCATGTCTGTAAACATCCCCCAGGACCGTGAGACGGCCCGTTTCTTTAGTTCTCAGCCATGCTGTTGCTCAGCAGCCCTTCCCCTCCTCCTCTGCATGTCCCTCTTCCTTCTGTTATACCCTCCGTGTTTCCTCCATAGAGATGGCTCTCTTGCCCTCCCTTGTGGTTGTTGTTTTGTGTTTGTGTCTTTTTGTTTGGCTCCTTCCTAACCATTCCTTCCAGAATCAGGTCGGAACCCACCCTCTGGATGTCCTGGCTGTTGCCCCCAGGCAGGGTTCGGTGCCTCTGGTTCCTACAGCCTCTTTCACGCCCACACTGTCATCACCATCACTGCGTCCTCCTCTTGCTGGACTGAGCTCCTCTGGGAGGACTCTGCCTCTTTCCTCCCAGTGTGTGCAGGTGTTGAATGCATGGGAGGCGCCGCAGAGACTGAAGCCTGAATGACAGGCAGTGGCAGCTCCGGAATTGTAATCTCAGAGGGTCTCAGGGTGGCAATGGTTTGTGGAAGTGGAGCCTTGAAACTAAGTTTGCTTAGCACAAGTGCAAGGAGGGGATAACAGTTCATGTTAGAGACGCGGAGAGCAGGCCACCCTGTAAGGTTGCCTCCTTCTACAGTCCTATAGAAGCAGACACTAATATCCTCCGTCTGTGTCAGATGGACAATCCCAGGCATACACGGTAATTCCGACGCGAAGGTCACACAGCTAGCTGGTGGTAGGCAGGGGTTGCAACTCTGCTGGGTTTGTCTGACTTCAGGCCTGGGCGGCATCTCGGGGCTTGGTATGACCCATCTTATGTGCTAAGGTCAGCCTAGATCAAACGGAGCTGACATTGAGGTTGGAATCCCAGTCTTGCCTCTGAAGGAAGGGCGCAGGCGAGGACAGCTGTTGCGGGGTGGGGGTGGGGGGACCAGAACATTCCTACCGCTACCCTGCATTTGTTGTGATTGGAAAACAGAACTACATCTCCCAGGAAGCCGTTCGACCCCACCCGCCCCCTCCCCACGCTCCGCCCTCCATGCTCCGCCCCCGGCCCGGCCGGCTGATACATAAGGGCAGAAAGGTCCCACTGCAGGCAGAGCGGGGAGGGCACCGCGGTGGGGCCTGTGGAGGGTTATCTTCCCGGCTGGCAGCCGCCACTCTGCCTTGCTGCCGTAGATTTCTCTTGCCGGGCAGGCACCCACCCCACGCCTCCGGACCCCGCGGACCTGCAAACGCGGGGCCCAGAGCGGATTTGCCCTTGGCGTTTTCCCAGGTTTGGCAGAGGTGTACCTGGCGGGGATCTCGGGTCGCGCTGACGATGCGCAGCGAAGAAAGGCGAGGAGCTGCGACCAGGCTGGGTGCTCTCCGAGCGCGAGCAGACGACATTGCGTTCTCCCGGGTCCGCGGGGCGCGCGGCGCCCGCCCCCCAGGCCCGGGAATGTGGCCTCTGGGGAGCCCCGGCCGGCGAACTCCCCGCGGTCTCCGCGGGTCCCGACTGCCGGCGTTTTGGCCTTGGATGGAGAGTGGGTAATGGAATATAGGCGGCTGCGGAACCCCCAATCTGGATTACTTGGTGTGTATCGGCTGGGCTCGGAAGATCCGCGGCCTCATCGCCCTCCGTGGATTGATGCATTCTACCCAACAGTCGGGTCGCTCACCTGGAGGTAAGTTTCCCCGCGATTCGAGGAAACGATATGATTTGACTCCTCGCCCCCACTTCCCCACCCCGCGTCGCTTTACGAAGGTCTTAGGGTTCTGGATTGAAATTTTTGTTCTTGTAACTGACATCTTCTCAGAAGTCATTTTAGCCATCTCTCTGCCTCCAGGCGGAGCTGATTCTTGCGGGTGGAGATGGTCATCGCCCTTCCTAACAACGCCTAGCCGCTGCCTAGGGGACAGAGCCCCAGCCCAGGGGACAGAGCCCCAGCCCAGGGAGAGGCCCGCGTCCGCGGCGCACCCGCCCGACCCCCAGCACTTCCCTTCTCACCTCGCCGCGCTGCGCCGCCCGTTACTTCGGGAGCTGAGCCGCCTCGGTGAGCTCCCGCCGTCTGCCCACGCGCGACCCAGGATGCGGCTGGGGCGCAGCGCTTGGAGCAGGCGACCCAACCGAGCCCCTCTCACCGGTGGGGGTGGATGTCCTTGGTCGCTGGTCCTTTGGTGAGCGGCTTTACTACAGGGATTGGGCCACCCGTCAGGCAGACGACAAGGCTTTCTGAACGGGTGAAAGGTGACAGGAATTCAGTCCAGTGCGTCCCCAACCCCATCAGTGCAATTTGTTAATAGAAGACGTTACCTGGCCAGTGTGGGGAGGGGACTTAGTCTTGAGTCCTGAACTGAAAGTGAACTGCTCCTGTATCCGCAGCTCCCTCCTTTCCTGGTCCTTGTGTGTTGCTGTTTCAAGCAGTGCGGTGCCTGTCACTGAATAGGTGTGGAATAGGTGTTTGTTGAATGAATAACTGAGCGAGTCCACCTCGATGTACAGATAAACCCGGGGCACCCTTTTCCTTCTCCCTCTGGCACTAGTCCTCAACTCTGAGACATTCCTCTGAAGATGGTTTCCTGGAGATGCTTTCCCAGATGTGGGATTCCCTCCAGCCCTGTTGGCAGCCTATCTGTAATGATCCATTTCCTGCCCAGAAGTCCCTCCTGCATAGAAGACTTCTGAAAGCTGTCACGTGTCTCCCTTGGACTGTGTGCAGGGTGCCAGTACTTCCAGGGAGCACCTGCTTGGGAAGAGGGGAGAGCCAGGCACCACAGGAAGAAAACCAGTGATGTGTGTTGGTACTGCCTCTCCCCCAGGAGCCTGTGCTCTGGCCACACCCAGGTCCCTGGAACTGCCCACGTTGGTGCAGTATGTTCCCTATGGCCCTGGGAGAGGAACTGTTGAAATTGTCCCACTGATGGCCTGCAGCCCCACATCTGCACCCCATCTGATTTAAAAAGTAATCTGTGCCCTTTCTCTCTCTTATAGAAAACTACAAAAAAATACAAAAAGCAGGAAAAAAAAACACCCAATTCCCACAGTATTGCTGGCAATTTGACGTATTTCCTCACTGCTGAAATCCTGCAATATACACAGCTTTGCTTCCTGCTCCCCCCACACACTTTTATTTGAACATTTTCCCACGTAATGACTGTATTCTGCTGCAGGCATTGAATCATAATTTGCTGGACAATTCCCCCATTGTTGGACACCAAGGCATTTCCAAATTTCTACCCTTTGAAGTAATGCATTGGTGAATGTCTTTTGTACGTAAGGATTTGTCCACATTTTGAATGATTTCCTTTGGAGGATTCCCAGAAATAACTATCTTGGCTTTCAGTCAGTCATGTCTAAAGTGAGAGGGATGCCCCTCTTGGTGGACATTTCGGAGATGGGCTTGGAGGGACATTGCACCATCTATCCATCAGATAATACCACACCTGGGAGCCAGAATACAGTAGGAGCTGAGAAAATGCTTCCTGAGTGCATGCGATGTTTTGTTTCATTTTGTTTTTCCTGAAGCAAAGAGTTGATCAGCGCTGGTATGAGAGTAACTTAAAAATTTGCCTTTAGGACTAGGATGTAAATTACTTAGCAATGCCATAGATTAAGATTTACTAGGAACCTGGATTAACAATGTTGTCCTTTTAAAAATTACTATTAATTTTTGGTTGTTTTTAATTCTTAGCTTATTTTTAAATTTTTAGTATTGTTGGTTTACATTATGTTAATTTCTGGTGTACAGCATAGTGATTCATTTATACAAAAATAAATTCCTTTTCATATTAAACTTTTTTTTTTCCACTGGACATACTGGGGATTGAACCCAGGACCTTGTGCATGCTAAGCATGTGCTCTACCACTGAGCTATTACCCTTCCCCCATTAACTCTTGATTTTGATATAAATCTAGATTTACAGGAAAGTTGTGAAAATACTACGTGGACTTCCCTTCTTCCCTTCACCCAGCTTCCCTCAACTTTTACAAGCGGGGAACTCACATTAATAGAATACTTTGAACTAATCTCCAGACCTCATTCAGATTTCCCCAGTTGCCTCCCCTAATGTCCTTTTTCTGGTCTGGGATCCAGTTCAGGATTCTGTGATGCAGAAATGCTGCCTTATAAAAAAAGTGAAATTTGAGAGAGATTCATCTCCTTTAAAAATGAAGTCATTAAGGCACGATTGACATACAAAAAGCTATGCGCATTTAACATACACAACTTGGTGCATTTGGTGGCTGGTATACCCCGTAAAACCGACACCGCAATCCGTGCCATAAACCTATTCATCATCTCCCAAAGTTTCCTGCCGCCCTCTTTATTTATTACTGTATTATTTTTTTGTGACAAGAACACTTAACAGAAGGTCTGCCCTCTTGGCGAATGTTTACGTGTACGATACAGTCTTGTGAACTGCGGGCGCCCTGCTGTACGGGAGCACCCTAAAGCTTAGTCGTCTCCGCCGATGGTCTTTATTCTGGAGAAGGTTTACAGTTGAGCAGTCCTATCCCTCTTCTTCCCCAGGTTAACTCGCCCCTCCTCCCTCTTCACCACCAGCAGAGCAGATGCTACCTTCCAGGATGTAGAGGGGCGAGGACCCCTGCCTGTGAGTGGAAGGAACATCTCCGTGTCCCCCTCTTCTTCCTTCTCCCCACACCTCCGCCCGGGAGTGAGTCGTTTAGGAGAAATTGGGTTACAACGCGATCTGTCCCGACACGCCTTCCAGAGGGGTACGAGGGCGGATGACATCCGGTGTGCGTGAGAGCCAGGCGCCAAGCACCGAGCCTGCGGTGGGCAGGTCCAGCATGCAGCGCCTGTGCGGGTGACTCATGCCACCTGAGCAGCAGGTGTGTCGGGGAGCTGAGTGTGCAAACCCATACAAGACAGCGTTTCCTGGTGATCTGGGGAGACTTAAAGGAACATGGGTTTCTGCTCTTACCTCAGAATGGATTGAGGGTATTACCCAGCAATCTGGGGCTGGGAAGTGATCCGCCTTTTCTCCAGCCAGGCTGGAGGGGATTTTGGAAGCAACCAATGTGGATGGAGACCAGCTCAGCGTCTTTGCAGAAGGGAGTGCTTGTGTGAAGTTGAGGAAACCCATGAAAGAGGCCCTTCTCCTGCCCCCTACATCAGAGACCGCCTAGTCTAAACCTGCTGTCAACAATACAAACGCAAATTAGGGCTGTCTTCTCCAGCTGGGGGTGCTTGCCCGCCTGGAGTGTAGGGGATGTTTGTTTGGGATAAGGAAGTTTAGAGGTTACTTAAATCTCACCAGAACAGGCTTCTGTTGTCCAGATAAGAGTTTCTCAGTTACTGTTAGGGTCTGGTGGCCTCGACTTGGTTTTTCTTTTCCTCTTTGAAACACTCCCTGGCTTCCTATTCTAGCTTGGAGACTGAGAGAGATTCATCTTCTCTGTCTCTCCCCCTCCCTCTGCAGGGGCACAGACGGTTTCCATCACCAGCCAGCTCCAGGGAGGATCATAACAGGAAGTCTCGGTGGGAGAGGGGTTGGGGATGTTGTGACTAAACAGCTCTGGAACAGCCCTCTGTCTACACCTGCCTTGTCTCTCTCCTCAGTGACTCCTCGTGGGCCCTCCCTGCCCAGCTCATCCCAGAGCCACATGGGCCCAGCTCCCCTTGGCCTGCAAGTTGTGGTTTGGATAAGAATGAATTCCTTGGAGAACTTGATTAAAAGGTGTTCTCTGAGCAGCCATCCCTGGCCACCCCCAACTTCTAGAGGTTCTGTTTTGATTTGTGGTGTGGCAGGGCAGGGAGTGCTCAAAGACCTGCGTTTTTAACAAGCTTCCCAGGCCATTCCAATACAGATGGACACTTTAAGAAACAGGAAGTTGATGGGCCTCTTGGCCAGCTAAAGCCAGCATTGAGCCTTTTCCCACTAAAGCTTACCTAGCCACAAAGCTGCTTTCTCTCTCTCCCCGCCTCCTCTGGGAAGCCTTCCCGGCTTACCTTCACCTGGTCTGGCCCCCACAGACACTTATTTGGTTTGTTGGCACAGATTTTGACATAGAAGTCTTAAAGTCAGGTGCCTTTTGTACTTGGTTCAGTGTACTTGGTGGCTGCATTTTGGTGAAGGACAAAGGCTGCAGTTCTGGGCTTTAGGAAGATCATCAGTCTCTCCCCTCGGGTGTGTGAGTCCCCGGGAGCTCGGAAGATGCCCTTTAAGACATTTGTTTGTGTGCCCATGCAGACCCTGCTCCTTCTCTTTGTGGCCAGCGTGGTCCTAGGCACTGTCCACTGTCATCATGGAACTGGTTGGGGTCCTCTACCTGCTTGGTCACAGGACGGATGCCCCCAGCTCACTCTGCAGGAGGATGGGAAAGGTCCTGGATGAATTTCATCCCTTTGAACTGTGCTGTGGGTGAAAGACGCTGTTTACAGTTGCTCAGGCTCCCTAGCTTTACAGATTAGGTTTGTGCCTGGAAAAGTATCTATACAAAACCAATTGGTCAATCACATGATATGCGAAAGGCCTGGAGGAAGTTTGTGAGCTGCAGGAATGCTGAAGTGGCAAGTTTCTGTCAAAGAATTCTTTTTGTAACGTGAGTCATCACCTCCTCCCGTATTTGGTGTGTCCGTACAGGTTTTTACGTAGAGGTCTTGAAACCAGGTGCCTTCTGCAGTTGGCGAAAACAGAAGTGGCTCCATTCGGGCAGATGACAAAGGGACTGCAGCCCAGGGGGGTCTCGAAGTAAATCAGACCTTCAGTCCCTCCCCTCAGGTCTGTGAGGCTCCCAGGTGTTTGGAAAATGCCTCTTATGGGGTCTGATGTTAATGGTTTTCAGACCCACTTCCCTTGCCCATAAAGTAGGCGCTTGACCTCATTTCTCTTAGCAGTTTCCTTTCCTTTCCCTTCACTGGACTGGGAAGCCCCAGCAGGACAGGGTGGGAAAGGCCACCTCTGCCTGCCCAGCAGTGCCATCAGACGATTCACTAGGGAGGTTAGCCATGCTGTCTGGGCCTCCCTCTCCCGAATTAGAAACGTGTTTCCAATCATTTGCCTTAGACTTCCTGTCTTGTTAATTTTTGCAAATATTGAGTGCCTGCTGGATGATTCTTTGCACGCTGGTACAGCTGTGTCGGTTCAGCCCAGGGGCTGGAGTGCTTTTTGAGCCAGTCTTTGTAGGGGAGGGGTTACATTGTGCTTTTGGCAGGACAAAGAAGGTGTCTGGGATGCTGGCCTTTGGGGACAGATTCTTCACTATGTGAGTGAAACAAACCCTCAGGAGCTCTAAGGGACAATTATCATGTCTGCATGTGTCCTTCTTCACTTAAAAAAAAAATTTAACCATTTTTTTTATTATGGTAAGATGTACATAAAGAAATTTACCCTCGTAACCATTTTTAAGCGTGCAGTCGTGGCACTAGGTGCATTCCCATGGCTGTGCCACCATCACCACCATCCGTCTCCAAAACTTTGTCATCCTCCCAAATGGGAACTCTACCCATTAAACACTAACCCCGACTTCCCGCTACCCCTCAGCCCCTGGGAACTACTCTTCTGTTTTCTGTCTGTTTCAGTTTGACAACTGTCGACACCTCGTGTATGTGGAATCAGACAATATTTGTCCTGCTGCGTCTGCTTTATTTACAGAGTGTAATGTCCTCAAGGTTCACCCATATTGTAGCAGGTGTCAGAAGTTCCTTCCATTTTTTAAGGCTGAATAACTTTCCGTTTTATGTGTATACCTCAATTTGTTTCCCCATTAAACCATCAGTGGACACCTGGGTTGCTTCCACCTCTTGGCTTTGAATGCTGCTGCTGTGAACGTGGGTGTGCAATGATCTGTTCACGTCCCTGCTTTCAGTTCTTCTGTGTATATACCCAGGAGGGGAGCTGCTGGATCATATAAACATATTAAACATATTCTATGTTTAATTTCTGAGGAACCGCCATGCTGTTTTCCAGCAGCAGCTCCAGCATGTTACATTCCCACCAGCAGGGCACAGGGTTCCAATTTCTTCACACCCTGGCCAACACTTTTTTTTTTTCCTTTTGCTGATAGCCATCCCAGTGGATGTGAAGTGGCATTTAACTAATTTTAAAGGCAGATTGACCAGGATGGTTAGATTTTTTTTTTCCCCCAGTGTACACTCAGGGAGCCTGGGGAATCTCCTTTTATCTTTGAGGAATAATCTTTGCTAGGAGCTAAGAGCCCAAGAAAGTAAGAAGCAGAGAATTTAGAGGGATAGGGAGAAGGGGAGGGCACTTAGCTCTGAATCTGCTGCATCTCTTCTTTATCAGTGAAAAGGTTTGATGATCTCATGGGTTCATGAGGTTCCCATCCTTTGCACTGGAGTTTTTCAAGCGCTTTTGAGCCTATATCCCACCTGGTACCTGGTGAGGTAGGTGTCATCCCCATTTTCCAGAAGAGGATGTTAAGGTACGGATGAGTGAAATGACACAGTTAAGTACCGACCCAGGAGAACCAGCCCCTAACGCTTGACCTTGCACACGTGTGAAAAGTGAATATTTTGGAAGTGTTGGTGCAGGGAGGGAGGGCTGGAAGGATGGAGCTTGGATTCACAATTTGAGAGAACTTTGCAGCGAATCCTCTCTGTTCATTCATCCCACGTGGTCAAATTTCCTACAGGAAGTTTGCTGAGTGTGGTGTTTTTTTGTTTTTTTGTTTTTTTTAAATTAAAAATTCTTTTTCTAGAGAACCGTTTTTTGCAGTTTTGTGGTCTAAGAAATGCCCTTTTGAGCCTGGGGCTGATGTCGGATTCCAGTGGCAGCTCTGATGGAGCCCTGTTCATTGGCTGGGTTAAGATGATCACCTCTGTCCCGGGGTTTTCCTCCTGAAGCTCTCAGTGAGCCCTGAAGGCTCTGTCTGATCCCGTTTGACGTTGGACGTCCCAAATGCATGTTCGGCCTCAAGGCGGGCAGGGGCGAGGCACTAGCAGTGAGTGGTTTTATGGACCCCGGGGGACACGGCCAGTCCCCTGGTCTGCGCTGTTTGCCTCCCTGGGCTCCTGCACCTTCCCCTACCTGCCGGGCGGAAGGTGACCTTGTGTCTCGCGAGCCGCCATGAATGTGGTTCTTCCTCATTTAAATTTTTTTCACCATGATTTTTTTAAAATTTTTAAAATTAAGCAGCAAAAAACAAAGCTGTTACACACATTACTATATATAAAATCGATAAACAGCCAGGTCCTACTCTACAGCACAGGGAACTAGGGAACTATATTCAATTTCTTATAATAACCTGTAACAGAAAATAATATGAAAAGAAAAAATATGTATGTATGTATATATAATGGAATCACTTTGCTGTACACCTGAAACTGATATTGTAAACCAACTACAATTAAATAAAAATTTTCTTTAAAAGAAAAGAAACAAAGCTGTTACTCCAGTGCCTGGGGTCTCAGAACAGGGTCTTCTCCTTGTGGGGGGCGGGCTGCCTCCCCTTGATCCCTGCCCATGACCCCTGCCCCTGCCCCTTCCTCCTCTGCCTTCACACCAGACTTGTGTCGTGGCCCCAGGGTCATGCTGAGGGAGCTTCTCTGAATCTAAGGGAAATCCGTGGCCACTGGCAAGCCAGTTGGGAAATGTCGATGTTTGGGTTTTTAATTAAATTTCTTAAGTGGAAACCAGGAGTGTGGTTAACCAGAGAGCTGAGATGGTCCTGGCTTCTCATGCCACCCTGACCACTGGGCTTTTCTGCCTTTCCTGGAATTGTTTTCCTCATCACTTCCCGCTGCCGTCTTTCATCCTGTGCCCCCGCCCCCCGCCCGGTATTTGAACTTGGCTCCTTCCCTCTTTTCCAAATGTTTGTCTCTGCCCTCGTCATCGCGGACAGCTGTCTGTGGGGCAGTGACTTGCTGGAGGTGCTCTTGTGGCTGCATTCACCGGTCACACTGGCCATTTGATGTTTGCTTGTCCCCTAAACTAGGACCTGGCCCTGTTCCTTCTATGTCCCTATGTAAGGATTCAGCAAGTCCAAGCCACCGAGCAGGCAGGCTGCCAGGGCAGCGGTGTTTTGTCGTGAAGGGAGAGCAGCCAGCCTTGGGCAGACGTGGAGCCGGTGGTCCAGAGGCTGTTTTCGTTAGCCCTCAAAGCCCTGGATGCAGGCGCGCTCTCATCTCTGACACCGAGGCTTAGGCTTAGAGAGCTTCAGGAGCATCCCTAAGGCCCCAGAGCTTTGAAGGATGGAGCGGTGGTTCATACTCAGCCTGTGGTCCACGTCCAGCAGCGAGGTCCCAGCCTGCCCCAGTCACCAACGCCTGTGTGACCTTGTTCAAGTCGCCGAGCCCCTCTGGATTCAACTCCTCATCCTTCGAAGAGCCCTGGGTCACTTTTAGGTGGGTCATTTTTAGTTGCAGGTTGCAGTGAATCCAACTCTAACTGGCTGAGACCATTGAGTCTGGGGTTGTCCACTTAGCTGAGAAGTCTAGTGTTGTGCTTCTGGTGATTTCTTTGGCTCTCTCTTTTTATCCAGTTCTTTTCATTTTTAGCTTCACTTCCCTGGTGGAAGTGGAAAGGGCAGAAGCAACGGCAGGGCCGCTGCCTCTGCAGACCCAGAGCACGAGAGTGCCTTTGTCTCAGTATCCCCGAGGGGCGCCCCTGGACCCGCGCCCACCCCTGGACCCATCCCTGTGGTCAGGAGGGGTGGGGCACCTGCTTCCCTCCCCAGAGACACTGGGATTCCCCACATCGGGGTAGGGAAGATGCAGAAAGACAACAGCAAATGCTGGCTGCGGATGAATCGGACCAATGGATAAACACGCCAGAGTGTTTAACGGTAGGGACAGGGAATTGATTTTGCTTTTCTTGGTGTCTGTCACACCGGGGGAGGCGGGAGTTCAGGGCACGTGGATACTCAGCGAAAGTCGATACGTGAATGAGCCTCAGTAGTTCTTTCCTCCTCTTGAATTTCTGAACCTGGGAGTTCATTTTTCCCCAGGACATTGTCTCACTCTGTCAGGGAGCTGGGAAGCCCAGCTGAGCAGTGGATCGCCACGACTGGGTTCTCATTTACCTGCACGAAGAGTTGTTACTGGAATAGCAACCTGATGCTTGGAATGGCAGCTCTCATCCAGCAAAGAAAAACGCCTTTCCCAATTTTAAGCATCCCTTGACTAGACTAGCTCCCAGGTTCCCTTGCGGAGGCAAATTTTGTCCTGTTCTTGGTGTAAAAAGCAATGGGAGTTGGGGCTAATGGATCTGTGCCGACTTCTCCCTGGGCTCCTATGGAGGGGGAGCCCAGGGGAGAGACGGAGCGTCCAGCGTGGCTGGACGGAGGGCTCCCCCTCGAGCAGCCAGACCAGTGGGTTGACTTTGACGGCTCCTCTGTGTTTGCACGTCCGTGGGCCAACCTGTGCCCCATCTTCTGGGGGCTCCGTGCAGGAGAGATGGCTTTCCTCTGCAGGCTGTTGAGCTCAAGGTGGGGACCCTGTTCTCCTCGCTTTGTCTGCACGTTACACAGGTAGCCTTTGTTTGAGGAGCTGTGACTCATGCTCATAGGTTGCGTGAGCTCTTAAAGGAAGGCTTGCTGCTCTGGCAGGTGCTCCCAGCTGTCCTCATTTGCCATCGTGAGGGGGAAAGCTCATTGCATAGTGATAGATTAGCTCCACTCTGAAGCTAGAGTCTGAAGAGACTTTTGAGGGAGGTTGGTGAAGTGGGAGGAGAGGGGATGTGTGAAAGGCCACAGATGTCCTAGGACCCTGCCAGCTGCTGTGTTTAGTGTCGCCCCATTTAATAGACCAGCAGGCTGAGGCTCCCAGGGCTTCAGTTACTTGCCCAGGGCCAGCCTTGCTGGTCAGTGGCAGAGCCAGAACTGGATCTGCTTCCAAGTTGGCATGCGACTGGGTTCAGGAGCCAAACGCTTGGACCCCTGCTTCTTTCAGAAAGTGCTAGAAGTCACAAATCAAGTGGATCTGACAGCATCTCTACAGCCCTCCTCCATCCTCCACACGTCCTCCTCCCCAGTAACCCACCAGTGAGTTTAAGCCAGTGTTTCCTCCTCCCTCCCCTGCTGAGGTGCAGCCTACCTCCTGCAGGAGTGGAGCTGGGACTTCGCTCTCCTCTACAGATGAGACAGTGAAAGCATGAAAGTAATTAACACCAAAACTGACGAAAAGATTCAGCTCCTAGTCTTCCCTGATGGAGCTGTTTCCAGGCCTTTGCCGCAGCTCTGATTCTTCTGCTTTGCCGTCCTCACGTTCCTCCCTCCAGGTGTCAGATCTCGCTTGGAGAGCTGTAAGCCATTGCACAGCCTTGCCCAGCTGGCAAGCGTAGAGTCAGGATCCAGAGGCAGGTCTGTTTGTTTTTCAGACCAGCACATTTCCCGGCAGGGCTGTCCTGACTCTCTTCGCTTCGGCGATGCACGTGTCCAAAACATGCACAGGCCTCACTGAGTCCCTCGTTGCCGAAATCCCGGGGAGGATGCTGAGGCCAGGGCATACCGAGCTGGATTCCGATCGTGTTTTCCGTCTCCTGCAGTTGTGGGTGTGTAGAGTGATGGTTCTGGGGAAGGCCTTGTGTCCTCTATAAAGAAGGCTTGGGAGGTTGGGTGCACACATTTGGGTGGGACAGGAGAGGCTGGCCCATTGTCAAGACATTCGATGGGAGTGTGGTGTTGAGGCTTCTAACTTTTAGTTACTAGGACAGTGCTGTGGACACTTCACTCTGTGAACTCAAAGCTTAGCTAAGGCTCCCGAATAGGCCCATGACTCGGCTTGCCCTTCTG
This sequence comes from Camelus ferus, assembly GCF_009834535.1. NCBI lineage: Eukaryota > Metazoa > Chordata > Mammalia > Artiodactyla > Camelidae > Camelus > Camelus ferus. The sequence goes on from NC_045711.1 coordinate 26,917,325, forward strand.
ATGTTGTACTGATGTGGAAATTGGAGGGAGCTGTCCGATGCTGTACCGTCATCACCTCCACATGGGATAAAGACCAGGCGAGAAATCATTGCCCTGTCTGAGCTACACTTGTATCAGCCACTATATACTCTGTCCTTCGCCCAAAGAACCTTTTAATTGACACGGTTGGGAGGGGAGAGAATGGAGCCTGTGTGACCCTGAGGTTGCAGGAGGTGGGTGGGAGTTGGAGCATGTCTCATTCATTGGACAAGGTGGACTGAACCTTGGATTTCTCCTCCCACTTGTCCTCTCTCCCTTCTTGGCTTAAACCCTGTGTCGGTTTTAAAGAAATGGACCAACTCCGCAGCTCTGTCTGCTTGGCCTGCAGTTGCATATCTGCTCTGATGTTGCTGGATTTAATTGGGGAAGAAAATTTCCATTTTCTACCCAAGAGGTCCAGTTTACTTTTGGCTTTCTTCTTGGAAGTGCAGAATTTGAGCTGCAAGCCCCATTGGCTTAAGCGAGACGACTTTTGTAAAGGGAGAATGTACCCTCTGATGTGCAAGACCGATATGGTGAATGACCAGCCCTGGGAGCCTCTGCTGGCCTGGGTGGGAGGGCAGGAGTGGGGCATGGGGGGAGGAGGCAACGAGTTAGCTCTTCCTTGAAATAAGCAATGAGCCTCTCTCAGCCCAGTCTTCCCTGTGACCTTTTTGCTGCTCTCTCCTCACATTAGCTGCCTCTTCTCCCTCTGTGACTTCCCCAGTGCAAGGTCAGTGACACTCACAAGTGCAGGGGGCACAGAACCCAATATTCGTGCCCAGTAACTGCCCAGCTTAGACTTGAACAAACTCACCAACTGCGTGCTAACTCTCTACTTTTGCAACGTTTTATTTTTCATCCAACCTTTCCCTTCCCTGAGCCCTCTCTCTCTGTCACTAACGACCTGTTACATTATGTACTGCCTGTACAATATGATATATTATTTCACATGCATGGATCTGTTTTCTTCAATAAAATCAGAGGTGTGCATTCTCTGATTGCACAGCACCCTGCCTGCTGTCAGCCCCAGTGAAGACCATGTGTACTTGGTGCCCTGACAGCTCCAAGGCCCATGCAGGTCCCCCATTTTGCTGCCCGGTCCATGGATTCTGGCTGGATTATCCCAACATATTCCACTGGAAAAACAGCTACATGTCTTGCTTTCAGAAGATGTTTCTGGTCTTTGTTGGGATTGGTCCCGAGCACTGTACGTTTCTCTCCCTTGTGCCTTAAAATGGGGCTCAGCTAAGAGCCCTGGTGCTTGCCCAGCTGCAGCCCCCTGATCTGCCTTGTGGTTTGGGGAAAGTTTTGCCACATCTCCAGGACTCGGTTTCCTTCCTGCGTACCTTAGACCAGGTGCCTCCTTGATTACTTTCAGCGCCTGATTGTTCCCAGTGGCCACACCACTGCCAGCTGCCCGCGCAGCACTGCTCAGCTTCATGCAGAAGTGCTCAACCAAACATAAATGAAATCAAAGCTTACACCGGCTTGCGGGGCAATCTTCATGAAACGTCATTTGTGATATTTTGGGTGTCTTCTGAAATCTGTTAGGGTGACCTTGTGCCCAGACAAGCGACCTGAAGAGTAAATGGCCCTCCTTACCCTGTGGATGGAGAGAGTTTTATTTATTTAAGGGCCTTTAGGCACTCTGCCTCCCCCTTTCCAGAGTGGACATTTGGACTCAAACTGCCTTCAAAGGATTGAGCTTTTAGGACAGTGCAATGGAGGCCCTTCCCTTGAGGTAGAAATGAGACTCTCCCCCGCTGGCTGGTGGGTTCACAGCCTGGCTTTGGGAGGCAGACTGGGAGCTGCAAAGCAGATGGTGATTGCAGCAGACTTCTGCTCTGGGGGGCCCACATCTGCTTTGCAGTGGCTTTTGAGGTTGAGAGCCTTGTTACAACCTGAATTGTTCTGGGGGGTGCGAAGTCCTCCCCACGCCCCTTCTCCTTCCCGCCCTAACCTCCCTCCCTTCCTCATAGGGAAAAAAATGAAAGTCCTTCCGTCCTTTCAGCATCTGTGTCTTTAAGAATCCCCTCCATTGTAGCCCCGGACAGAGACCCTTCTGTGAGAATCTGTTGGAGGCCTGTCCTCGGTGACACCCCGCCCCCCGTATTAAAAGACCATCGGAACAAGCTCCCCATTCTCCTCTGGAGAGGGTCCCTCTGTCCCAGGCCAAGCGACTCTTAAGGGAGCGCTCACCCTGGGACACTCAGTTTACAAAGCCTGCTGGAGTGTCAGATAAACTCACTGGGCCCCGCAGAGGAGAGAGGGACAAAACCCCCTTTATTTTCACCCTCATGGGGGGACCAGCAGAGACTCTGTGCTGGAGGGCGGGGGCCTGAGGAACCCAGGAGGGGCCTGCAGCGGGCCTGGTGCCAGAGGTTGAAGGGCTATTGCCTTATCATTTTATTTTTTGGGGAAATCTCAGCATGGGGCACCTGGCTGTCACTCTGCTGGAATTACCTCCCCTCTCGTCCCGAAATCCTGAGGAGCTCTTTGGCAAGTTTGTCTTGGTTTGCCAGGGAGAAATCCCTTGTTTCTTTCAATTATCTATTTGGATTTAAAAAGAAAAATAAACCCCAAACGAAAAAAACCTCATGCAGTTGGTGGGCCAGACCCCAGCTGTGCGTGTGGATGTTCATTTTAGAAGATGCTCTGTCTGAGGGTCTCTGGATACTTTTGGCCACTGGGGTGTGTGTGTCGATGTGCACACCCCGTCTTGGGGCGTAAATGTGTGTGCTCTGTCGTGTGCATCCCATCTGGGCATGTGTGGGTGTGCGCTCCCCCCTAGGTGACTGTAGCCGTGTCTGGCGTGGCCTTTCCTTTAATATTTGGCAGAGAACTTCCCACTCAGTCATGTAAATGAGAACTTTCCACGATCAGCTGTTCACAGGTGGTGTGTGGAACACTGGCTAAACCCCGTGCATGTGTCTCGATGTCTCAGTCCTTATGGCATCCTCCAGACCTGGAATGCTCGGCTCAGGGGAGGAAGGTGCCTCCCCTGATGTCACCTGGAAGGCCACAGCAGAACCGAGGGCACTGCCAGGCCCTTGCCTTCCGGCACTGGCTGTGGTCTGGGTCTCGCCTGCTCCTTCCCCGCCTTGCTCCAGCCCCTTCGCCCTGGCACTGGCTGGGACTCTGCCACTTTGGTGCTGGAGAGCAAGGCTGCGTGTAATAGACTGTCCCACATCCCTCGTACCGTGTGTCCTTGGAGGGCTCTGCACCCATGTGCACCTGCTCCGGGGTGGCAAGTGGCCGAGGGGCTGGAGCCCCTGGGTTCAGTTGGCGCTGGGAGTCGGGGGTGCCTGGCTATTTTGGCAAACGAGCAGATTGGGGAACTTTGCTGGAGCTGTGGCCAAGGAAAAGCCTTCTCCTCTACCGTCTTAAAGAGAGGAACCCTGACCCAGCCCCCAGCCCCAAATCCATGACCCTCTCCCCTCATTTTCTTTTCTCAGGAAGGAGTGCCGGGCCCTGGGGGTTGACCTGTGTGTGTGAGTCAGCGGGTGCCCGAGGTGCCTGTGTTCACCGTGCGGCCTCCGCTTCCTCCCCCTCCAGGAAGCAGTGAGCAGCCTGGAGCAGGCGGGATAGGGCTGCAGTGGCGGCAATCAAGGCCGTCCCAGCCAGGCTCTGTGGCCCAGTTCAGAGTCCATGCTCACATTCCACAGCCGCCAGGGTGGTCAGAAGTCCAGGGGCAGGAGGCTGAGCCCACCTGCCACCCCGGGCCTGCCTAGACTGTGAACTGGGAGGACGAGGGCCACCCCCAAACCTCTGGGCACTGGTAGAGGAAAGACCCTGGTGAGAACTTGACCTCTTGCAGACGGCAGAAGCCCCAGGCTCTGCAGACATACGTCCTGCCCGAGGAGGGGCCGGTCTCAGAAGGAGCCCTGCCCTGTGAGCAGGTGCTGGGCAACAGGGTCGGGGAGGGTGGTTGGGGGAACTCGGGATGAGCTGAAGGGGGCCGTGCGGGAGATAAGCTGTGCTCCGTTCCACGGGTATCTGGGTTCACGGGCACCAGTGACCACATACAGGACAGCGAGCTGGGTGGGAGGGCGGAGCAAAAGAGAGGAGAGAAAGTTCCTGTCTTGGATGGGGAGGCAGGAAGGGGGATGATGATGGGAATGAGGATGGTGACTGGACACAGGGAAACAGTGGCCGCCCCATCTTGGACAGTCGGAGGGCGAGTCCCCACATCCTTGGTATGATCCTGGACCAGTCTTCCAGAACTAGACCAAGAAGATGAGAATTACTGGCCTGAAGCCCCTGCCAATCTTCAGGGACACTTACACCACAACGGCCACGCCCACCAGGAGGAGTCAGGCGGCCAGAGGGTGTGGATTCGGTTCCCACTCCACCCCTCTGTCCCTCCTGGCAGGGTGGCTGCCATGACAGGTGTGCTCTGGTCATTTCTTTCCTGTTACCAGGCTGTGAACCCTATCCCATACTGGACCTTCTCGGCACATTCTACAGAGGTTTGGGTTTCACCAGTCTCCAGCCTGGCGACACAGAGGAGGAGGGCGAGATTGCCACGGACCCCGGTTTGAAGGATCTGGGTCTCAGTGCTAGCGCATTACTTCCCGGATGCCTGATCTTGGGCACGTGTCTCTGCTGCTCTGTGCCTCCATCTGTGTCATAGGCAGAACACCGGGGTGAGCGCTGAAGATCTGGCCAGCTCTCTACATAGAGCAGTCGTGTTTAATGACGTGCCTGCGCATGGCTCTCTGAGCGTGTCTGGGTCTGTCTGTGGGCTCTCGTGCCTCCTCCTTCTTCATTTTCATCTCCCTGGGGCTCCCCGGGGCTCACGTTGCTCCTGCCCCAGGTGGTCTGTCCTCCCTCCCTCCACGCCGCCCAGGGGAGGCCTTTGTACTGGCAACAGTGAGGACGCGAGAGCCCGTTGGCCTGCCTGGCCTTAGTGAGGGCAGGGAGGGCAGGCAGAGCCGGGCTGGGATGGGAAGTCAGGGTGCCCATCTCCTGGGTGGTTGATTTCTCCCGATGGGGAGGGGTCGGGCATGCTGACGGCGAGGCCAGGGCTTGGAGCAGTTGGCTGCAGAGTTAGGGCGGCTGCTGTCTCCTTCTGGCTTCTTTCATCCCTGAGGAAAGCTGGAGGCTCTGGACAATCCGTGTGTGAGACTGTTTGGGTGGAGGACATGTGTCTCGCCTTTCGGCTTCTTGCTTGAGCACACCGGCACAGTCTGCATTCAAACAGCCCAGAAGCCTCCCTAATTGATGGTCACCCTTCCTGGAGGGCCAACAATCCCCTCCCGGAGTGCGCCTGACCCACCTCTTCAAGCTGACGCGTGGGGAAAGAGTCAGTCTGTGCTAGGCGGAGTCCTGTCCTGTCTCTTTCATCGTTGGCTTTGTCAAGGGGCCAGGAGGAGCCTTTTTGATGAAAGACCTGTTTTGGAAAACTGAGCATCCCCCTGCTTCAGCGACGGCCTGGTTGCCACCTCCCCACATGCCCTTCAATTCCGGGCCTGAGCTGGAGGGAGGGTGGGGCCGGATCACTGATGCTGCCTCTCTCTGGACCAAACCTTCACCTGATAACACGCGGTGGGAGGGGGCACCATTAGCACAAGCCGGTTCCTCTCTCCGCTTGACATAAGCCTCCTGTTCTCTGGTTGGGGGCGGGCGGCCCATAGCACAAGGGAGACTTCAGACGGGACGGGGGAGCTGGGCGGGCTAGCGGGGTTAGTGGCAGGAGGTGGGGGAGTGCTGTCATTTATTAGGTCTATGGAAACAATACGGGGTTTGTCTCTGGGGTGCGGTGGTGCCTGGGGAGGCGAGCCAAGATGGGCCCAAGCCGAAGGAAAACAAGTGCAGGTCTGATGGAAATGTGGTGACCCCGAGGAGCAGGGAGAAAAGCACCTTTGTTTTGGGAGGTCAGGGCGCGTGGGACTGGGGCAGGGAGAGGGCGTGGGGGAGGGCTCGTGGCGGGTGAGGGGGAATCGCAGCGTCTGTCCTGCGAGCCTGGGCCCCTCACGGGGGCTTCGGAGTCCAGGACCCAAGCTTGGTGGAGGCTCCCGGGTGGCTGGTCTCAGGGCCTCGGATTCTGGGGCAGGTTTGGGGGAACCGCTTCCTTGTCAGTTCTGCTCATCGTTGGTGGCCCGAGAGAAGCTACCCTGGGGTGTGGGAGGGAGGATGGATGGAGGCATCTGCCTTGGTGCGGGGCTCCCGGTGGGCGACAGTTTTGCTTGCAATTTAGCAGGGTGGGTGATCTTCCACTGGGGCAGAGAAGTCCCCAGAACCCGGAGGGACGCCCTAGGGGATGTGGGGAGAAGGGCACCCCGCTGGCTTCACTGTGCAGATGGCGACCTTGGGTGTCTGGGGGCAGCAGACGGACCTTCCAAGGCCACCCCCTGAGCACCTCCCACGATTTCATCTTTCCACAGACACCCCTGCTGACCCCATAGACACGTATCCCAAACCCAGTGACTCACTTAGGCTTCTAACTAATGGGTTATTTGCTTGGTAACCAGAGGGGCTCATAGGCCCCTAAGTGGCCCCCCTTCTCTCTCTGGCAGAAACACTGCCCTCTCTGGGATGACCCAGCGCTCCTTGGCCCTTGTTCACGCCATGGGTGCCTGTGGGGCCCCATCAGGTGCAGCTGCCCCCGGAGACGGACAGGGGTCTGGTTCCCAGGCCTGCAGCCTGGACTGCCCGTAAGAAGCTCGTGCTGGGGGAACTTGGATGTGGCCACCACCTCCCCGTGGGAGCGGGATGGGGAATCCTGGTGCGGGCTGTGGACGCTCGGCTCTGACAGACTCCACGCCGGGGCCAGCGGAATCCCCCTGGGACAGCCCAGGGGCCTGGTTAACCCCCCTCATGCCGCTTCTGACAGGAGAGAGGGACAGACGTGATCTGAGAGAGCAGCTGTGCGGTGTAAAGGCTGCCGTGAGCTCGGCTCCCTTTGAGAGTTCATAATGAGCCCTGACGGTAGTAGCTCATGATAGCAATTGCTCATACAATGGCCGTTCTGTGTGCCAGACACCAGTCAGTCTAAGGCAGACACTCACCCGTGCACGCACACATGTGCATGTTCAGACACACATACACACATACTCATTTATGCCTCAAATGACCTTATGGAGTCAGCATTACTGCTGTCCCTATTTTACACACAAGGACACGGAGGCACAGAGATGGCAATTAACTTATCAAAAATCACACAGCTATTAAGGGGTACCGCCTGGCCCCAAACCCAAGCCCTCAGGTTCCAGGGGTAGTGCTCCGAGCACCAGGTGATGATGTCACCAGGGACCTGGACAGGCGTTGCGTGGTCCACCCTCCCGATGGCCCTGCGAGGGCTGTCCTTTATCCTCCTTTCCCAGTGGCAGAGCCTGAGGTCACAGAGGTCACTCGACTCAGGGTCACCCACTTGGCAGCCCAGCTCGGTCTCCTCTAGAGGCTGGGGTTCCCTCCCAAAGTCAAAAGGGGTCCCTGCTCCTTGTTGGCACGTTGTCTTGGGGGAGTGTTTGCCTCTTTAAAGTTGTATCTTTTGCGTTTGAGGGAGACCCTGAAGGAGGTGGCAGGGGAGGGGGCTTGGCCCTTTCCCTGGCTTGGTGGGGGGCCGTCTCGCTGTTTGTCTCCTCCCGCTCCCTCCCCAGCTGGCCCTGCGGCTCTGGCTGCCCGCAAGCCTGGACTCCTGGGCCGGGCACACCGGCCGGTGCGATTTTCCTTTTCTTTCTCTCACCTTTGGTCCGCCCTCATTTTTCATCTTTGATGACACACCGGGCTCATGAGGACGGCCGCGTAGCTGAGACAGACACCAAGTGGGACCAGTTTCCTCCCCGAAGGAAATGGCTCTTGTCTTCCCCATAACTGTTTGGGGTCGGGGCTGCCTCTGTTGTTTGTCAGGGGATCTGGACCCGAGGAGGAGGTCCTGCCCGGGACTGGCACCCCAACTGAGGAGTCCGGGGTTCCTGGGGGAGAAAGGGAGGCTCACAGAGGCAGTATTCTTGCAAGCCGGTCCCTTCCCGGCTCCTCCACATCCAGCCCTCACTCCGCTGTAACTCAGCCTGTTCTCCTGCACAAACAGGCGCCTGATGGTACCTGAGCACCTGCTGGGAGCCGGGCCCTGCCACATTCTTTACAACTTCTCCTTCCTCCTGACACAAACGTTGGGAGGAGTTACTGATGTGGCTTGAGAGTGTGTGCTCAGCATCCCAGCTCGGTCGGATTTTAAAGGATTTTAAACCGACCTTCCTGCCTCTGGCCCCTGCTGGCCCCGCCCCAGCTCCCCCACCCCCAGCAACCCCTCCCCTCCACGACAAGCCCCCTCGACCTTTGGACTTTGCAGCACTGACTTTTTAGATCCTGGTGATGAGGTTTTGTCCTCAACGACCTTGAGCTGCTTTTTAAGTGTATCGGCAAGGTGGATTCAAACACCTTTGAAAATAGCACCTTTCCTATTACTTTTGTATTCCCTAAAGCGCCCAGCATAGTGCCAGACACGCTGCTTGGCTCTCTTTAAGTACCTGTTCAATGAAAAGAAAAAACACTAAATGTGTCATTTGAGTGCTTGGGACGTGCGCGTGCTGGTGAGATGACACGTGCAGGTGAGTATTATGAGCGCCGTCTTACAGATGAGAAACCTGAGGCTCGGCGAAGCTGTGACTCGTGCCCAGGATCAAACAGCTGGTCAAGGACTCAACCTGTTGGACCCTGAAGCCCCTAGTTTCTCCAGCCTACTGTCAGCTGGGGCTGCAGCACCAGAGTGAGGGGGCAAGGGACATTCTTGGTGAGGCTCATTGGTAACAAGTGATGGGTTTGAAACGATGGCTTGATTCTTTTCCTTCTGAGCTGCCTGCCTGGCCACCAGCTTTTTATTTTAAACCAGCTTTCCTGAGGGACACTTTGCATGCTCTAAAAGTCATGTATTATAAACGTACAACCCAGTGAATTTTAGTAAATGTGTCAAGTTGTGGGACCATCACCACAGATGCAGTTTTAGAACATTTCCATCAGCCCCCAAAGGTTTCCTCGTGCCTGTTGGAGGCACATGCACGGCCGGCCCCAGGCTGCTGCTGGTCTGCTCCGTAAACCTGCTGCTTCTTGACATTTTCTGTGCATGGAATGATACAACATCTGTAGTCTTTTGCATCTGGCTTCCTTCATTTCATAAGTGGCCACCACTGACTTTTCATTGAGTCCGGCATGTATGTTGAAACTTCAGTACGTGGCAGTGAATGGGTTAACCACGGGTGGCTGAGGTGGAGCTGGGGTGGGGTGGGGTAGGGTGGGGTCTGCACCTGCGGGTCTGAGAAGTGTCTGGTCTTCAGTGCTTCCTGCCCGGGCTCCTCATCCTTGTGTCCCACCTTGCCAGCCAGCTTTAATGCACCTGGCTTCTTCCTTCCGCCTGTTGTGACTTAATTAAGTTGTAATGACAGACGGAGAAGGCCTGTTTCCTAGCAATTAAAGTAAGTGGAAGATTGGAACTTGGTCCAGCCCTCCTCCCAGCCAAGAAGGACTTGACCTTCCCATCTCATTGTTCCCGTTCCCCGCAAAGGGGGTCTTGGAGGATGTTGGCAAATCCGTCCCCTCTCCCAGGCTCCCCACGCTGCTGCTTTTTCTCTTCCCCAGCTGATTGTCTAAAAGGCAAAAATGCCCATTTAATTTCATTTCCAGGCCCCTTCCCTCCTATCACCTCAACCCCAATCCCGGAAGACGGGGAGGGGAAGGAGTCACTTATTCAGTCAGCAAACACGTCTCGGCTGTCTGGCACGGGCAGGGGGGGAGGAGGTGACGCAGACCTTCAGAGCTCACAGCCAGAGTTGGAAGAGAGGGTGTGAAATGAACAGCCGAAGGCAGGGAGTGATTAAGGGCAGAAGGAGCAAGACCACCGGCTCGCAGGTCAGCTGCTTTGAATTGTCAGGAAGGAGGGGCACGTGGAAACCTGAGGGCTAGGTTGTGGGGTGGGAACAGGGCTTCTTTGGAAGAGGGGATGGCGGTGCAGGTGGAAGACTACACGGGACTTGCTGGAGGCAGAGGGGTGCATGTGTCACTGGCGGGGATGTGCCACGGCGTGGCTGGAGGAGCTGGCAGGCTCTGCTCTGAGACAGGCAGCCCACAGAGCTCCCATTAGCAGGCTGCGGGGCTGTGGCCACTCCTGACCTGCAGTCCGAGGTGGGAGAAACGCGATGGGAGACGCTGACTCCCCACTCTGGATGAACTTGACCCTGGGCTGGGGGCAAGCGCGCTGGACGCCTGGACACACGTCAGTGCTCTTCTCTGCTGCCATCTGGGAGCTTCTCTTTCTACTTTACCCACTGTTTAAACCCTATTTGTTATTCAAAACAACTTTGTATTTTAAAAAACCCTAACTAGAATTCTGCCTCCCCATCATGTGTTGGCATTTTTGGTGGGCTTCGCAGTCATGATCTCAGAGCACATGGTTTAATTCTCACTTTACCCTTAATCTTTTGTTTGTTTTCTCCCCCACATTCTTATGTTCCCTGTCTTTGCATTTTGTTGTAATGCCTGTGCAGTATTCTGCAAAACTAACATCACAATTTGTTTAATGTAACTATGAAGTAGTAGTAGATCGCTGACTTTTTATTTTGTTTAATTTTATTGAAGTAGAGTTGATTTACAACGTTTGTTAGTTTCTGGTGTACAGCATAGTGACTCAGTTATACAGATACACTTTTTCATATTCTTTTTCATTATAGGTTATTATAAGCTGTTGAATATAGTTCCCTGTGCTATACAGTAGGACCTTGTTGTTTATCTATTTTATATACAGTAGTTTGTATCTGTTAATCCCAAGCTCCTAACTTGTCCCTTCTTCCAGCCTCTTTCCTCTTTGGTAACCGTAAGTTTGTTTTCTATGTATGTGAGTCTTTTGTGTCATTTTTTAGGTTCCACATGTAAGTGATATCATATGATATTTATCTTTCTCTGTCTGACTTACTTCACTAAGTATGATCATCTCTATCTAGGTCCATCCATGTTGCTGCAAATGGCATGATTTCATTCTTTTTTATGGCTGAATAGTATTCCATTATATCTGTATCTATATCTATTATCTATATGTATCTCACATCTTCTTTATCCAGTCTAGATCACTGACTTTTATATGTAAATGATGCTATGAAACTTTTTTTCCTCTATTTTACTTTTTGGCTAAACTGGATGTTTCAATAATGGGGTGCAAGCTGCTGGCATATTCCTGGCCTCTGGGTTCTCCTTTTCTTCCCCTCTCAAACTTCACATTCTGGAAATATCTGGAGATTCTTCAGTTTTGTTCTTGCACCTGCTTGCCATCCCGCCACAGCTTAAGGACTGATTGTCAATCAGGGGTGGGTTTCCAGGCTGTGGTGGAGTGGAGAATTCTTGAAGGATGCTCAAAGGGGGCACCTGAGTCTCCAGGCTTGCTCTGTGTCCCTGGGGGATCCTCTGTCCAGGTTGTCTTGGCCCCCACTGCCGCATGGGCCTACCCCTCCTCTGTCTTCCTTCATCCACTTCCTAGAAGGACCAGAGGGCTCAGGAGAGGTGGACAGAAGGGAGCCACCTGCCCTGGGATTCCTTCCAGGCGCTGAGAAGTCACCCTGCCCCACTCAGGAGCTCTCGGTCTTAAGGGAACGCCCCTTGAAAGAGAAAAGCTGACTATGCTGTCTGGGTGGATGGCCTGACCACAAGTGCCACCGATTGCCCGGACTTGAGAATGGCTAAGTGACACTGCAGAGTGTGTGTCCCTGTGTGTGTGTGTGTATGCACGTGTGCATGTATACACGCACACACGTGTGTGTGTGCTGGGGGCGGCCAACTTTTAGTCCAAGAGAGCTCTTCTAACTAGTTACTTCCATAAAAGGAGGGAAGGGGATGGGCAGTGTCGGAAGGTAAATGTCATAACCGACTGGTGCTGAGGCTTGTTTATTATTCATTCTCACGGCGGCCATGACATTAAAACAATGTCAGAAAATCTGGACACTGGACATTGCCTTGGAGATGGACTATGTCGGATGCCTCCCTGAAGCTCCTGCCTGGAGCCCATGTCACATGGGAATGGGTACCCAGAGTGTGCCTTCTGTCCTGTTCTTCTTTCATTTTCATAATGAGGGTGGTTTTCCTGTGCCTCAGCATTGATGATGGTTCTCTGAGACATAAGGGCCAGTGAGTCAATGGACCATTGTTTTCTCACCACGTCCCCGTGGCGGGGCTGTTGGGTTTCCGTTTTCACCACCAGGCTGCCATAAACTTCTCTTTCCTTTTGTGCCTTTGTTTTCTTTTTTAGTCATAGAACCATCTGAAGTGACTTGAGACTCTGATCTGGCCATTATAGCCCTTTTCAGTTTCCTTGAAACTCCAGTGAGGTTGGGGGACGGGAGCAAAAATGGGCCCCCCATTCCTGGTTCTCACCTCCAGGTGTTCACTGGGGTGGTGGCCACAGAAGCCCTGGGTGCTTGATTAGCTGAGGCTGTGGAGGTCTTAGCCTGCTCCTCTTCCTCTGGGCCTTATGCTCTGCCTCTCCCCATCCTCCTCCACTTCAAACAAAAGCTCCTTCTGTTGGTGGGAATGTAGTTTGGTGCAGCCACTATGGAGGATCCTTAAAAAACTAAAAATAGACTTATGATCTGGCACTCCCACTCCTGGGCATATATCCACAGGAAATTCAATTCGAAAAGATACATGCACCCCAATGTTCATAGCAGCACAATTTGCAGTAGCCAAGACACGGAAGCAAACTGTCCATTAGCAGATGACTGGATAAAGAAGATGTGGTATGTATATACAATGGAATACTACTCCGCCCTGAAAAGAATGAAAATAATGCTATTTGCAGCAACATGAAAGGACCTAGAGATCATCATATTAAGTGAAGTAAATCAGACAGAGAAAGACAAATGCCATTTGATATCACTAACATGTGGAATCTAAAATATGATACAAATGAACTTACTTACAAAACAGAAACAGACTCACGGACATAGGAAACAAATTTATGGTTACCAAAGGGGAAAGAGAGGGGAGGGATAAATTAGGAGCTTGGGATTAGCAGGTACACACTTCTATATGTAAAATAGATAAACAACAAAAACCTACTGTATAGCACAGGGAACTATATTCAATATCTTGTAATCACCTATAATGGAAAAGAGTCTGAAAAAGAATATATATATGTATAACTGAATCACTTTTGCTGCACACCTGAAACTAACACATTATAAATCAACTATATACTTCAATTAAAAAAAATGGAACAACAACAAAAAAGCTCCCCCATTTTTGGAAGGGTCTCTGTGCTTTTTGGGCACTGCAGGATGCGTCCAGAGGGGCCGTGGTCTCCAGACTTACCCCCTCCGGCATCTCCCATCTCTCAGCCCCCTCTTCCCTCCCTCCTCCTGTTCCCTCCCACCTTCCCCTTTGTGACTTTGTTTTCCCAGGACACATGGCGAATTTCTTCCCTTCTTCATGGATGAGGGGGGACGGGAAGCCTGGCCAGTGTTTGCCAGAGTGTTGGGTGAAATGGGTTCACGGTTGAGATGGGGAGACCCAGCTGGCCTTAATGCTTCTAGAATCTCCTAATCTGCGTGCTGACTCGGTCCTCGACTCCCTGGGGCCCTGCATCATGGGACAGAGGGGAGGATATGAGAACAGAAGCCAAAGAGCATGGGACTGCCCCCCCCCCCCCCGTCCTCAGTGTGTACATCATTGAGGGTGGTAGCCAGGAAAAGGACTCTCTTGCATCTTCTCCAAGCATGGGCTCTGCTGAGCCTTGTTCTAGGAATTAGATGGCTGACTTAGGATATAGTTCTCTGCCCAAAGCAAACCTCATTTCCAGACCCGCTTCTCCCGGCATTTGGGTTCATGCATCGTGCGGGCACAGGGCTAAGATTAGGGGCTTACCGCCTCCCAGGAGTGATGGTCTGTCTGGACTGGCTTGGCCTGTGTACGTAACCAAACATTTCAGGGCAGTGTGGGATGAGGGCCACCATAGTGGGCCAGGTAGGATTTCCCGGCTGCTCTGGGCTGGCATGAAGGTGGCATTCATGCAGGGGCGATGCATCATTTGGGGCTTAACTGGGTTTCAACAGATTCACCCTTCTTGTGGACATCGGAAAGGTAGACGCTGTCATTCTCTGCCTGGAAGCCGTTTTGGGGGGATTGTTTTTTGACATTAAATATTTATTGGTAGAGGACAAAAGGGAGAAAGCCTAGCGAATTGGAGGCAGAGCATTTAATCTACATTTTTGATCCTAATGTGAAGTAGCTGCAAAAAAATTGGTGTCTGCCCCTGCTGTGCCCTTTCTGCAGGGCAGCCCTGGTCTGTTGTGGTGGAGCTGGGCTGGGTGACAGGGCGGCCACGCTCTGCCTGGGAAGCCACGGTCCCTGTCGGCCTTGGGGCAGAAAGATAGCCTGGGATGTCCTCTGCTCTCTGTGGCTTTGTGGCCAGATGCCTTGTCTCTTTCTTGCTTTTCCCGAGTTTCTCTGGGGCAGGACCCTGCTGGCTGGTGGATAGCCGCTGTGGCCAGACCAAGGGACTCGGGGGGCTGGGGGACAGGCTGGTCTCTCCTGCCTGCGTGTCTCTGGCCGGGAGGGGGGACATACATGCACACGTGCACACCCACCCGGCTCATCCCTGACTTATAGAGTGATACGGCCGCAGAGGTAACGTTAATAGTGTACAGCGCCAGGGTCGGGTGGTGGTTAGAGCTGGGGGAAGGCACAGGGCAGGTGGAGGGGCTCCAGACCCCCGAGGGGCGGCTTTTCCTTGTGTGGCTGGCAATGGGCCGAGCTCCGTGGGCCCCGCCCTGACCTTTGTCAGCAGGTTTATCCCCGCTCCGGGGCCGCTGAGGGCAGGACTCCTAAGAACGTTTACCTTTGGGGAGGTGCTACCCTTGAGTGAAAACCGCCCGGACTGAGTTAACCTTCCCTAAACTCGGCCACCGACCGGCCCAGACATCCAGCTGTAAAAGTCACTTTACTTTGCACGTGTGGGGCCCATTCCTGCCTCTGCAAGGTGGGCTGATGGAACCCCCTTACAGGGCGCTGGATGATGTGATGATGCGATGTAAACACGTGCGTCCGCGTGGGAGAAAATGTTCCGTAAAGCGATGTGCAGTGCGCATGCTCAGTGGCATCATCGTTAAAAAAAATCCTCGCAGCACGTGGCACACGGGGGCGCTTAATCCACGTGCAGACCCAGTGGCCTGGCTTGCAGCTCTGTGTGCCCCAGGGGCCTCATTACTGATGCCCTGGTAGACAGACATGGGCAGCTGGGAGCTTGGGGGGTGTGAGGCCGAAGAGGGCCTGCGTCTTGGCAGCATCTTGTAGCCTCCTGCAGCTCGGACCACGATGGGGTCTGAACCGGGCCTTTCTCTTATTGTGGAGTTTCCACCCCTGGCACTTGCCCAGGGCCACGGACCGGCCGGCCTGAGTCGTGGGCCGTGGTGCCCTCTAGTGTTCAGATAGGATTATTGCAGGCGCTTCTACAAAATCACCACCCTCAGATGGAGCCTGAAAAATGGAAAATCCAGCCTTACCTTTTCACCCTACTTGGACATTACTTTAAAAAAAAGTCACACGTCACGTCTGCAAAACATTAAACATATTTATACCTGGCTTTGTCACCAAAAGGCTTTAAGGCAACTTATTTAAAATTTTATTTTTGTAAGTAAAAAAAATGTAGGAAAAAATAAAGATAACGAAAAGTAAGATGAAGACGTGGACAAAGCTAGGATAAAATCTTCTAGGGTAAAATAAAATCTGCAGTCGCTATATGACTGCTAAGGATGGCACGGATATAGTCTAGGGTAGTCTAGAGCTTTCTAGATCAGGTCTGCCAATTCTCGCTAGTCCGTGTGCTGTGACTGGAGGGATGCCCGGGGACTCCGGGCTCCCCAGGAGAGCCGTGTGGCCGAGGCATCGTATCCCCACAGGAAATTCGGAACTTCAGGAAACTTCTCGGCTTGTACCTTGCCACGCCTTTCTGAAGATGCCTGTGGTGTAAGCACCAAGCCTGGAGCAGTGCGGTGACGGTCAGGTGTAGTGAAAGGACCCTCTCCAATATCCAGGGTGGTGGTTCCCCAGCCTGAGAACACCTGAGCCACCTGGGGGTTGTTAGAACCCAGACCCCTTGTCCCACCCCGGAGCGTCTGACTCAGTTCTTGGGCACGGCCGGAGAATTTGCATTTCTCAGAAACTCCCGCTGGTCTGGAAAGAACAGCTCTGTGCATCTTTCTGTCTCCCCTCCGTGATTCGTTGCTGGAATATTCACCGACGCGGTCTTGGAAGCCCCCAGCGTGCCGGCCCTGGGGGGCAGCTCTCCTATACGGGGGTAAAGCGGACGCCCCCTGCCCAGGTGGTGCTGACACACTTCTGTGAACATCGCAGGGCTTCTGGCGAAAGGAGAGCCTTGTCTCTGCTCTGCTCCAGCTCCACTATCTCCCGCCGTGGTCTGGTCCGCACATAAGTGACAAGAGTAACGAGGTCAGGTGTCAGAGTTGTTAACAGCCTGCAGTGTCTGAGCCTGGGATGGATTTTAAAGCAGTTGTTCCTAGACATCCACTTTGACCTTAAGAAACAAAACAACCCTCCAGTACAGCAGGGATAAAATGTTGCAGAGTTGCCAGTGGGACCTGCTGGAGTCCCCCTGGAGATGCTGGCTGCCTCACGTGCTCGCTGCGTGAGGAGGTGTGGCCAGCTGCGGTGGGCTTGGACGTGGGTTAGAGGTCACGCCGGAATCAAGCCTTCAGTCCTCAGCCTTGAGCTGACAGCCAGGCGCATGTCTGCTTGGGCTGCTGGAGTTGCCGCAGTGGACCATCTCCTCCTGGATGAAGGGATCCCAGTCTCTGGAGGGCTGGAGGGTTGAGGGGTGGGGTAGCTATTGAGTGGGCTCAGCCCTGCCCCTGACTCCGGGTGTTAGACCAGGAGAGTGCGGCCCACAGTTAAGCCAGTTGTCCAAGGTCACATACATAGTAAGGGATGATGCTGGGATTCAAGTCCAGGCAGTCAGGTTCTGGAGCTGGACCTCTTGAGGTTTAAAAGGTGGGGGACCAGAACCCCTGTCTGTGTTCCGTGTGGTGATTATTAGCATGTTTGTCGAGACAAGTCCTGCTAAGCCTGACTCTGGAGAGTGAATTTAAAGTCCACCCCAGCTGGGTGTGTGAACATGTGTGCTCGTGCGTGTGTGTCTAGGGGGAGCCCCCAGGTAAAGGGCTCAGAGCTATCTACCGGTTTCTGCTAGTGGCCAAGGAAGAGCAAATTTGGTTATTTCTGACAGGTGGACCTCCAAAATGATAAGGACACCCCTCCTTTCTACCTTTACGCAAGTCTTGGCCAAGACAAAAGCCCTGACTGGCTCGTGAGAAGCTTTGCTTCTGGGAATCTTAGGCAGAGAACGGTGTCTGAGCTAGGCAGAGGTGGTCTCCTGTGGTTGGCGAGGACGTATGTTGACATTGGTGGGGTCTGTCGCCACCTAGTGGTTCCTCTCTGCATCAGCTCTCAAAACAACATCTCACTTGGGCGGCTGGGACTGTGAAACCCATCTGACCGGGGCCCCCTTCCCAGAAAGGCACTGAAGGCTCTGCTAGGAAGGGGTGGTGGTCTTCTGTGGCCCCGGTCCAGGAAGGGGCAGCAGGGCTCGTGGAAGAGAGTGTGCGCTTTGGGGCGCGCCCTGGATCAGATGCACACCTGAAGGCTGTGTGACTTCGTCAGGGTCCTTACTTCCCCCCGTTGTCAGTTTCCCATGTGGAGGGAGGCTGATGCTCCGGGCGGTGTGGGAATCAGAGATAATAAAGCACCGGGGCACACAGTGGGTGTTCTGCTGACTTTCATGATGGGTCGTGAATCTGTCACCAACGGAACTGCACACAACTCTTCTGACCTATATCACCCGTAGGGGGTGGATGATGGTTTGGACCAATTATCCACCTACTGTATCAAGTTCAACTTGCAAAGTAAACTCTTCCTTCTGGAATAATTCTAGATTTGCCAAACAGTTGTGAAGTTAGTACAGAGAATTCCAGAGTACCCCTCACCTCATTTCTCCAATTGTGAACACCTTCCTTAACCCCATGTAGTTGTCAAAACTCAGCACTTGGCATGGTTGCAATGCTGTGAACTAAACTATGCATTGTATTTGCATGTCACTTTTTTTTCCCCCCACTAATAACCATTTCCTGTTCGGGGTCCAGCTGGAGTCTCACATGGCATTTAGTCTTGTCTGATCTTGACAGTTTTGGAGAGTACTGGTCATGTGTTTTGAAGAATGTCCTTCAATTTTGGTTTGTCTGATGTTTTCTCCTAACAGACTGGGGTCTGGGGGGTGGGGGGGAATTACCACCGAGATGAAGTAGTCTCACGTTGTTGGATCAGGGGCACGTGGTATCAGCACGATGTTGACCTTGGCCACTTGGATAAGGTGGTGGCTGCTGGGTTTCTCCACGGCAGGCTTCTGCTTTTCCCTTTGCATGCTCTGCTCATTAGAAGAGAGTTGCCAGGTTCGGCCCACACTCAGCGGTGACTGGGCTGCCGTCACCTGAAGGTTGGAGTGGGACAGGGCCAGCAGGGACCGGCCAGCTTTGCTGACCGGAATGAACTCGCTGTCCTGAAAAGCCTGCGTCCAAGCTGCCCTCTGGGTTCGATGGTTTGTGAGTTCGGGGGACTTCCCAGGGCTCAGCACAAGGCTGTCCTGGCAACTCTGACTGACTCCAGTGGACAATTAAAAAGCAAAATCAGCAAAAGGAAAAGAGGCATGCAGTGAGGTCTGGAGGAAACCGGGCGCAAGCTTCTAGAAGTCCGACGTGCTGCCCAGGATGGCTGCCAGGAGCCACATGTGGCCCGGGAGCGATTCAGGTGTGGCTCGTGGGAACCAAGATGCGCTCTCAGTGGAAAATGCACGCTGGGGTTCAAAGGCTTGATACGGAGAAAGCAACATAAAATCGCTCGTGAATAATTTTTGAAGTGTCAATTTTATGTTGAAGTGGTAAGATTTGAGATAGAGTAGGTTGAATAAACATTATTAAAATTAATTTCAGCCGTTCCTTTTTAGCTATTCAGTGTGGCTACTGGAATATTTAAAATCACTACTGGGGCCGGCATTTGACCCCGTGTGGTCAGGGTTGCCTTGTGTCAGGTGCTGTGCTCCGCCGTGTCATCTCCCCTGCCCCTTCTATACGCAAGAAAATGAAAGTGTGGAGACGCGATGCAACTTCATCCAGCTGTGGTGACGGGATAGTCAGAGCTAGATTTGTCCCCAGGGTATCTGATTCCTCTTGACCACTGTACTCTTTTGCCTTTTAAGATGTTAGTGCTCTCAGAACTCAGCACATAGCCTCTGAAACAAGAACTAAATACTACCGTTGTGGTGTTCAAATAGCACTATTATCTAGGTATATACGGGACACGCAGAGAATTGGTCCTGCACCTCAAGGGGCATCCTGGCAGGCTTCCAAGAGGAGGTGGCATTTGAACTGGGCTCTGAAGGGGATTGGTAGAGAAAGGGGTGGGCATTCCAGGTAGTGGGATTGCACATACACAGGCACAGAGTTGGGAGGATGCCTGGTGCCACGTTTGGGAAATACAGGTAGTTTGGGATGTCTGAGCCAGTCCTTCAGGGGGCTGTAGGGGAGGACGGGCAAGCACAAAGGGCGACAGGAGTCTGGCAACCCTGGGCTTTGTGGTGGCGTTGAACTTCATGCCGACGGCAAAGGGAAGACGCTGCAGAGTGGAGAAATAGCATGATCTGAGGTGGTTTGAGGAAGCTCACCCTCCTGGCGAGGAGGGTGGGTTGGGGGCAGCAGGGGGAGGCTGGTCAGGGGTCCGAGGATGAGATCAGGAGAACCTGGACACAAGTGGGAGAGGAAGGTGCGGCTTGAGGGAGCTCCGGGGTGTGGATCCAGGGAGATTTTTGGTGCGGTGGAGGGTGGATTCAAGACGGGTCCCAGACATCTTGTCTCCATGCTGAATAGTTAATGGTGCTGTTCAGAAATTGGCAGACAAAAAGGAGGAGGCAGGCTTGTGGGTGGTGGGAAGGGCACTTATAGACAGGGTGAGCTCCTGGGAGGGCCCCACAGGCGAGATGATTTTGTAGATGCTGGAGATAGTGATGTGATGGAGATTCCTTAAAAAACAAGAAATAAACTTACCCTATGATCCAGCAACCCCACTTCTGAGCATATATCTGGAGGGAACTCTGAGTCGAAAAGATACATGCACCCCAATGTTCAAAGCAGCACTATTTACAATAGCCAAGACATGGAAGCAACCTAAATGTCCATTGACAGAGACTGGATAAAGAAGTTGTGGTATATTTATACAATGGGATACTATTCAGCCATAAAAAAGGATAAAATAATGCCATTTGCAGCAACATGGATGGACCTGGAGATCATCATTCTAAGTGAAGTAAGCCAGAAAGAGAGAAAAATACCATATATCACTGATATGTTGAATCTTCAAAAAAGATACAAACGAACTTATATATAAAACAGAAACAGACTCACAGACATAGAAGACAAACTTATGGTTACAGGGAGGGGAGGGGGTGGGAAGGAATAAACTGGGAGTTAAAGATTTGAGGATACTAGCTACTGTATATAAAATTGATAAATAACAAGGTCCTACTGTATAACACAGGGAACTATATTCAATATCTTGTAGTAACCTGTAAGGAAAAAGAATAGGAAAACGAATATGTATCTGTATATGTATGACTGAAACATTATGCTGTACACCAGAAATTGACACAACATTGTATCTGACTATACTTCAATAAAAAAAAATGAAGAAAAAATAGTAAGCTGGTGCTCAGGACAGAGAGGTGGACTGGAACTCAGGGCTGACAGTGGCTCTCAGCAATCAAGAGCCCTACTACATGTTGGGCATCCTACTAAGCACACTACATATATTATCTCACTTAATCTTTCAGATAACTTATGCCATATCATCCTAATTACACAGAAGAGACAGTGAGCTCAGAGAGGGTGACAAGTCTGCTGATGGTCACACAGCTCTTAACCAGGGGTCTGGGGTGAAACCTCAAGTTTGGCTGTCTCTGTGGTCACCCTGTTTCCTCTGTCCATGCTCACCAGGACATTTTGGGAACCGCTGACAGAGATTCTATCAATGAGGAGCACAGAGAAAGAGTGGCCGGGCGGGGGGGGGGGGGGCAGCAAGAGGAGAGTTGGGAGCATGTAGTGTCCAGCATGCTAGAAGAGCTTCCGGAAGCGGAGGTGTCAGGGCTGCCCGTTCCTCCAGGAGGGAAGGGCTGCAAAGCACTCGTATTTGGAAGTTGGGGTGTCATTCGCTGACCTTGAGTCAGTGCAGTTTCAGGGATGAGCTGGGCGTGGATGTCAGTTGTAGAAGCCAGAGCAGTGGGTGAAGGCTAGGATTCAGGAAAGCCACTGCAGGGAAGGTGGGAGAGAGTAGAGTAGAGATAATGAAGCCACCACCCTCACCTCCATGGGCCCTCCACACCCCATCCAGACTGTTTATTTAAACTCTCATATATTTAGATCCTCATTATTTTTCTTAAAGAAGCAGCCCCTCCCTCTAGAAAAATGTATAAGTTTCAAGTCCCACAAAACCTGGATCTGTTCTTGGGAGGGGGAGCCGGGTGGAAAGATGGAATTGAGCAGGCAGTGAGCAAAGGAGTAGGCTCCGGGCTCTGAGATCCAGGCCTGGCTTTGCCATTTGCCAGCTGCTGACCTGGGCAAGTTATTAAACCTCTGGGTACTTCCCTTTCCTTTTCTGTAAAACAAAAATCATAAAAGCACCCGTCGTCTAAAGGGTTGCAAAGATTAAATAAGATGATGTGTGTAAAGTGATTTGCCCAGTGCCTTTGCTATGATTCCCTGTTATATAATATTCTTTTTAATGTGTGAACTCCTGGCTGGTGTTCTAAGGATTTTTCCCCCTATGCCGCGGTCCTCCAGTGGTCTGTGAATGGATATCCCATGTTCTTGAGTTCATGACTCCATAACTCCATACTTTGTTTCTGAGGACCAGATTCTGTCCCAGGAGGCACCTGGAGTCACGCGCTACGTTCCAGGGGAGACGGACTCTAGGTTTGCAGACCTTGCAGAGCTGAGGGCTGTGAGCTAAGCCCAGACTCTCTGGGGACACAAGTACCAGTGGCCCAGCTCACAAGCCTGGGGCTGAATTCCTGATGCATTGCGGTGTGAGCCTCCGGGCAGCTCTTGAGGATGGGATCGCTGTTCTGCTGTCCGTCAGATCTTCCCTTTCCTCTGGCCCTGCTCTTTTTGGGAAACAGATCTTTCTCACTTGGAGTAAGTTGCTGGAGGGGAGGGTGGGTCCGGAATTGCAAAAGCAGCCCCTGAGCGTCCTCTAGGGCAGCCGGTTCCAGACCAGACCTGGGTTGTGTATCTGGCCTGGACAGCTGGTGTCCGTCTGCAGGCTCCTGCCTCAGGGCCAGGAGTGACAGCTTGGCGGCCCGGGCCCTGCGCCAGACCCTCCCCCAGGGCCAGTTGAGGCTGAGACTTCCCCGAGTCCGTCGCGGCTGTTCTCCGAGCGGCCGCTTGATGGCGCTGTGGCTCCACCGGACGCGGGCGGTGCGTCTGCTGCAGCCTCGGGGCAGTCCTGCCCGTCACCCCAGGCGCCTGGCTCTGCCTGGCGTGTGGGGGCGCGCACCCCCTCCCTCCCCTCCGGCCAATTTTCCCGGGAGCACAAAGCCACTGCTCAGAGCCCAGGGCCTCCCCGCTGACTACCCCCGGTGGAAGAAGCTTGGGTCTTCGGCGTTTTCCCTCCTGGGCCTGGCAATACAGAGGATCCTTCCCACCGACTTTATTCTTCTTAAACCATGTTTCTTTCTTTTTTTTCTTGTTTTTATTTGTTTATTTGACTGCACCACGTTTCTGCCGTCTTACCAATAGCTGTTTACCAGGTCAGTTACCCCAGGCCCAGGGTGTGCTGAAGCCATGCAGTTTAATTTTAATCTCTACTCTGATTCTGGGGCAAAATTCAAGGGCGAAATGGCCCAGCTAGTCTGTTTCCTCTTTTTAAGCTTCCCCGTTGCTCTTACTTCGCTCCCAAAAACTCTCTTAGGATTTGTGCTTGGGAGAGAAAGGTGTTTGAACTCAGAGATCACGCAAGCTGGCTGGAGTGGAATCCCAGAGAAGAAAATGAGAAAAGGGGAAAAAGGAGGCTTTTCAAAGATGAACTTTTTAATCCGACTCCAAACATTCTGCAGGGTGCTTTCATAAAATCCTGAAAAACACAAAGAAGGAACTAAAAAGTGTTCATGGTTTTCACCTAGAACTGACTTTCATATTTGGTATCTTGTTCCAAGGTTTATTGTCACTCACTGCACAGGTCTGTCCCTCCCCCGCAGTCATCCCCCAAATTGGAAACGTTTATTCACTGGTTTGGTCGCCTTTTTAATTTAAGACGTGGTGTTAGTTAGTTTTTTTCCTTGGCAAGCCGGCTTCTGACAGTCACACTGAAGTAGGTCCGCTTTTGAAGTTCTACATGCAGACGGGCTCTCAGCTAGGTGTCTGCATGCAAAGTTCTCAGGCAGGCTGTGATTCAGACCTTTGGAAGAGGATGCTTGGGTTGTAGCTTCCAGGGAGGGCAGAACTGGGCTGCTGGGGCTCTCGGTGAAGGCCAGAGTGGCCCAGTTTCGATTCGCAAAGGGAGCAGCCCCACTTTGGATCAGCCGGGATGCCCGGCCTCTGAGCTTTGAGCTGGCCTCCTGGACCCTCCAGGCATCTGCACGTAGGCTGCCTGGGGTCTGGAGACAGAGAGGCAGGGCTCAGGGTCACAGCATCAGACCCTTGTCCCTCTGGAAGACCCCTGGGACCAATGCAGAGGGCCTGTGGGGAGTGTGGTGAGGGGGGCGGTCAGACTGCTTCTCCCAGGTCTGCCTTCCCTTCCTCGGTAGGCGCAGGGGGACTGCCTGAGCAAAAGGCCTTCCTGCAGCCCCCAGGGAGGCCGTGTCCAGATGCAGGACTCAGCGAGCTGTGCTCCCACCTAGGGTGGCCACGGGCAGGGGCAGAGAGAGGCTGGGGCAGGCTTGGAGGGCTCCCCTCCTCCCCTCCTGGGAGAAGGAAAACATTCTCTTTCTTTTCTTTTTAAAATTTTTCCTTCTGCTGGTCTCCTGCTGAACTGCCTGGCTGCCTCCTGGAGGCACAAGGGGTCCTGTGGTTTCTCAGGCGTCTGGAAAGAAAGCACAGGGGACAGTGACAAAGGGAACAGAGCCCTGCACTCCTCAGAGCCCTGCTGGCCCAGGGAAGGTGGCACTCAGGTCCCCTGGCTTGGGTTGGCCCTGGGACCGGACAGCGGGGACAGCACCCCGCAGTCACGCTGACCTGCCTCCCCACCACCCTGGTGTTGCCTGTCTCTTGCTGTGGGCTCTTGGGCGAATCACAGAAGGTTCTCGGCTTCAGTTTTCTGAACTGTGAGTGGAGCAGACACCCACCGGTCCACAGGGTTGATGAGGAGGAAGTTGAGATAATGGATGGTGATTTCTTAAAAGCTGGTGGTTATTAAATGCTTCCCATGAGCCAAACACGGTGCTGAGAGATTTGTGGAAATTATTTTAGTTAATTCTCACAAGACCCCCAGCTTCAGGCATTGTGATGATTCCCTGCCGTTGGAGCTGAGACCCAGAGAGGTCATGGTTCTGTGCCCAAGGTCACCCAGATGTCAGGCATTGGAGCAAGAACTGGGACCCAGAACCCATTTTACTGAATGACTGGTGCCCACTTCCCCCGCCCCTCAGTATCACCCCCACCCCATGTGCGTGGACGGGGAAGGCATCGGGTCTAAGGCAGCTCATCCTACCCCTCGCCAAGGACTTCGGTTTAGAGCTTCGCGGCGTTCTTTGTCTTGAAGTCACGGGATCCATTCCTCGCTTTAGAAACTGAACAATAAACCACCCTGGAGTTTTGGGTGAAGAAGCAGAGTATTCCATAACAGTCCCGCACAACTGTGGTGGTAAAACATGAAAAATAAAGGTCTCCATCATGTCTCATTTCTAGTAATGAAGAGCACGCCTCTGAAGACGCGTGTGTGTCGTGTGCGTGCACCTGCGTGTGTTTGGAGATTCTCACCCCTGGAGGTGGGAGGAACACGGGCGCTAGACGATGTGTCTCAGGACGTGAGATAGGGCATTGCGTCTCCCCAGGAAGGTGGGCTGGGGGGAGTGGGGGCGAGAGGCAGAGAAAGTGCTCCAGGGCAGGGGGAAAGGTCGGGGTGACCTCTGGGGCTCCTGTCTCCTTGCTCTGTGCCTCCGCAGATTTCTTTGAGGAAGAAAACATCCTTTCATTGGACACTCAAGGGGCCGTCTTAACAGGGCAATGCCCGTGGTGACTCCTGGGAGTGAGTGAGCGTCAATTAAAGCAGAATCAATCAGCGAAGGGGCACGACTGCTCTTCAGAACCTTTTCCACGTTGAAGAGGGCGAAGGCAGTGATGAAGGCTTCTGCCTGATGGGCAGCAAGAGGAAGGCGGACACAAAGCAAACCAGGGGACCGGACTTTGCTGGGGTGACATCATTTACTTTCTGCCAGGCCAGGCGTCTGTAGGGAGGGGCTTTCTGATAAATTGGCGTGAGCCGGAGCTGTTTCCTTTTTCGGTCCGGCCAACTTTATTGCAATTTTCTCCCTAGGATTTGCTAACTGAGGCACCTCTCCATCCTGTGTGACAAAGCTCGGGAGAGCACGGTGCAGTTTTGGAAGATTGACAGACACACAGATTGTCACTGGAGCAGATCTCCAGTTGGGACAGGTGCCAGTCAGAGCCTGTGGAAGCCAGAAGTGGCCCCCAGGCCGGTCACGATGACCAGAAGAATCCCCTGCTACGTCCCACCCGAGGTGCGGTTATCCTGAAAACCCACTCCGCGGGCCCCATGTTCCCCTGGTGCTCCCATAGATGACTCTGTGCTCAGCGCGGGTTAATGTTTCAGTTTTATGATGCTGGTCGCTGGTTTGTGGATTCACTGCTGGGTTGGAGGCACTGGCTCTAAAGTAACCCCATGGTGATAGTTCTGGGAAGGGTGAGGAGATGGTCTGGGGTGGATGTTGGCATTTCCAGTCTGTCTCAGGTGGTGAGGGGGGGCCGATGTTGTGTTGGTGTCTCGTCTACCTGTCCAGAGATCTCTGTGCATCACTGGTGTGCGTCATCCTGTGTGCACCCTGCCTGCACATAGGCCAGGAAGTTCCCAATGGTGCTGTTTGTGTCAGGCCTGTGCTGGGAACACTGCTTCGTAGAAGACGACAGAAGACTGCCCTCTGGGAGCTTAGAGTCGAACACTCAGTGTAAATACTAATACTAATACTACTACTACTAATAATACTAATAATAATAACTTTTGTTTACTGACCACATTCTGTGCCACATGGTGATACTCTGTATAGGTTATCCTGATACTTTCCACAATTCTGGAAAGTAAGTATTATTTATGTTTTATGAATGAAGAAACATATTCAGAGAAGTTAAGCAACTTGCCTTAGGTCACACAGCTTATTGGGGGCAGAGCTGGGAACCTGGCCCTCATCTGTCTGCCTAAACAACCCACCTGAGTGAGACTGAGTAGGGGTTGTGGGGGTCTCTCTCTCTCTCTCTCACACACACACACACACACACTCAGGTCTCAAAGAAAGAAAATAATTTCTTTGCTCTCTGCCCTCTTGAGAGCCTGCACCAGGTAAAGATTCCCCATTGGCTGGGCCACACCAGCCCGCTGCCCTATTCCCTGAGGCGGCGTGGGATGTTGGGCTGAGGGGCGGCTTGGTAGCCCTTTCGGCAAAGAGGACAGAGGAACACATGCTTGGCTCCTGAGATCTGATCTCTGCTGTCTGGCAGTCCTACAAGAACCGGCTGGACAGCTACGTGCTGTGATCTGACCCCTCTGGGCTCCCTGCCTCCCCAGTAAGATCTCCAGGCAGAAAAGGCATCTAAGACAGAACCCGCTGTTGCCTGGTGACAGCCGTGCGCACACACCTGAGTGCCTTCGTCTCTGGACGGAGCAGGCAGGGAGGGCTTGCTGTCCTGGGTCTGAATGTCAGCAGTCCTCCCCCAGCCAGGTGGCAGTTCTGGGGTGGCTTTGTGCAGGCAGGGGGCTGTTCCCCTGATTGCAGTGCAGTTGGAGAGGCTCTTCTCCTTGGATTGATGGGTGAGAAACAGGCTGACCCTGCTTGGGCTTAGGACCTAAACCTTAGATGAACATGGTTAGTCCTGCACATCCCACCCGCTTTCTGAAATCCTTTACGATTCACTTTCTGAAAATTGTTAGCAAGAGAGAGAGCAAAAAGCAAAGCCGTGGTTGGCTTGGCCAAAATGGACAGCAGAGAAATTTGCTTAAATAAATTGCAGGCTGAGCACCATCCCCGCAGACTGTCCTGGGGTTGAGCTGTTGTGTCCTACATTTGTAAGCATCTGTACCTGGAATGAGTTTTGATGTGTGCTTTGTTGTTTTTTGTTTATTTGTTTGCTTGTTTTGAAAATAAAACCTCTGATCTCTAGATCTTCATGGGACAAAAATATTAATTTGTTGCTTTATTCAACAAATATTTGGTAAGCATGTACTGGTGGCCTGGCACTGAGTGACCTGCTGGGGAGACAAAAGTTCATTGAGATAAATGCCCTTGAGGACAGTTCTCAGATGATGGGTAGACAGGCTTGTGAGCAGGTGATTACAGTGATGTGGGCTAAGCTGCTGGAGAGAAGTCTAGACTTCTAGGGGGGCACCGAGGGATGTGTGACTCTGGGGCCAGAGGGAGGACTTCCTGAGGGCTAGTCAATGTCATGGGAAGGAGAAGAGGGGTTCAGAGAATGTTTCAGGGAGGAGGTGAGACAGAAAGGACATCTCAGGCAGAGGGAACAGCATGTGCAGAAACACAGAGGCTTGAAGGGGTGTATTTAAGGAATGGTGATGCTGGAAGTTGGTTGCACACAGTGGGACAAGGTTTTGGGGACGAGACCATGAGTCAGTGCATGTAAAATGTGTGGCTTGATGCCTGGAAGTAGTTCTCAAAAAAAAAAAAACAAAAAAAAAACAAAAAAAACTGGCTCTTACTATCTTTCTGATAATAAGATGATTAACATCACTCTCCCTCCCTCCCCTTGTCCAGTTTTCCTTCCTTCCTCTTGTATCCTTAATGCATTTCTTTGTGATCAAATGAGAAACTTTATGATGATCATTGTCAAAGGAAAACCTGACACAGCTATTACCCTTGCGAATGTACTCATATAATATGTTGCTTTGAACTAGGGTGATATGTTTCCTTTCAGGAACGATTGTAATTTAGTGTGGGTTGAACTGATGGCTGGAATTTGAGTTTTGGAGACACGGAATTATGATGGATAACCAATGTGTTTTGATGGTGGAAGGGAATGTGTTTTTAAAATTGCTTCTCATACCTTCTGTGTTCTTATGTAGTCTGAGTTTAGGCTAATAACCCCTCAGGAGGCATCTGGCTGTGTGTCTTGGAGTTTGTAGGGGGTTTTATTGGGAAGGTGCTGAGGTTGGAGGAAAGGCCACGGTGAGTGGATACAAGGAAGAGGCTGAGGAGGGAATGCATAACCAAGATACAGAAGACATTCTCTTCTGTTAAATGCTTTTCAAGTTTTAACATCCAAACCCTCCTGGGAGGTATAGACACAGAAATGAATTGATGCTTTTAGGAGGTCTAGGGTTTTGGTCTGGACATTTTTTGCAGCCTAGAAATTTCTTGGAAGTCCCCTTCATGGAGCCTATCCCACCGTGAAATGACGTGTCGCAGACTATGCCCAATTTGAGTTTCCAGCGCCCTCTGGTCGCCAACCCCGGGCGCGAGTCAGGAAGGGTTCTTCCTTCCTGGCCTCCCCTGTCTATTAAATCGTGGGTCCAGGCACAAGCCATTCTAGCCAGAGAACATTTTCGTTTCTTCCAGTTGGCTGCCGTGCGTGCGTGCCACAAAAAATGTTCCCACCATTTGGGTAACTTATGGGCTGCAATCTGCAACATTCTTGCCGACTTTGTTCTCTGTCATGTGCTCCAGACCGCTCGCTCCCTCCGGGGGCCGGGATTGTTTTTTGTTTTTTTTTTTTCCATCAAGGGCTTATGTGGGTGGATAGGAGAGGAACTTCTGATTCTTCTGTAAGGAGAGGGCCAGGGGGCTGATGTCCTGCAAGATCATCAACATGAAAAAAGAAACAAATGTGTGGTCACCTCAACAGCAAGATTTTTTTTTTTTCCTGCAGAATTTCAACAAGTGGGGAGGTTATATCTTTTATTTATGTATTTATTTAATTGACATATAGTCAGTTTATAATGTGTTAATTTCTGGTGTGCAGCATAGTGATTCATTTATACGTATAAATGTGTTCTTTTTCACTATAGGTCATTACAAGGTATTGAAAGGCAGGTTGCATTTTAAAGCACAAAGAATAATCTAACATGGGTCCTGTCTGTTCTGCTGCTTCTCGGTTCACAGCGACCAATGAATCACATCTCTTGGGGTGTTTTCTCTGTCCTTTGTCCCCACCCCAGTGAGATTACCCGAACACGTTTCAGGACCTACTCAGTGGCCAACGGATCTCTTAGTGGATTGTGTCCAAGTAGCCGATTCCGAAATTGCAGACGAAAGAGAGACCAGGGGAGAGAGTTTCATGCTGTCGGAGACAGGCTGCTTTGGGGATCAGTTTTAGAGGCCAGATGTTATTCCCTCGCTCCCCCTCCATTTTCCAAATTCTTAGATTAATTAAGAGCAAAGGAATAGATAAACAACAAGGACCTACCGTATAGCACAGGGAACTATGCAACATCTTGTAATAGTCTGTAATTAAAAAGACTACGAAAAGGAATATATACAGATTAACAGTCACTAGGCTGTACACCAGAGACTAACACAATATTGTAAATCAACTACGCTTTGATTTTTTTTAAAAAAAAGCTTTCACGACAACTGTTACCATATGAAAAATCTCCAACTTGAAATATTTGTTTTCAGTTTTGAATCCTTAGTTCCCTCACCTTTTATCCTTAAGATAATGCTGACGACATCTGTTAACCATTGACATATACAAAAAAACTTTCATTTTTAAACTTTTTGAACTTTTTAAAATTTTTGAAGTTCGGGGATTTTGCCTTTTTTCATACATGTATGTTGATTTTGGCAGAAAGAAATAAAAACAGCCGTCATCTAAGTGATACAACCAACATATATATAAAAATATAAATATATAGTTGTTGTCCAACAGAGGAGATGCATTCTAGGATAAAATCACCAATTCATTCACAAGTAAAAATCCTCCTTATATATACAGTAATGATATGACCTGCCTGAAAATGTCCCTATGTGCTTAAATTAACTCTGACTTTTATGTTTGGTTAGTATTGAACATTAATGGCAAATGTCAATAAAAGCCGAATCTGTGTCCCCATTTACAGGTTGGTTTTAATCTTGCTCAGCTTAACCCTAGTTTGTTAAATACACATTAAAAAAAAAAGAGAGAGCAAAGGGAGGAAGCTTGCTAAAATTCGTACTACCTGCACCATTTTGTGTGACTTTGAAAGTAGATTCGATGGACTCGGTGTTTTAGGGTTGTTTCTGGAGGTGAAAGTGACAATGAATAGGTTCTTGGCTTCTAGAAACAGTGAACGTACTTATCTTTCAGCGGACTGTGCATGTGTACAAGTAAATGTTGCTTTTTCTGGTGTGTGTGTGTGTGTGAGTGTTTACCTGGGCCCATGCTTCCCGGCTGGTATATCTGTTTGTACACAAATATATGCAGGACTATAAATAAAACCCACAAATGAATGCCTTAGAGTGAACCACGAGGGCCGTCCTTTCTGTTTTGCGCAGCCAGTGAGGCACGCAGCTCTCCTTAGGAGACCAGGTCCGGGTGAGCGACAGCTCTGGGGCAGGGGCTGCCCGAGGGTGCTGGGGTTCTAGGAGCTTCTCTTTACCCAGCGGGTGTCTTCCTCTTGTGCTGACATTTTGCTGCTCCAAGGTCATGCAGCTTTGTCTTCCAGGACAGACGGTTCATCCTTCCATGTGTCTTCCTGGGGACGGCATGTGTAGGTTTCTGAGGCCACCTGAGAGACCTGGGAGGGTGGGCTGGGAATGGCCCTTGTGAGCAGGCAGAGGAAGGAGGGAAAGAGTTGTCACACCAGGTGGTGAGTGGACCCAAGAGGGACACTACTCTCCTGGTTGTCTGGGAA
Source organism: Camelus ferus (assembly GCF_009834535.1). NCBI lineage: Eukaryota > Metazoa > Chordata > Mammalia > Artiodactyla > Camelidae > Camelus > Camelus ferus. The sequence continues at coordinate 26,948,447 of NC_045711.1, forward strand.
GATGCCAGCCAAGGAGAGCGCGTGAAACCTTTGCTGGGGGTGGGAGGCAGCAGAGAGGAGGCAAAAGAGGAGGTTGGATCCATGTATCTGAGCTGAAGAAGCATCGAATGAATGAATGGATTAGGGCTGCCAGGGGCGTCCTGAGCATTGAGAGAATGGAGGGGAGTGTGAGGAGAGCGTTGTATAAACCCAAGTCTAGGAACCCCGTGCACACAGCATCGTGGTCCCTTTGTGCTGCATTCTGTAGACGTGGGTATGGGTTGGGGAGAGATGGGAAGGTGGGGACACCTCGTAGGTTCAGGAGAGGAGATGGCAAGGACCGTTGAGGGCAAGGTGAGATCAGGAAAGTCGGGGGAAGCTGGTGGATGGAGTTCTAGACCGGGCTCCGGCAAGACAGGGGCTGCAGATAACCAAGCAGAGAAATAACGTGATCACAGAGGGAGCAGGAGAGACCCTGGGAAGCTGGGCGTGGGGTGGACGGGTCCCAGGGAGACCAGTTAGACTTGGTGTTCTTTACCCGGGAGCCCGCACACCTGAGTCAGCCTTGGACCCACGTTTCCCAGGCTGCATCCCTCTCTGCTCAGATGCAGGCCTGGGAATCTGTATCGAACACGTTCAAACACATGCTTGTAATGACCCAAGGGACGAGTGTGACCCCCATGTGACTACATACGTGAAGGTGTTACACTCCCCAGAGGGTAAATTAGCAAGACCAGTGGGGACTAGAGGGATGACAGATGGCAGAAAGTAGACAAGGACAAGAAAACAATTTCCTGTTTGTATAGCAGGAGGTTGGTGGTTAACACTGACGGATGTGGAGTGGGGAAGCTGTTACCTTGCACACACTTTACATGGTTTTGTGGGGCTGGTCAGTCAGAGGAATGCTACAGGCTAGTGCATCCTAATTTCAAGAAATATGATGGTCCTTTCTGATATGCTTCTGGAGGAGATACAATTGTGGGGTAGATACTAGAAATTTTGAGTATATTTGGAGCCTCCAATTTACAGCTGGGTGGGCTAGTTTTGAACCACGTGGGAGTCCACGGTGGCTACTGGCCTTTTGCTTGGATGAAGAGTTGCTGGACTTAATCCTATACACAGATGGCCCCAAGTTGGGAGGACAGCTGGCACACCAAAGAGGATTGCGTTCCAAATGGCCACAAGGGGCAGGAATGATGGGCTGAAAAAGACAAAACTCAACAACGTTGGGCCCTACATTTGTCACAAACCCATCAATGCACACGGGAGGAAGAGAGCTCTTTGGAAGTCAGTCGCATGACTGGGACACCAGGCTGCATTCATAGGATCACAGTGTCCAGGTAATGAAAAGTCATAGTCAGACTATTCTGGGCCACACAGAGTACTAAGAGTATTTGGTTATTTTGGAGGTCCTACACAAGGGAGTGTAATTGGAGGAGGGCAGCCAGGACAGGGAAGGGGGCTGAAAAATCATGCTACGTAAGAAGTAGTTGTCATATGTGGTCATCCGATCAGTATTGTGTGTTGAATGAGTGAATCGTCTGGACAAAAGGGGGCTGAAGTGAGATTGCCAACAGAGTTGGGTATTTGAAAGGCTACCATGTTGAGGAAAGCATGCTCATTGCACGTTCCTCTGCAGCACAGGAGGAGGACGCTTTTGTGAAAGTCCTTGAGTGACAGAGGGCAGCACACTTTGGGGAGAGGTTCATTGGTGAGGATCTCTGCCTTGCAAAACCCATCCAAACAGGAAATGAGCTACTTGACTTGAGTTTCAATGACTCTGTTTCCTCCAGATGATCTGTTGGGAGAGCCCGCTTAGGTAACAGGAATGTGGGGTTCAGGAAAGGAGAGGTAGGAACCTTGGGGGGAGTGAATTAACCCTTGATTGGAAGCCTTTTTAACAAACAACTTGGCTCTAGTTGGGTGAAAAATAAACCTTGTGGTGGTTTTTTAAAAATCTACATATGTATATTTTTTACTAAAAAGTAATGTGTATAAAATAAACAAATATTAAATGGACAGCTCAATGAATTTTACCTCCCTGTAACCACCATTCAAATCGAGAAATAGAATATTTCCAGCTGTCTGGAAGGTACCATTCTGTCAGTCCTCAGTCAGTAATCCTTCCTCCCTCTCCCTCCCTTAACCATTATATGGTTCATTGTGCTGTTAATGGGGCCAGAGGGAAGGGTTACACTCTCACTGCGAAATGGTCCACAAACCCATCCAACAAAGAAAGAAACGAGTATTTTCTTGCGGAGATGTGGCTAGGTTTGGTTGGAGTTAAAAATGAAGCTTGGTGGATCCCAGGACCTTTTTGTGGCCGAAATATTTAGACACTGTATTTTAAGAAAACTTTTTACTCATTTGTAGACTTTTATCTGGCCAGGTTTCCATCCTGAGGGTTTTCCTTTCTACTTATCTGACAAACCATAAATTTTATTTCCTTTAAGGGCAAAACCAACCTTCGAGCACATTTATGGCCCAAGTTTTAAGAGCCGGCCGCCCTTTCTAGCCTGTATCTCTGGTTAAACATGTTTTCTTTTTCTTGGAGCAGACTTCACAGCAAGGGGCTAAAGATATGTATTTCTCTAGAGAGAACTCCTGCCTGCGCAGCAGGAGAGAGGATGCTGGAAAAAAACTCCTTTGTCAGCTTTGCACTGGTAGCCACGCATTAGAGGTCTTACTCCCGGTGGCACTGGGGTCCTTCTCTGCTTGACCTTGGCTGCGTTTTCCTTCTTGGATTTTATTTTATTTTATTTTATTTTATTTTATTTTGTTTCATTTTATTTTATTATTTTTCCTTCTTGGTTTTTAATTCATTCTCCTCTGCCTCTTTTAAGGAGTGCAAGATTTTTGGACTTTGGACAATTCACATGTAGCGATCCGTGTTGATTTTTGTTAAGCCCATTGATTTCTAGAACCTTCAGGAGCCTGCTTTCCAGTGAGCAGCCCGGGGATTGCTTGATGGAGCGGTCTTAGCTCCCCGTCGAGGCCACGCGGTCTCAGAATGCCGGGGGAGACTTTAATGCCCTTTGCGTTGGCCCCTGCCTTGCGTTGGGGAGCGTTAGCGATGGAGTGATGGGCAGCGTGACTTTGAAACCATGTCTGCTGAAGGAGTCTCCTTCCTGCTTCTTGCCCTGTTGGGGAGAAGGTGGTTAAAGACTCAGCTGACTTTTCGAGCACAGAGCTCTTTTCCCCATTATATATCTATTTATAGTAGTGGTAAAACGTACGTAACATAAAATGGGCCATTTTAACCATCTTCAGGGGCATTAAATACCCTCACATTGTTATGCAGCCGTCACCACTATCTATCCATCCACAAAACTCTCTCAGCGAAATGGAAACTCTGTCCCATTAAGTGACAACTCCCCATCGGCCCCCTGGCCCCAAGACCTCCATTCTGCTTTCTGCGTCTGTGAATTTGACCACTCTCGGCGCCTCATCTAAGTGGAATCCTATGGTATTTGTCCCTTCGTGACAAGGTTATTTCACTGAGTATCGTGTCCTCCAGGTTCATTCACACCGTGGCCTGGGTCAGGATTGCCTTCCTTTTTAAGGCTGAATAGTAGGATGGACCTCACTTGGGGCGCAGAGCTTTTAAAGCAAGCACATCGTGGACCCAGAGTCTTCCTCATTGCACACGTATGGAGCACCCACTGTGTTCCCAGACCGAGCAACTCTTGTCTTGTTGGGGGATTTCCAGGTGTGGTTTCGGGTTTCTGATTTCCAGTGTTCCTTGTGCAGAGAGCTTTAAGGTGAGGCCTAATACTTCCCTCTTCTGGCAAGCCGCCTCTCCTGGATTCCCAGAAGGGTGATTAGGGCTGTTTTCCTGGGTGTAAAGGCCACAGACGCTGACGTGGTTCAGGCATCAGCTGTTGGCAAGGCCGATGGGATGTGGGGGTCGTTTCGTTTCCCCTTAAGTTAGTCTTGTCTGAAGGCTTTTGATGCAAAGTGGAAGATGTATCCTTTGAGAGACTTGAGGCTCTAACACACCATTTCAAGAAATCAGAAAATACCAAGGAAGGTGAGTGAGCTGAGTGCTAGTCCCAGCTTTTCTGCTGATTCCTGCTGAGACTCTGGGAAGGCTCTTTATTGTCCCTGTTCCTCGGTTTTCTCCTTGTTCACACGTGGAGAATAACCCCACCCTCCCTGTGTCACAGAGGTCTTCATGGAGAAAGATGGTTCAAAGCCCAGATGCTTTAAAAACGGACTTCCCATCAATCTGAATGGAACCCCCAACCCATTTCCAGTCCCGTGACCTGCATAACAAGTGTGTGTTGATATCCCACACATATATCCATCTCATGGTTTCCTCTAAGAGGCTTACCTTCCAAATCCGTTCATCTGTTCATCAGACATCCGTTGACTGTGCCCCATGCTAGGCGCTAAATTAACATCTTCATGAGAGAGGGGTGAACAAAATTTCAGATATTAAATATATGCTGATCAAACTTTTTTGAAGGAAAAAAAGGAGGATTCTGTGAAATCTTATCAACAGATGATTGTAATGCCCAGAGGCTAGTTCAGACTTTGTTTCCAGCGCCTATCTCCCTCCCTCCCTCTCCACCAGAAAAAAAAAAAGTTGAGTTTGACTCTTAACAGTTTTTTGTCCCTTTTAGATGGATGTCCACCGTGTTCTTGGCACTCACAGATCCTACCTCGAGGTCTTGGAGGGAAAACAGTCTTTCTACGTCACCATCATTTTCTCTATGAACGGGGACTATCAGCGAGGAATTATTGACACTCAGAGCTTGGTGGTGACTGCAGGGGTCAGGGGCGTGGTAGAGACGACTTTTGGTAGATATTCGCTCCGGGGGTCCCTACTCTCTGAGGAAGAGGCTGTCTGAACGCAGACATTCCAAGTTCACTTTGCAGACGGCACCTTCCCTTCAGGACTGAAGCTGTAGCAGCCACGGGTATTCCCTAAACTTGTAGTCCTGTGCTAGGCAAGGCCGCGTGACCAATAACCAAGACGTAGTTAGGACAGATGCACTCCTCTGAGTAGGAATAATGATTGCATCCTGAAAATAAAGAGGTGGGGCGGGGGTTCCTGTGGAGGACCCCTTTTGTGAGATGGTGTCTTGGCTGATACAGCAAGAGGCAGCTCTCACTGTTGTGCTGCTGTAAGTTATGGAATGAGAGGGAACCAAGGCCCCTCAGAGAACTGGGAGTGTGCTGGACGGAGCCTTGGGAGACCTGCCCCTACGTCCGTGGGCCTCTGCTTCTCCACTGGTGACGTGAAGGAGGTTGACCAGGTGCCCCTGTAGTTCTTTGCGGGAGTTTCTGGTTCCAACCCCATGTTGTTGGCAGGGTTTGCCCGCTTAGCTCGAGGGGACACCACCTCAGGCCTGTAGCTGGGTCTCTGGTGCACACCTTGGGGCCAGTTTCAAGAGAGTGTTTAACACACAACCCTGCAGACTCCTTGCAAACCTTTCTGGGTAACACTTACTTCATTGCACTTTTAAGAAATGAAAAAGAAAAGAAAACGCCGCTTAGCAGACTCACGGTAATCGGGGCTGACAGATGTCACTCAGAATTTTATTATTTAAAGCCACAATGATTTTCCAAATAACCTAAAAATATATAATCCAACCTCAAAAATAGTGTCCTGTAACAGAGGCCAGGGAACTCCATAGGAAATGAAGTCAGAATCTTGGCACCCCATGCGTGCTGGTTCAGTGGCTTTGAGAACTTTTACGTTCTCCGAGAAACGCAGGCGCATGGAACTGTATCGCGTTGCTGAGCATCTCTGCCAAGGTCTCAGAGAGTGGGGAGTGCCTGGGGTACCTAAGTCAGGATGACACTTTTTTTATACCCTATAAGGAGCTTTCCCCCCGTTCTTTGAGAGCATGGGTGGAGACAGAACAACATTTATACCTTCCAGTCTGTAAGTTGTTCCGCTGTATTTGGAAGATCACATTCTGAATCTGAGCAAGTGGGCGGCAGAGACAGTTGTGAAAGGAAACGGAAACTGTATGAAGTACCTGCTATCATCCAGGCGGTGTGCTTCATTTGACCCTCACATTATTTATTTATTCCTATTCGTGATTTAAGGATGTGATAAATAGTATTGAAGTTTATACCAATGACATGAGCACATAATTAACCATAAGTGATACATTCACCAACCAACCTTTTGAGAATCATGGCCCCATTTTGCAGATGGGGACGTTGAGGCCCAGACAGGTTAAGGAACTGAATATTACAGGTAGAAGATGGCAGAACAGGAGTTTGAATCTATGTGGCTAAATGGGGGTTTGAGAGCCGGTGTGAATTTCATCACTGTCTACATATCCTGAACTGGCGGCCCGGGGACAGCGGGTGGGACCAGCAAGGCTGTCTTTCTAGGGCTGGGGATCGCAGAACTGTTTTGCCTTGATGGGATGGAGGAGGGGGCATTTCTGCCACTGTCGTCTGTGCCCCCACCCTCTCCAGGAGCTGTCAGAAGCCAGGCCTCGCGTCCCCAGGTGGCAGCTCCTGTGCCCCGTCCTGCTGGAAGTTATCTCTCTGGATCGGTCTCCAGGAAGCATCTCCGGGTGGCTTCCGAGCTGGGGGAGAGGCAGGCCCGGCTGTCAGCATCTGACTGGCTGTTGTTTGGTTTTCTCTGACTAGATCTTTGTTTCTGTGAAGCCCTCCGCTGCTGAGGCTCTTGTGCCTGGCTTAATCGGAGCCGCATGCCGCGCTAGCCTGGTTAAGTAAACACCGTTGGAATATTACCTGTCTGTTAACCTGTCAAAATTGCTTTACAGTCCCCTTTTATCTTCCCCCCCACGGAATTTCCCCTGGAGTTTTCTGCCTGCTCTCTGGTTCCTTTCCTCGCCGGCCCTCCTCCATCCTGCAAAGCGGCCCCCACCCCCTGAGTCATTAAATATTGTCAGAGTTCCGCCACTTACTGCAACCTTGTTTGCCCAGTGCAGATAAATTGTTGTTGACTCTGTGATGCGGACCAAGGACACTGGGCTCCCGGCCCCAAGAAAGTAACCACGATGCCTGCCAGGTGGGCGGAGGCAAGGGGGGGCTGTGGGGTCTGGAGCTGTCGGAGCCTGGGGGAGGGTGCTGGAGGGGTGGGGGGGGCGCCCTGCCTCCCCATTCCCCAGGCTGCTGCAGAGCCAGCCAGCACTCCGGCTCTGGCTGCCTGGCTGCCTTTCCACCTCTTCCTTCCCTCTCTGCCCACTCCACCCTCTCTTTAAACACCGAGTTTATAAATTTGAGGGTCTTAGGGGAACGTCCAGTTCTAAGCCTCCAAGAGGCTAAGATCTGGCTCCACAATTTGGTCTCATGCTTGATTGAATAAATTCAGAGGTTCTTTTGAGACTCACCCCTTTCCTCCAAATTACGGTAAAATACATATAACCTGAAATTTGCCATTGTGATCGTTTTAAAGCGGTCAGCTCATTGGCATTAAGTCCACTCACAGTGTTGTGCGACCTGCACTACTGTCTAGTTCCAGAACTTTTTTTTTAATCACCCCAGAAGTAAGTCCAGTACCCATTAGGCCGTCTCTCCCTGTTCCTCCCTCCCTGCCCCGAGCCCCTGGCAACCACTAATCTACTTTCTGTCTCTATGGATTTGTCTCTTCTGGAAATTTCGTGTAAACAGAGTCACACACTCGGTGGCCTTTGGTGGCTGGCTTCTTGCACTTAGCATAATGTCTTCAAAATTCCGGAGATTCACTTCTGTCTTCTGCTCGGGGTGGGGACCCCTCCAAGGGACAATGGGACAGTGACTGGGGACCTCTGGGGTGGTCTTAACTTGTTCCTGGCAGACTTGGGTCTCTGGTCTCTCCATCAGTGGCCTGTTACCTCCTGAGACTTTCCACTGCCTCCTGGGGGACGTTGTTTTTGACTTTCACTGAAGCCACCGGACCCTCCTTCTCTGCCCGGCTGGGCAGGGGCATGTGGGCTTCCGGGTCTGGAGCTCCTGGGCCCTGGGGAAGGCTGTATGCGGAGGGAGCCCTCCTGAGCCGCCCTCCACCCCTGTAACCTCACCAAGTGCGACTGTCCTTCCATCCTGTGGATCAGAAGTCTAAGTTCTGGGATCGATTCCCCCCCGGACACCGGGCTCTGCACATTGTATAGAAGAGCGCTCACTTTTAATCCGAGTCTGTATAACAACGTTAGGGATGTGGGCTTCGAGTCGGCTGGGCGTTTGAGTTTTCTCTCTGCCATCACCTTGCTGCGCACCCTTGGCTTTTTCTACCTGTAAAATAAGGATGACAGAGCCTGACCTTTGTTTAGGGCTGAGATGACTGTGTGATGATTGGACACACGAATAACCGTAAATCGCTGTGTGTGGAGCCTGACGTTTGGGACGTGGACAGTAATCGGTTATTGTCAATAAAGTCTAGGATTAGTAAAATCAGTGCGTTACTCCCTCCCCCAGCCCCCATCAACTCTCGCCCTTCTAGAGTTCTGGCACCTTCTAGAAAGTGCACAGGGCTATAGTGTAACCATTTAATTAGATGCATTTGCTGGTTTTCAGGATTCTGAAAAGCTCCAAACTCAGATCATGGTTTGGTCTGTGACAAGGAGCAAACCTTCTATCCGAGTCAGCAGCAAAACAAAATGTCCCCATTTTGGCTTTTTTGTTTTTTTTTTCTTTTACCACCAGTTTTGGGATTTCTCCCCTTCTACCGCTATTCCCCACTCATTCGTGCTTCCGTTCCAGGAGGCTGACCCGAGGGATGTGGGGACACAGAGCTCTTTAATCTCACGTAACACGTGTGGGGCCTGGAGAGTGTGAGAGTTCACGTGCATCCCAAGTGCCCAGGCCTCACGGGTTAGGGGGAGGTGGCTTCATCTTATTTGCAGCCGGACGCAGGTTCAGTGTCATTCTGCAGAGTTTGTTGAGCACCTCTGAGCACGAGGAGCAGGCTGTGAGATGCTGCTGGGCGCGTGACGTCGGGTTTCGTGCAGGGCTGTTCTGAGTGATGCGTGAGGTACGGCGTCTCTACTGGGATCCGCGTCTGTGTGTCTTGTGGGGCGAGGAGAGAGCCTGGGCCACCCCCCGCACAGCGCCTGGTCCCCACTCCGGGCCGGCTCTCCGTGGGCCTTTCCGGAGAGCTGGGCAGACACAGGTCTGGCCGTCCAACTGCAGACTCCTCGTTGCTTTGCTTGGCCCTGGGAACTCAACCCACTTTTGTTTCCTGAACGAGGGAGCTTTTCACTTTTAAGTAAAAAAAAAAAAAAAAGTACCCCACTTCAGTCAAGCCAAAAGATGCTAATTTCCTTCTTTTTTCTCCCTGATACTGTATGTGTGTATTTTTTTTTAAGGAAGGATGAATCTGTAGATTTTTCTCTAAAGTCAGGTTTATTAAGGTCTAATTGACATACAGTAAAATTCACCCTTGTCTTTTTGTGTCCAGTGGCTTTTTATTTTTAATGCAAGTCTCCTTTCCTAAAATATCCTCAAGAATCCAGTTTGGAGAGTAGCAACTCTGTACCTGCAGACTTGAGGACTGGGGAAGGCGTGCCTCCGTGTATATAACCCTTGAGATTAAATTGTTTCAGACATAATTAGAATGTGGGAGATAAGATTAAAACAGGTGAAGGGATTTTTTTTTTTTCCTTTTAGAGAAATTGAGTAACAGTTGCTAGGTCTTTGCCCAAATGTCTCAAGGAAGATAGCTGAGCAGAGGAGATCTGAGCTAGGCGAGGTCACCTGGATGTCAGCAGGAAGGGTTCAGGCAGGCTTGTCCTGACTCCCTGGGGCTGACCCTGGCTGTGAGTGTGTACCTGGAAGACCCCTAGACCATGTGCACCAGGGACGCACGAACAAGCCCCCTACTCGCGGTGGGGCAGGGAGCGTGAGCGAGAGTGGTCCCCAGCGCCTTCCAGTTTGCTGGCTTGGTGATCATGTTCTAATGGGTTTCGGGTCACGTTGCTTGGAGACGGGTGGAAATGGGCCAGTGACGCTGTAAGCGGGGCTCCGGGACTCGGTGGGGCCACCAGGTTGGAACGAGCTACCTCCTGCTCCCACTTTGCTGGTTCCCGCCCTGCTCCTGTGTCCTCGGCGAGGCGGGAACAGCAGAACTTTCTACCCTGGACAAGCTGCCTCATCGAGACAGGCAGAAACACTCTGCTTTTTCTGCCAGTTGCTTGGTTTCCCTTCTGGGGTCCAGGCAGGCGATTGCCTTGCCTTTCAAGCCTTGGAGAGCGTGCAGCCCGCCTCCAAATTTCCACCTCGGGGATGGTGGCTGGGACGCAGCATGCCTGTCAAACAGAAGGGAGGCAGCTTTAGAAGGCCTGAGAGCACAGCTTTCTCTCCTCACAGCAGCCTGCGGGCTCACAGCCACATCCTGGCTGAGCGATAGGCCTCCAGCTTCCCTGGGGCCAGGGCTGAGTCACCACGCATCCCCCACAGCGCTGGCAGCCGCTGCTTAAAGAGACCCAGGACCGAAATAAAAGGTGGGGTGAGAGGTTTTTGCTGTAATCAGGCTAGAATCGGGGAATGCAGAGGTCAGAATCTCTTAGAACCCTCCACGATTTGGGGAAGGCCCAGGCCCTGCTGGTCTGCCAGGGGAAGGGATGAGTGTGGGTCTCCTCGACTTTGCTGAGGGAGGGGGTCTGAAGGGTGGGCTCCGTGGACTTAAGTCTGATTCCTTTATTTTATTTTATTTTATTTTATTTTTTAACATTTTTTATTGATTTATAATCATTTTACAATGTTGTGTCAAATTCCAGTGTTCAGCACAATTTTTCATTCATTCATGGACATATACACACTCATTGTCACATTTTTTTCTCTCTGAGTTATCATAACATTTTGTGTATATTTCCCTGTGCTATACAGTGTAATCTTGTTTATCTATTCTACAATTTTGAAATCCTTTATTTTAAACGATCCTCCTAATGAAACAAGTTAGCATGTATTGAGAGCTGTCATTCAGCGAAGCCCTTCAATGCAGTTTCACATTTAAGCCTCCCAGTAGCCACATGGGGATGAGCCCATTTTACAGATGAGAAAAGCAAGGCTGAGAAGGATGAACTCATCCAAGTCAAGAGACGATCAGCAGTTTCTTCTTCAGGTTTTCTCTCTGCCCTTGCAGGCTAAGTTCATTTGTGATCTAGGAGGGTCCACCTGGGTTTCCAACCCTCCAAGGGCTCCTTTCAGTTTATGGCCATAGACTCATTACTCTGTCTGTTAGATTAATGTCACTCCTGTCTGCTGGACTGGGTGGGGAGTGTCTGGTTTTCTTCCACTTTGTATCTCCAACACCTGGCATAGAACAGGATCTTGAATTGTGACATGTGTGAATGAAGAGATGATCCCAAAGCTTCTGCCATCGACCTTTCTGCCATCTGGTAGACCCCAGCCTCCTGCCTTGGTTGGGTACATGTGGAATAAGGCCCTCTGAACATGGGTGGCCAAGTTCAGCTCCCTCCCGAGAGATTGGCACACAACTCAGCAGTGCCCTGCACAGCTCCCAACCAGCCCGGGCCATCTGTTGGCTACAGCCTAAAGGCTTGGGTGGCCAGTCCAGGGACACCATGGTTTCCCTTCCCCTTCCTCTCACTGCCCGCCTCTTGGTAGACACAGTAGGGAGGGCCAGTACGAGGGACCCTGGAGTTAAACCACTTCTCTTCTGGGAGGATGGAGGGGGCAGGACCAACTGGGAGTCAGGCTTTGGTCCAGGTGCCCACCCACTTCAGTGTCTCTCCTTTCTCCTCTCTGGCTGGCTGGAGCTCTGAGCACCATGTTACTTTATGGGTTTTGACTGCCCCTGTGTTTCTCTCCCGAGGTGCCCCATCTTCCCACTTTGCCCTCTGGCCCTTCTTCTCTGGGATGTGGGAAACGTGGCGACTGCACCAGTTCCATGCAGCAGGGGAACCTGAGAGCAGGTAAAGAATGAAAGGATGGGTTTTCTGGAAGCCCGCAATCACACATATAACCGCCTGCACTTCTGCGATTGATCCCCGCTGGGAAAGTTCGCTGGGTGAACCAGCCCAGCCCAGTTCCGAGGGACTGAAAGCGCTCTAGGGTTCTTCCAGACATTTGCGTTCGATGTAAGTCACAGCGCACAATTGGAGGGATTACAGATGATGTGAAGAAGGAATTGATGGTCTTTAAAGGAGGGTCACGGCCATCCTTGAATTACACTTCCTGGGTTCCCTGACCAGGAGACACTGGGAGGAAGGGGACATCTGAGGTCCTCAGTCCCCTTCCGTCAGCAGGTGCTTCCAAGCCAACTCAGGTCTGCACCTTGGCTGGCATCAAAATCCCCAAGGGAGGGAGTCATGTGGTTTTATTTATCCTGTGACACAGCCCGGGGTGGCATCCAGGCTGATGCCTCTGTAACCCAGCCTCCAGGGAGACTAACATCCAGATAAGACGTTCTCTGCTTCTCTGCTTTCCCTGCTTCCCTCCCCTTTCCCACCCTCAGCCGTCAGAGGTGTCGTTTGAGTCCCCTCAGTAAGAGGTTTGTCTTTTGTGCTGGAGTTCTGTGTCGTGCAGTCACACCAGGGTTATTCCTAAGCGTCAGGCTTAATTTGCTGCAAGTTTTATTTCATTCCCAACAGCCTGTTTCACTTACAGTACAAAGGTTTGTCCATTGTTACCGCCCTCCTTTGCAGTTTTGTGCGTCCGGAGCATGCGTAAGTATTCACAGTGAGAAGAAAACAAACGTGACACTGAGGGAGTATTGCTTATGTAGCTCGGGGTTTTGGTAAAGCTTCTTGGAAGCGTGGTCACTTTCTGCAAATTCTGCTTCATGGTAAAGCACACGCTGATACCCTCACATGATTAGAATCCTAAGGTCTGATCTTGTAATGGCTTGAATTTTAGTTTAAGGCTGATAGGTTGAATCACCCACATGTCAAAGATCTCCAGTTTGGCTTAACGAGAATCCCTTAGCAGAGAGGTGCTGCTGTACCCCGGAAGAGATGCTGGAGTAATGGTGTTTTGCTTCTCTGTGCGGTAACTCGTTCCTCTTACTACTGCAGTGTTTTATCAGCTAACAGGAGAAAGTGTCTCTTCCGCTTTAAAGTCTTTTTGTTTTTTTTTTCCTTCCTCGTAATCTGATTCTGTATGTTGTCTTTCCACTGAAGTCTTCTCCTCCGTAATGGCCAGGGGACCATTTGGGAAAAGGGGACAGGGAGGTCCTCTGGGAAGACCTTACATCCTTGTAACCAATTAGAGTTTTCTCTTCCCTGGGCAGAACCTCCTGTGGTTTCTGGGTGGAATTCAAAAGTGAAATGGGTTCTCCCAGCCACTCAAGCAGATCACAGAGGCCCCAGGGAGATCATAAGCCCCAAATCAGGGACATTGTTCCTCTTGGGGAAATGGAACTGGCATCCTTCGCCTCAAAGACTTAGTCCCTCCTGACCTGAAGGTGTGGCCTTGACCAGAGTGACAAGATTGCAAACATTGGGGTGAAGGAACTATCTCATGTGGCAGCCCTCTCTCCTCCCAGAATATTCTCAACTTCCTGTTGTTTTTAATCAGTTGCCTTGAGAGAAGAGACTCTTAGTTTAAAGCAGTGTTTCGCCCTCTAAGAGGCTGTGTTGTGTATTAATTCAAGCTGAGTTTGGCTTGGAAGAGCGTTCCCTCTGACCAGTAGCTTGTTTTTTCTTTTCCTTTTCTTTTTGCAAGCCAGGGTGGCACTTAAGAATTCCCCAGCATGGGGTAGGTCTCCATTTCTCTAAACCTACCCTGCCCCCTTCCCCCGCACCCCCCCACCCCAATCATCTCAGATAGATAGCATTTTGCAGTGCTGCCCGTGGGGACAAAGTGTTTTGCATTGAAGAATGGAGTCTCCAAGTAAAATATGGGCTTCTTTTGGAAGCGAGACTATGGCCGCAGTTAACATGCTGGGCAGGTCCCCTGGTTCAAGCTCAGTTGGAGCCATTTCTAGATATGCAAGCAGTTTTGTACTCTCCACCCCTCCCCCAACTCCTTTCACTAAGAGAGGGGGGGAGCGGGGGCGTGGTGGAGGAGGCATATAACTTTGCTGACCATCAAATCCTTTTGTCCTTCTCGCTGCATGCATTAACGGCACAAGCCTGCTCAGCCTTTTCCCTTCAGGGAGTTTCAATAGCCACTACAGAGAGATGAGAAAGAAATTAAAGTCGGTGGGGGTTGCCCCGTACCCCGAAAGTAATTCTCTGATTCCAATGCCGAAGGCCTGAACATCTCGCTGTCTGTCAGGCCCAAAGTGGAGAGGGGGACTAGCTCGAAATGAGTGAAGGTGTAACTTCGGGATAGCCCTTTAAAGTGATCCGTCTGTGTTGGCGGGGCGGGGAATGACTGTCTTGAAAGCCTGTTCATTCTTTCCCATCCCGTGGTTGTCTCTCTAGACTATAGAAGAGTTGTTTCACCAAGTTAGTCTTCTATGGTCCACAGTGAATCTAAGTTCAAGTTACTAATCTCAGTGGTGAGGCAGATTGGGTTCAGGCTTTCAGGAGGAGGATGTGGCCAAATGAATTAAAAGCCTTGAAGGACACACTCTTGACACGCTCTCCGTTCACGTCTAGAAATTTATCCTGATAATATCTCAGACAAGTATGCTCAGCGTGGATGTTTGCCCATCCTCGGCTTACGGACATGCCCTTTGAGAGAAGGGTATCACCCCTTCCTAGAGTGGAACGCTAGGGAGCCATTGACAATGATGTTGGAGATTTCTCTATGTTGATAGAGAAATAGGTTCTTGATGTTTTGTTGAGTAACAACAATCTGTTTAAAAATTATACGAATGCACTGCTGTGTGGTACCCCAGACTGGATCCTGGAACAGAAAGAAGACATGGGTAGAAAAACTGGGGTGAGGCAAATAAAATCTGCATTTAATCGTAATGTACCGATATTAATTTCTTAGTTTTGACAAATATGCTGCGGTTCTGTAAAATGCTCGTGACATTTTATCCTTTCTAGGTGAAGGATATACAGGAAATCTCTAGGGCCTTTGCAACTTTTCTGTTTATCTAAAAATCATTCCAAAATAAAAAGTTTAAAAAAAGCATACGAGAGCACTTAAAATTTTTGGAAGGATTTTTAGCAAAAGATTAACAGATTACCTCTGAGTGCTGCAATTATGGGTGATCTTAATTTTCTAGTTTACAGTCAGAGTTTTTTTATGTTAAAAAAAATCAGTAAAGCTCATTCCGTCTGGTGAAAGAAAGTAGCATATAGATATAATAAAAAAAATTTTTTTTTGAGGGGGAGGTAATTAGGGTTATTTATTAATTTTTTTAATGGAGGTACTGGGGATTGAACCAGGACCTGTGTTATGCTAAGTACACACTCTACCACGAAGCTATACGTATACCCTGTCCCCTCTCAAGATATAATTTTGTTGTTGTCCTTGTTTTGGACACAGTAGCCTCTCTCTCTCTCCGTTAGACTTCATAGATCCTTTAGGATTTAAGTTCTCCCTTCTGGGTACAGCCAGGCAGGCAGGATAGGCTATGGTGAACGACATAGACATTGGAATCAGAGAGATGTGTTTGATTCCATCACTTACCAGCTGTGTGGTCTTGGCCAGTTACTTTGTCTCTGACTTATTTTTTTTTAAATCTGTAAAATGGGTTTAATGATCCTGATCACATAAGGCAGTTTTTATTTTATTTTATATTTTTTAATTTAATTTAATTAATTTATTTTATTGACATACCATCAGTTATAATTTGTCAATTTCTGGTGCACAGCACAATGTCCCAGTCATGCATATACATGCATATATTCATTTTCATATTTTTTTCATTAAAGGTTATTACAAGATGTTGAACATAATTCCCTGTGCTCTACAGCAGAAACTTTTTAAAAAATCTATTTTTATATGTAGTGGCTAACATTTGTAAATCTCAAACTCCCAGATTTATCCTTTCCTACCCCCTTTTCCCTGGTAACCATAAGATTGATTACTATGTCTGCAAGTCTGTCTCTGTTTCGTAGGTGAGTTCATAGTGTCCTTTTTTTCTTTTTTTCTTTTTTAAGATTCCACATATGAGTGATATCATATGGTATTTTTCTTTCTCTTTCTGGGTTACTCCACTTAGAATGATGATCTCTAGTTCCATCCATGTTGCTGCAAATGGCATTATTATTTCATTCTTTTTATGGCTGAGTAGTATTCCGTTGTATAAATATACCACAGCTTATTTATCCAGTCATCTGTTGGTGGACATTTAGGTTGCTCCCATGTCTTGGCTATTGTAAATAGTGCTGCTATGAACATTGGGGTACATGTATCTTTTCGAATTAGAGTTCCCTCCAGATATATACCCAGAAGTGGGATTGCTGGATCATATGATAAGTCTACTTTTAGTTTTTTGAGGAATCTCCATACTCTGTTCCATAATGGCTGCACCAAACTACATTCCCACCAGCAATGTAGGAGGGTTCCCGCCATTTTTTAAAGTTAATTAACGTAAACACTGTGTTACTCATAGTGGCCTCTGTCCTCAGTGGCCTCAGTGGTCTCTGTCCCTACCAGATTCTGATGTTTGATGTGTCTTACCTTGAACACGTCTTTTCTGAAAACTTTTACACTAAGCATTGCCACTTCCATGAGAGTGGACGGTGTGAATTATATTTATTTGTTAATTCACTTAATAAGAATTTATGGTCTGCTACTCAAACACCGAGTATTTGAGGATCACGATCATGCTGTTCCCATTTCATTCCCACCGTCCCATGTCCTGTGCCTAAATAATCTTTGTGGGTTGTCTTTGTATATGTTGTGTCTAAATTAGGCCAGTTGGGGAAAAAAAAATCCTTCGTAGGTGTGATTTTTTTTTCCTCTCCCTCTCAGCCCAGATTCTCTCATAAAGGTGCATTGACTTCAAATGTCCTCACCCCACCTTACGTCTGAGTACTTGAGGAGTTTCCATGTGTCCCTGGGGAGGTGGCCGTGGTCATCATCCCTGGTGGTGACTGATATGAGATGTTTCCATAAACTCGCATGTCCAGGAAGGGTGACCCCAGGACTGTCAACTCAGGGCTGGAGCCTGGTGTGTTCCTGTGGAGAATGGAATGTCCTGCCCAGGCCCCTGGAAACCATGCCACCTGCATTCTGATCCCAGCTGGGCCACTGCTGACCTCTCGAGAAAGGCCACTAGAGTCTGCCCGAGCCTCCCTCTTCACCATAATAGCACACGGGCCTCTTAGATGTCCTGCGTCTCACGTTCTGTGATTCTGGAACATTTGGCAGAGAAGAGGCACCATCCTCACTCATGCTCCAGAACACAAAGCAAAAAATGTCCCTGCGCCAACATCAGAAGCTCAAAGGCTTTGAACATACCATTTAAGAAAATGTTTATTTAATATTGGATAAAAATATACTACTTTACCTTTGGAAAAAAAATTAAATAACCGGGAGGGCTTCAAAGCATTTCCTCTCCCCTCTGCTTTCCAGGAGGAGAACTATTTTTCACAGTCATTCAGATATTAAAGAGCGGGGCCCCAGAAGCCCTCGGTATATGGGATGGAGATCGGTGAGTCAGTCGAATATTTTTCAGAAGGTGGTTTTGTGCACAGTTTGAGACAGAGACCCTTTCCCTGCCTCGCGCTGTCCTCTCTCCCTTTTCTTGTTTTTCACCCCCTCTTCAGTCCTGTATGTGAGCTGAGAAATTTAATCTGTTTGTTTCTGATTCATTTACACTTAACTCATCAAAATGCTATTTGGTGAGAGGTACTTCAGGTCCAAGAGGTGCTGAATCCGGAGGAACAGGAAATTGCATCTTGTGCAGAGTAACTCACGGCAGACCCAGGGCTGCTCTGACTTTGGTCGTAACCCAGACCCCAAAGTGAATCTCCGTGTCGGGCGGCTTTAAACCCAGCCCTGAGCGCCCTCCATGCCTTGCCTCACTCTCGTTTCTCCGCGGCCTCCTAAATCTGTACGCCGTGGATTTGCGTAAATAGCTCAGAAAACTCACCCCATCAGTGCTCTTTTCACATGAAAGTGTTTGGGGTACCCTGTACGTCTCCCCGCAAACCACCCCAGATTTTATTACGGAAAATTACAAATATACGTAAACACTGAAAGAACTTTTACACTGAGCACCCATATACCCACTGCGTCAATTCCGTAACTGGCTTTTGCTGGACTTGCTTTATCACATATCCAGCCTAATTCCTAGGTGTCTTTGTGTCCCATTTTCTTTCATCCATTCAAACTAAGTTACCCATAAGAGTATGCATCCCTCCAAATACCACAGCATGCATATCATTAACTGGAACTTGATATTTGGTTGCAGGGTTTTTTTGGTTTCATTTTTAAGGTAAAATCTGCACAGATCTGAAGTGTCCCAAAGGCAGACACTCCCAGCTTCCCAGCAAGTTTCCACTTGGCCTCTGCCAGTCCGCCCCCGCCCCCACTCTCCCACCACCCTTCTGATTCTTTTTCTCCCCAGATGAGTTTTGCTGATTCTCAGGGGGACTGCATATAGATGGAGCCAAGCGATACATATTCCACTGTGTGATTTTTCTTTCACTCAGCACAATGTTTTTGAGATTCATCCACGTTATTGCACGTGTCAGAGGTCTGTGCCTCTCTGCTGTTGAGTGCTGCTTCGTTAAATGACTAACCCGCGGTTGGTTTATCCGTTCTCCTGTTGGTGGGTGGCTGCCCTGTTTCCAGTTTCTGGCTGTTTTGAATAAAGGTGCCTTGAACATCCTTGAACAAAACTTCTTGTGGACACATGTGTTCACTTCTCTCGGGTAAATAACTAGGAGGGGATCGTTGGGTCACAGAGCCGGTCTCTATTTAGTTCTGTAAGATGCTGCCAGGCCTTTCCCCAAAGTGCCTATATCCTTTCACGCTCTCACCGACAGTGGATGAGCATTCCAGTTGCTCCTCCTTAACATCTGATACTGTCACCTTTCCCGAGTGCTATTCTGGTGGGTGTGTGGTGGTACCACGTGTCCTCACTTTGCGTTACGTGTGTTGCCTCTGCTGAGACACAGAGAAGGATGAAAAGGCAGAAGGAGGGGTTCGTACGTAAGGGTGACCTCCTGAGCATCTTACCTCTGGGGACCTCAGGAATCTTCCTTTCTCTTAGAAAATCAGAGCTTTCTTTCTCTTTTAAATTGAAGTATAGTTGACTTACAGTGTTGTCTTAGTTTCTGATGTAAAGCATGTTAATTCAATTATACATATATATATTGTTTTTCATTATGGATTATTACAAGCTACTGAACATAGTTCCCTGTGCTATGCAGTAAGACCTTATTGTTTATCTATTTTGTATATAGTAGTTTGTATCTGCTAATCTCAAACTCCTAACTTACCCTTCCTCCATCCCCTTTCCCCTTTGGTAACCATAAGTTTGTTTCCTATGTCTGTAAGCCTGTTTCTCTTTTGTAAATAAGTTCACCTGTAACATTTTTTAGATTCCACATACAGGTGATATCATATGATATTTGTCTTTCTCTGACTTACTTGACTTAGTATGATCATCTCCAGAACCACCCATGCCGCTGCAAATGGCGTTATTTCATTCTTTTTTATGGCTGAGTGGTACTCCATCATATATATCTACCACATCTTCTTTATCCAGCCATCTGTTGATGGACACTTAGGCTGCTTCTCGGCTGTTGTAAATGGTGCTGCTGTGAACCTTGGGGTGCATGTATCCTTTCAAATTAGAGTTTTCTCCAGATACATGCCTAGGAGTGGGATGGCTGGATCATCTGGTAACCCTGTTTTTAGTTTAAGGAATCTCCATACTGTTTTCCATAGTGGCTGCACCAAATTACACTCCCACTAACAGTGCAGAGAAGATCAGAGCTTTCTGATTCCATTTTCTCTCTCTCTTACTCTCGTGGATCTCTTTTCTCTCCTGACATGATCATCACCTCCATGGCGGGGACTGAATCGCCATTGGATTCCCAGTGCGGGGAGCCCAGGAGCGCTCCTTGGAGACCTGAGCAAGCACAGCTCGTTCCTGTGACTCTGGGACCTCCCTTGTCACCAGACCTAAAGCAAGGCCAGGGCTTTTCAGCTCAGCTGGGTCCCCACGTCCAGCGGAATGAGAGACACATCATGGATACTTAATAAATATCTGAGTACAGGGATAGAGTTGCCTTTTCCCTCTTGCAAGTTTTGTTTTTTTTTAATCCATTTATTCAGTAAGCATCGTCTAAGGGTCTGCAGTGTCCACAGTGCCAAGCCGGAGGCTAAGGGCAGTTAGGAAGTAAATGAGACCTGGTGCCTGCCTTCGGGCGCTCTGTCTGTGCAGGAAGAGACTTTCATGCAGCAAGCGGTAAATGCTGGGCAACCAGAGGAAGAGGCGAACTCACCACCGGCCCACGGTCACTTGTCGGCTGTGCGGCTGGGCCGTAACTGACCCGTGAACCTCCGTGCGCGCATCTGTGCAGTGGGATTCTGACCGTTTCCACCTCTCGAGGCGGTTATGGGGATTAGAGCTCCTGCCTGGAAGGTCCCGAGCATGGTGCCTGGTACAGATGCTCGCCGGAGGAGGTAGAGGGGGGAGTCTCATTATGTTTATAGGTTGTGTACAATCTGAAGAGACAAAAGCTGCTAAACTCTAGTGGGTAAATTGAATCTCCCCCAGCAAAGGTATAAATTCCTTCAAAGCTGGGATCATCTTGTCTGACTTTTCTGGGCTCTCCCTCAGTACACAGTGCTGAGTCTACAACTGCATCCCGAAATGGACGCTCCATGTTCAATGGAGATTCATGTGTAAGGGCTTTTTTTTTTTTTTAAATTCTGAAAAGGAAGCATAAACCCCATAATGGGTGTGGTGTTGGCTCTGCTCATAGACCTGGATAATCTCAGACGGGCTCTTCAAACTAGCATTTTAAAATTACAACAACGGATGCTTCATAAGGATTTGATGATATTCTTGGACCCGGGACCCAGACTTCTCTTCCTGCCCAGCCGCGGGCTCTTGGGGCTTACCCAGCTGAGTCTGGTCTCTTCTTAGGAACGACGATTGTAAATAATCATCGTGAAATGCCTACAGGGGACAAGCCTTTATAAAGGATGGAAGTCACAGTCCTATTTCTAAGAATATGGGGAAGGAGGGAGCTGGCGAGTGGATGTGAATCCGAAAGCTCCCCGCAGCTGGTCCTTTGCTTTCGGTTCACTTTTGTATCACCTCCGAGGGCTCCACACATCCAATCACCCTCCGCTGTTTCTTCACCCGCCTCGCCAAGCCAGGCCCGACTTCCCCTCTGGGTCCTGTATCCACAGCGCAATTCTAACAGCTGGGCCTGATGTCAGAGGCAGAGGACTGTGGATCCCCCTCCCGGCCTCCCTCCCCACCACCCTTTTGATCCAAGATTGAGTAAGAGACATTGGCAAGCACTGGGAGGGACAACTCGATTGTTGCAACTTGCAGAGCGAGAGGGGGAGATGGGTTCTCATCTGCCAATGACTCATGTACCCGGTCCCCACCACCCCCGCCGCCCCACCCTGCCCTTAGAGAGTTCAAAACCCAATACAAAACCAGCAACAAACCACAAGAAAGTTGCCCCCTTATCTGTACACACGCTGGGAGTTCAGACTCCCCTGCAGAGAGGTCACCGAGGATGAGTTCTCTCTGGTCTGTTTTGTGTTTCCAGCTCTGCTCCAGGGCAGCAACAGCCTCTTTGGGGGCTTTGCTGTTGGGGAGGCAGGGGGTGATTCTTAGAGCTAGGGGACTGGGTCACTGGTTAAAGCCAGGTTCATGGGACAGTGTCCCAAACAGCATGCTCCCCGGCAATCTTCCTCCTCCTGTCCATGCCCCCCCCCCCCGCCCCGCTCCGTGGGTCCCCTCTCAGCGGAGCTCTGGGAACAGCTTTTGCTCTGTTTCCTGGACTCTGAAGGCAGTAGCTGGAGTTGCCCGGCCTGCCGAGCGGCGGGCCTATCACGTCAGTGCTCCAGGCTTCATTCCTATGCAGGACAGGTAGGCTGCAGGCTCTAACAAGCCGCCAGCCAGGCTCCACTGAGGCCTCGGCACCAGTGGAAATTAAAAAAAAAAAAAAAAAGAGCGAGTGGGAGGGAGGGAGCAGGAGAGAGGGATTATTTTGTTTCAACGTGTTTGAAAGCGGGATCTGTGGCCAGTTGGGTTTTTTTTTCCCTCCCCCCCGCCTTATTGACACAGTCTGTTCAGAGACACACTAGGGCCTGTTTGGATTGGGTGTTTGCTTCGGAGACCGGCCAAGGATTTCAGCCCTGCGCGTTGGCACTGCCACCTCGGCGGCACCTGGGAGGCCCGGTTGGTCACAAGACCTCACGGGGCCTCCTAGCTCTCTGCTTATCCTCCGTTCACCTCCTCTCCCTTCCTTGCCTCCCATCCCCAGCAACCTTGGGCCCCCGGGGCAGAAGAGGGGGCTGAGGCTGCCTGTTGAGTGGACTTCATCTTTAGGATGAGGGCTTCCTGAGGCCAGGGGAGGGGGGTGCCATGGGTAGAAGAGACAGAAAGGAAGGCTAGGGTACAGACCCTGGGAGAGGTGCTTTTCTCGAAGGGTCTGGGTTCCCCCAAGGGCCTGTGATGAAACTTGCCATGTGTGGACCAGTTCCAGGTTTAGGGAGGTAAGCAGCGGCCGGAGCCCCTGGAAATCTGTGTAAGGGCTGTTCTCTTGGGGATGGTGAGCTGGAATCAGGCTTGTCTGGGGAGGTAGGAAGGAGCAGCCCCAGCCAGCGCTGCACTCCAGGCCTTCGTCATGCCAAGTGGGATGCAGCTTCAGCATCGCTTGGGGAGCTTGCTAGAAATGCAGGCTCTCAGGCCCCACCCGGCCCTGGTGAACGGGAAACTTCATGTCTCAAGGTTCCTGTGTCCCTTGAAGGTGGAGAAGCCCTGCTCTGAGCCCTTGGTTCCCCAGCGGAGTTCCCTGGCATCCTCCTCACACCTCGAGATGCCCTGCTCTCTGTCTTTCTCCACTCTTGGACAAAAGGATTCTTTGGAGAATGTTGCAAAACGCACATCCCACCCTCACCCCCCTCTCCACCCCGCCTTGGAAATGAATATGCTTGTATTTGCTGGGGAAGTCTCTGAGAAGTTCTGCAGGAAGAAATCTGTTCAGTTTACTTTAACCCAGTGGTTCCCAAACCTGACCCAGATCGTCTACCATTTCTCCCCTGAGGTGCATGTATTGAAATTCGCTAGAACTCGTGATGGGTGGCTCCTGCTTGGAGAAATACTACTCCAGTGGGTCCAAGTTTACCTTTGGGATCTTCCAAGGAGCTTACCTTTACTGTAGACAAGAGAAACAGAACACGTAGTGGTTACGACGTGGACTCAAACGAAATACCTGGGTTCTGATCCTGGCTCAGCCACTTACTTAGGGGGTGTGACTTTTGCTCTATTAGACGGCCGCTCTGTGTCTCAGTTTTGCCCTGTGTGAAATGGGAGGAGTGAGAGTACTTGCCAGATAGAATTGTGGTGAAGTTTAAATCACTTAATAGTGACTTAAATCAGAACAGTGCCTGGAATGTAGAAGCCCCTTCATAAATATTGGCTAGCTCATCATTTCAAGTCTTACTTTCTTGGGGTCACTGTCTCCCAGGTGGTCTAGATGAATAATCCCAAACGCAGCTGTGCATCAAAATCACCCACGAAGCTCTTTTAAAAACACGGTTTCCAGAGCCCCACACCAGACGCACTGAGCCAGGCTCCAGCAGGAAGGCCTGGGGACCTGCATTTTATAAGCTCCATGGGTGATTCCAATGCAGCAAACATTTTCCTAGGTGGCTGGGGAGCAACTGCTCTAGAACTTCCTTCTATAGCCAAGTCAGCTTGGCCCCGATTTCCCACACTGGTTTAAGCCTAATGCTTCCGTGGGGAACACGCCGTCTGGTCTGGGACCTG
The DNA here is from genome assembly GCF_009834535.1 of Camelus ferus. Taxonomy (NCBI): domain Eukaryota; kingdom Metazoa; phylum Chordata; class Mammalia; order Artiodactyla; family Camelidae; genus Camelus; species Camelus ferus. The sequence continues at coordinate 26,972,181 of NC_045711.1, forward strand.
AGATTAGTGGTAGAACCTTCCCTCTGACCTTCCGTCTCCTCCTTTACAAAAAACGAGAGAGCCAGGCCAGGTGGTCTTTGGATTAACTGCATCAGAAATGCTAGAATTGCACACTCTCAGCCCCACCTCAGACCTACTGAGTCCGAATCTGCATTTTAACAGGGTCCCCGGGAGGTCCTTGTTAAACAGAAAACAGCGCCTCTCCAGAAAAGGTTGGAAAAATCGAATTCGCCAGCATCAGATGTCTTCTTTCCCTATGAAAAGACGGCTGGGCTGAGCTGAGGCAGGAGTGGCACCGGTGGGCATGGACACGGTGACCCTCTGCTGTCCATCCACTCGGGGGCCCAGGAAGTGGGCTTCAGGAGCCTTGGCAATGATGGGCAGATTGAGGAGGACATTTTTGTGATGTTGAAGGTCATGATTTCCTGGGAGGTTTTGCAGGAATAAGTAAACTTTGGGCAGGCTTCTCTCTTACTAAAATCGGATTGATCGCTGTGCATCCATTTGGCAAACGTTTATCTAGGTGCCAACTCTGTGCTAAGCTTGAGCACCAATAGGTTGAGAATCACTTGTAGGTGGCAGTGATTCTGTATGGCTGCTGTTTATATCCGCGCTTCTCACCTGCTAAGGACAGGCATATGCCTGCCTGTGCACAGAACTTTGCAGGGACCAGCAGAGCGCGCTGACACAGCAGATGACCCCGTGGATGTGTGTCAGTTACCTACTGCTGTGTAACAAACCCCCTCAAGACTCAGTGGCTTCAAACAGCAACTATTTTATTGTTTATGATTCTGAAATCTATCCTGGGCAGGTTCTTCTGCCGGTCTGGTTGGTGGTTACTTGGGAGACTTCATTCGGCTGGTGAGTGGGCCGGGGGCTGGGTTCAGCGAGGTCCCTGGGACACTGGACCTTTCTCTGTTTTTCCGATCACTGCAGGGCTTCTTTGTCTCCTCATGGTCTCTCCGTGTGATCCCTCCAGTGGGGGCGGCATGACTGTTTATATGGCATCACTTCTGCTCCATCCTGTTTGAGTTAAAGCAAGTCCCAGGGCCAGCCTAAATTCAAGGCTAGGGGCCTCCATGAGGGTGTGGTGTCAGGAGTCAAGTTTCCATGGGAGCCACTGACCTGGTATTAGCGTGGGAAGTTGAGGCTGGCTGATGGGAGAGGTCTCATTTTGTATCTGAGAAAGACAAGATTGCCTCTGGCTCTGCTGTTAGCTTTGACCATTCCCTCCAGGATTCCAGCTGAGTGTTTTGTGGCTATATTCCTCTCCTCCGGTATTGTTGGGAGCAGCACTGCTATCCTTTTGGGGGGGGGGGTGTTATCAGACACTAAAATATGAAGTGAGGTCCAGCCTCTCCCCTTCTGTCAGGTCCCCAACACAGTTTCCTATCCAGTTGAACACATAAAAGGGTATCGGGGAATTGGCAGGGCTTGGTGGCTATTTCTGTTGCTACCGTCTCAGTGGAGATGCTCCGTCATGCCGGATTTATTGAGGGAACTTCTCACTGACCCCTCACCCCAACCCGTGCCTGTCCAGTCTGTTCACTCCTGGAGTGAGCACTTCCACCCCCCATACACACAACCTGTGACGGATTCCTAGGTCCTACAAGATAGATCGGAATTCCTTTGGTGTCGATGGCATCCCTCCTCAATCCTTTTTAGGGTTACCCGCTTGTGCTCTGAAACAGAATCTCTGATTGATGTAAGATGGACTTCTCAGGGTCCCTCAGCTCGGCAGGCTGAACCTCACTCCTGCACGTGGGATTTCCTTCTTTCTTTCCCACTGATTGGAGTCAGTCCCACATTTTGAAGCCCCGTGGAAGTCCTGCTTTCTTCACGAAGCCTTCTCTGAACATTTGAGTCACAAAGAGTCTCCCGTAGGACCCTTAATCTTTGAGCATGTATCGTCTTTACTAGTCATTTGGGTCCTCCTCATGGTCTGCTGTATTCTCTGAATTCTCTCTCTTCTATGACAGTGCAGCCTTTGAAGCAATGCCTCTATCTTTCAAGAAAATAGCAAAGCACTTCCTTAAGGTGCTAAACTCAGAGCTATATCCCTTATAGGGGAGGGTTCGTAAATATTCTTTCTCTGTTGGAGAGACGCCTTTTTTGCTCTAGATCGAGATCTGTTCTCTACATGCTGAAGTTACTCTAGGATGTTGCCCAAAGGGCAAACAGTCATTCGCCCAGGAAGCAGTCCACGTGGCGTTAATAACCTCTCTGAGATCACAGAGCAGAGAAGTCAGGGGGAGACTCCACTAGAGGTTGGACTTGCCTCTCTTCAGCTCCTGACTCTGCCTTTGCTAACCCCCCCCCAAAAAAACAACAAAATAACCCAGTGTTTCTCAATTGGGGTGCTCCTGGCCTTCAGGTAGGGGAAGTCTCGTGTGACGCAGATACATCAGCAGGGATGATACCTGCCCACCCATGTATTGTGACAATCCCAGATGTCCCCACGCCATAGTTCCCCAAATCCCCCACTTGCGAACCTCTGAGGCTCTCTGGATGGTGTCCCTGGGCAGGCTGTGTCTCTTCCTCAGGCTCTTCAATGGAGCCTTAGAGGGTTGTTGCAAGAATCACATTAGTTTATGGCATGAAGTGTCTTGGTACATAGTTAATGTTCATTGAGCACTTAGATTATTAATTTACTGAATAATCATCACGGTCACCAGTTGACACGTGGCCACTCTGGAAGTGGGCTTACATATGATACGGAACAGGCTTTTCCTCTCGCCTCTCTGACTGCCCTTTGCCCCAGTGGCTTCGGCTTCTCTGTACTTCTCTTTTCTTGTCTTGGAGGGGGGGACACACCTGTCTCAATCTGCCTGTGGGGTGTGGCAAGATTACACATCCTTGGTAAGCACTCATGTCATCCCAAAGCGGCCGTTTACTTCTTTACTGATTGCACATGTGAGACTTGGCAAATTTGTCTTGGAAACTAAAGGACATTTGACAGATGTTTATTGAGTGACCATTATGTGCCTGGCCTCGCTAGGAACCAGAGAGTGGGTGGTGAAGCCAGGAAAAAAAATAAGCACAAATTTATTTCTATCCGTGTTTGTTGCTAAGATTGTTCCCACCTGTTCACTCTTGGAATTGCTGAATGGATGTGTGTGTGTGTGTGTGTGTGCGTGCGCGTGTGTGTGTAATGTGTTTTCTGAGGGCAGTCGGTATAGAGGAAGCGAGGGCAGAGGCAGGGAGATGGTGTGTATGCTTAATAGTTGGAGGAGAAGTAGAAAAAAAAAGAAGAGTTCAGTGGCCCACTTTCCTAAATGCGAGTGTAGCCAGCTTGGTTAGGAACAGTGTTGAAAACTCGCACCTGGAGATTGGGGGCTGATTGGAAAGTGGGTCTGATTTGCTGAAGTGGGAGCGGCTTCTCATTGATGGCTTCTTTCTTGGATCAAGTGTTTTTCAAGCTGTGCTTCCCTCCACCAGGTGTAGTCAATTCAAATGGATTCTGCCAAGTGAAATGGGGGTGCGGGGCTGGGGGAGGCAGCGACCTGCAAGTTACACGACACATTGTTTTCAGATGTCGAGGAAAGAACAGAGAGGGCCATCCTCCTTCAGGTGATGCACCTTGTCCGAGGTGTTCATGATATTTAGGGTTTTAGGTGTGATGTTGACTTCATCAGGGTAACAAAAGGGTCCTTGGTAAGGACGGGAGGGAGCCCCCCCCCACCTTCGAGAGAAGGGATTCGGTTCTTGTCTGTGTGGGTCCTTGTCTGTGTCAGTTCCTGTCTGTGTTCGCTGAGCCCACAGTGAGTTCTTTCTGTTCAGGTCTGCTCTTCTTGTGAGTGTCCAGCACTGAGTCCATCTAAATCAGAGATGGGCAGTCAGCGGTTCACAGGCCAGATTTGATCTGTGGGTGTGTTTTGTCAGGCTGACCACGTTCAGTGTTTTTCTTTAATTTAGTTGCCGGTATTACAAATAGCCACATCTCATTTAAAGATCCAGTTTTCCAGCTTCCCTTGAAAAGTCAGAAAGTCTGGCAACAGTGGGGTTTTCTTTTCCATATGGCACAAACCAAGGAGCTGGGGAATAAATGTCCCCTTAAGACTGGACATTTGCTCTCAATTTATTCCAGTCCCCACCACGCCTGACCTGATCCCCGTCATGCTTGGCCTTCTTGGCCTGGCTTGGTGACTGCTGGCCCCGTTGGCATTCAGGCCCAGGATCCCCAACCAAGTGCTAGCTCTCTCCTCTCGGATGCTGGGCAAAGCAGTGATGCTGTGTGAGGCTTGGAGACTTGGCTGATGATTTCCTGGGGCCAGGGGTGCCAGCGAGAATGTGTCAGTCTCTGCTGCTGGGTCAAAAGGCCAAGAGTTCAGAGGTCTTGTTCCAGCTGTGCCCTTGACTTTCACGGTGACCTGTCAGCAATCATTTAACCCGGGTCAAGCCAGTGGCAAAGTGCCAAATGCCAGGGCTTCTTACTACACCTGTGGGTGGAATCATTTAAAAAGGGGGAAATGTCCCCACATGAATTTTCACCTACATTGTTCTCCTGACTTTTCTCATTCTTCCCTAGTGTCTTAGATCTTAGAGGAGCAAAAATTATTCTGGGAGTGCAATTAAAAATCATTCTAATGGATCTGATCATTCTGGAAAACTATTTGGGCAGCATCTGCCAAAGTCGAACATTATGTATATGAACTTTATAAACACTGATATGTACCCAACCAAAATACATTAACATTTCAGCAACAGGTGTGTACAAGAATGTTTATAGCAGCCCTTTTTGAAATATTCCCCGAATAAGAAAGCACCCAAATGCCTGTTGACAGTAGTACGAGTGAGTGGACTGTGGTATGTTCATTCACTGGAGTACTATACAGCACTGAAGATGAATGGGCTACAGCTGCATACAGTAGTATAGAGGAATCTCCCAAGCACGATGTTGAGTGACAGATAAACAGAGGTAATGCATGGACCAGAGCAAGGCTGTGCACTGTATTACTATATTTACATAAAGTTCAGAAACAGCCAAAGCTGATCTGTGGTGTTAGAAGTTAGGAGAGTGGTTGCCCTTGGTTGGTGCTGATGACAAGAAAGGCTCTGGCGAGTACTGGTAATGATCTTGTTTCTTGATGTGCAGTACTGGTTACACGGGTATGTTTACTTTGTGAAAATTCAGCGAGCTGTACTCTCATGAAATGTGCATTTTTCTGTTGTATATTTTATTGCAGTAAAAAGTTAAAATTAATAAAGGCAAAAAGCACAAAAACCCAACCTAAGAGGCACAGTGTTATAATTTCCAAGTACCTGTGCCAAGATTTTTGTACAGAATCCTGTATCCATCAGAATTCTTGTTTGCAAGCAACAGAAATCACCCCTGGCTAATTTAAGCTGAAAAAAGATTTATTAAAAGCAGATTGCATTAGCTCAGCATCTCCATTAGGGTGGGGAAACCAGGTTTGGAGGTTCTGCAGCCAGGAACATGTCCCAAATGCTGCCGAGTTGGTCTGATGACGGCATCACTTCTAACCTCTGGGCTCATCCATCACAGCCCATCCCACTGATGCTGGTGCAGGAGGCTGCCCTGGGACCCCCGCCTCCCCAAGCTGACCATCACTCCTGCCGCTGCTGTTATCCCACCCTCTCCGGAGTGGATTTCTCAGGGCTTGTGTGACTTTGTATTACTGCTTCAAGCTCAAAGGCATGGGTGGGACTGATTAGGGGAACTTCAGCCCATTTGCTCTTGCCCTACCTGCAAGGGAGGCTGGGAAAAGAAGGACTAGGCATTGTCAGCTTCAGTAGCAGGTGTTAGACCCATGGGGCATTCCCCAAACTCAGGAGACTGACGAATGTCCACAAGTGAGATGATCTGCCTGGTAATGGCCAACTGGATCTCTTAGTGGCAGAAGCTTTCAGTGGGATGATCTGAATCCTGCTGGTCCTTCCCAGAGCGGAGAGAAAGTGTGCCCACAAAGAGAAATTGTTTCTCCTTTGCCACAACCCCAAAGTTCCCAGGCGGCATGGAAGGGGGCATTCAATCCAAGCGCCTTGGAGGGGCAGGTTGGAAATGAAGATACCGGCTAACTGGGAAGCTGGCACCAGAGCTTCTCCCTGAAGTCCTTGGGCGAGGGGTGGGTCCCAGAGTCAGAGCGGTTGGCTCTGCAAAGAGATGTGCTGGCAGGATACTTGAAGGGCACCTGGTTCAGCCGTCCACCCACTGCAGGAATTTTCTTTGTTTATTTGATGACATTTCATTGTGCCCAGATTTTCCGGTTGTTTTAAAAGTAAATTTATGTAGCCTCGGTCTTACCCCTAGAGAGGAAAATAAAACTGTTTCTTCAGTGGTCATAATTTGAAAGATGCCTGCTGCGTGTTATTAAAGGTGGACATATTGCTTCCTTGTGTCTGTGCTTTTTCAGTTCATGTTACAGATTTCTCAGGAAAATCACCTACTCTTTCTAAGCATACACCTCAGCTGTACACCGAGGAAAGTAAGGTAGTTGAGAGAGTTAACAATGGTGAAGCATGGATAGCTGTTAAATTAGTGGTAATAATAAAGGGGTTAATGGGCCGCACCCTGGAGAATTTGGAGCTAAAATATATTTGGAGGTAATGTATTAAAGCACTTAGCACTGGGTATGGTTTGTAGTAAACAGCCGTAAATTATGGTAACAATAGCCATTGTTTACAGATGCAGAATAGAAGCTATGATCTCAGCCTCAAGGTACTAGAGTAATGGATGGGTTGGATGACAGTCCTGACAGATGGGGAGAGCCCTCCTCCACTGCAACAATCTCCCTCCCCTGCCCCGCCCCTCAGCTAAAGATACATTACACTGATGAGGAAACCTAGGTCTGAAACAAGCTTTGTAGCAAAGCAGCGCAAAGACGGGCTGCAGGATGAATGTGCCCACAGAGCCACCCTGGAGGGTCCAGGCAAGTGCAGCCCAAACCTCTGATCACTGCAAAGCCAGCCCTTCCAGGAGTGTCACTTTGCAAGCCTCATCTCCCCAGAGGAACAGGAGAAGGGCAGCTCTGTAGTTTAGTTTCAGGAAATGCCTTAGCCATATGCTGATTGGAGCTTCCGTAATTTAAGATTCCACATATGGAAGCTGCCTGATCCGTCTTTAGCTCTCTAGTAACTGTCCTGATGCTTGCACTTGGGGCAAAGCTGGGAGAAACAGCTGGCCGGGCTCTCCATCTGCAGAGCCAGCTCTGCCGGCTGGAAGGAGAAATGGATCATCCTGGCGGCTTGCTGACCAGCCTGCTGTGCAGAAGCCGGCAGATCTCACGGCCGCGGTATAAACAGGATGGAAGGAAGGCAGGGTTCTCGAGGAGCCCCACGTGTTGCTGCTCTTCCTCTCTGTCCCCTCCCTCGGTCATCTCCTGTCCGCTGGCTCATGCCACACTGCAGGCAGCCTGATGGGAGAGCAGTACCCTGTTTCTGGGGACAGGACAGGCTCCAGGACAAGAAGGTCCTCACTGGAAGAGAAGGCTTTGCCAGTAGTCGGGTACATCTGAGCCAGGCCCAGCAGGGAAAGCTCTGGGACTGCAAGAGGTTAAAACTTGCCCCTGTGTTTACTTTTGTTGGCTGCCACACTGCATAATAATCTGTCAGCACGTCAGGTGCGGATTTATTTGTGTATTAAAAATTGCCTAGAGCAGACGGATGCAGACGCTCTACAGCACGCTGGAAAATGTGCCTCCAGCGCAAAAACAGTCTCTCCAAATATTTCACCCTTTTAATAAGTGCATTTAATTAAAGTCATATAACTTTTTTTTTATTATATTAAAAAAAATCCTTTCGCTTGCTGAAGCTGACAGTGAACTTTAGAGTGCAAAGAGGTGTGCTTCCCTGGTCCCTGTTCTGGGAAATGGAATATTCATCAACTGATGTGTTCCCTCTTGCCTCTTGGAGGCTGATTTGAAGAGGGTCTCACGATGGCTTGGGTTGGGGGCAGGGTGTCCGTGTGACCCACGGGAGTGACCTAGTTGGCAGGGAGTCAGCTACAGAGCGGGTTTTGTTGTGTGTTTAATGTTTTGGGTCAAATGCATGGGTACAGGCATGACTGGGCACTCACAGTTCATGTCCGTCTATAACAGGGGTGGCCGTGGTATCAGCCCTTTAGAGAGAGATGACTATTTTTCACATTTATTTTGAGGACAGCCCTGCCCAATGGCGGGAGGCTAGACTGAATGAGTTCTTCAGCCCTTGCCTTCCAATAGTGAAATTTGTGATCTGGGGCAGGGTCGGGGGAGAAGGATGGCATGAGATGGAGGGGACTGCGTGGGGGACGGTGGCGCTGGAGAGGGAGATCAGTGTCAGTTTCACTCTGCATTTTCTTTATTCCCGCCAGAGCTTTGTAAGTTTCAAAAGAGGCTGAGACTAAGTTTGGCTCTGAGGTGGTGACAGCCTTATGTAGCTTGCTCTGCGTGCGCAGGTTAGGGAGCGTCCGTGTGTGGGCGGTGGTGGCAGCCTCGGAGCTGCTGTGTGGGGACCCACCGTGGCCGAGGAGGGGCCGGGAAGGAAGGGCGGGGATGTGTGTGGAGCGGCGCCGGTGAGGAGGGGGCTGGAGCGCTGCTTGGGAGTGGGGAACCGCAGCATGCCAGGCATGGCGGCCTGAAGCCCGCTAATTATGCAGCCCGAGGGAGCTATGTGGACCTGCCAGAGCCACCTGGAGAGGTGGCATGGAAAACCTCAGAAGGGGTCTGTGTGCCTTGGGTCTGATCAGGAAATAGCCCCTGGGGCTGCGATGCGCTGGGTCTGCGGGAAGCAGGACTGGATGCCCCGGCTGCTTGCACGTCAACAGGAATGGCTTTCAAAATGAGTCTTCAGACGGTTCTCCATGCAGGAGAGAGCGGACTCTGAGAGCGTCTCCTCCTCCTCTGTGCCAGGCTGTGGTCTCTGGAGCTTCTGAAATCCAGCACGCCCATTCCAGAAATTCTGCAGAACCACCCCGCTTGGTCTTTAGCTTTCTGGTTCTCCCTGCTCCTTTGGGGATGACCATGACCTTCTTTTCATGCCTGCAGAAACAGAAATCTCAGAGTTGGCTGCCCAAGGCCACCCAGAAAGAGCCAGGGGACCAAAGACCAGGCAGGTTTGGTTGTTGTTTGTTTTGTTTTGTTTTGTTTTTTCCCAGTTACTCTTTTCTTAGCATCGTCAAATGATATGCAGGCATTGCTATTTATGATTATTTTCCCTGTTCACAGGAGACAAATTCAATCCTCAGTGCTCAACCTTCTCTGTGAAGTTCACACCCCCCACCCACTCCCGGCCTGGGTTTACTTTTATGACTTTCCCATTCTCTCTCATAGCTGTTTTTTTTTTTTTAAGTTTTAATTGAAAGGATCATATATTGTTGTTGTTTTGAGGATTTAATAACTCTCCCACTTTCGTGAAGAAAATAAATTTCGTTTTAGGAATTGTTAATTATTCTGGTCCTACGCCAATGATACACTCTAAACAGTGTTCTTTGCATTGTGGAAGACAGTGTTAAATACAGGAGCTACTAAAATGCTATGTTTGTGTATAACGTTGACTGACTGATTGATTGCAATTTTTATTTGTTTTAAGTAAGAGGCTTTTTAAAAAGCAGACAAACCTCCCTGAAACATGATGGGGAAACAACAGTAATACTAAGCCAGCTGGTCATTGCCCTTATGTGAAAAACTATTCCAGGCCATTTGGAAGAGGTGCAAAGTGCCTACTATGCGCCAGGCACCATCTAGGACGTCATTAGAGAGGACGAGGAGGGAGAAGGCCTGAAATAATTTTTAAAACACTTGCCTGCTGACTCACTTATCTGCTGTATCTGTAAAACATTAAATGCAACATGCTCTGGGTATTCATAGAAAATTAGAACTTGAGAAAAAACCCAAAGAAGAAAATAAAATCATGGATATTTACCATAGTCTTTCATTATCTATTTTTTTCCCCCTATTTACCAAAATTGTCAAATATTCTTTTCCAGCTGTGGTTCTTAGTCTCATGACTAAATCAAATGATTGAGAGCCCCAAAGAGCTTTTTTTTTAATTCTTTTTTTTTTTTGAGCATTTAAAAACATGATTTCACATTTTAATCTATGTATTTATTTTTAATGGAGGTACAGGGAATTGAACCCGGGACCTCGTGCATGCTAGGCACGTGCTCTACCACTGAGCTGTACGCTTCCTCCCCAAGGAGCTTTTTAATGTTGGTTGTAAGTATTGACATTGACTGCCTTAGAAATGAAAGCTGAGAAATTTTCAGAAATTATTTATTCCTTTAAAAATAACAATACTAAACCCATTGCATTTTAACCAGAAAACATTTTTATAAAAGACAGTTTTATCTTCTGAAACAAAAACATTGAGAAGCATGGCTTTTTTTTTTTTTCCTTCTATTTTTGCTAAGCTCTACTTTGTCTGGCTTAATAGAAAGTCGTTGAGTTCTCACATCTGCTTCTGCATTCAATCCATGGAGATGCGTGTGGCTGTGACGACCCGGCTTCATCCAGATATGTATTACAAAAAAGGAGACGTGTGTTCCTCCATAGAGGAATAATTGTGGAGATTCCTCTTTCGTATTTCACCAAAACTCGACAAGTTGTAGTTTTTTTTTTTTTTAAAGTTGGTTGCAATCTAAATTTTAATGAACCTTTTTATTCTGTTCCATTAAGATCCTTTTGCTCTTTTCTCTGCCTCTTGAGGGTAGGGTGACGTTGTCCTTGGGCCAGGGTGACAATATGGTGGACGGACTATTTTCGATGGAAAGCTTAGGAAAAAGAGTCACCATCCTAGCCCGTTTTGTAAGCATTCCAAATGAATGCAGACTGCAGTGCAAATAATGTTTTTGGCTTTCTCTGGAAGGTCAGAGGTTCTTTAAACTTTCCAAATTCTCCTTTACTCCAAGTTTTTCCTCCTAGTAATGCCCCTCTTCATCGAAACCCTAACGACTTCTGTTTACTTATTATCCTGCCTTAAAAAAAAAAGTCTCTGATGTTACTGACAGATCTAAAGCCTAGAAAGAGTGAATTTATGCCTTCTAGAGAGACTAGAGCTTTCTCTGTGGCAGTTACCCCGGGTCCTGTTGCTCTAGTCTGGGCAGAGCTAGAGCTACAGCTACCTGTTGACCAAAGGGTGCAATTCCTTTACATGGAGAGTTCTCGGATCTAAAGAAGAGGTCTAACTGGATCCTCTCTTTGTAGCTTTGATGTCATCAATGTCCTCAGGTGTGCAGGAACATTTCAAGCAGCCGTGCCCAGGGAGCCTCCAACTGCCCAGGGGACCGTCAGTCTGCTGACCAGAGTGACCTCTGCCTGTCGAGACACCATCCCTTCCCCGAATCATCACTCACTGTGCATCTCAACTTGGGTTTCTTAAAGAAAGTGCTGTAAATGGGAGATGCAAAAAAAAAAAAAAAAAAAAAAAAAAAAAAACCCAAAACCTGGTAATTTGCTAAAAATTTAGGGGCATTTCAGGCAGTGTGCTTTAGCCACCAGGAGCACAGGAATTTCCCTTTGGAGAAAATTCCCATTTTTTCCAAAGACAAAACATGATATACTTCTAATCTATGGAGCTAGTGTGATATGTATAAAAGAGCTCGGTCACCCAGAGGGAGGGTGTCAGAAGAATATTTTATTTGCAAAAATGCTCTAAAATTAGAATATAGTAGAATTTGTAGACTCTTTGCTTTTGAAGATAAAGATTATGCCTTTATTCATCCAACTAAATATTTTTAAGACCCTGCTAGGTTCTGGGATTTTCTTTGCAGGAGTTTTAGCAGTAAACGAGTGAACTAGCCCCTCCCCTTAAGGAGCATATTCGAATGGGGAGACAGGTAATATTCACGTATACAAATACACATATGATGCTGGGGAGCAATAAGGGATATGAAAAAATTGGAAGCAGGACGAGAGGCTATGGAGGGATATGCAGAGGTTGAGGAAGGACCTTTTTTATTGAAGTATAGTCAGTTTACAATGTTGTGTCAGTTTCTGGTGTACAGCATAATAATTCAGTCATACGTGTACATACATATATTCGTTTTCATATTTTTTTTCATTATAGGTTACTACAAGACATTGAATATAGTTCCCTGTGCTCTACAGTAGAAACTTGTTGTTTATCTACTTTATATATAGTAGTTCGTATCGGCAAATCTTGAACTCCCAATTTATCCCTTCCCACCCTCTTCCCCCGATAATCATAAGTAGGACCATTTTTGACAGAGTTGCCATGGAAACTCTCCAGGCGGTGATTTGGGGCAGAGCAGATGTCTAATAAAAGTGTGAATGAATGAACACAGAACTCAAGCCCAGAATTCCATAGTTTATGCCAAACAAGCCAGATACACAGGCAGCATGGTTGGTTAGGGGTGGTGTTGAGTAGGAGTGCATTCGTTTCTTAGGGCTCCTGGAACAAATTGCCACCAACTGGGCAAAACAGCAGGAACCAATTCTCTCACAGTTCTGGAGGCCAGAAGTCCCACATCAAGGTGTCAGCAGGACTGGGCTCCTTCTGAAGACTCTAGGAAAGCATCCTTCATTGTCTCTTCCAGCCTCTGGTGGTTACAATCTTTCTTTGGCTCGTGGCAGCATTGTTCCAAACTCTGTCTGCATCTTCACATGCCCTTCTCCTCTGCATGTCTGTCTTCTCCTCTTCTGTCTCTGGTAAGAACACCTGTCATTGGATTTAGCGCCTCCCTGAGTAATCCAGGATGATCTCATCTCGAGATCCTTAATTTCATCTGCAAAGACCCTTTTTCCCAAATAAAGACATAGATTCTGAGCATGAGAGTGTGGGCATATCTTTTGGGGGCCACCGTTCAACCCAGTCAAGGGTGCAAGCTGGGAAGGTCACTTCAACAGCAGGTTTTAAATTGAAATGAAATGTGGCCCCTGAGCAGAGTCCTGGTGCTCCTTACCTGCAGATGCGTGGTTGCAATGCAGGTGCATTGCAGCGGTGACAGGGAGGAAGCAGCCTTGGGCAGTGGGGCGGTGCGTGATGCCACAGTGTCTGGCTACTACATTGCTGTGACTCAGAGCCTTGGGTGGCCTGGAGAGTCTGCCCAGCTCAGCAGCTTCTAGTTGGACCTTTCTACCCAGGAGAAAAATAACAGCAGTAGGATGCAGGGCTGTGTGTCTTCATGGGAGTGCAAATCGCAGCTCTTCCAGAATTGAGAATTTGAGAAAATACAGTTCCGCCCAGAGGAACAGAGTAGAGAAGTGGTTAAAAACAGAGGCTGAGAGAGGGGCAATCACACTCTCTTGGGACATTTTCCAAGTAAAAGTTGCACAGTACTCATGGAGGCAGGAGACTGTGTAGGTTGCAAAAGTCAGCAGCTTGGGAAGCCAGGACCTCAGCCTAGGAGGAGATTTTACTGCACTGAGCAATCATGTCTTCTGGGAATGTCCGTGGTGGGGTGTGCAGGTGCGTCTCCAGCGGGCGGGCGCACTGCTTTAAGACTTTATTGCCTAGTCTTTTCTCAGTCAAGTCTTTTGCCAGAGGAAGGCAGGGAGGAGCAAGTCAATGTGCCCAGAGCCTGCCTGAGTTGGGGATGATGTTTGCTCAATTCTGTGCAACCCCAGCTGTTGCTCCAGGTGCTAAGTTAGACACTTAGTAATTAGCGGGGCTAATTTATTTAATCATGTTTGTACTGTTTTCCTTCTCCCAGTTGTTCTTCTTGCCCTGATCCTTCAGGTTTTCCTGGATCCACTCCCAGGTGTGTTTGTTGGAAGATGGTGCTGAGGGAGGATGAGTGTTCACTGATGCCAGAGATTAGAGCAAGCTCCGGCTTGGTGGTGGTGGTGCGAGATGCTGGTCTTCTCCGTATTCCAGCTCTGGGTTTCTCAGTCTTGGCACTACTGACACTTGGGGCCATTTTTGTGGGGCAGCATCCTGTGCATCATGTAGTGGCATCCCTTGACCTCTCCCCACTGGATGCCAGTGATGCTCGCCAGCCCCAGTTTTGAGAACCAAAAATATCTTCACATGTTACCAGCTGCCACCTGGAGGGGTCAGAATTGCTACCAGTTGAGAACCCCTGTTCTAGTCATGGTACCGATTACTGATGTACTTACCCTGGACTTTTTGGACGAAACTTATTCTTCCAGGTCCGTCTTAACCATCTCCCATTGCTCTCTTTTTGGACTTGCACTGACTTGACAAACCAAAGCCCTCTGTCTTGGGGGGGACAAGAGCTACAAACCCATCTCTCCAAACACAGGTTCTTCTGTTGCAGATGTACAATCCTTGTGTTATCCAGGGAAGGGAAAAAGAAAGTTGTGGTATATAGAAGGACAACAGGTGGCAGGGTGAGTGTCACCAGGAAGATAAGCAGAACCAGAAGAGTCACTTCTGCGTTGGAGGTGAAAATCAAGCTTCTCCAGCTGCGCAGATGGAACCAATCCAACATGGTGGCCAGCCCTGGGAGGGGAGACCGTTTGTAGTTTCTGTGTTGGGGGACACCCCCCTGGGGCCAGCTCTCTCGACCTTACTTCTAAAGTGAAGGCTATGGGCTTTGTCAGGTCCTTCAGATCCTTGGTCTCCTGTCCAGTAGTCTGATTCATTTTGGGGGTTCCCCCACCAGATGCCAACTTAGTGCTTTATGTGCAGAAGACACCCTGACAGTCTCTGACCAATGAATGAAGATTGATGTACTCTTTAAAAGGCTCCAGATAATCTGAGGTAGATCTGCAAGGAAGGGGAGGAGGTGGGAGAAGAGAGAGAAAGCAGGACCTAAGAACTGTTAGCCTCAAGCACACTGTCCCATAGAAGTAAAACTCAAGCCCATATGTAATTTTAAACTCTCTAGTAATTGCATTTTTTAAATTGACGTACAGTTGGTTTAGAATGTGGCGTTAATTTCTGGTGTGCAGCCTAATAATTCAGTCATGATACATATATTCCTTTCCATATTCTTTTTCATTATAGGCTATTACACAGGATCAAATATAGTTCCCTGTGCTGTACAGTGGGACCTTGTTGTAACTGTATTTAAAGGAGGACAAAGGGAAGAAATAAAATCAAAATAATAATACATTTTATATAACCCAGTGTATCCTCAATCTTATTTCAACATGCAGTCCATATAAAAACTCTACTAGTGAGATACGCTGTTTTTTTTCATACGAAGTCTAGGAAATCTGGCATGTATTTTACACTTACGGGACATTTCAGCTTGAACTTGCCACATTTCCAGTGCTTATTGACTAGTGAGTGGCTTCTGTACTGGACATTGTTGGCCTAGAGAGGAAGTTTAAATGATTAAATTTGGGGGGAAATTCTATTCATTGTAGACAGGAATAAAAAATGAGCTGAAGGGCTTACGTGGACAGATTTCATCTGCAAATGCCCTTTTACCGCCTTGATAAGCGCTTGTCACCCTCGTGCCTCCGTCTCACCCCCAGACAGGGTCTGCTCGCAGGAATCCATTGGCTGCCGGTCTCCCCTCCCCCTGACCCCTTTGTAGTCCACTCGATTTGCTTTTGTTTCAAACGAATGAGCACACAAAAAAGAGCCCTGCATTCCACTGGGCAATCTTATTCAAACATGGCCTGGCTGCTTTTCTCAATTAATCAGGAGTCTGCCCCCCCCCCCGACAACCCCCACCCCATTCTCCTCTGCTATTTTCTCAGCATCTTAATCCGGGTCCTAGCTTGACTCCAGTTTCCAGGATAATTTCAGGGGGCCCAACAGACACCTGCCCAGGTAAAGAAAAACCAACCTGGGCCTTTCCAGGTGTCTCTTTCCTCCTGTACGAATAAGAGACATCGAAAGACTTTGCCTTAGAAGAGATGAAGGGACGGGTTGGGAGAGGGGGTGGGGGCGGCAATGATGGCAGACAAAGGAGGAGCTGAAAGCGAAACAGCAAACAGATGAGTCATCTCTTTTAAAAAGCAAGGACTTTTAGAAGTGGCCCTTGGCTCCTCTAGAACGTTTGAGTTTAGCTCTCCCTTCCACAGTATCTCTTCCTCCCGCCCCTGCCAGGAATGGAGAAAGCTAGAAATCCGATTTTTGCCTTGCCTTTTCCTTCTGATGTAGAAGGTGATTTTATTCCCTCTGCTGGTATCACCTTGAGGTTTCGAAAATGCCTGGTGGTCAGACTTTTTATGGGCCAGCCTGACCAAGCAGCTGATGGGGCCCCAGAAGTGGGTCCTCCCGCTCTCCACCCTACCCCCACCTCTACCATTAGATCGTCGTTTTTCAACCAGGGGCGATCTTGCCCCCACCCCCACCCCAGGGGGTGTCTGGCGATATTTGGAGACCTTTTTGATTGCCACAACTTTGTGGGGACAAGGGGTGCTACTGCCATCTGGTAGGTAGAAGCCAGTTTAGATGTTGCTAAACATTCTACAAAGCACAAGGCAGCTTCCCCCTCAGTAAAGAATTATCCAACCTAAAAAGTCAGGAGCGCCAAGGTTGAGAAAGCCTGTGCCAGAGCACCTTTGCTTTGAATTGTAGAGATTTTTACTCAAACAGAATGTTCTTTTGACTTGTAGAAGTCCCTGGTGGGGGGGGCGGGTTGGCTACACTTAGGCATACATGTGACTAAATTACTACCTTGCTTATCGGTTAACACCTGCTCAGGCTTTGTGGGAGTAAGATCTGAATCTGGGCGTTGTCTGAGGGAGGGGTGGATAGCCCTGGAGGGAGGGAATGAGAGCTGAGTGGCCACAGGAACTAAATGTCACAACTTCCTAATTTTCTAAGAGAGGGTGTGTTCTCCTGGTAAGGGTCGCCTTTCGTTCTCTACAAAGCCTTTCGCTTTATGAGCAAAGCCCCAGTCAAGTCCAGCTGGGGACCTGTTGATTGCATCTCTGAGGCTAGAATCATGGACCAGCCTTTCCTGATGTTGTAAGGAAGTTGCTTTGCGTCGGTTAGACAAAGGCGAACATTCCACCTTCCCCATTGCTCTTAGTAGGGTCAGAGCCAGCCAGAAACATTTGCATGGAGGTCCCTGTTGGGAAGGAGAACAAAGCAAAAAAATTTTTAAAAAAAGATCAGCCTTCTGGTCTACCAAGCCTGAGGCGCAGGTTGGCCTTGACATTTACTCAGGGTGGATGAAGCCGTTGTGCCTGGCCACCTGGTCTCAGTTCCATCTTCCTACAGACCATCAATGGAACTATGAGATTTTCACGGCTTCTGTGGGCCTAGATTCTCCAGAAATATCTGTTTCACTTCTAGCTGACTCTGTCAGGTAGCCCCAGGTGTCTGTCTAGCAGGGTGGGTGTAACCTAAGTCCAGGTGTGGAAGCACAAGGACTCTGTCCCTGGAGACCCTTCTTCCCGACCACCTGGGAGGTCTGGAGCCTGAAGACCACAGCATAACCTTGACTTTGGCCCCACCCAGAGAAAACTCCTCCCAGAGGAGCCATCTGGGTTTCTTGGCCTCTAGGGAGCTTGTGCAGGTTTCCGACGAAGTTATGGGTGATCTGGAATCCTTCATGCCTGACAGCCTCCTGCCCCATGTCTCTCCTGGTAGAGCTATTGCGAAGATTAAAAGGCATTTGGGGCCTGAAGGGAAGAGAGAGGCCGTAACTCTGGGGTACTGAGGGGAGCAAAATCCTCTCCTGCTGTTGAAAAGAAAAATGTGACTTAGCAAGGTACCTGCTTGGCTGTTTCTCTCATACGGTCATCTGGGATGGGCTTCCCCAAATTCAGTCTGACCTTCAGATCTTTTCTTCTAACCATTAATGCTTGCTTTTTTGCAGCTTTCATATTTTTTTTGTTTGTTTGTTTTTGCCTGCTCCCAAACAACTTTGGTAGTTGTACTTAAGTAGGAATAATTCTAGACTTGGTCTGTCAGTCAAGAAGATCAGTCACTAGCCGGCTGTGTGACCTGAGGCAAGTCATCTAACCCCTCTGAGCCTCAGTTTCTCATTCACGAAACAGAGTCACCTTGATTTAGCAGAGTTGCAAGGATCCAATGAAACTAATGTGGGAAAAGGAACTTTGTGAAGTATGACAAGCAAGTGTCTTATTACTTGGGCTGAGGGATTTGGGAAACTCTCCCCAAGAAGAGACCTTCTTGTAGTCCAAGGCAGGAACCTTCACCAGCAGGTATGTAACTTCCAAGACCTTCCCTCACTTTTTAACCTCTGGCCTCCAGGGTTCAGAGCAATTGCTTATTGGAAAAAGACAAGAACTGGGTGGGAACAAGAAACGGTAGGGCTTTGGAGTAATTGCAGTGGTTGTGTAATTACAGATCCTGGTCCCCATTAGTCCTGGAGCCGTGCGCAGGGAGCATAAATCATCTGTTTTCCCCCTTAAGGGGACTGAATCTCCCACCCCCTGCGCCCTTGCCAGCACTGTCTGTTACATTCTGATTTTTCACGAAAGGCTGGATTATTCACTTTAATAAGTTTCTTTCCCCCATAAAAGCCAGGTGGGAGCCGAGGGAAACTCACATCTGCCAGGCCAGACCCTGCAGTCTGAGGCCACTTCCTCTCCTTCTGCCAACTTCACTTGTCCCTTTAACCATTTTGTTCAGCCAGTAGCATTGTGCCGCCTTGACGCGCTGTCCCTTGGACGAGGAGAGAGCAGAGGCAGGAGCGGGTGAGCAGACAAGGAGAGGAAGAGATTAGAAGGAAGGGGGAGGCATGGCAGCCCATTAAAGAGAAATAAATTCTGCAGAGGGGAAGCAAGAGGTCCCTCCCTGCGTCTCTGTAAATCATCTTGTTTTATGGACGGGATGCGGAGGGAAGTGGGAGATGGACTGGCTCTGATAACTAGGGTCATTTCTCCTACTTACGTCTGTCTGAATTTTAGGATGTTCCATCAGAGAGCAACCTCCAGCTGGAAACCGCTGGGGCTCCTCGCTTTAATTTATTGTCGTTATTATTACTCTAAAATCAGAACCGCAGTTACTTAAGGAAAGCATTTTAAGAGTTTTATTAGAAAAACATGGCTGGTCTGTTTCTACTGTCTGTTTTCTCCAGAACACCCTATATCTCGAGCTGCGGCCTGGGCACTGCAGAACAAGGATGGGGTTTGGGGCAGTGGTTTGAAATGGCCTCACTTTTAGAAGTTCTATTTTATGTTGGAGGGCTGGAGTGGAGGAGATGAAGGGCGGGGCTGGTCAGAAAGAGGCAGGACCTCAAAGGCCAGGCCTGGGAGTTTGCAGGACTTGGAGGGCTTTTAAGCTCAGGCTTGACTTGATCTGACCCCCTGGCAGCAGGTTAGGGAGGGAGAAACGGCAGGTGAGCGAGGGGTTTGGAAGGTGGACGGGAGGGCCAGCCGTAAGGGTCTGCATGGGGCCTCAGCCATGGTGGAGGATGGAGGCTGATGAAGCAGGCTACACTGGGGATGTGAAATTGACCACGTGGGGGTCTGAGTGTTTGTGGGGTTAAGAGAGGGGTGCATCCAAGATGATGTCGCAAATACAAGCCCAAGTCTAAACTTGTAGGTGAGTCCTCACTATTTCCCTAAGTATTTAACTTGCATCTGTTGGGTGTCTCCCCCGTGCTAAGATCTGGGTATAACGAGTAAGCTGAGATGGATAAGACAGGAGGGGTTATGGTAGGTTTCTGGAATTGCTTGGATGTTGCACGTAGGAAGATGTCTACTTAGCAGCTGGAGATGGGAATTCGGAGTTAGGAAGAGAGGCCAGAGGTAGTGCTTTACTTACTTAAACATTTACTGGGCTCCGTCTCCACATCAGGTAATGCCAGGTCCTAGGGACAAATGCATGAGTGGCGTCTAGCCTTTTAGAGCTGAGCAAATGACTGATGGTGAGAGATGGGCACATGAACAAAGAAATAGCAACGGTCAACCTTCCTGTGCCCCGGGACTCTGGAGACCGGGGATGTGCACCTGCACCCAGCAGAGATGTGACCTGGGGGTGGGCCCATAGTGGGAGAGCCCGGAGATTAAGGGGAGGGGAGGGTGAGGATGGAACCCTGGAGAACACCGCAGTGATAAAGTGGGTGAAGGTGGATGAGCCGTGGGGAACACAGGAGGAAGCCAAGGGTGTGCAGGTTGGGGAGGAAGGGCAGGGTTTAAGATGGGGATGAGGACCTATAATAATAACTATTCATAACCATTGGTTCAGTGTGGGCTGTGGCCCCTGCAGCCTTGCAAACGTGTTATGTGCATCATTTAATCTAGTTCACTAAGCAGTGGTAGGCACTGGTTTGACCTCGTTTTACAGACTGAGGCTCAGAGAGGCAGGAAGAGGTCCCTGTCTCTGGAGATGACTGCTGCTTGCATCTCGGGTGCTTCTTTCCCTAAGAGTCACCATCGGATCTGAACAGAGGCCACCGGCATTGCCTGAAATAGAACCGACCCAAGTTGGTGCTTCTTCTGAGGCTCTCAAACTCAAGTGCACCATGCCCATTTCCCCCCGGCCTCCTCTGACCTCGCCACCCAAATGCAAGGAGAGGCCGGGAGGGCCAGTGCGGTGTTGACAAGGTGCCATATGTTTGGTTAGAGGACGTCGGCTGTTCAAACAGGGCCTCTGCGCCCAGCATTTCTCCCTGCAGGAAAGGGACTTGGTCTCTGTGCCTTGGGTCTGCGCAGGATGAGGCAGGGAGGTGGAATCCTGCAGGTGTGGCTGCCGGCCGGGGTTTTATATGTTTCGCTGCGCAATTCACAGCTAATGACAGGGCAGCGGCAGGTGGGAACACGCTCGCGCCCTGGGGCTTGCACACGTGTGGTTGGGCAGAAGACAATGCAGAGTGTTCCTGGAATTCCCAAACCGGATGCAAAATTGCTAGCAGGATGCAGAGAAAGAGGAAGGAGCCAAGTGTTTTACATAATGAGAAGCTCACCTCCTGCCTGCTCAGTCTCGGGGAGCTTGGCAGGAGGGTGGGTCGGGCCTCCTTTTCCTGAAGCCCCGAGGATCAGGAAACCCGCGTGCGTGTCTGGTGGGCAGAGCACTGCTCCAGCAGACTGCTCGCTCTCGCTCTGGTCGGTTTCTATCCAGGATCCGTGGCTTTCCACCGGGTGTGGTGGGACCAGAGGCAGCCAAGGGGTGTTCTACCCAGATGTACCTCGGTGCCCGGGATGGAAAAGAAGTTGGGCAGCGAGCCTAAAAAGAAGTGAAAGCAGCCACCCAGCTCTCTTCCCTGCCTGCCCCCCCCCCCCCACTTCTGCCTGGGTGGCGGCAGACACACCAGGGCATTTTTGCATCCAGCCTGGAGGGTGGAGGCTGGCCGTGGGAAGGGCTGGGGCGGAAGAAAGGCAGAAACGGGCAAGATTTGGGAGACCAGGGCGGCTGGAGGCAGAGGCCTCTCATGGGGGCTGTTGAGTGGGGCTGGGGAGCCTGGGGTGGGACCTCAGGGGAGCAGTGAGCCCGTTCACCCACCAGCGTGGAAACTGATGAGCTGAGCCTCACATCCCTGCAGTTCACCCCTTCACTGCGCTTCTTTCTGAGACCCACCGTCCAAGGTGGCACTTAACCATTTGTGAAATGCTCTTTTCTCTCTCCAGTGCTCGATTATTCTCCGAGTCCTCTCGAGCCCTGTTTGACCTGGGAGAACGTTTGAGAAGGAACTGGTGCAGGAAGGAGATGGCTGTCCCTACTCAGTGGGGGCTCTGAAGCGAGGTCTTTCTGAACTAGTCACACAAAGCCCGAGGCAGGTGGCGGCTCACACGCCTTCTTCTGATCAGCTGCTCCCTAATATACTCTGTTGTCCAGGGATGCTGACCGTGCGTGTCCTTGTGTCTCTGACTGTATCCCCACCTCTTGGGTTCAAGTCCTTGGCATGTGAACTTGGTACATCCGTTGTCTTCTCATAACCCTCAGTTTCCCCATCTACAAAAACAGGGTTCATATTTACCTACCTCGTGTGTTAATATGAGAATGAACAGATGTTTTCCATGTTGAGTTCGCCCATGTAATAATAAGTGCTCGATAAATGTTAGCTCTTCTTCTTCTTCTAATATTTCTTTTCAAAAGAAAGAATTCACAAAGGGTTTCCCTTTAAATATTTGATTTTAGACCAGAGGTTGACAGACTACAGCGCTTGGGCCAAAACCAACCTGCCACCTGTTTTTGTACAGCCCATGAGCTAAGAGTCATTTTCACACTAAAAGTTTTAAGAAAGTGATATTTTGTGGGCTGTGAAAATGATATAAAATGTGAATTTCAGCATTCATATGTACAATTTTATGGGAGCTTAGCCGTGCCGTTTGTTTCCGTGTTACCCGTGGCCGTCCTGCCACCGCCAAGGCAGAGCTGAGAGTTGTGACAAAGACCACAAGGCCCACAAGGCTGAACGTATTTACTATCTGGTCCTTTACGGAAAATGTGCCAACCCCCATTCTCGATGACTAATCATTAAACAGGGAAGGTGAGTCTAGGTACCCAGAGCAAAAATTACAGGCTTAATGCTGATTGGAATAAAGCCCACTCACAGAAAAGAAGATAAAGCTTTGCTCTTTTAAAATAAGAGAACAGGAATTGGGCGCCGAGTTTTGGAAATCCTGCAGTGCTATTCATGCCATTTTTTTTTTCAGAAGCAAACTCTGCCCTTCAGGACCCCAGGCCCCAAGAAGCTGTGTGTTCTAAAGTCCCTTAACGAGGGACCTCCCCACCCCCACCCCCACCCCCAGGTTGTTGAGTGGGTTGGGACCAGCAGGGGCTGGTGGGAGGGGGTGAGCAGGGGGAAGGCTTAGCGCATCTCCACCCCTATCCCCCCTCCCTTTTCCAAGTGGACTCCACTTGTTAAAACAGCGCCTTGCTTGGGGAGCTCCTTTTATTTCACCTGCCGTGTGTCTTTGTCTGTTTATATTCTGCCTCATTCCACCTTGTTCCAGAAAGGATTTTTACAGCAGCTTGGGCCCTCCAAAGTGCAGAATCACAAACCCCAGAAGAAAGCCAAGCTTGGGGGCCCTGGTGAGAAGAGAAAGCTTACTGGAGTGTCAATGGTGATTTAAAAGAGGTGACCAGGCAGACGTAGAAGACAAACATACGGTTACCAAAGGGGAAGGGGAGGGAAGGGATGACTTAGGAATATAGGATTAACTGATACACACCACTATGTATAAAATAGATAAACACCAAGCATTTACTGGATAGCACGGGGAGCTATATTCAGTATCTTGTAATAACCTGCAGTGGAAAAGAACTGGAAAAAAATATGTATGTACAACTAAATCACTTTGCTGTACACCTGAAATGAACACAATATTTTAGACCAACCCTGCATCAACAAAACAGGGAGGTAAATCTGTAGGTGCTGACATGGAAGGTCCTTCAAGACATTCGCGTTAAGTGACAAGATGCAGAATATTATGATTATGTTGACAATGGTAATTATTAGAATGTGTGTGAGGAATAAACACGGAAGAAATTGGCAAACAAAATTAAAAGAGGTGGCAGTAGCGAGAATGAGGATTGGTAGAATACATGGGGCCCTGGGTTTAATCCCCAGTACCTCCATTAAAGAATAAACCTACACGACATTATAAAATGACTATAACTCAGTAAAACATGTTTAAAAAAAATTAAAAATCTGTTACATTCCCCTAATCATTAAACAAACAAACAAACCTAATTACCTCCCCCGCTAAAAATAAAAATAAAGAGGTGACAGTGGAACCAGGTTCAAATTTTTCCACTAAGGGAGCATTTTTTCTTGCCTTTTGCTCTCTGCCCACTGGGACCCCCGCCCCTGCTCCCACTCCCTGCTTCTCTAGGGGACCCATTGTGTGTGCTGGGGACTGATGGAGGGGAGGGCAGGCACTGAGGGAAGGTAGCCCTAGGCAAAGGTCGACTCCCCACAGGGTGGCCAGCTTGGGAGCAGCAGCCTCAGGCCTGAGGTCAGCCGCTGGGATGGGCTCTGGGATGAGACTGAGTAATGGACAGAAACCACGAATCCACGGGTGACCAGGCTGAGAGCACAGGTTATGAGTCACCCCAGCGTTGGCTCCTCACTCCGGAGGAGCTGCGCACACATTCCCAAGGGAGCCAGTGTCTGGGAGACGTGACGTCATCACTGGGAGAGGAGTTTCAACCACATGTGGCCTCAGAGGAACTTGTTCCCATGGGTAACACCCAGCTCCTCCGCGTGAAAAATCCCAGGCCAAAGAGGTGGGCCTCTGAACCCTCTTTGTGTGTGTGTGTGTGCGCACATGAGTCTGCATGTGAGTGTGCGCGTTTTGAAGGATGTGTCTCTTCTGTTCAGGGACCTCGTTATTGGCTGCTGACTCTGTGTCTGTGGAGGGTGGTGAGAACCCTCCTCTGTGATCACAGGGAGGAGATGGCTCTGATGGATGGCCTGTCTGTCTGTAGCCGTCCCAACATTTTTCTCAAAGACTCTCCCTCCACAAAATTCTGCTCCAAACCCACGATTTGCAAGAAACATTCCCTAGTCAACTATGGTGTCTCCTCATTTGGCATGCACGCTCGAATCGTGTGGTTAGAGAGGGCTGGCCACCTTTAATTGATTTCAGAGAGGCCAGGCCAGCCCTCTCCAGCTGCTTTCTTTCTCCCAGCATCAGCCTGAGGGCTACGGCGTCTTTTTCTAGGTAAATCAGCCCATCAGGCCCTCTTCTATGTGGATCATTTATAAGAGAAGGAAAAGACCCCACAGCAGCCTCTCCTCCCGCTGCCTTTTCTCTTACACACCTGACAACCCAAATCCCACATACCAGGCAGCCTTTCCCTTCTCGCTGTTACTGGGCTTTGCTGAATTAAATCTTTCTTTTATGTTTTTTATAAAATCTTTATTTTTGCTCACCTGTAATGGCCTCCCTGTTGAAAAGCCCTTGTCTTGTCCTGGCCTTCCTGGGTAGCCAGAACATGAAAACCTTTAAAACAGAGTATCTCCGAACTACTATATATACACCGAATAAACAACAGGGTCCTCCTGTAGAGCACAGGGAACTATGTTCCGTAGCTTGTAATAACCTACGATGAAAAAGTATGCAAAAAAGAATAGGTATACCTGAATCACTCTGCTGTACACCAGAAACTAACACACCATGGCACATCAGCTCTACTTCGGTAAGAAATAAGTAAATTAAATAGAGTGTCTCTCGTGGGTGATGGAGCCAAGAAGAGGAGGAATCGAATGGATCCTTCCTTACCAGTGAAATGAAACAAACAGGAAGCTGCTACGGGGTTCAGAAGTGGGTCCATGGCGCGGCGTGAACCGGGGACACGATTTAGCTGGGGGACTCCACCTATTCGCGACGTCTGCTGGATTGCTGCTTTGCAGTGCAGACTAGTACTCAATGCTTATTTAAAACCAAAACGAAGCTTCCTGAGAGCAGTAACCTGCACCTACAAGTTGGGGTTTACAGACCCGTTGTTCCGCTGAATCCATCCGTCTCCCGTGTAGGTGCTGATGGCCCCCTTGGGTACCAGTGGTGGTTCACCCCAGCATCGTGGGTGGAAATTTCCAGTGAATTCCCCCTTTCCTCTTGCTCTTTGTGAGCGGGGGTGGCTTTAGCATCCTGGCAGTTCCTCAGAAGCAGAGAGAGGACGTTTGTGGGTGGGATGCTAAGCTAATGCCCAGGCACTGGGTTTTGTTTTGTTTGCCCCACCCACTCGCAGGCAGGGGTGCAGCGGAGGCGGCCACACCGTGGGCACAGCAGACACGGAAGTGACCAGCACTGCCGGGGTGGGAGGTGCACGTGCCATGGTCCTCCTCAGATCATGGAGCGTCATCCAGGGCACATCGAGAACCACTCTCCTTTTTCCCTCATCATGGACTTTGCTGTTTCCCTGCTGCCACGCTCCTTCTGAATATAAAAACAACATCGGGCCAACCCCCTTGTGGGGGGCAATGTGCAGAGCATCTGGGGAGGCGGGACGGGCCAAGTTTCCTTGGATGAGAGTCGCCTGTCTGTAGGCCGCAGCTCAGCTGTTTTCTAGTTTGTTCTATCTTGGGATGGGTACCGAACACCAGCCAGGTTTCTCATTTTCCAAGGCTGCTGCCTTCTGACACGCTCTCCGGGATTAAGGGTTGAATCAGGTGGGTTTCTTCCCCCTCCTGTCGCTGTCACCTGGATATCACCATGGCGATAATCCTCCCTGAAACAAAAATAAAGGGCAGAACCGGTTGGACGGAAAGTGTGGCCACAGACTCTTCCACGGAGACTGAGTGGCGAGGGGGGCTAGGACATGTCCAGAGGAGCAGGAGGTGGGGAAATGAGTGGCCCACCGGGGGGACCAGCCCCGGGATGGAGTTCCATCAGGTTGCACTTGAGGGAAAAGCTTCAGTCTTGGTTGCTTCGTGGATTCGGGGGGATCATGTTCTCTCTGCAGCCAGCAATCCTGGCTGGTCTCCCTCGGCCCTGCGCAGAAGCAGAACAGTAGATCCACAATCCGTCAGTAGAGATTAGCTGGGTTTTGAGTCACGGGGGAGGGAGGGGGCTGGGGATTATAATCCACTCTGCAGAGTCTTGTGGGCTGTGTGATGGTGGAGGTTTTGGCTTCTTGAAAAGCCCCGAGGTTTAGGAAGGCAGGTTTCACAGTGTCAGCACTGCGAAACCGGTTTGTAGTTCAGGAAGCAGGGGCTCACAAGATCTGGAGGAAGAGAGGACTGGGTTTTATTCTCTGCAGAAAAAGTATATTTGCTCAGTCTCCCTGAAAGCAAGTGAGACTGGCTTTTGGTGGGAGGTAGGGTGAACTCTTGAGAGTCACTTTCCCCCTCTTCTCTCTCTTAATATCCTGTTCCGAGGGGTTGGCAGATTCTAAGAGAAGATGCTGTCGGCTTATGGGATCTTCTCAGCGGTGGTTCAGAGCAATGACCTGGGATTGGTACCAAGGAGCATTTCACTGTTTTCTTTGGAGATTCTAGAAAGGGGAGGGGGTTGGGAAGACAGAGATCTGGGTAGGGTGGTCTTGCATGCAGCCTTCCCCGGGGCAGGGAGATGGTCTGATAACTTGGCTTATCTTTCAACCTTCCCCTGCCCTAAAGTGTGAGCCACATGCATTGTTGGGTGCCATGCACAGATGGATGAGCCCCCGGCCACCCATTCACCCCACAGACGTCCACTGAGTGCCTGCTATCTATGTGCCTTGGGCTAGTCCTGAAGACAACAGAAAAAAATCTTTGCTCTCCATCTCTAGAGGAAAAGCAGGCTGTACACAGATAAACAAGTAGATCCAGATGTGATAAATGACAGCAGAAAGGGAGAGAGGTAAAGGGATGGAGTGATGGTGGGTGCCGTTAAGAATGTGGCCAGGAAAGGTGTTCTTAGGAGATAACGTTTGAACCGAGACTAGGCAGGTATCTGGGGAAGAATGTTTTAGGCCAGTGGTCAGCCGACAATGGCTCTTGGGCCCAAACTAGCCACCACTTATTTTTGTGAATAGAGTTTTGTTGGAACTCAGCCACGCCTACTTGTTTATGTATCATTTGTTGCCACTTCCTCACCACTGCAGCCAAGTTAAGTGGTTGTGACAAAGGTCTCCTGGCCCTCCACAGAGAAGGTTTGCCGACTGCTGATCTAGGCTGGAGCAAAGTGCGCGCACTCTTCTGCGTCCATTCTCCTGGTGACAGACACCTCGGTTGTCCCCAGCTCTTTGGCATAACAGACAATTCTTCAACAAGCGTCCTTCCCGTGTCACTGGGTTTACCCTATGTGAGACTCCAGGAAAAGAGCTATTTTTTATCTTAGGATGAGCAAGGCTGCATAAAACTCCCAACAGGCGATTTTAATCAGATTACAGAACCTGCCTCATCTCATCCTGCCGTACGTCCTACCATCAGGGCTGTTGATTCTCTCAGGGACAAACATGGCTTATTTGGGCTTTGTTTAGAGCCTTTAATACCCCTGGTTCATTTTTAGGGGTTTGCGTACATCATCAAAGGGGACCACATTCATGCAAGCACTGGGAAAACCACAGAGGCCGAATAAATGTTGGAAGTGGGGAAGGGTGATGTTCTTAAACTCAGCGTTGTTAACTTATACATAGTACAGATTTTTAAAATTTTTTAAATAAATTAAAAAAATTTTTAATTTATTTTTCACCTTCCCCAACGTCCCAGTCTAGACTGAAAGTGTCTGGAATCCATTCCTTCTGTTCCCAAAGCCTGGCAACGTGCAAGCACTTAATGGAAACACAAAAGATACTTTTTTGAATAAAGAAATGCCATCTCCTGTTAAGTGCTTCTGAGCAAAATAGAAATTTGTTATTATTTTTAAAAATATTTTATTTCTTTTTAACAGAGGTACTGGGGATTGAACTCCAGACCTCGTGCATGCTAAGCATGTGCTCTACCACTGAGCTACACCCACCCCCCCGAAATTTGTTATTTTATAAAGCAATCATTTACATTCTACAGCTGAACAGAAGTGAATTCAGGCACTAGTTTTCTGTTTGTTTGTGTTCGAAGGGGATATATCATGCCTAATACATTCGGGGACCTTCGGGAGCTCCTGGACCCATAGAGCTGAGTGGCTGGCTGCACGGTCTGGGCTGCAGGGAACATGTAAAAATGCCCAGAATTATGTGTTCTTACGCCTAACGCTTTGCCCACACCTGTTCTGCCGGGAATGCCCAGTCTAGGTCCTCTCTGCAGACGTGTATCTTTCTTACCATTACAGACCCAGCTCTTCTATAACCTTGGCCCTCAGAGATTTTTCTCTTGACTTCACAGCATTTAGTAACGGTGCCGTGCATTTGGCAATGAATCACATGTCACCTGGTGGCCTGTCTCTAAGTGGGTGCTGGGATGCCAGGTTCTCAGGGGTCAGACCATGGCTTAAGGGTCTGGCTGGTCCTCAGAGGGCTGACTTTGGGCTTTCCCGGGGCAGGCTCAGTCCATATTGATTTCCTGATTGACTGGATGGGCCCGCTGACAGTATAACCATTGTAAGCTGCCGTGTTCGTATCAGTCACTAAGTCTACGTGGGCATGATTCTCCCAGGAGGCAAGGCAGGGCTCAAGTGTTTCTCTTACATCCTTTCTACTGATGGTCCAGAGAAGCTCCTTTTGTGAGGCGGACTGTGTTTTAGATGCCTGGTGCTGCTCTCTGAGACAGAGAAATTGGGCTGAGCTGACACCAAGTCTTTGAAATTAGACTTTTTTTTTTTTTTCTGCTGTCTGTTTAACTGACAGTCTCAACTTTGCATGAACCAGGAAGTTTGGCCATTTAATTTCCTTGTGATCTCAGGAGAAGGAGGTGAGGAATGAAAATGCCAGATAGGAGAGAGAGAGAGAAAGAGAGAGAGATGGAAGGAAAACATCCCGTGGAAAAGCCAGCCGTCACGGTGCCAAGGGGCCTTGCACAGCCGCAGTTAGTGGGTGCTGGGCTGGAGGTGGTGATGGAGCAGGCTTTCCTCCTGCCTGCTGGGTGGCTGCCAATGCAGGTTTTAATTATTTCATTCATATAGCAGTGCTGCTGTTGATTTTTGAACGTTGAAAGCAGCCCATTTATAAGCCTTTGCCTCATATTTTGGGTGTTAGGGCAGTGACATTTTCTTTAACCAGCATATTGCCGTGCAGAATGCAGTGTTGGAGAAAATGAATCCTGCAAGGGCCCCCGTGGTCCAGGCCTGTTCTATTACAGGCGGAATTTGTCTGGGGACACGTCACAGAGCCTTTCGTTCTGGCCTCAGTTTCTCCATTGGTAGGAGGAACTAGGAGATCTTGTGGGGCCCTTCTGGGGCCTCAAAACATTTCTGAGTGGGCTTTGCCCACTGTTCCCAATGACCGTCCCAGTCTCGTCTCTTTTTTGCCTTCTAAGCTATTACGGCAGTCGCAACAAGCAGGTGTCCGCTGAGTTCTGGAGATCTGGTACGCGGGGCATGACCTCCGTGAAAAGCTTGGAATGAAAATAGTTTCTAAACACTCCAGTTTGTGACTTCCAGAAACGGTTGAAACGTGTGTCCATCAGTCAGCACACATCAGACCCCTGTCCTGATGGAGGCTTCTGGAATGATGGCATTTGGATATGAAGGGCCTAGAACCAGTGCCTGCCCACGGGACCTTAAATTGTGGTTCTGGAGCTGAAGCAGATGTGGCCAAGGAGGACTGCTTCTCTGTTACAGGTTTTCCCAAACTGGAGCCGTTTTCGTCCAGCTATTACTACTGGATTAAATAGTTTACTATTTAACTCTATTTACTTTTTTTTAAAAAGTGAATTGATGTAAAAGCAGTGGTTCTCAACAGGGGAGGGGGGAGGTTGTCCTCCTGGGGACATTGAGCAACGTCTGGGGACATTTTTGGCTGTCACCCCTGGGCGGGGGGAGGGTGCTGCTGACATCTAGTGGGTAGACGAGGCCGGGGGCTCTGCCAAACATCCTACAGTGCACAGCGTCGTCCCCACTGCAAAGAATTATCCAGCCCAGAATGCCAATAGGGCTGAGGTTGAGAAACTCTGGTTTAAAGAAACATTACTTTTTAATGAAAATTGGTGAGGCCGTATCACTTCCCGTACATCCAAAGTAAATATAAAAATAATGAGCACATTGAAATCGAAACCGTGTTTATAAATTCTAGGTAGGTGCTGTTGTCCGCCAAGCCTCTGGGCTTTCTCTTTATAATGAAGGGAAATTAGCACATGGAGAGATGTCCCCACCATCCCGAGCTTTTCTCCTTTGGTGTCATCAGTAGGATTAAAAGAGAAGGAGGCAAAGGGCGTTGCCGCCTCCTGCTGTGATTTACGCTCTTCCGTGCTGTCTGCCCACCACCTAAAACAAAACCGGGTACCCCCGTGAGGTTCCCCGTCCCAGACTTTGGGAACCACTGTATCATAGTGCCACGGACCTGTGTAGAAGCAGCTAAGAGTAATTGCCCACACGGGTGGGCTCCCTGTTCCTCTGGCTCCATGGGTGCTGGGAGCTGTTCATTAGGCTTCAGTGCGAATCTTTTTTCTCTTTTTTTCACAGGTAGTTATAAGGATAACAGCCCTCTTTAGGAACAGGCTTTTTCATCTTCGAAGCACTTTACGAACATGAGCGAATCTCCCTGCTCCCAGTGAGGTCAGGAGTCCCTTGTTTTACTGGATGGTGCCACCAAGGCCAGAGAGATGAAGTGAGTCACGGCAGTCCGGGCTGGGAGTTAGGTGAGGTTAGGGTTGGGATTTAAGTTTACGGCCACCGGACTCCTGGACATGGCCTTCCCTGCCCCACACCTTTCTCTTGGCCGGCCTGGCCTTGGTATTTGCGCCAAACCTCAAATTCAGGCGGGTCTGGAGAGAGGGTGACATTTTTTTCCCCTACTTTCCGTCAGCTGCTCTGACAGGGGCAGCTAAATGCTTTTCTTTAAAAAATAAATAAATGAATAAAATTCCCCTATGGCAGGTACCCCCCTCCCCTCACCCCACCAAACCAGGGAGTTACTTTAAGAAAATATTTTCCTTATGGACCCTGTTTCCCAGGATGTTGGGAGGAGCGGGGCTGAAGCAATGTTCCTTTCACAGGCTCTGTTTGAAGACGTCTGTGGTTGGCAGGTCCCGAGCATCAGGACGGAGGGTGTCTGGCCACGAGCCGTGACCGCATCGACAAGGACCACCGCAGCGCGAGCAGCCTCTGGGTGCCTGTGGGCGCCGCGGCATTTCCTTTGCTCTCGGCCCAGACACTTCTGGACCTGGCCGGGAGGGGAGCCATCATGAGGTGTCAGGGGAAGGAACCAGAAGGGCGGGCTTGGGGGCAGAAGCAATGGGGTGACAGCAGCCACTTCATACTATTTCCCAAGGGTTAAAAAAAAAAGAGAAGGGGAAAAATGAGTGAAATCGTCAGGATTCAAGAGACATTGAAACCTGACAGTGGAATCACCATGGGTCTCTGAGTCTCTTAACTTCAGGGGAGATGATCTGACGGGAGACGTAGGGGCCTGGGCTACTGGCCTTTAAAGGCTCTGTCCCACAGGCTTGAGTAAATCAAGGCAGAAAATGTACTTCAAGTTGAAGCTGGAGGGAGGGAGTGAGAGTATGTTTTTGTTTATGTTGGTAATGCCACCAGGTATGGACTGAACAAACTTTTCGTGGCACAGAGATCCCCATGTGTGCCTGGCGTAGAGCAGGGGACAGTGTGGGTTGCTTTAACTCTTGTCTGAAAGAGTGGCCATCCCCAGCTCCGATGTGTGTTCATCTAAAGCCTTTACCTTTTGTCTTGGCCAGTGCTGGCTGTTCTAACAAAAATACCACCAGACTGGTTGGGGGAGGGGACTTAAATAACAAACATTTAAATTTCTCAGGGTTCTGGAGGCCTGGAAGTCCAAGATCTGAGTGCTAGCATGGTCAGGTTCTTGGTTTACAGATTTCTTCTCATTGCAGTCTTAAATTTCGAGGAGAGAGAGAGAGAGAGTAAATTCCTGTCCGGGAGGTCCAAGGGCTTTGTTTTACCCTGAATTTATGAACTGATTTTTGGTGATGAATACACTACTGTCTCTCTCTCTCTTTTTTTTTTTTTTTTTTTTTGATTAACTTTTTAAAAAATCTGTGTTTTGTGGGGGTAGAGACGTAATTGGGTTTATTTATTTATTTTTGGAGGGGTACAGGGGATTGAACCCAGGACCTCGTGCATGCTAAGCATGCACTCTGCCGGTTGAGCTATACCCTCCCCGCTCCTGTCTTTTCTTATGAGGGCGCTAATCCCATCATGAGGGAGGGCTCCACCCTCTTGACCACCTCCATCTCCAAACACCACCATATTGGAGATTAGAGTTTCAACATATGAATTTGAGGAGGATACAGTACTCAGTCCATAGCACCTTTCTATGTGACCTTGGAGTTGTGAAGCACTAAGTATGGTAGAGAAAAAGGATGCAGAATGAATAGCCACTCACTAAGACCCAAGAGCAGCAGCAGAGTCTGGAACAGGTCCTCCTGCATCCGTTGATGAACTTGATCCCTTGCCACTTGTAGGATGTGAAGAAGGAGCATGAGAGCAGGGCTGGGGTGGGAGTGAGCTGGCAGTGGGGAGAGCATGCTCCTAGCACAGAGGCCCCAGACCTCGTGTGACACTGGAAATCAGGCTTCCGTTGTCCCCCGTCCACTGCCTGGCCACAGCTGCAGCCAGCTCACTTGTCCCGTAAAGGCCAGATCCGGTTGTTGGAGCCGTCAGCAGAGGGTTGTCATCTCACTCTTTGTTGCTAAAAGATCTAGTTCGCCGGAAGACAGAAGGGTGGCCCCATGCGGCGGGATGTCCTCCTAGCATTTCAGTCATTTCTTCCGGCTTCCTGTTACCATGGTTTCTAACTAAGCCAGGTAAATGATACAGGGCTAGACTGGGATCGAGACAAGGGAGGGGGCTCCCACCTGGAATAAAAATATCCCAATCAAGGCACATTACTTGGTCTCCGCCTTGTCCTTCTCCATTACATGCAAGCTCTTCCTGCCTCCTCCCTTCAGACACTTCTGTGCTCACTGTCCCTTCTGCCACTTAACCCTTTCCTTCCCCAAGTCTCGAACACAGGTGAGAGAGCTCAGAAGCACAACCTCTCAGGTGTGTTCGAGCCTCATCCTCGCCCTGACCCATTCAGTTCATCCTTGACAGTGAAGCTGCCCCTCCCTCCCCACCCATGCCTCTCAAGTAATTGCTGCTTCATTCTCTGCAGTCCTGGCTTGCAATTCTCTGCAGAGCTGGCAGCCCAAAGGATCCTTCCTGCAGTTGAGAAAATGGATGTGAACGATCACTCCTTCTCTTCTCTAATTCACTCTCTCACCCGCTCTGTGACCGTGGATAAGGCCCCTTCTTAGCTGAAAACTTTTCTTAGACATGGCCGCTTAATTTGTTCTTCCCTTACATGGAGAGGTGGAGATTTCTGAGAGTCCTGTGTCTTATTTTCACAGCTCACCCATCCTTCCTCTTGGAAGTCCAACTCCAGCTTTTATAACTCTTCGCTGTGGTTCCCTCCAGACCACTTCAGATCTGGTTGCCTTTTCTCAGTTTTTCCTCCCCGTGTTCGCTCCTCACTCCTCAACACTGACCACCCACAGACTCCTTCTGATCCCCTCTTCTGTTCATGGGCTGAGCTTTGGCCCATGGCCTCTAAAGTCCATTGGTTTTGGTCTGGTTTTGGTCACACCCCCCCACCCGTGGAGAAGCGACTCCCCAGCTTGCATCTGTGGCCTTGAGATTTCTTCCCATGTCAGCTCTGCGTAGCCCTTTTTGTGTCCACCTCCTCAAGTCCATTACCCTTGAAGTCCAGTGGCCTCTTAGCCCCAGATGTGCTTTGCTCTGTGTTTCCTCATTTCTCATGAGGACAAAAAAATTCATCTGGACATCACTCAGTTTTATTATCTCTTTACCTTTTGGCTGTCATTCAGCTGGTCACTATGATTCAATATTTACCTCTAATGTTGGCTTTTCAAAAACAAGGGTTATGTCTTATTCCTCTCAGCACTTCCTGGGCGGGCGTTACGCTCTGCGCTTGTTAACAAAATGTGTTATAATTGAACTAGAAGTATCACTCCCCCATCATCTACAGCACTGTGGTCCACCTTCCTTCCTTTTTCCTGTTCTCCGTGGCATCACCCTGGCTGGGAGGTTGACACCTCATCCTCAGAGCTTCCCACCTTTTTCAAATGTGAAAACTCGTTTTATTTTTTAAATTTTTATTATTTTTTTATTTTTGGGGGGGAGGTAATTAGGTTTTTATTTACTTATTTTTAATGGAGGCCCCGGGGATTGAACCTGGGACCTCGTGCATGCTAAGCATGCGCTCTACTGCTGAGCTGTACCGTCTCTACCCACTGAAGACTCGTTCTAATGTTACATTTTTTTTTCATGGACTCCTGTTGACTGGGTAATGATTTAGTAATTTATCTACCAAATACTTGAAAAATGCAACACGTTTGTGTAAGACAGTATGTATTCAGTCTTCTATCAACGCTTAGCGTGCCTGCCCCTTGTGGGAACATGACGTTAACTTTGCGGCCACTTGATGATCACCAGCCTAGACTTTAGCAGTGGTTCCCACCTGGTTTTCCTGGCTCAAGGGCCCATCTCTCCAGTCTGTCCTACACACTAGTAGGTTATGCACCTTTTCCCATGTGCTGCCTCCAGCTGGAAGCCTTCCTGCTCCTACCCTGGTCTTGATCCTGAAAATAAGCTCCTTAACCTGCCATCAAGGTCCAACCTCTCCAGCCTTAGAGTCCATTCCCCTTTGACGTATGCAGTCTGTTCTGGGCAATTTTTCCCCCCTCCAGCAGGCACCTAGGTTCCAGTTGCTTGATCTTGGCTCTTAATAATACTGTTTTTTAATTTTTTTTTTTAACTCCAAGAGCTACCTGTCTGTTAGTCCCATATTAAACCACCGCTGGTATTCACTCCTCCCACTCTGAGGGGCCTGTCCCACACGTTTGTGCTTAAAGTAAGCTTGTTTGCTGCCCTGCTCTTATACACACGTGTGCAGATGCTCACACATTTTAAACTTTTAATTTGGAAATAACTCAAACATTCTAAAAATGGCACAAGAAACACTCATACATCCTTTATCCAGATTCACCTGTTTTTAACATTTTACCTCATTTGCGTGATCATTTTCTCTCGCTCGCTCGCTCGCTCTGTATTTTTTGTCCTAAACTACTGGAGGGTAAGTTACATACATCATGGGTCTTTACCTCTAAATTCATCAGTGTGTATTTCCTAAGAAAAGAGACGTTCTCTTATGTAATGGTATTTTAATGAGCATCTTCATAAATTTACATGGACACGTTTATCTCATTTCTATCCATGTTCCAGGTTTATCAAGTGTTGTAATCATGTCCTTCATGGCACTACTTCCCTCCAGTAGAGAATCCAGTCTAGAGTCAGCCATTTCATTGAGTTGTCGTGTTTATTAACTTCCTTTTACGTGGGACAATTCCACAACCTTTCTTTGTTTTTCATGACATAGACATTTTTGAAGGTTACAGTTCCCTTCTCCTCCATTTTTTTAAGGGAAAAAATTTTGTGTTTGACGTTTCCTTGTGATTAGATTGAGGTTAACTATTCTTGGCTGGATATGGGATAAGTGATGCAGTATCCTCAGCATGTCACATCTGGAGGTACCCAACGTCCATCTGTCTACAGTTGGTGATGCTAATTTTGGTTGCCCACATAAACTGTTGTCTGATTTCTCCAGTGTAGAATAACTGTGTTCTTTGTCCTTTGCAACTAATAAACAGTCTACTGGGGAGAGCCTTTAAGGTCATGCAAAGATCTCAAAAGTTCCTCCTAGAATTACCATCCGGTGATGATTCTTGCCTGATCCAGTCTTTACCATGATGGTTGCAAATAATTTTCCAACTCCAGTGCTCCCTCCGCATTTATCATTTGCTTTGACATTCTGCTGTTAGCAAGAGACCTCCCTAGCCCCATTTATTTATATACCTGTCTATTCACTATTGGCATGGAGTCATGAATTCTTGAGTTCATGAATTATCCAGTGGTTTATAATTTGCTACTTAATTATATTGCTACTTGGAATGTCCCAGATTTGGCCAATGGGAATTTCTTCAAACCGGCTCCTGTGTCCTTACACGAATGCACACTTACTGTATTGTAAGCCCCTTGAGAACACATTAATATTGTGATCCATAAGTGATAGTAACTCAAATGTGTGAGGAGAGAGAGTGCCTGTTGGATGCTTTCTTGGGTCCCTTCATGCTGCTGAGTAACTTCTATAATGCCAAGATCTAACATACATCTGCTCAAATCATTTTATAATTAGGAACCCTGGAGTTCACAGCACTGAAATTTCTGCTGGCTTGTGCTGGGAAATCTAAGAGTGCCAGTTATCGGTATTATGTGCTCTTTTATTTTTTAACATCTTCTTACCAAGCCTTGTAATTTATATGTAATTGGAAGGGCTTAGTGGATCAACATCCATTGTTGACATTCACATGAGAAAGATCAAATAGGAGCCATATAGTTGAGATAATTTTTTTTTAACCGGGAATTATAAACTCAAATGCCTACAGGGTCCAGGGAGGGAACTCAAAGGAGTAAGACTTGTGTTTTGGCATGGTGTGGATTGCAGTACACTGGAGAGCACGTGCCCTGCCGTAAAGAGGCAGCTGCTTCTCAGCTTTGGCCACTTGTTCCTGTGTGGGAATGTAGGTGTGAGGTGGCCAGAGCTTCTCATGTTTCAGGATGATCCAGAAATCCAGGTTTTTATGTAAAACCTAAAAATCTCCCGTCTTTACATCTTATCACCTAATTTTAAAAAATGTTAAAACACACATCAGGCTAAATAAAGCACACTTCAGGTCTATGAGCTGAGCCAGCCGGCTAGTAGAGAGGCAGAGAAGTGACAGTTGACCTTTCATGAGTCCTCCTGAGGATATAATGTGATGATTCTGTGGTTTCTTACCCAGAAGAGGAATTCTTTCCGGTTCATCTGAGAGTTCCATTTAAAAAATAAAACAAGATATAAAATCCACACATGTAAAACCCAAACAATTTTCTTTTCATCCAAGTCCCAAGGGTATAGCTAATGACCAGCCCCTAAAGTGTCCATTCCCAGTGGCTTACTGGATCCAGTTTTCATGCAAATGAAGTAATCTTACTTGATGCTTGGCGGTGAGTTCTCAGCCTCTCCTCTGGAACAAAAGGAGATTGTAAGGACCGCAGCCACCCTGTTAATGCAGCCTGTCATCTCCCCCCCTTTGCCAAGCCATTTCCAGAGGGAACATCTTCAATCTGTGCGGCTGGTCACGACTTCACAAATATTTCCACTGAATTGTTACCAAGAAAACGTTTGCCTTATGAATTTTTGTTTTATTACCTTGCTAAAGCAAACACACTCCCAAAAGACTGCAGTATCCTACTTCAGTCTAACCCTATGCTTAGAGGCCCATCTCTGTCTTTTTTTTTCTTCTAAAGAAAAATCATAATTAATGCCAGGTTATAACACACTGTGTATTTCAGATATATGCATTATTTTCTGTCCTGTGTATCACTGTGGACAGGTCAACTGGATTTCTAATTTGAAAGGCCTTCAAGCCCCACAAGCCTTTGACCTACAAAATCAAATAAAACCTATCGGTTTGTAAACCTATCTGTTTACATTTGACCCTTTGTGTCTCTTCTG
Source organism: Camelus ferus (assembly GCF_009834535.1). Classification (NCBI taxonomy): domain Eukaryota; kingdom Metazoa; phylum Chordata; class Mammalia; order Artiodactyla; family Camelidae; genus Camelus; species Camelus ferus. The sequence goes on from NC_045711.1 coordinate 27,010,038, forward strand.
AACACCTCCCTGCCTCTTCTTTCCGGATAAATGACACCAGAAAAGTAGATCTTATGATAGGCATTTTTTCAGTTCTTTCTCGTCTAAAGACTTTCTTTCAACAGATGTGTGTCCTAGCTCAAGTTGCTGGAGGGCACCGTGGGGACCACCAGGCTAGTGGGGGACTGGATTATGAATGAGTCTGGGTAGGGGACCAGATCTCTGCATTCTGATCCTTACCCTGCATTTTCCAGGGAACTTTGGCATCTCTTTCCTGGTCTGAATAGCATCCCTACCTTTAAGAAAAACTATCTCCTGGTGTCTCGTCGAAAAGGGCAAACGAGTCTCTCTCGGCCCTGGTTTTTGCAGACTCAGCCTCACCGGGCACAAACCTGAAATGCAATTGCTCACTCCCTGTGTTTACTTTTGTTTCCAGCCACATCTGGAGGCCAAAATTCATAAATTTATCGCCAAACCTGACAACAGTTTACTGAGTTCGTACGTTAAGGGAAGGGCTGGTGGGGGAAGAAAACGGTCTCCTGACTTGTCGGGTGTAAAATAGATGGAGAGATCGATGGGCAGACCATAAACCCCAACCGTGTTTATTAACATCTGCGGCCTGCCGGCAGACGGCGAAGGCGTGAGCGGGCCCTGTTTGTCTTGGAGGGTTAGCCCAGAGAGCTCCGTGGCATACTCCCCGTATATATATGGCCAGGCACCTTTTTAACCCACCGGAGACTGAGGGAAGGGAACAAGGGCTGCTCAGAGGTGGAGGACCACAGATCCGATAGGGGGAGAGCGGGGATGGGCACCCGGCCGTGTTTACAGTTGGGGCAGGACAGTGGGTGGGCCGATCCTCGTGACGTACTTGAGGCTTTAAAAAACGGTCATAAATCTGATGTCTGTCAAACAGGGCTGGCATTTTCTTTTCCTTTCACAACCAGGTTTTGTCTGACCAAAAAAAAAAAAAAAAAAAAGGATTTTTTTTTTTTTTTTTTTTTTTTTCATAAGAAATCCTCTAAACTCTCATGAAGGGTGTCCCTCCAGCCCACCACAAGGGTGGACTGTTGCCAGGAGCGCGCTGGAGTATTTCGGCAGAGGCTGTCGTCTCCCCACCCCAAATCACCAGGGAAGGGTGTTGCCTTTTTTTTTTTTTTGCGTTTTTATGGAAATGTTGGAGTGGGTGCAGCAGCCCTGACTGGGCCGAGACCTGAAACTCTGTTCAACAGCTTGGCGTTCACCAGAGATTTGCCCCGCTTTTATTTGGGTCAGCCGGGAGCACCCGACATAAGCCAGCAGTTCCTTTAGGTAACGCCTCTGCTATCATAAATAAGGCAGGGGCCAAGGTTAGCCATCCCGGAGGGCCCCAGGATGGGGAGGATGTGCTGTCTGTGGCCGCCAGCCACAGACCCTCTGACTAGAAAGAAAAGTGCTGGGGATGTCCTTTTCGCAGGCGGTTTGGCTCCCTGGGACCTCACGTCTGAGGTGAGCCCGCCAAAGAAAAGGGCACTTTTTGTGGTCAGAGCCCGGGGCTTGGACGGAACACTCTGACGGAGGGAATGTGTGCCTGGGGAGGGCGTGGCCCACCAAGGAGGAGAAACCCCCCCCTGTCTGCAAGGAGCTAGGCTGCCAGGTCTCTCCGCCCAGGGAACACTGAACGACTGTTGGAGAGCTTGGCCCGCCTCCGCGTCCAGGTGTACCCGGGCCAGTCAGGTGTGTCCTCTGATGAAGAGAAGCACGAGGGTCCTAGTGTCCACCTCTGCCTTCCCATGCTGGAGCTTCTGTTCTACTTGGGAAGCGCCCCCTTCAGGATCACTGTGTGTGTGTGACCTTGACCGTCCGCCGTTATGCAGGATGTGGGGGCTCCCTCCCCGCCTCACTCCACCAGGTCACCATGTCCGAGGTCCACACTGGGCAGTGTTCCAGCCAGGCTGCCAGCCGTTGGAGCTGAAGAGCTCACTGCTTTTCAAGGCATGTTTCCTGGCTCTGGGCCCCGCTTGACTGCTTGGTTATTCCGGCAGGGTTGTTTGAGGGTGTGAAACCAATTGGGCCAGAAAGGGAGACTGGGGCTCAACCCAGCAGGGTGGGATTTTCCTGTGGGATGTGGAGAGGGGACATAGACATGTCTGCAGCGGGGACCCCTGGAGGAAACCCAGCCACTGAGATGCCAGTACTTTTCCATTGCCAGGTGGGGCTGGGAAAAGGAGAACTTTGAGCCCCAGTGACCTAGCAGCTTAGGGACTTCCCACGCTTGCCTTGGGGAGGTTATCCCAATGAGAGACCGGGAATCAGGAAGCCTTTATTTTTTAATATTTTAAAAAAATTTAACCAAGTTTCACTCTTGGTGATAAAAGGTTGAGTGGTCATGCTTGAGGCCCCCATCAGTTCCTTGCCAGAACTCAGTGGGCCAGAGGGTACAATCTCGTGATTCTGCCTGGGTCTTTCTGAGCACAGCTCAGTGGCAGGTGCTGGATGAGGCCCTGCTCTCAAGGGCTCTCTGAGTTTCTTTGCTCACCTTGAGCTCATGTCTGCAGTCTGTGAAAACAAGGGTTACCCTGACTTGTATCCTCCTGGGTCTTGTGTTCTCTCAAGTCTGGTTAATTTTTGTCTTCGTCGTTTCAGAATTTCCACTCTCTGCAGTGCGGCCTTGGAGCTGGGGCCCACCCCAGTTATGTCCAAGGGACAGCCAGAAGGCGACGGCTCCCTGCGTTAACTCGAGTGGCTGACTTTGGTCTTGGCCTTCAGATATCAGCTTAATGTCACTTCCTTAGAGGGACCTTAGCTGTCACTGTAACTTGCTTCCCACCCCATAGCATTCTTCTCTTTTTCTTCACAGAAGCTTCATGGTTGATAATTCTGTGTCTGTCTTTACTTGTTCATGATCCGTGTGCCTCCCTGGGATATAGGTAAGCAGCGAGGGCAGAGGCTGGGTCGGCTTATTACTGATCAAGCCCGAACTCCCAGCGCAGCATCTGGGAGCTGCCAAACAATATGTGATTTAACGCCTCCAGGATGGGGAGCTGGGGGCCTGGCAAATACAGCAAATCAGACATGGCTGTATGAGCATGCTGGAGCTGCTGTAACAAAAAGTATTACAGACAGAGGGGCTTACATAGCAGAAATGTGCTGACTCACAGCTCTGGAGGCTGGAAGTCCAAGGTTAAGGTGTTGGCAGGGTTAGTTCCTTCTGACAGCTGTGAGAGGGAACGTGTTCCAGGCCTTTCTCTTAACTTCTGCTGGTTTGCTGGCAGTTTTTGTTGACCGTTGGCTTCTGTTGTATCACCCTGGCCTCTGACTACTTCTTCGGGTCACATTTTCCCTGTGTGTGTGTATGTATTCACGTTTCCCCTTTTTATCGTGACGCCAGCACTCTTGGATTAGGGGCCCACCCTATTTCAGTTATGACCTCATCTTAACTAATTATGTCTGCAACCACCTTATTTCCAAACAAGATCATATTCTGAAGGATTGAGGGTTAGGACTCCAACATATGAATTGGGGCGGCGGGGAGGAATACAATTCAAGCTGTAACAGATGACAAATGACCAACCTTTACAGCAGAACTAGAGAGGGAGCTTGGATTCAGGAATTTTCAAATTATTAATTTCACCTCAAGTCTTGCGATTAATTGGCGGCATCTGAGAAAAAGTCCAGTAGGAACTTAGAAACGTACAGGGGAAGGGCAGAGTTAACCCTTACCGTGCTTCCTAAGACTTTCGTGGCTTTTGCCACGCTGGTGCATGTACTCTTATTTTCTTAATCTTTTTCTGTGTGGCTTCATATTCTTCTTGAATAAACACACTTTAAGAGGAAACCCTGTACAACGATCACAAATGGAATCCAGGGTCACTGGACGTAAATAGGAGATATGATGAAATCATGAAAGATTTCAATTTTGTGGCTTCCCCAAGGCTCCGAGCCTGAGGATTGTTCTTTCTCTTTTCTTGTAGCTACCATTGTAGAGGTGTTCAAGACTGGAAGCACCAAATGGAGATGTCCTTCCTGCTTTGATCAGGGTGGAAAGAGTCTAGAAAGGGCAAAAACGTTTCTCTGTGACTCAGTGTCATTTGTTGCCACGTCTGAGTGTGACCCACAGTTATCTCAGGTACCACTCGGGGATACCACTGCCCCTGTTTGGGGAAACCATGATCTAGTACAACTTCCTCACCCCATGGAAATGAAGGCTGCTGACAAGTCGTCAGAGCCCATCGCGAGTTAGTGGCTGAGCTGACCGTAGCCCGGGGATTCTCAACCAGGGCAGTTCTGCTCTCCTCTCTTCTCCCCGGGGTTCACTTGACAATGGTCTGGAGACATTTTCAATGGTCACAACTGGAGGATGCTACTGGCCTCTAGAGGGTCGAGATCAGGGAAGCCACTAAACGTCCTGCATCCTACAGTGCACAGGACAGCCCCCACCACAGGGGAAGATCCAGCCCTGAATGTGTCTAGCATTGACCTTGAGGACCTTGCTCTAGATAAAGGTGTCTTGGCTCTTAGTCTCCTGTTCATTCATTCGTTTCCTGTCACCTCTTCTGCTTGATTTCAAATGCTGTCTGTCTTCAAAGCTACTCACTAGCTATTGCTCACACCGAGGAGGGGTTGAAAGACACTGTCTTTTCCAACTTACAAGGTTTTAAGCCATTTAGTGGCAAACATTACAGCCTCTGGTTTTCTCTTGATCTTGCAGTATGAAATCTTGCCTGTTATTCATTGGAAAGAGCCTAGAATCTGATGGCGGCAGGATTGGGCGCCCCCAGGTCTTCTGCATATGAGACAGTAGAATAATCTTCATCCCCATCCTGAATGGAGGAAGTTTGAGGAAGTGGGATTTCTTAAGGTGAAACTCTGAGGGTTTTACGTTAATCCAACAGCGTGGAAAGGTGGGTTGGTTATGGACGACACCTTCAAGGGGCATCCATCCTCGTAGGGATGGTTCAGGCAGATCCACAGGTTCTTAGAGCACAGACACAGCTGGAAATGTACAAGAGCGTGAGAGAGCTGCGGCATCTCTGAGCAGCCGAGTAGAAAGAGATGAGTGTGTATACCAGGTGTTACAGGAAACCAGTGGAAACGGAAGTCTGTCTTGACCCCTCTGCCTCTGGGAATAGAAATCCCACCTGCTTCGTTCTGACACGTCTAAGCAGTAGGCATACGCAGTCTTCCCCCCAGTTATGAACTTGAGCCTTCAGCTTCATAAGTTGATAAGACTTGGCTTGCTCACGTCCTGGTATGAGGCAGGGCGTTGTGTGCACTGTGGAGCTGGGCTGTGTCCGGTTTCTGCATCCAGCGTGCGGCAGCGTGTTTATTCTGTGCTCCTTACACGCATGCCCTCACGTGCGGATCGCTGCCCTCTTAAAGGGATGTTTACCCCCGTGTCTGGGGGGTTTCTGAGCCTTTTGGCAGGAGGGCTGGACTTCTCCCATTTTGCCCTCCAACTTCCCCAGCCTTCCTCCCCATTCATCACAACTGTCCACGGGTGTGCGGCCCGAGTCCCAACAGGTCCCTGGTCTCCTCGGAAGCCTGGACTGTGATGACTGAGGCTCGTCATTGTCTTACCTCTGACCCTCGGTTTAAGTAACTGTCTAAAATCATACTCCAAACACAGCCCGGGAGCCGTGGTGTCAGACCACGTGCAGAGCCAGGGTGAGTCCCCACGCTGCCCAATCCTGAGAGGAGTTTGTCGCCGTGAGATCAGGAAAGCAGAGCTGAACAACCCTCAGATCTGTCCGGCCCCGGCTCACAGCTCGAGGCTTTAAAATCACCCAAGTCTGGAAAAGGAGATGGCATACTATGGGGCTTTAGGAATTCTGTGTAATATTTTAAAATATCTGCACATTCTTTCCCTGGTCTCTGTTAAATAACCTCTCTTCTGTTAGGATTTTCTGATAAACCCAAAGAAACCCACAACCACTGCCCACACATGCCTTCCACAAGTAAAGTAACCATCCTTCTGCTCAAGTCTTGCCTTTCTTCTAAAGTCGCCCATCTCCACCTCGCCTCCCCCGGCCCCCAGTTTGGTTCCCCTGTGTCCCCAGTCAGCCCAGCGAGACAGGAAGTAGGAGGAACGATGGTCCCAATTCTGCGGATGGAGATGATGAAGCAACGTAAGTGCCACTCGACTCCCACGAGGGCTCCTGCTTGCTCGTCTGGCTTTGAGCTCAGCCAAACACCTCCCGAGCACCTCATTCGACCACGGCCTCTGCCAGGCTTTCTCAGTTTCTCTCCTTCACAATGAACTGATCACCTAGTGATTGCCAGCCTGTGGGTGACTGTGGACTATGCTTTTTTTTTACTGATGCTCAAAAAAGTGTTAAAGACCCCAGGTGCCTAAGATCATACAGCTAAAAACTGTCAGAGCTGTAAGTCATACCTGGAAAGGCCCAACATTTTCCTTTCCACGAAGTCAACTTAACCCTCTGGCAAATGACCCCGAGGTCGTTCCCTCTCACCTGCCCGGATGCCCTTACCTGCCACCAGGGAGGTGGGAGCCGTGTTCCCCCCCAGCTTCTCACTGCACACACTGGGCATATCACATACACATATGTACATACAGACACGTAACATGTAACATATAGTCTGTCCCATGCACATAATGTATGTTCTTTACCCATATTTAATGCATCGTAATACGTATTACAAAAGATGAGCGTCAGTTGCTTTCAGTGTCATCTTTTCCACTAGGTTTTCTACTCTGGGGATCCTGGGACCTGCCTTCTCTGCTTGGCAATTCTGGCGCCTGCTCTGAAACCACGTGCACATAGTAGGTGCTCCAGCAACCCCAGGCTGCCCTTGGAGTGGGCAGGGATTTTAGTTAAGGCCTGTGACTGTCTGTGTGTTCTATTTTGTTGTTCTAGGGTGGCAGGGAGGCTTCGTGGTGGGTTTTCCTTAAGAAAACCCCTCCTTCCTCGCAGGGATGTGTGGCGGCCACTGTCGGTGGCCAGTGTCCATCAGGCTGGCTGGTCGCGGTGTGGTCCTCACGCCTCCCCGCTGCCTGCCCATCTGTCACCTGCCGGCCCCGGATGTGCCGGGGACCTGGAGGGCTCGTTCCCTCACGGGGGCAGGCTTCTGTGTGTCAAGCGGAAGGTCTGGTGTCTTCAGTCCTCAGAATGAGCTGTCACACTGTGTCCCTGGGACCCAGCTGGGCCTTGCAAGGACCTCGGTGGCTCCGTGAGAAGTAGGGCACAGGGGAGGCCCGGCCTCCGCACTCCCACCAGGCAGAGGAGGTCCACCTCTGTGCTTAACTGTTAGGGTCCTGCATTCCGGTGAGTTAGGGAGGAGGGGAGGCTTGTAAACAAATGGTGGGTAATAGAGCATTTCTTATGTTTCCAACACTGTCCTAAGTGCTTTACGAATGTTAATTTATTTCACCCTCCAAATAACCTTAGAGGGAGGTACTATTATTATACCGAGTGTTGGCAGACGAGGAAACTGAGGCACAGAAAAATCCAAGGCTTACACATGGCAGAGTTGGGATTTAAACCTAGACGATCCGCCCTGATTCCAAGTCCTGCTGCTTTAAGAAAAAATTTGAGAACCATTAAGAGTTTAGTCCCCACTGCCCCCTAACTCCTAATTTTGCTGGACTAGTGACAGGGGAAGCTGGCTGCCGGGCTCTGGAAGAGGGGAGAAGACAGATGACGTCCCTCCTCACCAGCCCAGACACCAACCCCAGGAGGTGGGAGCCCCTTTGTCCCCCAGCCTCACGGGGCAGCTATTAAGTGGGGCTTTGCCCATCAATAAATCAAGGCCCCTGAAAAGTGAACCGGGGACCCACACCGGTTCTTTCCCCCTTTTCTTGATTAAAACAAACAAGTTCGTGAAATGTCAACCTGCCGGTCGTTTGGAAAGTTTGCGGCATGGAAAGGCGATTACCCAAATGACTTTTTAAAAGTATGAGAATTCGCCTGGCTGAACGTTTTTTAATTAATGCCCCAAGTTAACATTAATAACTATTCATAGCTCAGTGAGCTGGGCTTGGGGCGGGTGGAGGAAACATTGGGATCTCCGGCAGAGGCAGAATGTTGACCTGGCTGGCAAGGGGGCTGTATGGCCATTTTTGCAAACCCAAGGGACCTTGGGGCCCATTTGGGCCTGTTTGTAGTGAGGGTGGGGGCTTACAGAGCTTCATCCGGGCTTTTTGTATCAGTGTAAATATTCTGCTGCTGCCCAGGTGGTCTCCCCAGAGGTCCCCCCAACCCCGGCAATCTGGTGAGCAATCGTCTCAGGGGATTCTTTGGAAAAAAAAAAAAAGTTCCTTGGGGTCACACTGTTTAAACTTACCTCCCTGATTTTCTGTGATCTCATTTTTCCTTCCAGTATCATCGGAAAAGCGTTTTTCAGTTGAGCATTTTATTTTCCATTTGAACATGGTGAAACCGACACACAGGGGCCGAGGTTCGGCAGGGAGGGTGGGGGACCTGGGCCTCGCACATCTTCAGCAGGCTGGGAGCTGCGAGCAGACACAGCCACAGCCTGATCCCTGCCCATCCCTTCCCCGGGGATGCGGCGTCCTGTCGCTGACAGTACGATGCCCTGTTCAGAAGGTGTCCCTAGAGGCAAAGGTGTGATTTTAAAAGAGAGAACCTGAAGGGCTTGTAACACTGTTGTTGTTTTTTTTTTTTTTTTTTAAGTACAGTGGGTTGGGCTCTGTCTTCAGGCCCTTATTGGAGACTCTGCTCGAGGAAGACCCGGGATGGAGGCTCAACGTGGGGCCAGTGTTAGCAGCTCCAGATGGAGGTGAATTGGGAAAGACTTTGAGAGGTCGGAGAGCCACCCAGAGGAGCAAGTTCGGCTTCCCTGGGCTAGCAATCCTGAGAGAGCTTTGCCATTGTTGAGACCAGCCACCTGTATTTGTGGAGGGCCACGGGCCAGAGAGCGTGGCACGGGGAGGCGTGGCTGCTCTTAATACTGATTTACTGATTTGTGCACCGACCTAGGCCCCTGCGAGGCATGTTGCCCACCCAGAGGAGTTTAAGATGAGATAAGATGCCTGCAAAGAAATCTTCAGCAAGGCCGGATAGAGAAGAGGAGGAACCAGAGTGCAGATGGCCTCCCGATTCCAAGCAGAAGTGTTCGGTCCTTGCCTGGAGGGCAGTAGGGAGCTATTGACAACTATAGAGCAGAGTCTGGCCCAGTAACTGATATTTTAGGATGATAAGCTGGGAGAACTGTAGAGGGTGGACTGGAATAGGCAAGTCTGAGGTCAAGGAGCCCAGGTAGGGGGTTATTGCAACAGTGGAAGGCAGAGTAACAAGGTTGCTATCAGTTTTACCCCTGGAGTCAAAGGAGCTTGGTGCGAAATGTTGCCTTAACTCCTTACAGCCACGTGACCTGGGCAAGCTTTAGATTTGTACATCAATTACCTTCTCTTTCACATAGGAATACTAATATTCGTTCAACTCATTCAACCAAAGGAGGGCTGTATCATACAGTGTTGCTGCTCATATGCCCTGGAGAACAAAACGGACACACACTCTCTCCACTCAGGGGTCTAGTCGGCAGAGACAAATGAAAATGAAATAAATAAATACAGTCATTTCAGATCACAGTGATTTGCACTGCTCGGGTGGCCTGTGTAACAGGGCCATGGTGGAGGGCCTCTCTGAGAATGTGTGGTCTGAGGAGAGACTGAAAGTTAAGGGAAATGTTTTTGCCTTTTCAAATAGCAAGTGCAAAGGTCCCGAGGCACCAAAGTGCTTGGAGCTTTCGGGCCCAGAAATAGAGCCAGTGTGTGGAAGGATAGTGAACAAGGTGAGAAATGATACTAGACGAGTGAATTAATTAGGGAACACAGGTAAAGGGCTGGAATGCAGTAAGCAATAAATGGCATTTGTCTTATAGGAACATTAGGGGTCTGAGGTTAGTGTGGGCCTGAGATAGTATCATGGCCATGGGGACCTAACAAAAGACAGACCATGAGCAGTGTTAGCAGAAGAAGCGACTGAAGGTAGAGTGATTAACTGTGTATTAGGGGAGGGCTGCCCATCTGGGTGACCAAGAGAAGGAAATTCACTGAAATGGGGAAGTTCCAAGGGGAGCCTGTTTACTGTCAGCTGGGCAGGAGAGGTACCCTTTGGATGCAGAGAATTTGAGATGATTTGGTAACCAATGATCAGCCTGCTCTGTAGGGCAGGGCTTAGGAAAAGGGGCAGGGGCAGGGTTTCGGGGAATCTTAAAGGATGGGAGGGAGTTCAGCTGGCTGAGGACTGAGCCTCGGAGCCTCCTCTGTGCTGGACCAGGAAGAAGAAGAGGAACCATGGAAGAGGAGGGGAGGGGAAGCTTCTGAGACCTGGGCACCTGAACAAAGTCCACGAGGATCCCAGTTCTCGGGCTTAAATCCTCTCCGCCTTGTCCAAGCTCAAGCGGGGCGGCAGGCCCCTCGTTTCCAGCATGGCCTCTGCAGCCGTGGAGTGGAGCCTGGCCTCAGTTTGCAGCCCTAGGTTGTGTAACAGGCTCCGGGAAGTGGTAGGTCTTGAACCGAAATGTGAATGTCATCTGAGAGCCTTCTGTCTGTAACAGCGCAGGTATTTGGAAAATGCAGCGGAGCAGGTCAGCTCAACCCTGTGGCTGCAGCCTGTCGGCTGGACGAGGATTCTTGGTCAAGTACACGGTTCAAGCCAATACGGACCGTATCTTTCAGTAGAAAGTGCGGCTCTCCTGTCAGTGAGATCTCAGGCTGCCTCTGAGATCACCCCTTGGCCCTTGCGGCCCGAGCGGGTCCCACTCCTGCTCTCACTCTGCTCGGGCAGGAGGTCCCAAGGGTACCTTTGCTGGATTGCACCTGGAACCCCAACTTTGGGCCAAGGTGGCAGCCCCCCATCCCTGATTTCCAAGCCGTTTCTGATTTCACAAGCAACCTGCAGCTTCTGTTTTGACTGTTTTTTTTTTTAAAAACTGCACCTATAGTTTTATTTCCAGTTCAAGATGACGGCTACCCCTTGCCTTTTTATTATTTTTTTCAAATCCCACGGCATTTTGTTCTTCTTTACCAAACAATGCCTGTTCACTCTAGACATGCAAAAATGAGAACACAAATCACCCCTCGCTTATGACCCAGAGATGACAGCTGTTAACCTTTGCTTTCTTCTTCCTGGTTTGTTTTTATAACCTATGCAATTCTGTATTTTTTTTTTTACAATAACAGTCATAGCTAGCATTTATTAATTACTTACTACGGGCCAGGAAATATGCTATGCAGTTGAACACCTGGTTTAATTTAGTACCAATAAGCAGCCTGTGAAATGGAGACCAGCGCAATCCTATTTTACATCCTCAGGTAGAAATAACGTAATGACGGAGGCTAACAGGCTTACTTGGGGCAGGAGGCAGAGAAAGGCCGTTCCACCCTCCTTTAGCAAGACAATTAAAAAGAAAGAAAGAAAGAAAGAAAGAAACCCTAATCCTGACCTGGGGACAAATCCCAATAAAGATCCAAGTTAATTTCTCCTGCTGATCGAACCCCCGAATTTTGATCTTTTATAGGCCTGGGTGTGATGCACACTGGGTGTTCACCCTGAAGGGGGCTGAGTGTGTGCGTCTGGACTTCAGAGGTGCGGCTCTGTCCTGCCAGGTTGCGCTGTTTCCACACCAGCGGGGGTGATCTGTCTGGTCAGAGTGAGGCCCAGCCTGCCTGGGGTGGAGCAGACAAGCTTGCTGTCGAGCTAGAGGGGCAAACCAACGGGCAGCAGTTGGGCAAGGGTCTTCCGGCTGGGGTGGGGGTGGGGTCTCCCAGAAAGAGCAGGGGTGGTGGGGGTCGGCAGGGCCACTCAACAAAGGGTCTCAGTAAAGACTGGCAAGTTGGGAGATTGGACGGAAGTAGGCAAATTCAGGGCTGAATTGAGATTCTTGTGACCTGAGGCGCTTTTCTCTTTGAGGAGCCCCTTCCCCTATAAAAATCAGTCAGTAGATGGGTGATGATACTTCACGACCACAGTGGTGTAAGGACGAATCTATCCCTGCTGGGTTCATTGTTGTGTCGGCATTAATAGTATTATTCCTTCTGATTTTAAAAGAAATTGCAACATGTTCGGGGGCCCCTGAACGTCTCACGAGTCCCAGACGCTGCTTCCTGTGCCCAGTGGGTGTGCTGGTCTCAGGTAGGTTCCTAGAAACGGGACCTGGTGGTTTGGTGTTCTGACAGCTACGTGGCTTGTTTTGTAGAAGTCGCTCCCCTCTAATCTTGGACCCATTCAGAAGGTCCAAGGATCCCCTCAAACTGCAATCTTTACTTTGACCAAAGAGGGGGCTCTTGCTTACGTAGCGTTGAAATCCCGTGTTTTAGCCCATTTGTTTTCCAGCCCTGGGCTTCTCCTGCCACACGTGACCCTGTGTTGTCAGCATGGCTCACAGTATAGGTGGTGTCCCTTTCTGGGACTGGACGTGTGCCAGGCAAATGTCTTCTGTGGCCTCACCAGCTGGGCCTTTAGTTCCTCAATGCAAGGCATCCAGGAGGACCAGCCCCTTCCATCTTGGTTGGAGGTGGTAGGACCACGATCCACTAGGGGGTGTTTGGCTCAAGGCATCCCTGAGATGTCAGGAAAGAATGTGTCAGGGTGGGGGGTGCGGGAGGGAGGGAGGGACCTTGGGGGACAGGCTGTGGGTAGCCAGTGGCAGTCTCTGGCCTCCCTCAGAGGTCTGATGTGGGGCGTGGCATGCTGCTGTTGGCCTGCTTCCGAGGGAGTGCCATCTGCTCCCTGTCCCGATGTTGTCCGCACCGAGGATGCAAAGGCAGCGGGGCGGTGTGTGCAGCCTCGGCAGGGCTCCGCCTGGCAGACGTTGAAGCCCGTGTGCAGTGGGCAGAGAGAGGAAGCATCCAGGTCCACCCAGGCTCCCGAGATGCCCTGCGGCTTGCCTGCTGACGAGAAAAGCAAAGGGGAAAGGGCCCCCTGCTCGTGTTAGGGACCAGAGCAGAAACAAAGCACTCTGTTTAAAACGGTGGTTCCTAGAAATGTATTCTGGGTTAGAGGTTGGATTGCCTAGAACTGGATTATAGAAGAGAGAGCAGGGGGCAGCTGTCTCCTGGGATATGAGCAATGCCTCTCTCACCCATCCAGCACCTCAGAAGTCAGCTGGGCAGGTCCAGAAGCCAACTGGAGAAGAGCTGGTTTCCAGCCCAGGATGGAGAAGTGCTAGTGGAAAAACGGGGTGGGGTCAGCTCCCCTGAGGTTTGTGGGGAGGGGGCCCAAGGAAGTATTCGAGGGGGTCCCTTCTGAGCGCTGGCTTCTCAGAATGTGTTGTGTGGACCCCCAGCATTGGGTTCACCCCGGAACTTGTTAGAAATGCAGAATCTCAGCCTGCCACCTCAGACCTACTGAATCTGAATTTTAAACAAGATCTCCAGATGGTCTTCAAACGTGGCTGCCTGTTAGACTTTCCCTGGGAACGAAAAAAAAATTTTTTTTTTTAACCCAGTGCCCAGACCTCAGTCAGAACCAATCAGAATCACTAGGGGTGGGACCCAGGATTCAGTGTGATTTTTCCAGCTGCCTGGAGGAGGGGGAATGGTGGCTTCAGTGAGTAGCCAAGTCTGGGAACCGCAGCTATAAGAACCCTCCTCATCTCATCTCATCCTCATCTCATCCCCCACCATGGGGTTTAGGGAAGACCACCCCCCCCAGTGGTCCACTACCTCCCTCCCGTAAGTCTGCTACTAAATTGGCAGGATGAAGGTGCCATGGGGGCAGGGTGAGTTTAGATTTACTTGTGTTAACTTTCATGTCTCCCCTGGAAGAGTGGTTGGAATCAGTTCCATCCACCGAGGCTTTAGCGTGAATGAGTAGTTTATCGGATGCCTTCCACCTAACAAGCTGATCATGGGCTGGGCGCGGGGGCAGTGAGACACCGGAGGGGCCTTCTTTAAATCCTCTGGTGGTGGCTTTGCATGAGGTAGTAACAGGAACAGGCATCCATCCTGGATGCTGGAGTTGGAGTTGCAGAGTATCTTGCTGTTCTTCATGCCTTTTTTTTTTTTGGATGAGTTTTCTAGCATCTGCAAGTTGTCTAGTTAGGTCCCAAGAGTTGCATGGTCCATTGGCACTATCAAGTTCTTTGCTCCGTGGTCAAGAGCCCTACATTGCATTTGAGGTTGGTCCTGAGATGAGTTCATGGGTGTGGGAGAGGCATCTGGCCCAGCAAACATGTGTCCCCAGGGATGGGGGAGGTGGCGCTGGAGCACACGGGGACCCTGATCCGGTGGCGGGCTTGGGTTGATGGCGTTGGCTGCAGACGGCCAACCCGGCCCCGTCCTCGGAAACCCTAGAAACCAAGGGAGTGATCCAAGCCCCAAGATGCTGTGTGTACATCCAGTGAAAGAACAAAACGCCACCCAAACAATCCTTTCTCTTGTGAGTGAAGGTTACAGGTTTTCTGTTTCAAATCTGATGGTCTTGTTTTCCCCCTTTTTTCTTCTCTTCTCTCTGTTTTTATCTGCCAGCCTAAGGGTCTAGAGTGATTTCTTTGGGTCTAATGATGGAGAAGCTTAGAATGGAGCTATTATCTTTCAACACCTTTTGAAATACTACTCTTCCTGGTGTCTGAATTAGGTTGAACAGAGGTCGGATTTAAAGATTAAACGACTATTTTAGCAGCAACAGCAACTATGCTGATGACTGTGCAGGCTCGCTCGGAAATTATATGGATGGTACGGAGTAGCCTTGCTCTCTAGAAACCCTCAAAGGAGTAAAATTTAATAAAAGCATAGCTAACATTTATTGGGTGCACGGGACAGGCTGGGCACAGAGCTAGGTGTTCCTCCTGTGTTGTCCCATTTAATGAATTCAAACGTACCGTAAGGTCAGAACATGTAAGCGTTCAGAAGTAATGTTGTAGGAATCTTTGAGTAAAAGGCTCTGTAAGTGTGGCAATAGATTAATTTCATAGTAAAGGTCCATTGCGAATTTAAATTTGGTTCTAACTCGTAAAAAAAAAAAAAATTACTATCCAGTGTAATACCCATTCCTGCCAGTTTATTCAAGGTCTAGTTTATTATGGTGATAACCTATGTTTGTTTGAAAAATATTCTTCAGTTGAGCATGTACCCGACTGACAGGAAATGGATTTCCCCATTTATTCTGAATTAATGTAGTTTTATTCTATATTGAAAAATAAGCAACTATTAAACTCTGCGTGTCCTTGGGAGGCAGTCGGACATCCCAAGACCACTCCCTCTACATTTTAAGCTTGAAGATGAGTTTTGTTATCCTGTTTCCTGATGTAACTCTTCCCTTCTTTTTCCAGGTGAAATCAGAGTTTTGTGGCTGCCCTGGGGAGGTACTTCGAGCCAAGAAAGAAGGACAGGACAAAAGGTGAGCCGTATGCGGTAATCAGAGCACAGCCACGCCCCTGCTGGTTCTGGCGCTGGGGGTTCTACTTCTTCTGTGGCGCACCTGTTTGCCCTGCTATCCCCACGCACCTGCACGCCAGCCCCGAGTGGTGATTGGCAGACAGAAGCCTCGCAGTTGGCCATTAGAGAAGGTGCAGAGACGCAGGGTGATAAATACTAACAGTCATCACGATCGATTCAGGCCGGGCCATGCTCTCAGCAGCTTTTAGTTAGGTGAACTCATTACCACCTCTCACAGTCCAAGCCGATCAGTCGTGTAATTCCCAGCCTTCAGAGGAGGAAACCGGGGTGCAGCCATTCGCCCAGGGCGGCACAGTTCATTAGCGAGGGAGCCAGGATCTAAAGCCAGAGCCGGCACCCAGCGCTGTGATTTCTTTCCGACCTGGAGTGACAGTGACTTGTCCCGGTTGTCTGGCACACTGGGCATCAGCGCACCTGCTACCTGCTCTTTATGCACGTGGGTCTGAGGCAGGGCACAGAGGTCTTGCATGTCGCAAGGAGAGCCATCAGGTAGGTGACTCAAAGCCTGCAGGTCCAGGAGACAAAGGGTAGATGGGTCGCACCTGCTGCCCTTCCGGAGCGCAGAGACTGAGCGCAGGGCTAAGGGCGATCTCAGGGCTTCCTGCTGTGCTGCCCCTGCAGTCCGGCCCCAGTAAAGCAGGGCTTTGGAACTGGAAGATGATGGTGCCAATTTGCCACCAATGGTCCAGCCTCAGGGTAGACAGCACGGACCCAGAGGTCCTGGGTTCAAATCCTACCTTCACTGTTTCCTCACTTTGTGGCCCCAGGCTGGTGACCTTCAGTTCTCTAAACCTTCAGTTTCCACATCTGTAAAATGGGGATAGTAAAGACTGTCCCTGCCAAGCTGTGACCTGAAATGAGAGAACACGCAGGTAGCATCCTGCCTGGGACATACTGAGCATAGAATAGATGTCAGTGCCACTGTTGTTCTCCTGTTAGCTCTGGACATGATCTTGGGTAAATTACCAAGCCTCAGTTTCTTCATCTGTTAGGTGGGGATGCTAATGCCCTGTCCTCAGAGGAGGATGTGGGTTAAATGAAAGAATACAAATCAAAGTCTGGATCACGATAGGTGCCCCATCTGTTAGTTCTCCTGCTCATTTATCATTATGCATGTGGATGCATCAGAAGGAAGAAGTGAGTGACACTAGCCCCTCCCTCCACTGGAATCCTGAGTCCCGACAATGACGCTACAGAGATTTTCCAATTCGATCCTTCTCTTCTCTTTTCCCAGCCACCCCTCCGCTCTGGACTTTGGTAGCCCAAGCTGGGATACCCCCGAGGGGCTCCAACCTTTGGAATTCCAGTCTTTCTTTCCCAGAGTAACTCTATGTGTGTTTTTCCTGAGTTTCTTTCCCAGACTCAGTATTTATCATGTCATAAAGCCTTCCATGGCTCTCTGCGGGCCATCTCAGAAACCAGACCTCACTGAGCACGCAGCCTCATCGCCTGCCACTCACACTCGAATTTGAAGCCTTTCAGTCAAGCTCGCTTGCTTTGGAATCTACCCCCAACCTAGACTGGGATATTTCTTTCGGAACCTTACGTGCAACCTTGTTTTGCTCCCCAGCAGGTGCCTTGGGAGCAGGTGGGAGTGGGGGCAGCGCTCGTTCTCCGTTATTTGGGTGTTTTGTTTACCCGCTCCCTTTGACGTTGCTCATTCGAGGACCTGCGTAGACAGGCACTGGGGTGATGGTGTGGATGACCTGGGGGGAAGAAGATGGGCCCAGAAAGGAGAATCAGTTGCCTGCATTATTCTTGAGCTGCTGTCTGGGTTTGGGTGACTGGCAGGCTGTGTGCGTGGGCTGGTGGGGAGGGAAGGTTAATCAGTGACTCCGAGGGGATTTCCAGGTGAATCCTGGGCACTGTCTTTCTGAGAACAGCACTGTCTGCCTTAGCCAGCCCTGTCCCTTCCCTCCTTGGGTGACCCCCTGACTGAATGCCGGTTCATTCCATCAGGCCCCTTACCCTCATCGGGGTGGCAGTGACGCCCTCATTCATCCTCTCATTCATTCATTCATGTAAGAGATCGTCATTGGGTGCCGACTATGTGGCAGGACGGTCCTAGGCAGGGAACGCCATCCTGCTCTCACGGAGATGCCTTCCAGTGGGGCGAGGGTGGATGGTAAGCAGCAGAAATGGTAACTAAATTATCTAGTACATAAGAAGGTGATAGCACTGTGCAGGGAGTGGGGGGAGAAGTAGAAATGGGATCAGGAAAGGCCGTTCAAGTGTGTGGGGCCGGGAGGGGAGGGCGTGTCACAGCGTAGAATAGGGCGGGTACCTCGTTGAGAAGGTGACATCCAAGCACAGCCTTTGAGGAGGTGAGCGAGGAAGAGATCTCTGCAGGGAGCAGCACCATCTAGGCCAAGGCAGGGTTACCCTGGGGTCTTGGAGGACAGGTTGGAGCACAGTGAGGGAGCTGGGTGCCGCGGGATGAGGCCCAGAGCTGGGAGGGCTCGGAGAGCGTCAGGCTTTCCCTCCAAGGACGCTGGGAGCCAAGGCAGGGTTTTGGTGAAGTGTGCTGGGAGCCCGCTGACTCGGGGCTGGTGTGGAAGCCTAGAGGAGCAGGGCAGCTGAGGGAGGAGGGCGGCAACCCAAGGGGCGCTGAAGGCGCCCGTTCTCTCCTGTCCCCTCACATCCACCTGACAACAGAATGATGCTCATGGTGCTGATGAGCTCAGCATCCACGAGGTCACCTCCCAGGTGCTGATTCCCAGCAGCTGTGACGGCCTCTCTGTGCAGCACCTCTTGCCCTGGGATTGGGCTTAACAGAGGGTCAGTCTCCCCTCATCCCTGCCTGTGGAGTCGCCACGGGTCACACGGGCAGGCTGCAGGCTCGGCAACAAAGAGTAGCAGAGTCAGAGTCAAAATAAAGGGAAGAGGGGAGAAATTATAGGAGGAGGGAGACCAGGGTCCCCTGTTGTCCCGATCCAGTTGTGTCAGGACAATGAGGGGTGCAGTCTGCTCTCAAAGGACACCTGACAGTGGGGTCTTCACACCGTGGAGTAGCCGGTGCTGCTCACGGTCATCCCCCTTCGCCCTCCCTCCAAGAACGTGGGCCTTGACAATTGCAGGAGCCCATGGTTACGATTGCAGGAATGCCATCGTTTCTCTTTGTCTTTCCTGTCCTGTGGTCAGAGGGACCATCAAGGTGGGCGGGCTAGGGGTGGTCCAGAGCTCACCTCTGAAACAGGGTCTTTCTTAGAATGCTTCCGTGAAGACGTGGTCTTGGCTATTAGCAAATGCCTTGTGATGGCGGTGCACTGAAAGCTCAGTCCATCATGGAATGCCTGGCGCCCATCTTTGGGGGACTCCTCTTTGAGTCATGCATATGGCAGGGAAGGGCTAGCTGAGGGCCATGCACCTGGATCCCCATCTACCCATGACACCTTCAAAATGTTTATGTGCTCTGTCGGACACGCTTGGAGAAAGGAGAAGGCAACGGGCAGAGGGGAGTCTTTTCTTGCATATTCCCCCGAGCTTGAGTGCATTTCTGCATGGCTCCACCAAGCTCCTGGGTACCGGCTCTCCTGGGAACACTTTCCCTCCCATCGCCTGGCGCTCTTTTACTTCCAGGCCAAGTGGCCCAGGGAGATGGAGCAAGATGCTGGCCCGATGGCTGGGTCGGTGGAACAATAGTCGTAAACAGTAATATTCAGATATTACCGACTTGCATTGACTTGGCAGACTTGTCAAGGAACGGTCACGTTCACTGCCTTGGAGCCCCGGAGGCTTCTGTGTGAGATCATTGGGAGGAAGAACTGTTTTTACAGATGAAAAATCTGACACCTGGGAAGGACAGGCTCTTTCCTCAGGTCCATCCATCGTGTGTGTGTGTGTGTGTGTGTGTGTGTGTGTGTGTGTGTGTGTGTGTGTGTGTGTGTGGTGGGTAGGGGAGAAGGGCTGCGGCCAAAATGATGATTTTTGCGGTAACCATAATTGAGAGTGAAAAGCTGGGGCTCTGGGAGAGAGAGAAGCAAGTCTCAGTTCTGAGCAGTCATGGGGATGACCTCACCCGGGGGACCAGAGCCATCCAGAGGACTCGCCGACAGAACTTCCCCCTCGGGGTCCAAATGTGAGTCACCATGGCTCACGTCCCCACAGCGGGCTCTGTCCCCAGGCCTCCCACTTCACCCTGGGACATCATGGTCACTGGTCAGGCCTGGTGACTCACTCGGTCCCTTGAGCCAGCCGCCGGGGGTGGGGTCTCCCTCTCCTGGCATCTGTACCCTTGGTGCTATCGACGCAGACGCTATGTGAAGGACGTGTGCAGCGGGGAAAGCACCTCACACCCTGCCGGGGTCTGGCCAAAGCCACAGCAAGTGGATTTCAAAATGCAGTTGGGAAAGTCCGGGGTGCTCCGGGGAGCTAAGGCAGCCGCCGTCTGCGCTCTCCGGGCCCCAGGCGTGAGATATACTGGGATCCCTGAGAGATGCGGAAATAAAATTACACTGGGATCCCTGAGAGATGGGGGAATAAACAAAGCTTGCCAGAGGGGAGCTCCACGTTGTCCTCTCCCCATGTAGACGAGCAGGTTCACCCAAAAGGCCAGCGGCTGGCACGGTGTCAGATTTCCTGCCACACCCAGTGCTCAGCCTCTGCTGTCATTTCTCCTCCTCGGTTTTCATCTTCTAAGGATAGAAATAGTGTCATCTTTTCTCAACCTGTCAGTCTCACACCTGCCGGCAGCCCCTGGCTGGGAGACACCCAGTGCTGTCTAATTTGATGTCATCTGTTTACTGTCTGTTTTAGAAACCAGGTAGCGAGAGGGACTTTCTGAGGATGAAAAAAAAAAAAAAAGAAAAAAGTAAATCCCCAAACTATTTCAGTGAATTTTTTTTTAACTCTTGTTTTTTTATTTTCATATTTTCTTTTTCTCTCCCTAACTTTCTCTTTTTAATGAAAAAAGAATTATTTTGTAGTAGATACCATACACGAATGGGGAGGAAGGATTGTCCAAGGAGGTGGGCGAGCAGGTTCCCCAGGTGAGATTTATTGGAGAGCTATCCGGGCGATATGTCCTGAGAGATTTCCTCCAGAGCCACCAGAGGAGCTCAGCTGGTGCCAGAGTCTTGGCCGGGGTGGCCAGTCCTGCTCCCACGTGACACAGGCAATAAGGAAACATGTTAACAGTTACGGGACTCAGTTTACCACCCACAGCCTCTGTTATTCCCAAGAGGGAAGCTGACTTACGGTTTTGTCCTTTGGTTCATTAGTTCTGGAACTTTCCACTTTGAGTCTGTTTTCCAAACAGAGGGTGGGGAAGGTAGGAGAGCACTATTAAAGTTCAGAGGTGACACAGACCTAACCCAGCCTCAGGCCTGGGTGGACACCTGTCAGGCGCTCCGTCCAGACTCCTCTTGGGTCAGGACTCACTGTCCCGGCTGAGGGAGTGGGGTGAGGAGTGGGAGGGGTGGAGGCTGGGTCACTGGGATTCTGTTTAGCCTAAACCATGAGGATCAGCTCCGCAGGGCCCAGCTGACCTGGAAAACAGGTAGTCGAAGGTATGGGCCTGAATGTTCCTTGGCTAAGGTGTGAGAGCTTGTGTGAGGCTCCGGTGACTCAGTCTGCTAGCAAACGATAAAAGGGAAGTGACTCACTTTCAACCCTGAACAAGAACTCCTAAGGCCAGGCCGCCAGCACCTGTCTGGGACGCGGTTAGTTATTAACGCTGCCAGTAAGAGTGTCATGGGAACCGGACGCTGGCCTGGATCGCCGGGGAGCAGCCTGACTTCTCACAGCTCCCACACCACCTCCTCGCCTCCTTGCAGCCCCTTTCCGGCCTGACCCCAAGTGCAGGAGAGGCCAGGGAGCTCTCAGTTGTACAGCATCTCCCACGGTGCGCCCCTTGGGCATGCAGATTCCGCAAAGGCTGAGGCCTGGGGAGGGGAAACCACAGCTGACAGACCAGCCCGAATCCGGGCATTCCAGGAGTGGGCTGTGGACGGGCTGGCCCCGCCTGCCTTACGTTCCGTTCCCTGCCCTGCAGGGACCACCTCCACAGTTCTGGTTCCTGGGGCTCAATCAGATTTGCAGTGCATGCCTTCAGGCGGTGTGGGCTACGTGGTCCAGGGGCCCCACCACAGAGGAACAAGGCCACCTCCCATGGAGGCACCTCACCCGGAACCGGTAACTCCGGCCCTGCTGACCTGGGGCCCCAGAAGAGGGTAGTGTTCTTGCTCCTTTCTGCTCTGAGGGCAGCCAGCCCCTCCCTGAGGCTGCTTGAGACAGCTCAGGGAGACAGAGGGCCCAGCTCCAGGGACCTTTACGGGGTGGGCTGGGAAAGCCATAGCTCGTGAGTTGAGCGAGGCCTCTTCCTTTCTCCATGCCTGGAAAGGTCCACAGGGGGCTTCTTCTCCTGGATCCCCAAAAGCTTGCTTCACTATTCTTGGGGGAGGCCCAGCCTGGGCCCAAGCCATGCCTGATCCCACCTCGTCCATGCCCTCCCACCTCCAGCCATCAAACAGGAGGCCCGAGGTTCATGGAATGGGGAGAGGTGGGAATTTTAGTGAGTCTGGCTTCCCGGTCTCCAAAAAGGAAGTCCAATGTGCAGAGGCAAGAGCCATCCCCAATATTTGTTGCTTCCTCTGTAAAGCCCTGAAGTACCGATGGGCAGTACAGAGAGGGCGGGGACACCATCTGCCTGCCCGGGCTATGGGAGGCACCCTGGGCTAGCCACTGGGACGGGTGGGTCCTCCCTGGGTGGCCCTGAGCAAGTCGTCGAACTTCTCCAGCAGAGTTTCCCCGTCTGTGAAGTGGAAATCATAACAACACCTGTCCTGCTTACTTGACAGGGTTTGTGTGAGGCCAGCTGAGATCACCAAGCACGTGACGAGGCTCTTGGGAGTGGGAAGGGCCACCCAGATTGGCGTGGAGACACTGGGCTGCCTGCGGTGATTAGCTGCAAAGCAGGGCCTGAGGCCTGCGCTCCCCCGGGAAGGTGGCTTTGCAGGCACCCACCTGTGGCTTAAGAGCTTCTCAGGCCTCCCACAGCTGATAAGTCACCGCCTGGTGGGTGTGCTTTGTCTCGGCTCCAGCGTGAACAGACAGCCTGCTGCAGAGGACGCTCCTCTGCCTTCTCTCCCCTTCATAGTGGGCAGGGCAGGAGCAAAAAGAGATCCTGGAGCCTTAGTGCTTAGGTTTTCCCAAGGGACCCTCCAACTGCCCATATAGAACCTCTAGTGGTGGCGAGAGCCCGTTTCTCAGTCCACATAATCATTGGGGTGCTGATATCAGTGTCTCCTGCCGTGTGATCTGTCCTGATTTGTCACCTTCTTGCTATCAAAGAAGAGTGAGGCACATAGGAGTGCCAGATGGTATGCAGTTACCCAAGGAGGTGCCCACCAACAGGTGCTGAAGACACAAATCATCTAATTCTTAGTTTACTTTGCTCTGTAGTGTTCCATGCCTTCACTGAAAAGAGGAATGTTGAGATTTAAAGGGGTATCCATGATGGGACAATAAGCATCTATTTAGTGCTTTTTCTGTGTCCAGCACTGTGTTAAGTAGGTTGGGTACAAGCCTTGCTCTTATAAAACCCAGCTCTTTTGACTACCCAGTCCCCTCTCCCATCCAGACCCAGGATCTCCTGTGTTTCCAGAGAGGTGTTTCCTGCTTAAACACTTCAACGGTGGAGAATTTGATCTCTTCTAAGGCCGCCAAACTCTAACCTTGGCGACTCCACTCATTGGGAAGCTCGTTCATTTAGGGCTACTCCATCTGCCTCTGGATGCTTCCAAAAGGAGTTGACTTACGGGACCTGGAAGAGACAAAGGAGACCTTGTGAGGTTGCTGAGACTTGAAGAAAACGTGGGCTGAAGTGGAGAGAGAAAGGAGCCACAGGCCATCTGTAGTGGATTGTAGAGTGTCCTTCCCCAGAATTTGTGTCCACCTAGAACCTCACAGTGGGACCTTATTTGGAAAGAGAGCCTTTGCAGATGTAATTAGGTGAGGATCCAATGGCAAGTCCTTACAAGAGAAGGGGAAACACACACGGAGGAGAGGGCAGCATGCAGATGGAGGCGTAGATTGGAGTGAATGCATCGACAAGCCAAGGATTGCTGGGACTCACCAGAAACTGAGAGAGAGGCCTGGAACAGATTTTCCCTCAAGGCCTCCAGAAGGCACCAACCCTGCCAACACCTTGATTTTGGACTTCTGTCCTCCAGAACTGTGAGAGAATAAACATCTGTTGTTTTAAGCCACCTGTTTGTGGTAATTTGTTACAGCAGCCTTGGGAAATTAACACATCATCCGAGTACAAAGATCAGCATAAGGGTAGGGGGGCAGAGATGAAGATGCTTTGTGGGGGCCTGGAGGAAACAGCCTTGAGGTGAGGGGCCAAGGGGGGTGGGCTACATGTAAGGGAGCTTCATTTATTAGGGAGGAGGGTCTGCAGGCCAGATGGGCCCATGGGTGGAGGGCCATGATGTCAGACTGTGATGTTTATAGATGAAAACCCATTTGCCAGGAAATTTGACAGTCTTCAGAGCCCAGAAAGGTACCAACTCTGGATCCTTGGACTCTGTTTGACCTCTGCTAAATTGTCCCCAGTGCTTCCTTCTTTATTCATAGAAAGAGATCAAACCATCCTTAACCTTCACACCACCCTGCAAATGCATATGTGACTTTCACAATGGCAGAAGTAATTATAAGACGCTTAAATTACCACGAGAATAATTTATAAAAGGCAAAGGAAATATTTAGGATAAATACTCAGTTATACATTAATCCTTTATTATGAAACATTTCAGTATTTTTATGGTTGTTGAGTATTTCGTTGTGCAGGACTATGGCACAGTTATTTCTGAACATTTTCAATATTTGTTTTTCCTTTTGTGATGAAAAAGGGCCCTGGTGACAATCCTGATGGCAAGAACTTCACTCATATGGGTACTAGTTTCCCGGCACTGCGGTAACAAATTACCACCCACTTGGTGGTTTAAAGAAACATGCATTTATTCTCTTACAGGTCTAGTTGCCGGAAGTCTGAAATGAGTCTTGTAGGGCTAAAATCAAGTTGTTGTCAGGGCTGACTCCCCCGGGAGGCTCCGGCGGAGAATCGTTCCTGGCCTCTTCCAGCTTCCGCAGGCTGCTGGGCATTCCTTGGCTTGTACCCACATCCCTCCAGTCTTCACTTCTATGATCCCGTTATGTCTTCCTCACTGGAGTCAAATCTTCCTCTGTTTCCCTCTTGCAGGGACATTTGGGATTGCATTAAGGGCTCATCTGGATAAGCCAGGATAATCTCCTCATTTTAAGATTCTTAACTTAATCCCATCTGCCAAGTCCTTTTGCGCTATAAGGTTAGCATTTATAGGTTCCAGGGATTAGAACGTGTCTGTTTTTTGGGGTCGGGGAGCGGATAAAGGATGTCATTTTTGAGCCTATTACCACGTCCATGACTGTTTTCTCATATTAAATTCCTATAAGTGGAAATAAAGGGTGAAAGGGCAGTATTCACATCGTGTGAAATGTTTGGAGAAAGTATTCAGAATTAAGTAGATTGAATTGGTGCCTTTTTGCTTCTGTCCCTTTAAGAGCCTTTCTTAGCTCTCCTAGGAGTCAGATCAGATGGGGAGGGTGCAGGGGAGGGCGCAGGGGTGGTGCTGTAGATCGAATCCCCTCCCCGTTACAGGAATCATTTAAAGTTAGCCTCTAGGAAGCTTGGGGCTAATGAGATAATTCCCATTAGGAGAGGAAGGAAGTGAAGGTGGCCTGACATCCCTTCTGTCTCTAATTTATATGATTCACTGAAACGCCCCCCCTCCCCCCTCCCCGGGCCCCCCTCCTTCTGCTGCCCCTTTGCATTCTGGTCCCACTGTCCACCCTCATTCTGCCAGCCGGGCCTCTGGTTTCCAGCAAGTCCCAGCATGCCGAGGAACCTGGGAAGGCTGCCTTCCACCCAGACGAGGCATTTGGGCTCTTTTCTTGGCAGCTCTGCCGGAGAATCTGTTCTTCGCCCTCTTTCTTCTCTTTTCCCAGAGCCTCACCCAGCTCCCCTCCACCCCTACCCCTGCCCAGCCCACCAGGATGGGGACCGGTGTCTGTGGGACCAAAGGAAAGAGAAAAGCTTGCAACAGAACAGAGGCAGGCTCCAGGAGGCCTAGAGGCCAAGGCTGCCAAGATCTTGTTTGCTCCCCTCTCCCAACCCCCCTGTACTTTTGGAGGAAAGAGGGGGAAGAGAGAGAGAGAACGGGAGAGATCATTCTCTTCCTGTTTTGCTCCCTGCCTACACTTTGGGTCAAAGCTCTCTCTGCAAACATGAAAATCCAATTTGGGTCTTTAATTAGGAAAGTGTGAAGTAACCCAAGGTGCAGGGTTTTTGAAGTTCACATCAAGCCCCGGAGACGCACCCAGGGGCTGCAGAGAGAGGGGACACCGAGAGGAAGACCCGGTCTCATCGTGGGCTTGTTGCCCTCGGGGTGTCCTTTATCGGACCTGCTGGGGGCAGTCCTGGCCGCCCCTCCCCCATGCCCAGGAAGGGTCCCTGGCACGTCCAGGGAGGTGTGGCTCTTTCTTGCCCCTGGTTGAAGTCTTGTCTTCCTCTCATCTTCCCCAAGGGAGGCCATATGGTGAAGTGTTCCGAGTCAGGGCCAAGGGCCAGAGCTGAGCTGGCCCCGGGGACAGCCCGCCGGCCCTGATGTGCCGTGTGGGTGGCCTGTCCTGTGGACTTGCTGCCTGACCTCCCAGCGCCTCTGAGAGCCCAGCTGCAGCCTTGGGTAACAGCCTGGCCCCGCCGTGACCGCCGGGGGCTGAGACCCAGCTTCCGCGTCACCTTGGCACCCGCACCACGAGCTGTCCAGGCGGGGCTGGGGCCGGGCAGACCAGACGGAGCCCTGTAGACATCTCTTCCCGTTGGGGTGGCCTGAGCTGGCTCTTCAACCTGTGGCATCTGTAGCGAGAGACAGAGTCAGACAAACCAGGGGTTTGACAAAGACAGGACACATATTAAATGGATGAGAGAAGCAACGGGAAGACGGAAGAGCTGAAGGCGGAGGGTGCCTGTGCGTTTCCCCGCTGGGTGATGGCAGATTTAGAGTTCCTCTTCGCCTCGGCTGGGATGGAGTCAAGGGCGTGGCCCCTGTTCTATCAGTGGCCTTGTGCACGGCAGGGCTCCCTGAGGGGTGGCCCTTATCACCTGCCCTTGGCTCCTGGCTTCGTCACCCTCTCCCTGCACTTGGAGTTCGCAGACTTTGTAGGGGCCATGGAGGGAACATGGAAAGAGTTGAGGGAAGGGTTAACCTACATGCTAGGAACAACTTTACTGATTAAAAAAGGAAAAGAAAAAGGGGAAACGGAAGATGGAGCTGGAGTTTTGTACACCCCTTAGGTCGGGTCTACACCAGGAAGATGACCAAGGCACTTCCTTACCGTCCTGCCTGCCTTGGAAATGTGCTGCCTGGAGTCTTTAATAGAGACACTGCTCCAGTGAAATACGGTCGCAGTGACAAATACTGTTCACTGAGCCTTGGTCCTCATAACAACCCTATGATGGAAGAGGTACCACCTTTAGTCCTGTTTTACAGATGGATTAAAGAAAATTGAGATCACTTGCCCAGGACCCTGGATTTGAACCTTGGTCTGACCCTGATCATATCATTAAGTTCAGGTGTCCCCAGTGAGATGCGCTACCTGGAGTGTCCTCCTGTTGGTGGGATTCAGTGTCCCTGCCCCATGGCCCTCCCACGCTCGTGACATAAGCAGCCTGAGCTGCTAGGGATTCACTCCTTCCTTCTTTCGTCCCTTCTTCCCTCCTTCCTT
Organism: Camelus ferus; assembly: GCF_009834535.1. NCBI lineage: Eukaryota > Metazoa > Chordata > Mammalia > Artiodactyla > Camelidae > Camelus > Camelus ferus. The sequence goes on from NC_045711.1 coordinate 27,037,144, forward strand.
CTGGTGCCTCTTCTGGGCCAAGTACCGTGAACACAGAGAGCAAAACCACAGTGGCGGCAGCCGCCCTCCAGCCGTCAGACCTGTGTGGGGCCGAGGGACGCTCTGGAGGCCTCGAAGCTGCCGGGACCAGCAGTCCTTCAGGGCACGTGCTCTCTGTCTCCGTGCCGATGGGCAGACCTTCTTGGTGCTCAGAGGTCCTCACTGCAGGCTGGTCGCTGGCCCTTGGACGTCTGGGTGGACGGTAGAGTCCCACGGGGGACATCAAGGACCAGGAGTGGGGACCTATCAGTCTCTCCCTCTTGAGGAAAGAGTGTAGGAAGTGCCCTCTTGTCTGGAACCCCCTCCCTGGTGTGACTCACAGAGGGGAGAGGAACTCCTGCAGGGTCCCCAAGTAGGTGTCTCTCTGTCCCCTGACCCCCATTCCTGCAGCCTGCCTGGGACACCCTGGGCCCAGTCCCCTCACCCTTGCTGTTGTTAAATGGGCCATCGGAAGAAAGGGAAGAGAAGGGCCTTGTAATTGGCCTTTGGGTGGCCCCTGAGGGACATACCACATGATACGGAGAGGACCGAGGTAGGCTGGGACTGGGGTCCCTATTATCTTAAAGTCCATCGTTAGGGACAATCCCCTGTGGATAAACAAGGGACCCAGGTCGGCTGGTTCGGAAGGGTCTTTGATCCACCTAGAAGTTAACGCTTTTCAGTGGAGAACCACAAAGCAGCCCCACCCCGGGCAGCGGAGATAACAGGCTGGTGCAATCACCCACCAGCGGCCTCTTGATAGTGCCGGGTTTTATTGAGGTCTGGTTTTCACCCAATGGGAACACATCCGGCGAGCATCAAAGGGAGCAGGCGTCACCTTGTGCAAAGAATCCTGGGCCCTCAGGTGTGTGCGTGTCGGGAAGGGTGTGTGCGTGGCTGTGTGTGCACAAGGCTGCCCGTTGGCAATTACCTTGCTAGAGATCAGAGGCCACCAGCCCCGGAGGGGCCTTGACCAGTCATGAACTCCGTTCCCTCGTTCTGGCTGGTCCAGCTGCTGAGATGTCCCTGCAGAAGATGATTTAACATCATCCGTGTAAGGACCGCTCTGTGTCGTGTTGTCCTCGACTCTGTGTCACAGAGGCAGTTGGTATAAGAGTTTTAAGGGAGAGATGAGGTGGCTGCCCAGGGAGGACAAAGCTTTTCCTTTGCGAATCGCAGACTTGCTCCTTTGTTGTCTTTTGGAGGGTTTTGCATGACATGGATCATATCCCAGGGATGGATGCCTCACCTGTAAGAGTGGAAGAAACAGGGCACGGGGGACGGTGGAAGAATAAATGGGGAGTATAAAGTCGCATCTTTGTAGGGGTAGAGTTGACGGACACACTGGTTGAGTGTGACCTGGAGGAAGAGGCGTCCCCTCCTCCTCCCCGGAGGCAGTGCCTCTTGGCATCTCCTATTTCAGCTGGGCAGTCAGGATGCTGCGTACCGTGCATTGGCCTCGGGAGACAGAAGCAGAGAAACTCCCCACCCAGTATACACAGAACATCTGGAAAGCTTTTTAAAGTGTATTTTTCAACACATTTGAAAGAGTCAGGACATTTGCACATGAGGGTTTCCAGGCTGGAGGGAACCCAGGGGTTTTAGTTAAGAGCGAGCTACGTTCCGACTGTGAGGAAGGGCAGTAGTGGAGGAAAGGAAAGCAGAGACCTTGGAAATGGCCAGTGGGAGCCACAAAGCCCTATATTCTTTGCACGGGAACCTGTTCCGAGTCTCTGGGAACAGAAAGGGCACGAGGGCTCCTTGCCTCTTTGATACCACGGGTATCAGGGCAGCCGGATTGCTTCTACCTTGTTCTACTCAGTGGATTGGAAGAACAGAAGGCAGGGCCCCGAGGAAGGGAAGGGAGCATCCTGGGAGGCTCCATCCCGCTGAGCCTTGGCCTCTTAGAGACTCGCAAGGGAGTTAGGTTCTCCCGTATGCGTTACAGACTCATACCTGCTCCTCATCTTCCCATCCTGGGCTGGCCAGGTGGGGCTGATGTCGGTAGGGGCCAGAGAGGCCAGTTCATCCTGGTGCTTCCAGCACCTCTCTCGTCCCTCGTCCGTCTGCCTCTCCTCTTGTCCCCCATCTCCTCCCTCTCTTTCCTCCTCACCTCCTGCCCATCCTCCTTTTTTTTTTTTTTCTTCCTCTTCCTCCTCCTTTTCTCCACCTCCCCTCTGCCTCCCCCAGTGACATCCTGGACTTCATGATTGGGGCCAAAGGAAACAAGGAAACACTTGTATCAGCATTTCAGTGGGGCAGGCTGAGGATGAAATAATGAAGGAAAAAGACAGTCCTGGCAGGAGAAAGAATTTGCACATGACTTCATCCTTCTTTTCATGGAGCCAGAGCATCAACCTGTTCAGCTCTCTCTTTCTTCGTGGCTGTTTTCTCATTTAATTCTCTCCTTCCTTTCTCCTCTGACCCACTTACAGACCCCAAAATCAGCCAAGCTGATTTTCAGGGCTACGCTCCATATATCACTGTGAACTTTCTCTTGGCTCAGAGTGCATCCTTGTGGGAGGATTCTGGTTTCAATGCCTGGGGAGTCGACCAATTGGATGGAGAATTTCTGCTCCCCATTTGTAAATTGGCCCCATCACTGTATCACAGTTTTTATGAAGACAGTTCTTTTTTTTGAGTGAGCTCATGTTTATAGCACCTTGTGGGAGCTGGCTCATTGTGTGCTGGGTTTATTAGGGGAGGAAACTGAGGCTTTGTGTGGTTATTCATGGGAGACACTGAAAGGTGTCCACCCTGTTCTGATGGGAAAGGAGGTGACGCAGCCACCAGGAATTCCACCCCATCCAGTCATCCCATCTGGCAGCTGGGATGTTCGTTCCCAAGTCTGCCCCGGTCATGCTTATTACGGTTTCTGCCTAGCTGCATCTTGCTGCTGTCAGGGTTCAGGGGTGTCACTACCTTCTCCAGCCTGGAGCAGGCTCTCCTCCAGGTCCAATGGCCCTTTGCAATGGGCAGTGGTTCTGAGCCCTGGCCACAGGTTGGAATCACCTGGACGGCTTTAACTGCTGCCTTTTCTCGCCCTGACTTAACCAGGCTGGGGCGAGCCCTAGGCATTGGAATTTTGAAAATCTTCCCAGGTGATTCCAATGTTCAGCCAAAGTCAAGAGTGAACTACTACTCAGAGGCAGTGTTTCTCAACGGGGAGCAATTTTGCTGCCCCCCACCCCCGCCCCACCCCAGACCTATGCCAAAGTTTGAGATGTTTACGGTGGTCATTCTGTGAGAGGTTGCTGCTGGCTCTCATGGGGGGAGGTCAGGGCTGCTGCTGAACATCTTACAATGCATAGGACATCCTGCCCCCACCCCAGCCAAGAGTTATCCAGCCCCAAATGTCACTAGTACCAGGGTTGAGAAACCTGGAATGGTGGTTCTCACGCTTGAGTGAATCACCTGAAGGACTTACTAAAACACAGAGGGCTGAGCTCCAACCCCCAGAGGTTTTGATTCAGTTAAGTCGGGGGTGGGGCCTTGGAATTTGCATTTCCAACAAGTTCCCAAGTGCTTCTGAAGCTGGTGGTCAGGGGCGACACACTGAGGACCGCTACTCTGGAATGGCTCTGATCACAGGCCCAGATGATCCTGTTTTCCTAGATCTGTGATCTATTATATCCATTACAATTACTAGAAAACTAAAATAACAGTGATTGTATCACTCAGGCAGAAGAGCACTCTCTCTCACATAGCAGGAACCAGGAGAGGCCATCCAAAGCTCATATGGCAGTTCTGGACTTAGCAGGGATCCAGGCTTCCATCTTCTTTGATTATCTTAGTGCATGACTCTCATTTTCAGTGGAGTTCCTCATAGTCCAGGATAGCTGCTGTGGCACCAGCCATCATGCCCTCATTGGAAGTGGAGGGCAGTAAAGGCAGATAGGTAAAAACTGGGCTCCTTCGAATACCTTTGGAACAGCCTCCCCAGAAGTCCCACAACACTTTTGCTTACATCTCTTTGGCCAGATCATAGTCACATGTCCATAGCTGCCAAGGGAGGCTGGGAAACACAATCTTTTTACTCTGGGCCACAATATGCCAGCCAAAACTCAAGAGTTACGTTACTAAGTAGAAAAGGGAGACTAGATACCAGGTGAAAACCTAACAGCTACTGCCCACCTGTGAGCGCCTAATCCTTCTTAAGAGTTATCATTTATTTGGCATCTTCCATGTGCCATGTGCTTTTAATATAGTATCTCATTTAATTCTGAATGCTTTGCAGGGCAGATAATAATATTACCTCTGTTTGGCAGATGACAAAACTGAGGCTTTCAGGGATTAAGCCATTGGGCCCAGTGACAGTTACAAATGGTGTCATTTGACAATCTACTTAAAAGTCTGAGCTTTTGTTATTTTTTTAATTGAAGTAGAGTCAGTCTACAATGTTGTGTCAATTTCTGGTGTGCAGCATAATGGTTCAGTCATACATATACATACATATATTCCTTTTCATATTCTTTTTCCATAATAGGTTACTACAAGATATTGAATATAGTTCCCTGTGCTATATAAAAGAAACGTTGTTTATCTATTTTATATATAGTAGTTAATATCTACAAATCTCAAACCCCCAATTTATCCCTACCCCCTCTCCCCCCCCCCCCCCCGGGGTAATCGTAAGTTCGTTTTCTACGTCTGTGAGTCTGTTTCTGTTTTGTAAATAAGTTCATTTGTGTCTTTTTTTTTTTTTTTTTTTGATTTCACATGTGAGTGACATCATATGGTAGTTTTCTTTGTCTTTCTGGCTTACATCACTTAGGATGACGATCCATCCATGTTGCTGCAAATGGCATTATTTTATTATTTACGGCTGAGTAGTATTCCACTGTGTGTATCTACCACATCTTTATCCAGTCATCTGTCGATGGACACTTAGGTTGCTTCCATGTCTTGGCTGTTGTAAATGGTGCTGCTGCTGCTGCTGCTGCTGCTATGAACATTGGGGTGCCTGTATCTTTTCGAAATTGAGTTCCCTCCTGATATATGTCCAGGCTTCTTCTTGCCTCAGTTGCTCTCAGAGACCTGACCTTTTCTTTCTGAGCCTAGAGGGTGTCTGGGTGACATCTCCAAGCCAAATTCCCCTTCTGACCAGCTCCATTCCATGGTTACAAGTGTCGCTACGGTGACACTTTCTTCTGTAGATCTGTGGGGAAACAGACAAGGGATGCCCTGATTGACAAGATTCATTTCCTATGCTGACGTAAAATTGCTATGAAAACAACACACATTTATTCTCTTACAATCTCTTATATTAGCCAGTTTCACTGGACTAATGTCAAGGCGTCTGCAGGGCCGTTTCCTTCTGGAGGCTCTAGGGAAGAGTCCGTTTCTGGGCCTTTTCCAGCTCCTGGAGGCCACCTGTTTCCCTTGCCTAATGCTGCTTCCCTTGAATCGCTCAGCCTCTTGCATCCATTATCACATCTCCAGTTCCGTCTCTTGTGATCTCCCTCTGCCTCCTTCTTATAAGGACACTTGTGATTGTATTTGGCCTCCACCCCACCTCGTAAACCAGGATAATCTCGGCATCTCGAGATCCTTGACTTAGTCATGTCTGCACAGTCCCTTTTGCTAGAGATGGCAACATTCCCAGGCTGCAGGGATTATGAAGCCATGGGGATCCTTGGGGGCTAACGTTCAGCCTGTCACAGGGGCCCTTCCTGCTGCTGTTCCTCTTTCCTGGTCCCCAGTTTTTCTTCCATGGGTTGTTCCAAATGTAGAATGTACATACATTTCACTTCCATCCCGGGAGTTTTCAAAGAGGCCAGAGATGGGGTCTGAAGGGTATGTTGGAGGCTTGTCTAACCAGCTCCTAGTGGCCATAGCAACGGGTGTGAAAACATTCAAGTGGGGAAAGATTAGGGCGGTGGGGCAGGGTGGGCAGGGAATCCGGCCCTCCAGGTGGCAGAGTGACTTAGCCTGGGGAACGATGCAGGAGCGAGAGGCAGAAACGGCAGGTCTGGCGGTCCTGCAGCAAGCTTCCTGAACCCTTTGCACTGTGTTTCTAAGTACTTTCTAGTCTCCAGGTGCCTGCTAATCCACGTGGCCCCAGTGCCTTTCTCTAGCCTAACAGAGGCGTGTCTTTGGCCAGATACAAATGGTACACCTGGAAGAGTTGGATGGGGGCAGGGAGGGAGTGTTAGGCTCTGCTTAAGCTGGTCTTGTGCAAGCCTCATTTTCTCCCCCTGCATTGCTGCTCTCATTTCTAGCCTTCCCCCAAGCCCCTTGGCCGGGTCTGCAGGCTGGGATGAGTCTGGGGGGGTTGTGTGTTTTGCTTTTTACTTTATTTTGCACATGCCTCCCAACATTCCCCTCTGTGTTTAATGTCCCTCTGCCAAGGGCATGCGGTTGCCAGGCGACAAGGAGGAAGTCCCTGTGTGATTCACCTGGCCGCTGCCAATTAATTTGCTAGCTGCATGCGTCTCCCTGGGGAAGGGGCTTCTGGTTCTCTCTGAGGCAGCTCAGGGGGCTGCTGGCCAGGAGGGGAGAGGAAACGAGAGGAAGTTTAGCAGGACTTTGGGGTGGTTTGGGTGTTTTCGGGTCCAAAAGAAAGAGAGTGTCCAAAGGGTCTGGACTTCACCTGGGCGAGACGCCTGGTTTCCCTCTTGGCCACCCATCAGAGAGCTGCCTGGATCACCAAGGGGCCTCTGCGTAGGCCCATTGGCTGGCTTTTTGGGGGAGCTGACTCCTAAATGCAGATTCCCTCTCCTGCCACAGTTCTCCTGCAGAGGAAATGTCTTGAACCATCGTCTTCCTACTCAGTCTCCCCCACAGGCCCTCAGGGTGACATCCTCCCATTTCTGACAATCGGCTTCCTTCCTTCTGGTTTCACAGCCGCCGCACATGTCTCCGCCTGGGGTTTAGCCAAAGCCCACAGGAAGGAGGGCTCCCTTGCACCGGGCTGAGCCACACGACCCTCCCAGGTCTGTAGAGGGACAGGAGGGGCCCGTTGGCTCGACTGCCCCCAGAATCCTTCTTGCGCTTCCCTCAGATGCTTCTGTCCTTCTGGCCTCATGCTTGATCAGGGTTGCCTCTCTACTTACGGCCTCCGAGGGTGGGGTTTGCCTGTCTGGTGTATGTCTGCATCCACCGTGTCTAAGCCGACACAGGGCTCATGAATGCACGGGTTTGTGGCTGTCTGAGGCATCCCTTGCAGGTTCGTGGTGATGACTGCTGGAGCCAGAGACCCGGTGAGCAGCCTTCGTCACGGGACCCGTATCGTTTCTGTCTGTGCGTAGGGCTCTCACTTGCATTGCTGGGCCTTGGCAATTTTAAAGCAGGGAAGTCCCCTGAGGGCGTTCAGCGGTACTAAATATATTTGACGCTTAGAAGTGGGGGGATAGATGGAGTGGCGGGAAGCCAGGAAAGCGTGATGAGTCCAAGCCCATCTTCATTTATTTGCCATCAGCATTAGGGAAAGCGAAATGTGTTACATCGCGTCTTTCCATCCTCTGAGGGACCCCTGTCTACTCCGGAGTATCTCCTCATTGGTGGTTAAGGGATTTGTGAAAGCAGAGGGATGTTCTGGCTACAGTGGGCATGAGGGTTAGGGACCAGATGCTTGTCATCCTGTACTGAGGACATTGGCACCCTCTGTGCCTCAGTGTTCCCATCTATAAACTGGGTGGTCTGACACCTCCATGCTCCTGGCCCCGTATCTCAGGGACATCATCGCAACATGCTGAAAAACAGAATTTTCCACTTCCTCTGGGCTGGCTGTATTCAGCGGTTTTGTTGTTGTTGTTTTTTTTTTTTAATCAGCTATGGGTGTAGAGGATTCTCGGGGATGATTCAGTGTACAGGGAGTTCCTTTAACGGTATGAATAGGACACCCCCCCCTTAACTAAAATCCTGCTTTTAGAAGCAGCACATGTTCTGTTCAGTAGCTGGAACGTTACAGACTAAAGACAGTGAGGTGATGCTCACTGTTGAACGACATCTGTTGCCTGGACGGAAGCCAGAATCTCACTCTTCTGCTGTTTTTTGGTCCACAGGCCTGGAAGGGAGGACTGGTAACGAGCTGGTCTTTCTCACTCACACTTCCCACCAGGAACCTTGGTGGAGCCAAAGTTTGCCACCAGGACCCCGCAGGGGACCAGGATAAGATCAGACCGTCTCTTAAGAGGCATGAGCTCTGGATTTGATTGAGAGTGCTTATTTTGGAGAAGCTTCTGGATTTGAGGAGACTTTTGAGGAGAAAGCAAAGCCCCCAGCCCTGAGGAGCTGCCTCTCTGCTGGCCTGCAAGAACAGGAGGTGGCCTGCAGCTGACGAAGACGCCGGTGTCCCAGGCCGTGTTCCTCCCTCCCTGGTCTTAAGACCCCCCTGCACCGGTACTCGGGAACCACAGGGCTTGCTTTCTGCCACGCCCCTTCTTGCCCGCCGCCTCCCACGTCTGCTGTGCCTTTGGGCTCAGCCGTTCTTCTTGTTTGCTCCATCATCCTCCAGCCGGATGCAGAGTGAATAGTTAACTACACGTAGGTCAAACGGGACCTTAATTTCTGTTCCTGTTCCTTCCAAGAAGCCAGTGTTTGCGTGTAGCTGTGTAAGCAGCCTCGGGGTAGTCACCCTCCTCATTTATCTGGAATCTGGGCCCACGGGTTCCAGAGCAATGCAGATCGGTGCAGAAAGCCCTCGGCCTCTCGGGTGCTGGGGATGTCAGAAGGGGCTTCGACAGAGAGCAGGGTCTGGAAGGCGAGGGTTCCCGTGTTCAGCTTTCGTGGTTTGGATCTGTTGGATCACCTCTGGGGGAGCAGAAAGCGAGCACATCTTCTGTTGACACATGGATGCATGGTCACCGGTGAAGACCTCTTCTCCCAGCTGGCAGCTGGGGTCCACGTCCAAACACGGTGCTTCATTACAGACTGTCCAGCGCCCAGAGTTGGTGGTGTTTACTGGGGACCTTCTGCTTTTAGTGTGTGCTGGTGACACGTACGTCCGACAGTTGATGGGCCCCACACAAGTCCTGTTCGCTCCTTTCACTCTGTGGCTACCATCCACATGGCAGAAAACATTTCCTGGAGAGCGATCGTGGTTCAGCCTTATCCAAAATACAGAGCCAAAGATGTCTGTACTTTGTTTTTCCAAAGCAAATGGGTGCCTTGCCTTTGTGAAAGAATTAAAGCTAGATATGTGTATATCTTCCTTGTGTTGTAGAGGATGTGTCTGTATGAGCATTTAGTAATTTCAGAGTTTTCTAAAGGAAGTGATGGGGGTCCTGCTTGGCGTCTCCAGATGCACCACAAAAGGAGTGAGGAGAACCCCTGGAGAGTGTTCCGTGGTGCTGAAATGTGAGGTTTGTCTATGGACTTTCACCTTCCTTCCTTGCCCTGTGGACACACTCATTTCATTAAATCCCTTCGCGTTTTAAGGAGCAGAGACCCACTTATATTACCTCCATAAATGCTGGTCTGTTTCAAGTTGCCCTGGAAGTAAAGTAGAAAGGAAACAGTCTACCCAGTGGTGTCCAGCTAGTCCTGCCCAAGAAGCCCGGGTCATTCAAGACACCCAGTCTCCAGAGATGGTTTCCAGGGATAGCAGAACTGTACCGCCATGGTACCGTGGTCATCGTGCTCTGCTGTGAGCATCAGCATCCCCTGCTCCTGATTCTAGGATTCTGCCGTGGTGATGAGCTGTGAGTGACTGACGGTCCCCGTTTGCCCAGGACTGAGGGGTTTCCCAGGCTGCAGGATTTTTAGTGCTGAACCTGGTGGGACCATCCTCAGCGAACGGGAATGGCTGGTTGCCCTACTGGGTGACCCTGCCTCTGCTTCTGCTTTATCTGGTGTAACCGGCTGGTGCTCTTGATTGGTTCAGCCAGTTGCCACTCAGAGCCCTTGTGTCTGGCCCTTTCATTGGCCACTGGGCAGCCCATAGGTGGGTGCCATTGGGTCAGGCACCCACCCATCCTGACTGCGTCCGTTGTTCCCAGGGGAACAGGGCTGCCATAATATTGAATAAAAGCCTAGCTATAAACAACCGGCTGTGGACAGTAGGCACCACGGCAGTCGTTTCAAGGCACCAGGGGTTCCTTTCCAACACAGTCCTGCTTATAAAGGTGAAGTTAACCTTTTCTGTGAAGAACAGTTTATTATGAAACAAAAACTAATATAGCCACTGGGAAGGATGGAAAATAGACTATGATGTGTGTGTGTGGTGGGGGGGGGTCGCAGAAGCACACGCTGTGTAGAATAATCAGCCAAGAAGAAAATTTTGCATCTTAGCTGGACAGAGACTAAGCTGCAGATCTTTGGGATGGGTTGTCTGGAGAGGGAAGGAGACTCGAAGACTTCCTGAAATTCCTTTGACCTCTAGGAGCCCTTGAGGTATCAGGAGCATGTAAATTGGGCCTCGGTGTGTCTTTTCTCTCTCAAGTCTCCCAGATGCCGTTTGAGCTCAACTCAGATAGTGTGGAATGGGACCTCCCAGCTCACCTTACCTCTCCAGGCACTGACTTTAACTGGGATAAAGGAGCGGAACTTGGTAGCGGTCGCGGGGGAGCCGAGGAGGAGGAGGAGGATACGGCAGCCCAATTTTGGGTGTTTGTGACAAGTAAGAACAATCTGAAGGCAAATTACAGGTTCTTTTCAGGTTGGTTAAAGCTGGGCTTTTAGGATTGTCATGCCGTCCTGAAGTTGTTGCTTCTTGTCAGGGGATCAAGGCTCCATCTTCTCTGCTGAGAGACAGGCATGAGCATCTGGAGTCCTGGAACACGGGCCTTCAGCTAACCATGCTCACCTTGCCTGGTGTGGCCCCCAGAGGTCGTTGCCTGCCGAGGTAGAGATGAGCATGCAAACATCTGGAAACGCCTCTCTCATTGCCCTTGTGTGGAGATTCAGACCCAGCCTGATGCACCTGCACCTTTGCCCCCACCTCCTGTCTGTTCTGACTCTCCCCGCCTTCACTGCCATTGATGGAATGCTAGCCAGCTCCTTGGGTACCATTGTTCTTTTTTAAAAGCTGGACTCATTTCCGATGTCTCCTTCATTTATGTCCATTTATGTCATTGGTTCTAAAAGAAGTCCCACCGTTGTGCCAAAAGCAACAACGTCCTCTTTTTCTCTCTTTTCTTATCTTTTCAGCCACAGGCAGTCACAGAATCTCAGAGCATAAAGTAGCCTCAAGCATGTCCTATCTAGATCTACCAGTGACTAAGGCAGGAATCCCCTTTCCGACATGGGGTGAGGGATGGTCCAGCCCCGGGGGAGGCAGCCTTCTTGGCAGAGTGGGAGAGGACTCTGAGAGAAGGCTGGATGATAGTCAACCTGATGGGGAAGCAGAATTGTAAAGATCAATTCATGGGCTGCCAAGTATCCATGAATGTCAATTTCTTTATCAGATATTGAGCCAAATGCATCTTATTTCTGGGTCCAGGTGTGTTTCTTACGCTGATAAAAAGCGCAGAGTGGGGAGACAAGGAGACCTGCGTTTTTGTCTCAGAAAGCCCCTCGTCTTAGTGCCGTCCTTGGAAAATGAAGAAGTCAGGCCACAGGCTCCCCAAAGCCCCTTCTAGCTCTGCCATCCACAGTGCCGCCACGTTTGATAAGAGTTCATGACTTAAAAGATTTGCTGTTTTTGGTTCTCTCTGGCTCTAGTCCTGCCTTAGCTTCAACGTGCTCCAAGATCGTGGGTAAGTCGCTCAGGCCTTTTCTCTGGGTCTTAGTTTTCTCATCAGCGAAATGGGAGAGGGAGCAGTGGTTGGCTGTGACGATCTTCTCAGGTCCCTCCCGTGTGTCAAGTTCCGAGCCTCGCCTGGCCCAGCTGAGGTCTGGCAAGCAGCTCTTTCACACTTTGCCTTCGGCCGCACCAGCTGAAAACAGGGCTGTCCCTGGAAGTCCATTACCAAAGCATACTTCAAAGCTGTTTGCGCTCGTTGTCAGCCGCACTGAACAAGAGTTTGTTGAGGGAGAAAGCCAGTAGACATACAGACTGATGACAGGAGGGGGGAAGGGGGGCTGCTCTTTGCCTGGGGTGACCGGGAAGGGGAAAAAGAAAACCTGCCTGCAGTTTTAACCAGTAAATAAAAACTGGGAGCCCTGCGTGGCTAAAACTGTAGGGGATTTATTAGTTTGCTTAGCGAAAGGCAAATATTAAGTCTTAAGTTGACCCGTCCTGGGACCTGCCTTTTGGCTTTTGTGTGCCGTCCGGCGCCGATCACCGTGTACTCCAGGTCACTGGGTTCTGTCGAAGGGTTTTTTTAAAAATTGTTTTCCATCTCCTTTTCTTTTCCTTCCTCTTTTGCCTGCCCCCTACTCCCACCTTTTATGGTAACTCAGGCCTGAGTTTGGGAGAGGTGGGGAGAGCAGGGCATGGAAGACTTCTTGTCCTGTGCACGAAGCTGCCTGTGCTCAGGGCTCCGGCTGCCCTGCGGGCTACCCACAGCTGCCACGTGGTGTCCCAGGGCAGTGAGTCTACCAGATGGACCTTGTGGATCTCCTCCATCCTCTGCCCTGAGCTCTTGAAAAGTTGGGTCCCAGGCTATTATGCAAAGGTCTGGCCTCTGATTAAACTTTTAATGAGCATCATAGCAGCCATTGCTGGGGTGGGGGTGGGGTGGAAAGATACAGATACCCCTGCCTCCAAGTTGTTTCCCAGTGACAGATGATTTCAGCCTGATGTGCTGAAAGATTAGCCGCTAAGGTAGAGCTCGGAGTGCTAATCACAGCCTGACCAGGGCTTGTTATTCTCCATGGAGTGAAATATCCAGACCCCCCAGAGGCTGGACAGCCCCACCCCACCCCTAGTCTATCCAGTTTCCAAGGATGAGCTGCAGGAAATTAAACTAAATGGCGCATTCTTTACCCTTTGCCCTTAAACGTCTTTAGTCCATTCTAAAGCACTGCCCCTCCGGGAGACTCAGGTCTCCAGGATGGTGTCCCCTGATATCCACCCCCTGTGGGGTACAGTACACCAAGGCATGTTGCTGCACTTCAGACCCCAAATGCCCTCTTCCAGGCCACCCAGTTAACCATCCATGGAGAAGGCATCTTACCAGCTTGCCCGGATATAACGGTCCCCCACCGCTACTCATACAGTCAAGAGTTGGGAATGTTCTGGAATTGCTTAATTAGGAAAGTTCCTTTCACACTCCAGTGGCGATTTTTGATTGAACTCAGCATGGTTTTTAATCCTCTGGCGAGTCTTCCTGGATGAGTCTATGTTTTAAAAGATAGATGTTGGCACCCAGGCAACTGAAATCCTGCTGATCCTTCAAGGCTCATTTCAGATGCTGCCTCCTCTAGGAAGCCTTCCTGGGTTTCTTACTCCCTCTCAATCAGTTGTTGTCTCCTTCCCTCATACACTCTCTTAACGCAGCTGGCATTGGATAGGAACTCAAGTATACCGATCCCTCCTTGCTTGACCGTGGCACTTTCTGTATGTCATTTATTGTGCTTAAACCGAACTTTTAAAAAATTACCCTTTTCTCTGTCTCCCTCCCTTTCTCCCTTTCTCTCCCCCTCTCTCATAAAAGCAGGAATGGATCACTCCTTACACTCCCTGAAACTTATCCCTGAAATGCCCAGTAATGTTCAGTATCACACGGCAGGCACTGCGACTGACATTTAATCCTCAAAAAATGGAGGTGTGTGGGGATCAATCACTGTGCTCGAGTCTTGTATGTGAGAGCTGAGATTCAAAACTAAGTCACTGAAGACCTGAAGTTCAGCGCTCTTAAGCTGTAGTGTGGTGGCTTTTACCCGGTAGATATACAAAAAGATGTTGAGTTGACTTTTCCTATGCATGGTCTGTTACTGTGTGTACCACCAGATTTGCCTGGTTCTTGTCCGTCCATTGTTAGAAAGTGTTCTCTGAACAGCATGGAAAGGGTGCTTGTTCCTTGTTGGTTGGTTTTCCCTGAAGAAACTCTTCTTGAAATAGAATATGTCTGATTGTTGCCAGTTATGTGAGAGCTGGGGTGATTTTGAAGGTGGGAAAGAGAAATTCAAACTCAAAAGTTTGGGTCAGAATTTCTAAAGAAGTTCACAATGTCTACGAGGAATAACAGAAGAAAAAGACAACACATATGAGATGTTCTTTGCCTTTAGGACCTGCGTACAGTCTGGTTAGACAAGAACAGTAGCCATAAGACCATCAATCACATTCACCAAGTAAACTTATGGTTAGTGTTACTGGAGAATCTGGGGGGATAATGCTGCCCACTCTTCACCCCGACGTGAACATTTCCAGCAAGTCCCAAGCAGAGAAATTGGATAATGATGAGCAGACCTCCTGCTTCAGGAAATGGGCTTTGGTCCAAGGGGATACCTCTTGGGGACAGGGGCAAAGGTGGAAGACACACCGTTTGAGAGCAAGCAGACCCAGGGAGAGAAGAACCTGTTCCCAGCTGCTGTCTGATTAATCAACCCTTCCCTGGGGAGAAGCATATAGAGGAGGAGGGAGGACAGTAGAAGAGTAGGCAGAAGTGTCACCTTTTTGATGAAGAGAAGAACTCAAAGACCATCTCCTCTTTGTCTTCGTACAAACTAGTAAAATTAGAGTTTTGACAAAGTGGGTGTCCTCTGGGGGCTCTGGTCATCAGGACCAGTTTCAGACATTCAAGAGATGATAAGAATCCAGCCAAGAAAAATCAGCCAGTTCAAGAAATAATGCAGTCCAGCGTTTTTCAGGAAATAATACAGCCTGATGTCTTATTACAGTTGGAAAGCTCTTTGCAAAGCTTCTTATTTGAATCTCACATCAACTTTGTAAGATGGTATTGAGACCTCATTGTTATAGGAAAGTAAGCTGAGGAAGATTCAATGAGTTGTCCTAGAGCGCACCTAGAAAGCCCCTGTCCTAAGGGCGGTTACAGTTTCTCTGTGCAAACTGTATCAGTCACAGCAGGCTGCTGTAACAAACACCCCCAGATCCCCATTGTTTTACCTAATGTCTTTCCCACTCAATCTTCAGGGGGATGTCAGTTGGCAGTGGTGGGGGCAGAATGCAGTTTTTCTTGCAGATATTCAGGGACTCACGTTTCTATCTTAGGACATTTCTTGACCTCTCGCAGTGACACCTCCAGGGAGTAACTTATCCTCATCTTTAAACTACTTCCTAAGGTTGCTGCAAGGTTTAAATGAGCTATTGTTGGGGCAGCACTTAGAACAGTGCCCGGGACACAGTGCTGGATAAATGTGGGCTCTTGGCTCTATGTTCTGAGTGTGGAGCCATTGGGGCCCCATCCACCATGACTCTTGGCTCACACAATCTCTGTGTCTGGGTGGGAAGAGGCGTCAGATGCAAATTCCGCCACTACATTTACGCTTCCCAGATGTGAAGGGGCATCACTGAATCTCTGTGGTTGTGAGGAGCCCTTTGGTTGCTCAGTTTGGTTTGGGGGCTAGAGCTGAGTTGCCAGCCAAGAGCACAGGTGTTGGTGATGCCTGGATACTGGCTCTCGGAACAGGGACTCTTTTTCCTGGGGACCCTCAGCACCACGTCAGCTTCACCTGACTCTGATGCCAGTCAAGCTTTTTCTCCCAAAGGCCAGGTGTTCTCCAGAATCAGTCAGTTGCCTCTACTAACTAAGGAAGCCCTACTGAATACTCAGTGAGACATACCCGTTGGGTTCTTGAAGCCCTTTTGGTTGCCTCCTCTCCCGGGACAGAGAAAACAGCTGATCTCATAAGCCAAGCAGCCTTCCCCTCTTTCTACACCTAGATTTCAAATCACGCCTTTCTTCTCCACTGAGGACCAACAAGCTCCTCTCTCAGACCCCCGGCTGGGCGTGGGTTCTTGAAACTCTGAGACCTCAGTCGCCCGGGATTCTGGCACCAGCTCCGCCGGTTCCGTCTTCGGCCCTCCTGGCACCGCTGGAGAATGGAAAAGCTGGTCTGTTTACAGGACCTGGGGCCAGAACAGCATTAAAAACTAAGGAGCAAATAAAATGTTGTAAACAAATTTCCTTTCCAGTAAAGAGTGCTCCTACCCCGGTCCTCCAACAGGAACCATTTTTCTCATGTGTTTGGATAAACGTTCATCTTGGGTAATTACCATTCCCAGGGAGGGGCTGCCTATTTCCGCTGGCTATTTATTTTGATTTTGACCCTTCCTCCCTCTTCTGAGCATCACACACCTAATAGTACGGAAACCGTGCTCCCTCTCGGGGCACAGGGAGCAGCTCCCCAGCCTCCCCTTCTGTCCTCTCTTCCATCACCCCTTTACCTCCTGACTCCACATCAGGGCCCGGACATGGTGGCAGCTTGTGCTGGATGGACGCTGTTCTCCAGGACACCTAGTAGCCTTGGTTAAGTGAGAAGGAAGGAGGGCAGGAGGTGAAGCAGTGGAGAGAAATGGTTTCAAAGAAAAGCTGGAACCGATACAAAGGGTCGTGTGTGGGTGACCATCTCTCTGCAAAAGCTCTTCGGCATGAATCCCCCTTGTGAGTTTTTGTGTGAGCAGAAAGCCGTTGATCTCAGGTTTCCTGACCCCAGCAGGTAGCTTATTGTAAAACAGTTCATCCAGAGGGGAAAAAATACCTTGTTTCAGCATTTTAATTTTTTTTTTTCAGTGCTCTGAACCAGACTTGTGAGAAAGGAGATGGAGAGGAATAGTTTTTTGTTTTTGTTTTGTTTTTTCCCTAGCTCTGAAATACAGGAAACTGGAAGGAAAAAAAAAGAAGAAGAAGAATCAAACAACTTAAAACAATGGTTATTCTTGTTTACAAATGCATTGTGTTATTAAGGGCCTCTATTTGCATATTTTAAACCATCTGTCTTCCTCCTTCCCCTCCGCCCCCTATTTTTCCTTTTGTGCTGGGATGGAGGAGGGGGAGCACATCCCAGGCAGACAGTGCTACGTGTGGGTAACCTTCACTTTCTGTTCAAGTTCTCTTCACTTTCTAAATTCCTTGCCTTTGCCTGGTTGGATGTATTGATACTCTTGGAGGTGCTGAGTTCAGAGAGGCCCCGAAGAGCAGAGCGGTGCTGACTCACGGACAAGTCATGGAATGGCTCTAACTTCAGATTCCTTAAGGTTTAACTCAGTGGAGGCACCAGGAAGTGGCCTGGGGCAGAGGGCGGGTTCGGCCACGCCATCCCAGCTTCCCAGCGAGCCCCCGGCCTGCAAATGGCCTTCCCGACTATCACTCCTACACCCCTTTCCCAAAGACATCCCAGAGCTGTCACAAATCATTTGTTCCAGGCTTTACTTGGGCCACGAATTGGTGACGTGGCGAAGGGGAAATTAGCATCCTTTCCCCTTTGGAGTAGGTGGGCTTTCTCACAACCCTGTCTTCTAAGGACTGAAGGGTACGGTTCTTATTCTGGAGAGTATGGGAACCTCATCAGTAAATCCTGCTTGGCACTGGAAGGATTCTGGATGTGCGTGCTGATGAGTGAGAAACGCTCAGAACCGTGTGCTGAGCCCGGATCCCAAAATGGGCCGCTGGCCCTGTGCCTGGTGGGGATGAGCCTTGGGTAGACTTCTCTAGAATTGACAAGGAGGAACGTGTAAAGATCCATCCCCAACCTGGAACCTAGACCCCCTTGAGAGCCATGAGAGACTCAAACTTAATGCAAATTCATATTCAACAACCTGGCGTGGTGAGAGCAAGACTGTGGTCCTTGGTCATGGACCTCGGTCTGGGGGATGCTGAGGTTCAGGGGGGTCAGTGAAGCCACCCAGCCTCACTCGGCAAGTTAATGGTACACACTGGCGGAGCTGATCTCTGGTCCCCGCCTGGAAAAGGAGGCCCCAGATGCCTCAAGGGTACCTGCAGGGGGAGGAGGCCAGGGAAGGCATCTGGGAGCCTGGGAGGGAGGAGGGATCCACGCCAGACAAAGTGCTGCAGAAGCAGAATCCATTTGTGGTAGCTTCTGCCTGCCGTCAGGGTTGGGTGCTCCGGGGTCAAGAATGCTTTGAATAAGAGGCACTGGGGGTGGACCAGCCCTCCACGGGGGATGCTGGGCTCTCCAGGGAGGGGAAGCCTTCCTCCGGGCTGCAGCCCATTCTCAGTTCCGCTCTATTTAGAACATTTTTTTTTTTTTTTGTGGAAAGCAGATTGCTGAGGAGGAAAGCACCAGGCCAGCCAGGGAGGAGGCTGGTTCTGCCCTGGTTTTCAGAACTGGGGGTGGAGGGAGGTGGAGAGAAAGGCACAGACAGAGCAAGAGGCAACTCCCCCCCTCCATCTCCCCCCTCACCCTCCAGCCCAGCAGCCCATCTCTGGGCAGAGCTGATGGAACCATGACAGTGAAACTGTGTTCACTCCTGCCAAGTGAGAAAGGCAAGCGACGTTTTAAGTTCTCGAATCCACACGACACAAAGCCCCATCGCAGCCGGTGCCCGCTTCTGAGGTGCGTGCTGCTGTGTGGACTCAGGACACAGCAGGGCCAGGGCGCAGAATGCCCTGTGGTCCAATTCTTGTCTGGAAACGTGGGCGGCCTGCACTAAAGGTGGCTCCCAAACATCACGGAGGTGTGCGCCAGCGAAGATGGCGCACGAGGTGTTCGGCCACTTTGCTCACAGGACTGGGCTAGTCCACCTCCCTCACCAAAGGGACAGCTGTGCTAAATACAGCAAACACTGTGGGCAGAGAGAGAGTTGTGGGTGGCCAAGGGATTTGTGGAACAGTGTGTTTAAAAACGTTTCTCCCATCCCTTGCTCTCCCTTCAGCCTCTGTCTTGCAGTAGAAGCTTGGTGTCTGGGAAGTGAATCCCATGCCCCCCCGGGGTTGGTTCCCCTTGGAGCCCAGTGAGACAGGTGCTCTGCTCACTGGACTCCAGTTAGCAACCTCCACGTCCCTACTCTGCAGAATTCTTCCTCAAAATGGACCATAGTCGCTCACCTTCCCGGCCACGGCAGCTTTGAGACCAATGACAACTGTCGTTTGAGAACTTTGGAAGCAGCAGAGCTCTGGACCTGCTTGTGAACAGGCTAAATCTTGGCGCCGTCCTAACCCACAGGGTCCTGGGCGTGTGGGTCTGGAGGCCAGCGAGGGGGCTTCCTCCTGAGGTCCTGGTAGTGCACAGCCATTAACGACCAGCAAATGTTCAAAACGCAGGAGATGCTACATTTCTTCCCAGATTGCCGGCTGTCTGGCCCTTCTGAGCCCTTTGGGAGACCGTCGGTGACTTTCCGCTATGCTCCTGATTTGAAATTACTGTTCTCAATAGGGGCAATTTTGTCCCCCACTCCCACCCCAGGGGCCATTTACAATGTCTGGAGATATTTTTGGTCGTCACAGCTAGAGGGGAGGGTACTCTTAGCATCTAGTGGGTAGAAGCCAGGGATGCTGCTAAAAATCCTACCATGGCCAGGGCAGGCCCCCTCCTCTACAAGGCATTATCCAGTCCCAAGTGTCAACAGTGTCAGGATTGAGTAACCGAGTTTTTTAAACCTCTGCTGCCAGTTTGAACCAAGCGCGAACCCTCTTCCCCCCACCATCTCCCCATCGCTTTATTTATCAAAGAGGGAAAAAAAAAATCTGTTATTTTTTCCAAGTGCATTTCCCCCTGTATCTTATCAGGAACCACCAAGTTCAGCACACCCTTGATTAGTCACTTCCATTAACAGTGTTTATTTTGGGGTTTGTGTTTATTTTTGAAACTGTGGTTACCCGCATGGCCCCCTCTTCCTTACGCACTCGCGGTGCCCGGCCAGCTTTCTAATACAATCTCATCTGCCACATGTTCTTCCATCTGTAAACCCACCGGGCCAGCTTCTGAGGATGGCTGCCCTCCCTCCCTTCCTCCCCTGGGGACAGGAGGGTCCAGGGGGTACTGCCACGCCTGGAGTTAGGCAGTTCTCGTGTTCCCTCTGATTTCTCAGATCCACTTGAAAATCCCTTTCATTAGTGACTTCATTGACCGATGGACCCGTGACAGGGCCGAGACTTTATTCTTAGCCGGCAGCATTCCATGAAACCGAGGGCGCTCCGTGGTTTTCTCCATTGAGTCAGAGGCATTGAGATTTTTGACTTGCGGGTCCCGCCTGCTTCTCTCCTGCCCTCCCTCCTCACTGCAGGCTGATCTCTGGGTTATATTTAAGTGTTTCTGAATAAGAGGGAGCTGATCCCTGCTCCTCCCACCCACCCACCCATCCATCCGTCCTCCCCAATGGCAGAGGGATATTAAGGCTTATGGCTGAGTGACTGGGAGCTCAGAGGGGATCTCTGCACAGATTTGGGAGGTCTTCCTCTCTGGGTCCCACCCACCATCCCCGCCGCTCCCCCCTGAGTGCCGGCAGCCACAACCTCCCAGGAGGCGACCGACAGAACCCCTCAGCCCATGGGGTCCCTCTCAGCTCTGGGAGGACGTCACTGCTGGTCTTGTACAGTGTTTGCGGGGCAACACCAGCCCCCGAGGATGCTCTGAGGCAGGCAAGCTGCACAGAAGGCCCAGAGTGCCCTCCCCTTCCCCCATTTTCCTTCCTGGGACATTGATCTGAATACCTTCAGGGAGCTGGTTACTTTGGAGTGTTTGTTTGTTTAAACATGGGTGGTTCCCACGGAGGAGGGTGTCGGGTTTCAAGGTTGGAGGACCCCGGCAAACAGAGAGTGGGTGGTCTGGACTAGAAGCCGGCAAGGGTAGGGGTCAGAGAACCCATGCCTTTTTAGGTTCATAGGTGCACATGCTGAGTGACGGGGGGCCTCGTTCCTGGCCCAGTTATCTCCATCTCTGACTCCTGGGGTGGGGTGTGTTTGGACCCTGGGATGGCCTTTTTGCAGATTGTTGAAAAGAGTGTTTGAAATCACTGGGCAATTACTTAGGGGTGATCCCTCTTATTAATTTATCCCGAGGGCTTTGGTGACCATCCCAGCACTTGTGGAGGGGCAGAAGGGTGCAGGCTGGACTGGTTCCAACTGCAGCCCCACCTCAGGCATTCTGGAAGATTCCTAAAATGCCGAGTGGCGCAGTCATGGAGTGGCAAAGCCTCTTTCCTAAAAGCGCGTGAGTTGTTGACCAGAGTGAGTGGCCCTGCCTTGTGTCCTAGGGCCAGCCTCCTTTCTGGGTTACACTGATGGAAACATTATCCCTGTTTAGTTTTGGGGTCCACATCAGCCCTGATTGACAAGGCTTGGAGTTTTGTATTCAGCAGGTAACAGTCAAAGGAAAAGAACAAACTGGAGGGAAAAGCAGAGGTGTAGGTGAGATCACCGCCCTCTGGTCCAAGACATTCCAAAACCAAGAAGCAAGGGCAATGGAGCGTGTTGTCCCTGAGCCTTCTCCCGCACGTCCTCCACCACAGGATTAGAAAGCGCAGTGGAAGACTTACCATCAGTCTCCCACAGATGCAATGCTGAAAAGAGACAGTGTTTTGCCAGGAGACACTTTTTGGAGGGAAGACACCAGGGGAGGGTTTTGGAGACATGGCAGCCATCGTTAAATACAGGGGATCCAGTAGAGGTAGTGGTGAATATGGTCTAATGTCCCACTAAGGGAGAGAGGAGATGGGCTAAAAGGGGCCACGTGGAATTAGGTCAAACGCCAGAAATCATCTCGGAATTCTGAAAGTTATAGCACCAAGAGAGGCTGAACCATCCCTTTTTCAAAAAAAAATTTGGAGAGAGAGGGGTGATTTTTACCAAGTCTTAAAAAATAAGATGGTTCGACAGACGGATAAATGCATAGATAGGTGATGAAACAAACCCAGTGGAATCTTGACAGTCATAGAATCTAGGTGTATGTGGGTATAATATTTCTGTACGTTTGGACATTTTCAAATAAAATAATCAGGGGACAGTACCAGTCCCTGGGCCACCCGTGGTGATTTCGATTCAGTGAGTTGGTGATGAGGTCTAGGAATGTTTTAAGCTTTGCAAGGGATTCTGAGAATGAGCCAAGTTTGTCGGGACCTCTCTGGAATCTATTGGATGCACACAGGAACCCCCTAGAGATTCTGTCAGAGCGCACAGTCTGATCCGGCAGGTCGAGGGTGGGGTGTGCCTTTCCCACAAGATCCCAGGTGTTGCTGACGCTGCCGGATACCCGGACCACACCTTGAGCAGGAAGAGGGGACTCGACTGTGTTCTTCACATCCAAGCAGTCCCGTGCGTCTCAGCTTGGGCTTCACGCTGGAGTCATCTGGGGAGCTTCAAAACAAATGGATGCTTGGGAGGGGGCATCTCATCCCCAAAGATTCTGGCTGCAGCCTGGGCAGTGAGATGTGAAAACTCTGCAGAGGATTCTAAGGTGCAGCTACTGATTTCCTGGCACGAAGTGAATCGCGAGAATATTACATTTTAGGAAATGACTTTTTGTGCAGAAAGATGCTACAGACCTCATCACCCACATGAGGAGAGGCTTTCCCAACTTCAAAAGACTCAAAGCCCCCCACCCGCTTCAGTTCTACTTAACTCCCCTCATAATGAGAACGAGCGGCAGCTCGGCGTTTACTGAGTGTCCAGGCGCTTTGGGTCAGTTCATTTCATCATCAGTACCCGGAGAGGCAGGTGCTATCCTGTTTTAAAAACGGGGACACTGAGCTCGGTTGAGTTAAATGACTGGACCAAGTTAACACAGCGAATAAATGTCTTGGGTGGAGACAAGAATAGGTCTGCCTGACTTCCAAGGCCATGCTCTTGAACTGCCATGTCACTCTGTTGTCTCCGTGATCTGTGCTGAGAAGTTGGACACCTGTAGCCTGTGGGTGGGCGAAATCTGACCAGCTGCCTGTCTTTGTAAATAAAGTTTTACTAGAACACAGCCCTGCCCCTTCATCGACGTATGGTCTGCACCTGCTTGCATGCTAACAGCAGAGTTAAGCATTTGCAAGAGACCCCAGGGCCTGCAAAGCCAAAAATATTTACTGTCTGGCCCTTTACAGAAAAAAAGTTGGGCGACCTTTGATGGATCGGTGAGGCAGCTAGCACAGAGCCAGGGCGCAATTCTTGGCTGTGTTCTGAGCGGAAGGAGTGGCCCATGTAGGATGAACTTGAACTCGTGGTCACCATACCTCCGGTTTCTGCTGACTTTTGACTTCAATCCTGTGGCCTGCATTTTACTCCCAGGGTTACGGCTTGCTTCCTCTGAACAGATCTTATTATGATGCCAAAATTTCTGATCTGTTTTCTGAAGAGCAGGAGGTCCTGATCCCAAAGCCAGGGCCTTCACACAGCTCTCAGCGGAGTGGGGTGAGGGCGGCCAGCTGCCCGCTGCCTTCTGCTCCATCGCCGTGGGAGGCTTGCGTGGAAAAGCCGGAGAGCTGTTGCTCCTGGGAGGTGTCATTCGGCAGCCGGAGGTTTCCGTCCCATCCCACCAGCCATCCACGGAGGAGCCCTATCAAGAGGTCAGGAGGAAGTGCCAATCAATCCACCAAAACCCCACCCTCCTGCCTCTTCCAGTGGGTGAGCTGGGCCTGAGTATCCTTGACCCACCCCCGGGGGGCCAGGGCCAGGCAGGCAGGGGAAGTGCATTTGGTAATGAGTCTCGATTTCCTGTTTGCTTTCTGTCGGGGGCTTTGGGATGTGCTGACGCCTGCTGTACGCGAACTCCTGCAGATTGTGTTCTTTCTTTTCTCCCAGTTTTTTTTTTTTTCCTTTCCTCTTCACTACTTTTCTTCCTCTGGGGCTTGTTTGCATTTTTGTCCAGTGTTAACCGGGGGGAGGCAGAGCCATGGGGCAAGTTCCCAGTCTCCTTCGGGAAAATGTGTGGAAAAGGAGAGGTGAGGGTTCGAGCGAGGCCGGGATACCCTGCCTGGCTTCCTGGGGCGCTGGCCTGGGTGCCACAGAGGCTCCGTTCCCACCTGGAGAGACAAAGTGGGAAAGGTGTAACCAGTCTGCTTAGGTAAACAACATTTATTTAGTACTTCCTGTGTGCATGGAATACAGAGGCACACAAAAAAGCCCAGGCTCGTCTCATCTTCTAAGAGGTCAAAGATGAAACAGAGAGAGAGAGAGAGAGAGAAAATCAAACTTTTATCAAAGTAGCTTGATAAAAACAATAGCAGAAGGAGGCCCGGAGAGAGATGGGGGTGTCTGGGGGGGTCCAGAATCCTTTGGCTCAGTTTTCTCTTCCAAACAAGACTGAGCCTTAGTCTTGGAAACAGCGAGGGCACCTCTCACCAAATAGCAATCAGGACTAATGGAACCAGGCATCCCGGCCAAGCCCCTGGCTCCACGGCAGGTGGACCACCTCAGGCAGCTACCATTTGCTGCTCCCTGGGATACAAGCCTTCGGCTGGGGAGCTGAGGGGCTGCAAGCCGGGGGCTGCTTTGGCCTCTGGGAGGCTGGGGCGCCGGGGAGGAGGAGCCTGAACTTCAGGAGCACGGAGGTGATCTGCCTTCTTTTCATTAAATAAGGACTTTGATCCCTCCCACCAGGGGAAAAAGAGAGTTCTCCCTTTTCAGCACCTTCCAATATCCTCCCTGCTTGCTGTGCTGGCCCCTCTGTCACCTCACCTTGAAGGAGACAGGATGTGTTTCCAGCTGGGTCCTTTCTCTTCCCGGTTTAGACTGTGAGTGAGTGAAGCTCAGGGAACTGATTGTGGCCACAGGGCTCAGGTTGCACCTGAGAGCATCAGGTGGAGGGGAGGGGAGGGGAAGAGAAAGGGGGTCCTCAGCACCCCCCCACCCCAGCTCTGCCCAGCATGACTTTGCTGCTAGAGCTCTGGGCTGGGGGTCGGCTGGGTGGAGCTGGGGGTCGCCCAGTAGCCAGGACTGCAACTTGGCCTGCCCTGCAGGACTCCAGTGCTTCTGAAAACCCTTTATGAGTCCAAGCTGCCAGCATTAATCAGCCATGCCTCGGGGTTTTCAAGCTGGGGGGGGGGTCGTGAGTGGGGAGGGGACTGGGACCCCTTTGTCATCTCCCCCGCTGCCCCCATCCCCTCTCACCCATTGTTACAAGAGCTGAGTGGTAAAAAAAAAAAAAAAAAATCAAGGGTGGGATGAGATGATATTGATGTTTCGATTTGTGTGTGAGCAGCTCCACCTGAAGTTTTTTTCAGAGTTGCTAAAACCTGGGCAGTCTCTGAACTCTCAGAGGGGAGGGCAGAAAAATAAACAGAGTGCTCGTGTGATGAAAAGCTGACACCAACCCAGAACTCCCATCTGGCTGGAGCGCACCCTGGGGCCTTCTGAAAACCCCCACCCCTGACAGCACTTCCCTGGCAAACAGCCGGCAGTGGCCGCGGTGAACGCCTGTGGAGCCCAGGCGCAGGTGGGCTCGCTTCCCGCCAGCAGGCGCGCTGAGTGCAAAAGAATCTTCTAGAAATGCTGGGGGTCTCGCCCAGAAACAAAAGGATCTCAGAAGTAAACGGACTCCTTTCTAATCCGTCAGCTTAGCTTCTCTGAGTTGTCCATCTGTGGAGCCCCATTCCCTGCTCCAACCTTAGAGAGAGAGGAATGCTGTATTTTATCATTTTGCCAGCGAACATTCTTTTTGAAATGTGACTAATTACCCCCCCCAATTGATCTCTTTGGAAAATTCAGATGCATATATGTACATGCGTGTTGTACGTATAAATATATATATGCTTTTGTGTACATGTATATAAGAGGTAAAGACTTTTACAAGGGACCGGGGTCCTACATACAATAAAAGCTGGCCCCCAAGACGCACACCCTGTGCCTGGAAGGGTGACCAACGTGTCCTGGTTTGCCAGAGACTGTCCTGATTTTAAAATGAAAAGTTCTGCATCCCAAGAACCCCCTGAGACTGGGGCAAATTGGGAAGGCTGGTTACAGCAGAGCCAGGCATTCGCAGTCCTCAGGACAGCCCTGTAAATGAGACGGTGTTTTCGCAAGAAGGAAAGTGAGCGGGAGATGGTGGTTGAGTTGCCCAAGTTCACGCCGGAAGCCTGTGGCTGAGGCAAGTCTTGCACTTAGACCTGCCTCCAACACCATATCTTTTATGCAGGAATACCTTGGATGGTGCAGACACTAACTGGAAAATTTCTGCAGAAGATCCAGAATGGTAGGCTCCTGGGGTTGGAAATAATCAGCTTTCAAAAGGGAGGGAGAGGCCAGGAGGAGAGCATCCTGAGAGCGTTTCCTGCCTGCGGCTTCAGCAGCTCAAAGGTCTCCAGCTGGGGTGTCTCGGGAGGACCAAGGACTTGCCTGGAGACAGATTAACCTTTAAGATAGAAGGCCAACGTCCCTCCGGCTGAAACCCCTCCATCGGACTAGTGTTTTTAGCCCTTTCCCTGCAGTCTGAGTCCACTACGGTGGCATCAGAGGAAATGAGACTGGAGAAGACGAGGATTTGCTGAGAACTTCCCTCCTATGAGCAGACTGGATTCCTCTCTCTCTCATCCCAACCCCATCCCAGCCCATCCTCTTCTGCTCCCCAAGAGGTTTCTAAACAAGTTCTCCTTCCAGTTGGCCAACCTGCTCAGGGCTGCCAGCCTCCCCAGGAGACCAGCAGAGAGACGGAGAGCTAATTACTGTTTTCTCTTTTGCAGGCCCCATAGCTCTAGCCAAACTAGGATTCCCCGTCTGCAGGGACCCTAATCCTCCGCTGGTACCTGGAGGTGTCCCAGGCACAGATCTCCACCTGCCTCATTATCATGGGCCCACTTCCAAGACGTTCCCACCCACTGTGTCTCCGGCCCCTCCCGCCAGACACTCCTGTGCTTCCTGTTGGAGGTTAGAGAAAGCGGGTCTCCTAATCGCCCGGGGTTGAGCTGATAGGAAACCAGGCCAGGCCATTCCACCCATGGGGCCGTGAGAGCAGGAACCCTCTGGGGAGTTTCCTGGTTTAAAAAGAAACCAGGTTGAGGCCTGGGATGTGGACTTGCTGGAGCATAGTGTCCAGCAAGTGGTAAGTGGTAGCTGCAGGGAACAGGAGCGCCAGCAGGAATCAGCCTCGGGCTGCTGTGTCCCATCTGAGGGAGGAAGCAGAGATCTGGACCGTGCTGCTGGGCCTGGTTACCTAGCACCCCCGTCCCAGCCCCATCTGCCCCCATCCCGTTCCCATTGAAATAATCACAGGGTAGGCCCGGCCTGGCTGCGTCTCCATGACAACTGCTCTAATTTCTTTTAATCCCAGTGTTCCTTCCTAAAGGGACCTCTCCCAGCCCCGACTCCCCCCCTGCAACGTGTTTTAATTGTAATAACTCCTGGGTTTTTGGGAGGTAATGACCGTGTGTGGGGAGCCAGCGTTGGCGTGGCTCCATCCCCAGAGTTGCCCGCCCAGCGGCGCCAGGCAGCCCTCCGCCTCCCAGCAGGAGTTCTGGGGAGCCCGGGGCAGGCTTGGGCAGGGTCTGCAAAGGGGGTCTGTGGCCTCCGCGCTAATGAACACGAGACAGGGAGCCTCAGCCCTGCGGGTTGTGTCCTGAGGACATTTCACAGCACACCTCCCCTGACCCACCATCTGCACACTCTGTGCACACCTTGAAGGGAAACCATGGACCATTACTCTGCTCCAGGCCCCAGTCAGCCACGCCGCTTCAGGGATTTGATCCCGCATGTGTGTTCAGATCAGCTGGGGTCTTGTTATAATGCGATTTCCAAGTCTTGGTGAGGCCCAAGATCCTGCATGTCCAGCCTCCTCCCCTGGGACGCCCATGCTGCCTGACCCTTACTTTCAATAGCAAGGGGCTGGAGCTCCCTGTTCCATGGAGCTTTCTTCAGAGATGGAAATGCTGTATTTACCCCATACAATGTATTAGCATCCCATTATCCACAGGGGCCTGTGGAGGAGTTGAAATGCAGCTAGTGCCACCGAGGAGGGGAATTTTAAATTTGATTTAAGGTTCATTCATTTAAATTTAAATAGCCACAGGTAGGCTGGTGGCTACCTTATTGGAGAGTGCAGAAAGTTCCCCTGGTCCAGACCTGGCTTGAGCTCCCTCTGCAAAGGGAAACCGCCCAGGGGCAGCCGCCTGGCTGTCATGCAGCCTGAATCTGCTCCCACCAACCCTGTGCACCGGAGACCCATCCCCTTTGTCTTCTGCACACAGTGTTCCTCGCTGGTTCCTGTCCTGCTTAAAATGGGCTGCCGAGAAGCCAGCAGAAGATCTGATGGCCTGGCTTGGAAAAGAGAACCCGAGGCCTGCCCACAGCCTGGGCTGTCTGCACACGCCCAGCTTTTCTGGGAAGCCAGTGACTTTCGAAGCAGCGCTGAGGTGCCTGGGGCCGCTGTGGGCTATCAGATGCTGTCCTCTGCCTGCTCCCTCACTCCTAATAACAGTCAGAGACAGTTTAGCGGGTGACGCCATAAAGCTGCACAAGGGCTTGGTCTGCTTGCCTTCTCCCAGAGCCCTCCCGGGCCGAGCCTTCCCGTCCACACGCTGAAATATTAGATGTTCAGCTTGGAGTCCAACAGCAAAATATTTCTGAAATTGTGTGTGTGTGTGTGTGTGTGTGTGTGTTTCTTTCTTTCTTTCTTTTTTTTTCCCTTCTAATTTAATGTGCCAGACAAGCCTCCCTGTAATTAAAACCAGAAACAAGGACCAGACTTAGACAGAGATTTGAAGGCTGTAAAATTCTAGGACAGGTTTATGTAAAGCAATTAAAAAGGGAGTTAAAAATTGTTAAAAAATTAAACACTAATTACTTTTTTTTCTCCTCTCATTTCTGCTGAGCTGTTCTGGCCGTGGAGCTCGGAGAAAGATATAAAAAGGAGAAAGTTTTGCCTCGTTGCTGTAAATCATGTTCAGCAAATGCTTCTCTGCATTTTGCAGCTGAACCCATCTGCTGTCAATTAGCCTAAATCATGCCTTTTCAATTAAACTGGCTTAGGGAAGTCTGGTAGCAAAACGTGTGTGTGTGCTTGCACGCGTGTGTGCGTGTGCGTGTGTGTGTGTGCATGTGTAGGGGGCCAGTGTGGTGGTTGTGGAGGACGGGAGAAAGGTGAAGTCTGATTTCAGGCTGCGAGGTGGAAATATCTTTTAAAAGGTGTGATCCTATTTTAGTGTTTTCCATATAAAATAGGGTATTATTTGCTGTGCTGTGGGGAGCAGTGAAGGATGGAAATGGAGTTGAGGAGGTGAGCCTTGAGAATTGGAAATAAATTAATTCTTACAAGTGCCCCAGAGCCAGGGCCAAGCAGACTGGAGGTGAGCAGGGTGCCTGGATGGTAGAGGGTGGGGGAATGCAGGGACCACAGTGTTGTGGGCAGGGGGAGCAGGGAAAGATGGCTGCAACCTGGGGCCCTTGGGGTACCCAGACAGAGGCTTCCTTGGCGGGACAGTGGGTTAAATCCCACCCAGAACGGCTGACCTGAACGGAAACACATTCTGGCAGAGGCCCATGAGGAACGAGGAAGGGGACGATGCTTTGTCTTTCAAAATAAAATGGACTTTCACCACCCTGAGATGGTCTGGGCGTGGTCCCAGAGGCAGATGTAGGAGGGTCCAGCCTCTAGGAACCTTCTGGGGGTATCTGTGTCTGACTCTGTGTTCCTTTTGGAGTCCCCGAGTCCCTGTGACTCTGAGTCTTGTGTCCTGGGGGGAAGGTTGGGTAAGGTTGTGGCTCCCCCAGAGGCCAGGGCGCTTGAGTTAAGGAGCAGCTGGATGGGAGGGTTTGTGCATCTCTGTGTTGGGGACCCCTCTGTGGGCTCATGTGCCTACCCCCGGCTACCCAGCCCGGGATGGTCCCCAAACTTCCCCCTCCTGCCTCCTCCCCACATTTGTATCAGGTGGGACCGCACCTAAGAGACTAGGTGATGTTCAGAGCGGCAGCCTGGGGATGCTTGTCTTTGGTGTCACGTGGCCTCCTCTCCCTCGAAGAAGAAAAACATGTTTGCCCTGACTCAACGTGGGCTGCGGAATTTGCACACTCCCCTCCTGCCCCATTCACAGTGGGAGGGGCGAGGGGTGAAGTGTGTGGTCTGCTGATGAGTGTTTATTTTCAATCACCCAGCCCTCCCGTCCTGTCCTGCTTGTCTCGGCTCCCTCTGCGGGACAGCCCTGAGCAGCCGGAAAGCCTGCTCCTCGGCTGGGGCTCAGGTGAGGGGATTTGGTGAAGGAAGGTCTGGTGGCAGGAACTAGGTCTTTGAGATTTGGGAGGACATTGATATTGACCATAATAGTAATAATAACTACAATGTATTCAACACTTAGAATGGTCAAGCATCCGCCTAAACGTTTTACCCAGAATCCCTCATAATGAAGCCCCCGCCGAGGATGGACCATCCATAGCTCTATTTTGCATATGAAGCAATTAAGCCGCAGAGAGGGTTAGACGTTTGCCTGAAGTCACACAGCCTGTAAGTGCAGAGCTGGGGTTTGAACTCAGGCTGCATGCTCTTGACCTCCACACCACACTGCCTCTTGGACGGAGGTGGCCTCTGAGAGTTTCCATGCAGTCTTCTGTGCTCCTGGGTTGGGGCTGAGGGGAGGGGGTTGGTGACTGGAGGGTGGGTCGATGGTCCTGGGTGACAGATGGAGTTTGACTTTGGTGTTGGGCACACCTGGATTTGCAGCCTAGCTGTGCCACCTGCTGCCTTTGTAACCACCACCAAGTCACTCACTGCCTTGGCCCTCCTGCGAAAGGAGGAAGCCACCCTCCCGGGAAGGGGTGACATTTCACAGGCGCTGAGCATGCCCAGCTTGGAGAAGATACTCCATAAATGCTGGTCTCTTTGCCTTCCTTCCTGGTGGCCTGATTCCATGCAGCTTGACCTGGTTTCTTCCTGGCTGTTGGCCTATGATTTCCTGCAGGATACAGTTTTGGGTCTCCTTCCAAATGATTCACTCTAAACAAGACCCGGGTGGGACACTGTCCGCAGGGCAGGCCAACACCCCTGCAGGCTGGGCCAGGGTGCCCGTCCAGGGACTCCGACCCCGCTGAGCCTTCCTCCCTGCTGGAAAGGCCACCTCCGGACCCCGAGGGGCCCTGCCCTTTGTGGCAGCTGGAAGGAAACGTTGAGGTCAGCTCAACTCCTGTTCCCTGTCCTCGGCTCCTTCAGGCTGCCTGGCGCCCCGCTGGCCGGGCAGAGTGGGGAAAGGCTGCTGGCCCGGCTCCAGAGCAGCCCAGCAGGCCCAGCCTTGCAGGCTGCCCTCGCTCTGAGCCCCTTTAATCCGATGGCTGAGTGCAGTGATCCGTGACTACGGCTTCCAGGAGCCTCCCCGAGCCAGGCACCAACATTCCCACCCACCTCTGAGGGTGGTGGAGAGGTTGCTGCCTGGCTCCATGGAGCTGGCAGGATGTGAGAGATGGAACCAGGGGCCGGAGGCCCCAGCTGGATGCACAGAGGTCCCTTCTGGGTCACGGGAAGGAGGGCCTGGGCTGCTGGTAGGGAGGAGTGCCCTGTGATCACCGGCTGGATGCTCTTGGGGAGCCCACTTGGCAAGTGCTCCTTTGTCCTGTCGGGGGCTCACCGTCATCATCCTCCCCGGCTGAGCCCAAATGACTGCATTGTTGAACCCTGTCCCAGCTCTTGGCCCCCTACTTCCGGTCATTCCCCTCGCCCCTGACCTCAGGACAACTGGAAAAAGCTTTTCTATCCAACAGGGGTTGGGGGTGCGGGGCTGGTGGTGGAAGAGGTGCTTTTATCCAGGCAAGATCGTGTGCGAGGAGAGCAGGGGTGCTGATGTCAGATGAACCCGGCTCTGCCCTCAGTGCAGTTAGCTTGGGCTGGTTGACCGCAATTAAGTTACTTAGCCTCTCTGAGCCTCAGTTCCCCTAGCACAGCACCTGGGACATATAACAAGCAGGGAATACATTGTTCTAGAACATCCTTCCTCCTCCCTCCAAGTAATTCTGTGCTTTGCCCCCTCCCACCCACTCACCCACAAGTGTTTATCACCGACCCTGTCCCACAGACCCCCGCTGAGCCCACTGACCAGGCTGCGTCTGCCCCTCCCTCGGGAGGAGCCAGGCTGGGCCAACGTGCTCGCGGCCTGCAGTTAGTCACAGGATGGGGTGGAAATCCAACTTGGAGCTGTGGGTCACACGTTCCTGGCGGCCAGCTGGGGTGGCCCTCATCCCTGTGCGCAGACACAGCTGAGCTTTAACGTGATTGTGGATAGAAGCCGGCGTCTGGAAGGACACCGCCGCCCCTGAGGTTTGTGTGGTGTCTCATCACCTGGGAAGGTAGCCAAGCCAAGTTGGCATCTCACTCTCCAGGGGCCTGGAGAGCCAAGGTTTGGTGGCTTATCTGTGGGTACTCATGCCACCACCCCTTGATGGCCACTGGTCCTGAGTAGCCCACTTCTGGGGTCCATCCTTATGGCTACTATGGTGCCTTGATGAGGAAGGCTCCCATCAGAACATTCCCTGCTGCGTCAGATTCCTTGCCACCAACCCTGGAGAAAGGACAGACCAGCTACAGACTTGGGGAGACCCTGGTGATATTCCCAGGAGATTGCACCTACTGGCATGAAGAGTTTCTGCCCAGTTGGGCTGGCCCCAGCAACCCAGCAGAACCCTGAATGGAAACATAGTCCAATCCAGGTTTTACGATTCTACTCCATCATCACCTCCTCCAGGGAGCCTTCCCTGAGTTACACATGTTTAAACAAATTTTTCCCTGGGCTTACAGTTTGCCCTAAGCTTCCCCCATCATATGAATCAGTTTGAATAGTAATTGTTTCCTTATCTGGTTAGTCCCCTAGGCCATGAACTCAAAGGTACAGCCTGTATCCCAGGTGCCTAACACAGCCCTTGGCTCTCCAGGGGGGCCAACAAACACTATCATGATATGTGGGAGGGGCCAGGGAAGAGGTCACCATGGTGGACACGACAAGGGCTTTAAAGATGAATCGGGTACCCAAAATGCCCACAGGAAGCTCACATCCCAGTGGGCAGAGCCCTGTGTTGAGCCTCCTGGATCTCAGGTATCTGGGAGACTTACCTGTGATGGGAAGTGAAGGTGGTCGGAGGACACAGAGGTCTTGCTCTAAGAGATGCTTCCGGCAGCCCCCACGTGAGGAGCTGACGTAGAGTTAGAAGCCACGTGGCAGGACGGATGCCCAGTTTCTAAAGTGGACAGAGAATGGGGTGTAGTCTGGCCAGAAAGTCGCTCTGCCCGCAAGCTCAGGAGGGCAGGAACGCAGTGGGTGGGAGGGGCGGATGGGCGGTGTGGTGTGACCACACCTTCCAGCACAGCGAGCTGTGAGTCAGGCTCCTGGTCTCCTCCAAAGGGCAAAAATGAGAAGCCTAGTTTAAGTTACTAGGTCTTAGACGCACAAACACTATTTTGGAATCAAGAGCCTGGGTAATTTGAGGCCCTCTGCCAGCAGGCCTGAGTCTCCAGTTTTTGTTTTTGTTTTTGTTTTTTTGGTATCCCTGAAGTGGAGGATTTGAGCTGGTATCTCTTCCAGGAGGCTGGACCACATATGTGACAGCCTTTGGTAACAGCCAAAACACTGCTGTCCTTAGGTCCAGAGGCCCTGGGCTGGTGAAGGCTTTGGTCCTGCATCGCTGGGGGCTTTAGGGGAATCACTGAACTGTTCTGAGCCCCACCTATTTATTGCAGGGGAAGGATTCTGCATCACGTAGCTGCCAGAGTTGACATGGCAGTTATGTGGGATGATAGATGTTTGAAAGCAGCTTCCAAAAAATACTCTAAAAAAAAAATGTCCAGGGCTGTTGGTATCTGTTCCAAGTGTTGGTTAGCAGGGCTCACGTGTGCTCATCCCTGATTCCCAGCCCCTCCCCACCCCTAACCGTCACCTCTAGCTGGGTTCTCGGGAACTTTCTCTAAATCAAGAAGTTGGTTTTGCCTGTTTGTCTTGGCTTCTGATAGAGATAAAAGCCCCATGAGAGACAGAGAGCCTCTTGGCAGCCGGGCCAATGCCCAGGACGCCTGGCCTGGACGTGGCCTCCAGGAAGTCCGGGCTCTTGTGACCGGTGACACTGCACGTGATTTCTCTGCAGAAAGTGGGTGGACGCGGAGTTTGGCAAGCTCTCTGGGCCTTGGACCCTTCCACCTCCTCCTGGAAAAAGCCCGCTCCGTGCCCCTGAGCGGGAAATGGTCCCTTTGAGCTGGGCCAAGGTATTTGTTGAACCCGTGACAAAGCTCATTTCTTGAGTTGTTCTGCCTGTGCCCGGATGGTCGTGAAATACCACTTAAGCCTACAGCACTGTCTCCCCAGGGCCCTCTGACTTAGCCCAAATCCTTAACTTTACAGTGTGCTAAATCCTTAACTTAGACTATTTATCAGGAAATATCATTTTATACATTCAACGTGACTGTACCCCATAAGCCAAGATACAGAAGAAGGTGATGAGTAAAGTAGTGCAAAAATTACCGAGAGCAACCAGTTTATGTTTCTTCCGAGGGGCGGAGAAGTATGAACTTGAACACAAGATGCAGTTCAGCAGAGGAATTGTCAGGCGAGATGACTCTCAAATCCATGGGTGCCTTCAGACTTTAGCAGTTCCCAGGCTTTCTTATTGTTGGAGTCTCCACCCTGTATCTTATCAGAAGAGTTAAAATGCACCCACACCCCACATTAAATATAATTTCATAGGAAAAAAAGAAGAATGAGGAGACCCTTTATGATTTTTTTTTATAACTTGGAGATTTCAGAGGGAAAAAAATCTATTCTTGTGATTCAATCTTTATTATATTCATTAATAACTATTTAAGAATTGGGTTCAATTGTCATTGGCCAGCGAACCATGTTATTTTGTAGATGTTTAATGAAACATTTGGTAAAGATAGGTTTTGCAGTTAATATTCTGGAGTCCGTGCTTTTTCTTTCTTTCCTTTTCAAGTGCTTTCATGGTCCCACGAAAAGCCTGTAGGCTTTAGTCACTATGCCCACATTGCCTTAAAAAAGGGAAAGTTGCGCTGGAGTCGAAGCCTGGGTTTGATTCCTGGCTAAATGTCACCGTGTGACCAATCCAAGCCTCACTATCTCCATCTGTTAATGGGGCTAATTTGCTCTCAATGTTGCATGTGATTGTTCTGACAAGATTAAGTAAGATAATAAATGGAAATACGTAGCTCAGTGCCTGTCTCCTACCTAGAAAGCTATCTGGTTATGCGTGTTAGCTTTAAGACTCAAATCAACAAAAGACACATGACTCTAGAGTCTGGCCAAAAAAATAAATTAATTCGGCTAACTTTCTCCTATTCTCCCAGTAAGATCCTGAAAATTCAAATTTTTTATTAAAAAAAGATCAGTATCACTCATTAAGAATTCAGAATAATTTCACCGTGTTTTAGGTTTACCTCTAAACAGTCTATGATACAAAATGTAGCCCCTGGAATTAATGGTAGAAACAATACTTGCTGGAGAAGGGGAGGTTTGGGGTCTACTTGAGGGAACAAGCTTTTCAAGCCTTTAGGAACAGCTACTTGGAAGCAATTAGTGTGTTAATTGGGGAGGATTCTTATCAGATCCCGCAGAGCCTCTTCTTGGCCATGCCCTCCCAGACCAGGTACTCTGGCTGGAAATAACCTAAAGCATCCTGTCTTCTGCGCCTTCCTGTAACAGAGGGTTTCCACTCGTTCAGACCAGGCTTCCTCCCAGAGTTTGACCTTGGGAGCTGTGCGGACCTCAATGGGCGGTGTTGTGGGAGCCGCTGGGAGGCCTTCCCCAAGCACATGATGAACACACAGGTGACATGAGTCACACCTGAATGACTCCAGGTAGTTTACTCAGCATGACAGTTGGCAGTCATAGTTTTCGTCTTTCCAATCGGAAGGGCGAAGAGGTGGCTTGATGGGTGGGAAGCTGCAAGCTGGAAAATAGGTGGGCCTTTCAGAAGCTGCAGTAACAGCCACTTGGCACTACTTTAGCTGGGTTGGTTTCTGCTCCAAGGCCACGTCCCTCAGTTGTTTCTTGGTATACTGGGTGCACGTGTGCGAAGCCCTGGGATCCAGGACACCTCCATTCCAGCTTGGATTCTGTTCATAATAAGCCATATGGCTCCACATAAGTCACTATGTCTCTGGTCTTTAGGTTTATAGCTACGGTTTATAGCATATTGAATTCAATAAGAATGATATATTGGGGGAAATCAGATCCTTTCAAAGAGCAAGCTCCACATGAATGACGTTGCATTTGACTTTATCGTCTGGTTGAAGGAGTAAATTCGAGCTGCCTAGTAGTCTTGTTTGGCCGATTCCCAGATGGTTAAACAACTATATACCCAAAGTCCCAATCAAAGGCTCATTTCAAACCGTGGTGGTGCTGTAGGTCTCCATCCTCAACTAAATTTTTATCGTTGACCTGACTGAAGATCAAGAAAGTCTCAAGATGACACTGGGCTAGGAGTGAAGCCCGTGTGATGGATGCTAGCGTTAAGATCGCTGATACTGTCCACAGACCCAACCGCTCCGCCAAACCCAACAAGATGGAAGACTTTCAACGAGCGCTGTTCAATTTCATGTGGTTTCAAATTCAGAAGCACAAGAACTAGATTAGAGAGCCCTCCGTTGGCAGCAGTTCACATAAAAGAGATCTGGGGGTTTTAGCTGACCACAAGCCTAATTTGATCCAACAGTGTGACTGTTGGAAAAAAATGTGAAAATCCTCGTAGGCTGCCTAAATCTGGACATATGGTGTCCAGATCCCGGGAGGTGATGCTACAGGGTCTCCTGCCCAGATCAGGCCAGGTCTAGGGGAGTTTGTTTAATCCTGAGCATCACATTGGAAGAGAAACAGAGTGACCGTGGGAGGCGTGCAATGGAGGTAGAGTTGAAGATTTTGAAGTGGGATCAGTGGTAATGGTGGAGACTCACTAGACGCTCTCCATGGCGTACTCTTTTCCTAGGTCTGTTGGAAGTCAGCAATTACCAGCCTCCCCTGTGGTCAGTTTGGACCTTCATCTGACTGGCTTCTGGATGGCGGGCTATGAGGAGGATGGAGGCACCCCGTTCCCAGTGCCCTGGAAAGTGTCCTCATGGTGTTATTCATGGGCTTGCTTTTTACCTTCACTCGCCCCACGGGCACAACAGAACAGCAGGATGAAGGGAATGGGCACCCTGAATCACTGGAAATCCCGTTGGAAGTCTCCCTATCAAACACCCGTTCGGACGAGGACAAGAATGAAAAAAAGACCTTTCTTGTGTTAAACCACTGATGTTCGGGGCGTGTTTTGTGATAATGGCTAGCATTCATTATGCTGATTGCTCTAAGACAGCCGTGGATGACCATTCAAGGGAGACTGGATGGTTCTGTACTAAGCATACATGTGGCGGAATACTCCACTACGGTACTGTCTTGTCCCCGTAATTACAGGACACTTAGAAGAGTGAAAGGGTGATTTTTTTAACCTCCTGGAAATATTCCTGGAGAAATGGCTCCAGTATGGGCAATTGTAACTCTCCTTCTCCCTGATACCGTCTCTGCATTTTTTTAATGGTCTAATATTTCCCCTACTTGCTGGTTTTGTGACGTCCACAAGTTACTTGATGCCTCTGTGCTTCAGTTACTTAATCCATAAAATGGTACCCTCCTCATGGAGTTAAGTGAGTTAATTGTACAACATACGATCATGCCAATCTGTGTTCTTTTTTTTCCTTTTTTCTTTTTAAGGGGCTGTCCTCAAGGAACTTCCCACCCAGGTCATTAGAAGGTTGGGTGGATCTAGGGTGGCCTCCCTTCAGTGCCTTGGATGGGGGAGGGCAGTCCTGCAGGGCATCTTGCAGGAGAGAGACGGTGCTGGGGAGGAAGGGGCTAGAGGCTCAAAGACAGTGCTGGAGCCCCTGTTCCCTGGGGAGGACCCAGCGTGACAAGCAGCATCTGGTTTGTAACCTTGAAAGCAAGTGTTACGAACCTGCGAATGGATGCCTTCTGTTGTTGGAGGCCGCCATCTGGGACCCAAGGATCAGATCCTCCCTCTCCAAGAGGAGGTGATGTTAAGGAAGACTGTGGCTATGGAAGACTTAGAAATTTGCTAGCTGCTCACAAAGTGCTACCCCCTTGCGGGCGTCTCTAGTTCCGTTTTAGTGAGGAAGGGGCTTCTTGTGGACCTGAGCTGCTGCTTTAGGAAGCGAGGGGCCCCTGGGAACCGGAATTGATGAACAAGAGGTCAAGGATGCAGGAGAAGGGGTTCTTGCAGGAACGGAGATGCAACCAGACGCACTCCAAGGTCCCTTCCTGCCTGAGTGCTCTTCTTGGGCAGTATTTTCAGGATTCGAGCTTTTGGAGGAGCTGCAGGGCACAGGGCCGGGTCCCAGCCTGTTTCGACAACGCCACGCTGTGCTGTAGTTCTTGGCCTTCCCCAGCCTTCCCCTGAAAGTGGGGCTGTGCTTGCCTGCACCCCTCCACCGGCAGGGTGGGCTGGCGGGGGCCGGGGGGATGTGGCGAAGAGGAAAGCGCAGGCGCCTGAGCGTCTCACGTAATAATTCAGGACTGCCTACAGCCCGGAGAGGTGTTTCACACGCGCCCAGGCAGATAATGAAGCATTCTTCCAAAATGAGAGAATGCGCCTTTTCTTGACTTTTTCGCCCCCCGCCCTTTTTCCAATAAAATAATTAAACTGGGATTTCTGGAGGCCCGACACCTCACCACCCTAGCAGAGTCTGCGGGGAGGGAGGAGGGGGGCGTTGAGCTTCGGTGGGAGGTGGGGAGGAGCGGGACTGGGAAGGGGCTGGGCTGGTGGCGGAGAGAGAGCAGGCCTACTGAGAAGGGTGTTGGGGTCTCCAAGGGCACAGGGGAGGGGGCCTGCTGATTTCTCACCAGCCCAGATGACATATGACTTAGCACGTCCCCAGGTCTCCAGAGCTGCAGCAGGCTGTGTCCTTTCAACATGTGTTTGGTATTATCGGTGTTTTTATAATAATAACTGTGGGCTTGAAAGGGACTAAAATTAATTAAAATGCAGCACTCAGCCACATTTTACGTTATTATCATGGGAATGCTCGCCTGGAAAAGACCTCCCTTGGGAGGGTCATCTTGCCCAGCACCGCCCCCCCAACCTCTGGCTGGGTTGGTACCCCAGGCGGCCCTACCAGCCAGCCTTCGAAGATTGCCAGCAAGGGAGAGTCTGCAATGCAACTCCTTCGTGGTACTTTAACTACAGTAAGTAGGGCGGTGCAGGCCTTCCGAGGTGGGGCCTACAATTTCAGAATTACACTAACGAAGCCCACATTGGGGGCGTTTAGCAAACGTGGCTGCAAGTTCTCATCGGAAGGCACCTCCCTGAAGCATTCCTGGGTTCTGAGGTGCATGGGTTGGCTCTTGATTTAGGGCAGGATTTCTCAAACTCCGTTTGGCACAGTGGACATTTCGGGCTGGATCGTTCTTCGTGATGGGGGCTGTCCTATGCATTACAGGATGTTTAACAGCATCCCCTGGCCCCTACCCATGAGCTGCTAGGAGCATCCCCAGCCACCTGTCACCATGTGACGACCCAGAATGGGTCCAGATGTTGTCACATGCTCCCTGGAAGGAAGGCAGCATCACTCCCGGTTTTATAGACTCTAACCTTGGGATCCCTACGCGGGAGGGGGCAAGGTGAGCTCTGCTTTCAGATCAATGCTGAGAATGCCTTAATTCTCACTCTTCGGCCCCTGAAAGAAGGAACTAGCTGAGGCAGAAAATTCAGAAAATCTGGGGCGGGGCCCCGGGGATTTGCATTCCTAGGGTTCCCAGGTAAAGCTGAAGCTGCTGGTCTGGGAGCCACACCTGGAGAACCCCCGTGCAGAGGCAGGCATCCCCCCACACACCATCCACTGCAGGCATTTGGGGTGGATCGTTCTGAGCGAGGGGCCGTCCCGTGCACGGGAGGGTGTTTAGCAGCACCCATGCCTTCTGCCCACTAGATACCCCAAATCAAAAAAGCCCCGAGTGCCCCAGACATGGTCAGATGCTCCCCCGGGACAAACTCGGGGAGAACCACTGATTGAGGAAGCGGCTGTCTGGAATCCCTGCCACGTCGCAGGTGTCCAGGTGGGGCAGGGGGCTGTTCCATGGTTCCAGAAATCCTGCTCCCGCCCCCCAGCCCAGCTCCAGGGGAGGCGGCTCTGATCCAGGGAGGGGTGACGCGTGTGTGTGTCACCATCACTTACGAGGGGAGCAAGTGACTTGCTAGGAATAACATCCTGAGGTTTGCGAGTGATTCACTTTTTAAAACAAATTAGAGTGGGTGCTCACACAGCAGCACAGCTTCCACTCCTCTGCCTCCCAAAACGGATTTCCAAGTGGCCGGAGGCGGCCACTACCCTGCGCCTGCCTCATTTTGGGCACAGCCCAGGTCGGGTAGGCAGCTTTTGCCAATATGCCCTGAGTAGTGTTTCAATTACAATTTATGGCTGTGTTTTACTGTTTTGCCACATGTGGGTTTGCCCAGGGGACCGCACCGCATAGGGGACGGCTCTCCTCTACCTCCACTTTCAAGAGGAGCTGGACTCTGTGGTGTGCTGGGCAAGGCACTGTCAGCCCTGTTGGCTCATCTCCTGTAACTGTCCCCTCCCTCACCCCCATGCTCCCCTCCCTCACCCCCCGTGCTCCCCCCCCTCACCACTGTGCTCCAGCCAGTCAGCCCTTTCTCTACCTCTAACACATGTCTTCCTTCCCACGCCACCAGGCTCCCTTTCCCTGGTCCCCTGAGCATGGCTGACTCCTCATCCTCCCTCATGTCTCCGCCCCAGTGTCACCTTCCCAGAAATGGTGGGTGCACTTGACAGCTAATGACCTTGGTCTCTCCTGCCGAGTCACCTCTGTCATCTTGTTCTCTCTCCACAGCACATGTCATGACTTGCAGGCGCCCTGGTTTTGTAGGGGCGGGTTCCCAGGAAGCAGATGCCGAGGTTGAAGGATTATGGCGACAGGGGGGTGGGGGGTGGTAACACCTGTAAAAGGAAGGGGCGGAAGCGAGCTTGGGCAGGTGGGGCCGTCAGAACGTGAAGCCCCGAGTCTGCAGCCCGTGGGGGGCTCTGGAGCAGAGCTCGCCCTGAGTGGGGGGGAAGGGCTTGGCCCTTGGCCGGTCACCTTGCTGGTCACTGACCAGGGGCTGCCCCAAGAAGAGCATGACCTCGTCTTGGAAGCTGAAGGGGACTTTGGACACACTTGTGGCTGGAGGCTGTCCCCTCAGTCGGGCAGTGAGTCCTTCCTTGGAGGGGGAGCTGAGCAGATCGTCTCCGGGTCTCCCCTACCGTGCGTTCTCCGGGAGCAGGGGCCTCACAGATCCTTCTCACGGCCGACCCCCACTTCCCAGGACAGAGAGTCATAGATGCTCAAACAATGTTGTGCAAAGACGAAAGCATGTTTTGGTGGGGGCGGGGGGGGGGCACCTGCTCCAAACTCTCTCAAAGTATTTTCCACCCTGCCATGCTGCCAAGGTTTAAAAAGCTTAAAAAGTCACCATGTTGGGGCCTCCTGTCACTTGCCTCTTGGAGGTTGGCTGAGTGACATCTGTTGAGCCTGCTGTGCAAGTCAGGGAGGAGGCAGGGCAACGAGGGGGAACCTGCAGCCCAGGGGATCTCCAAGGGAAACGAAGACAGAACTACTGGAGAGGGGCCAAAGGACACTCCAGGTGGCCGTGGGTGCTGTCAGATGGGGATGGGTATTGGGTCCGGCAGAGTCCAGCACCTGGGATGGCCAAGTAAACATCAGACATGGTGGTCCCAGAGACTGGGGTGGGGTGGGGGGTGTCCTTCCCTGGTTTAGCCTTTTCCGCACCCCCAGCATTTTCCTCCACCCGTGGGTCAGGCTGGGATGGGCTTGTCACTGGACCTGCTGTCCTTTTGTGGGGTGTATTGAAGCCAAGATTCCAAGGGTACAGGCCCCGCTGTGCAGCACCCTGCGGATATGCAGCACCCAGGGATGCGGAAGGATCTTCCTGGGGGGGCCCAGGGCCTTGGGGTAAGGAGGGGAGGGTGAGAAGAGGACAGGAGGGCAGGGGTCTGCCCTGGAGAGATGCCTGGCTCAACGAGCAGGGGTGAATCTCTGCTTACAAACTCAGACATGCAAGAACTACAACTACCACTCAATTTTCTTACAACTCTCTTCTATGGGGCATTTCACGTCATTGGTGTTGCATCGAATTTCAGGGGATGGGGAAGGTTAACAGAACGCGTGGCCTTAGGGGGCCGGGCAGCATGCTGCTTCTGCATCGTTTGTCCACACCGGACTCCTCTGAGACCTCCAACAACATAGCCGGGGGTCCTTGGCCATTCGGCCGCACTGATCACTGCTAGGCTGTCTTTTGTTCCCAACCAGAGACCCTCCAGGGTCACACGCTTCTGGCGACTGCTCCAAGGCACCTGCCAGCATCTTGGTCTCCAGCACGTCGACTCCCTCTCTGCCTGGTATCTGGCTCCCGTTGCTTCCCCAGCGCAGAGAATCTCTCTCAGTGTTTGTCTACGGGCCGCTTTGCTCTTCCTCATCATTTGTTCTCCCCTATTTGGAGATGTATGTGCTCTCCATTTCCAAAGCCGCCTTTGAAACGTGAAAACAAAAATGTATTCTTTCTTTGGTTTTTGTTGTATTGTGCATTCGCTAATGCAGTGGATTCAGTAGCACCTCACTAACTATCCAAGGAAAGGCCGACGGGTGCAAGGAAATACTGTAGGGGGCGGCACTCAGGAGAGTGCGCATTGGTTAATATTTCAAAAATGTTATCCACCCCCAACCCTTGTTTTGGGGAGATTGTCCTACATGAGAGCCTGACTCCTCTCCTGCCTCGTCTAAAAGTAGTTGGTGCCATCTTCCAGCCTCAGTGGTGACAAAAATTCAGGCCGGTACTGATGGGGATGGGGTGGCTCTCTATTTTTTTTCATTAGCAAGTCCTTCCTTTGCAACGTCCAGACTCCCTTGCATTAAGTCAAGAGGGTGGAGAAACAGACCCAGAACTGGGAAGAGGGGCACAGCCCGCAGAGCAGAAACATACCAGTGATGCCCCTCGGGCATCTCAAAAGCTATTAAACCCAGATTCAGTTCCGCACGTCTAGGTAGTGTGCCGCTGTGGGCGGGGCAAGGAATCCAAAGCGAGAGTGACCCGGGTTTAAATATTAGCCCTGCTAGTTGGTAGTGATCCTGGGAAATGTATTTCATTTCCCTTTTCCTCTCCCTTTCCACATTTTTTAATGGGTGTAATCATTGTGGAGATAAAATACAGCGATGTTTACAAAGCTTTTAGAACAGTGTTTGGCTTGTCTGTTCGTGATCAGTTACTGTTTGTTCCTCTCTCTTTCTTCTAGGAAGTCCACAAGATGAGAGGCGGTTCTCAGCCCTGTGGTCCTGACTATGAAATGCTGAGAATACAGGGGACATTCAAACAACCCCTGAAAACGAAAATCAGGTAAATGCAGAGGAAGAACTGCCCAGACCTTTTTACCCTTTCTTTCTTAGCTCCAGTACCTGGGAAGATGGGTAACTGAGTATCTCATCTTGGCACAGACCCAAACGTGGTGTGGCTCAGTCTC
The DNA here is from genome assembly GCF_009834535.1 of Camelus ferus. Taxonomy (NCBI): domain Eukaryota; kingdom Metazoa; phylum Chordata; class Mammalia; order Artiodactyla; family Camelidae; genus Camelus; species Camelus ferus. Next base: position 27,080,320 of record NC_045711.1, read on the forward strand.
TAGCAACGCCCTGCGTTGCTGGGGGACTTACTTCATACCTGAGAGTCTCCCACTGGTAAGTCGTGTTTCCTTTTTCAGTATCAATTTCTTCAGTTGGTTGGCTCCATTCCATGGCTCATTGTTACGAGTGCCTACTCAATGGAAGCGCAGCTGTAACACTTTAGAAAGAAATGCATGGTAGAATTCTTGCCTTTAAGGGAACTCACCAGATACTGAAACCAAAAGTCTACGGGAAAGATGGTGGGGAGTGGTTTTTTTTTTTTTTTTTTTTAAGCCACAGAGGAGGCATTTGTGATCACAACTACAGCTTCTTCTGGACATACAGCTGGGCTCTGCATCCTTCGAAAGTTAGATGATGTCTCAGCCTATGTGCTCTCTTGGTTCAGGGTCACTGCCAAGAGCCCTTATGGTTGGAGGCAAAGGAGATGCTTGAATTTCAAAGGAATTACTGTCTTTGTGAGAGAGGAGAGCTCAACCTAAGGCCTTGGGGGACAGAGCCAAACCCCAGTGGGGTCGCTTGGTCACAAGACCATCCTCCCGTGTAGATGGTATCAGGGCCCAGATAAGTGTGCTTTGCAATTACATTCCTCAGATGTGAGTCTTTGGTTGAGACATGATGGTTTTTGGCAACGTTCCTTGGGAATTGAACTGTCTTAATTCTGACTCAGAGGGTTGGGGCTGGCAGGGTACAGGGGGAAGGGGAGCCCTGGACTAGGAGAAAATCTCTGTCACCTGTGTTTGCCTTCACCCAGTTACCTGCCTCTTGTCTGGAAGTGATGAATCGCCCGTGGGTTCAACAGTGTGGATTTCACTCACCGTGGCCGGGCCCCTCCCGTGGGGAGCACGGGCAGAGGAAGTGTGAAGGATCGGTCCATTGTTGCAAAGCTCTTTTACCCTCTTTGTGCCAAGTAGAAGAGGCAGTAGCTTCACAAACATCCCCCAGACTCACAGCCTGCCCGAGTCCTTGATCGTTGGCTGATTCCTTCCTGCCAGTGAGCTGATGGCTGTCACCAGTGGTTAGCAACCATGCGAAGGGCTCAAGGCTCAGGCAGAGGTCCAGACTCATAGTCATGGAAGTTAGAGCTGGAAGGCTTCAGGGAAATAAGTAGGTCCACTCAACACCCTCATCTTATAGATCCAGAAACTAGGGGACTGGGACCGAAATTGGATCCTGCACGTCTCCCCTTATGAGAATGGACAGCCGTGCGTGTGGCTTTCTCCTGTTTGCCCGCCTCCCTCCTGCCCCACCTGTTCTCTCCCTCAGGAGACCCACCTGTATGAACTGCATCAAAACCTTCTTCCCCTCTGGCTTCCAGGTGGCCCTGGACAACGGTGAGTTCTGGTGGCAGATGGGAGAGAGGGAGGGGAGGGGAGCTGGGCTATTACCCGCACCCTGCCCCGCAGTTCTGTCCTCCTGTGTGTTCACCGGCCAATGTTCTTTTGCCACAGCAGCTGCGCCCCTGGGGATGGTACTGTCCCTCACGACTTCCCTGCACCTGCCCACACCTTGCAGGACGATCCTTTTACTATCTCGCCTCCAATTACCTCACTTGAATGTGTCCTGCGTTTCCTGCCGAGACCCTGACTGACACAGTAACTGAAAGTTAAAGGGAAGAATTTAAATAGTGCAGTGGCATTTACTGAACCCTTTCCTTTCACGTTCCTTAAGAGTAAGCGAAGCTTTGGAGAATTCGGGAAGTAGAGGAGCGGGACACGACACTGAGCCAACCACAGGCAGTTGGAAAAAGCGATCCACTTCCTTCTGTTTTTCCTTTTATTATTGTTGTCATTTTTATTGTTGTTAGTTATACAGGTGGCAGTGAATTGCCTACATTGTGATTATCAACAAATCAAACAATCCAAGTGTGTATAGGTTGAATAATTCAATCGCTCCTTATGCCACCACCAAGTTTACTCTTTCACCTACTACCTGGTGCACTTTTTTCTAGTCTTTCTAGATATTTTTGTATACGCACATGTACAGATCCACACAAATATGGGTCTTATGAAACATAAATTTGGCCCATAGTATATGCATTGTTCTGCCAGTCTCCCTGTCAGTATTCAGGGATACCTCATTCCTTTTTAACCGCTGCATAATAGTCCATACCCTGGATCTAAATAAGCCATTTAACCATTTTGTGGATGGGTAGGTTTTTTTTTTTTTTTTGTCGTTTTTCACTGTTACACAAAACATTGCGACGAGCATTCTCATGCCTACTCACACACACACATGCATCCCAAAGTAGGTATTTCCTTGACATAGATAGCTAAATGTAGAATTCGGTTAAATAATGTAATTTCAATCTGGTAGATCTGCCCAATGGACCTCCATGAAGGCAACGTTAGTAGTTCGTGAGAGTACATTTCCCTCACCCTCTCCCCAACTCCGTGTAGTATCAACCTGCTTTAATTTTGCCCATCAGATGGAAAAATACGGAAACGCTTTTTAAAATGTTGGTTTCTGTGATTACCACGAGGCCGAGCATCTTTTACTGCCTTTTGACACTTGGGTTTCTTCTGCAAATTTCCTGTTCCCTTTTCTGCAGTTACTGTCTTTCTCCAGGGTGGCTGTCTTGGACCCTGTTATCTTCAGATACAGAGATAAGTAAACAGAGTCTGCAGAACGTGGGCTGCTCTTTGAAGTTATCTCTAAGTTCAAAGCATATGATTTAGCCAGAGATTTTCAGTGAGTCGCCAAGGAGAACCAAGATTAAGAAACAAAAGAGGAAGATCCAAATCTTAAAACATGTGGATTACGCATCCCCTCATATCGACTTACAAAATTTTATATTCCACTTGATATATTTAAATACAGATTATCTCTATCTGTCTGTCTACCTACTTTTGAATTTTCTCTCACGTCTCTGCCACATGCTTGGAGCACTGCTGCCCCTGAAGGCATTAGGCGCGTGTCCTCAAGGACCTGTTGGGGGGCGGTTATTGCTGAGGGTTGAAGAACATTCTGTTCAAGTTCTGTATATCGTACTGAGACCCCAAGAGGAAAAATGATCTTCCTGCAAGACCACTACCAACCAACGATAAAGCTAGAGCTTGCCCCTAGGTCTTCTGATTCTCAAGTCTGTGGCCATTCCATGACACTGAGTCAGTTTCCTCTGTGTAATTCAGTCCGACTCAAGAGACATTGCTGGGCACACCAGTAGCCTCTGAAGTGGGTGGTGATTTGGAGGTGAATGTACTACCTGCCCGCAACAGGCTGTCACTTGAAGGCAGAGCTTTGTGTTTTCCTACGGGAGGGTGGCCACGCCTCCAAAATGGCTTTCCAGCCTCTCGTGAGTGAGACCGTGATGGCTGGTCTTCTGTGTCACCTTGGCCAGGCTCTCATACCTAATATTTAATCAAACACTAATCTAGGTGTCACTGTGTAGATATTCTGAAGATGTGGTTAACACTGACCATCAGCTGACCTTAAGTGAAGGAGATCACTCTTGAGAGTGGGGGTGGGCCCCAACTCAATCAGTCAAAGGCCTTCAGAGCAAAAGCTGAGGTTTCTCAGAGAAGAAATCCTGTCTCAGCTCTCAAGCTGTTGCATCAACTCTAGCCCGAGTTTCCAGCCTGTTTGCCCTACGGATTTTAGACTTGCCAGCCTTGACTACAGTTGCATGAGCCAGTTCCTCAAAACAAATCTCTTAATATCTGTCTGTCTGTCTGTCTGCCTGCCTATCTATCTCTCTAGCTACCTATCTATCTATCTATTCTCTGTCAATATAGATGCATCTCCTATTGTTTCTGTTTTTCTGGAGAACACTGACTGATTCAGAGATTTACTCTGTTGCCTGTATTTAAATTTTAAGCACCGGAGACTGGAAGACCCAGAGGATGTTGAGCCTGCAGAAAGGAGCCCACGAGGCCAGTCTGGACCACGTTCTGCCTGCTGCTTCCAGAAACACCTCCCGCCCCCGTTCCTATGCTCCGCCGTAGCCGACTGCTAGCGTTCCTAGCTGGCTGGTCCCTGGTCCTCCTCCGTCAGCAAAAGGGCTCTCCTCCTCTCCTTTCTGGTGTCAACGAATGTCATCCTCCTGATGAGTCAGTTTCGCCGTTTTGCAATCCATGTCATGCACAGGAAAGCCTGCCTCCGCAGCCCGCCACCTATGACTTCTTCCAAGTCATTGGCCCCAGAAGTCTGGCCAGCTGTTTCGACTGGGTCAACTGCTGGCGTTCTCCACGGGTGACAGCTTCTCCTCGAAGGTGCTTTGGAAGGTGAGCTCAACAGAGGTTGAATGTCAGGTTACACGCGAGGAAGTGGGGGGCAGCCACTCACCATCCTCACCCCCCGCCCTCCGCCCTGAACCCTCAGAACAGGCCTGCCTGCTTCTGATTGCAACAAAAGGAGAGACAGGAGGAAAAAAAAAAGTGTCTTGGAAGAGATTTGCTGCATTAAAAAAAAAAAAGTAATAAAAAGAAAGCCTCTTAGGCCATGTAGCTTTGGGGTAAGGAAGAGGTGGAGACCTCGCCAGGGTAGGCCTCCGAAGCTTCCTGTTTTCAGGCAAGCGGGAAGCACAGTGCAAACATCCTTCTTCATTTATGGTCTTTGTTCTTGCTCAGCCAGTGTGCTGTTCGACAGGGTGGCCTTTCCGACGCATGCTCCCGTCTGCATTATCTACTTCAGATCAAAAGAGAAAATGCATGAGAATGCGCTCGGAAGGCCTGGTTACCGCACACATGCCAGTTACAATCATAATCATAAATGCCTGGGCTGGGACCTCTTGGGGAATCTAGGGTTGTGTCTCTTTCCCTGAGCTCAGGTCTCCTCCCTCAAGCTCAGATCAGCCAATACTTACTGCATGTTAATGTGCCGGGCCCTGCGGTGAGGCCTGGGGGGTGCTCCCTCCCCAGCAGGACCCTGAATAAACCAAGTCAGAGAACGCGGCCCTCCATTTCTCCTGGACAGCACGGTGATCGGAGAATTCATTTATTCGGCCCCTTTGGCATCCCCTTTGCAAATTCTGTTTTGAGAAGTAGTTCTTGCCTTCTCTCCTCTCTCCCCTAAGATCTAGAAAATCCACAAACCTGCCTCCTCGTTTGCCCAAGACAGTCCCAGTTTACACCGGGTTTCCCAGCATCGTTACTGATACCACGTTTCCATTCCCGAGAGTGTTCCAGTCTGGACAGTAAGTCCTAGGGTTTCTTTATCTACAGTCCTTCTGGGCAACCATGAGAAAGTCAACGGCCTTTTCTAGACACTAGGACAGGGCTTGGCACCAAGAAGGAGCCTCAAGATGCTGATTATTGAACACATTTCGGCTGTTTGTGTCCCTTGGGGATTCGGGGCAGGGATCTGGGGATGGTTGTATCAGAGCTCCTGTCCAACCCTCCAGGGACTGACTGTGCAGGAAACGTAGGTGACCAGAGGTGCGTGGGGGTGGCATTTGTGTGATATAGTTACACCGTGAAAAATTAGCCCCAGCGTTTAAACTCTGTCGGTGAGATGCTTGATTCAAGTCAAGGGCTTCGTGGAAGCGATGGGGCCTCGGGAACAGCAGAGTTGAGTGGAAACACAAGCAGCAGTCTCGAGGCCTGTTTGTGGCATGGCGCTGCCACGTGTCCAGTGGGCTGGATAGTTAGGAATTCGTGTCATTTGTTTAGAATTTGGCACATGAGGAAGTGTATTTGCATATGTTCTGACGCAGGGCTCCTAGCAATGGGAGGTGGGGAGGAACGATAGTACCATCCCCATTTATTATTATTTTTAAGACAAGGAAACTTTTCCAAAATTGCTCAGCTAAAACTTGGCAGAATCCAGGCCTAGAAGAGCCCTTCCGAGCCCACTGCTCCTCTGACCACGTTATCACAGAGACAGTGTTGGAAGACCGGCCGAAGCGCTTTGCAGTCCAGTAACAGGTGTTACTCTGCAGGGTGAGCTCGCTCCTAGGACCAAGGCTGGGGTTTTGTTAGAGCAGTTGATACAGTGATCGGCGGGACAGAGAAGCGCCTATGAATTGGGAAATGGTGACGAAGCTGTTTTCCTAGAACTGACGTTCTGAGGGGATCAAGCCAGCTGATTCCTGTTTACAACTTGCAGGCCTTCCTGCCCAGAGGAGACACAGGGGCTGGACCCCAGCCCTGCACGCAGGGAGGCAGAGGACAGACGCAAGCGAGGTGTGTGATGCTCTGGCTCCCACTATGTGATGGGGAACATGTGAAGGCGGGGTGACTGAACTGTGGGTGACCCCGCCGAGCAAGGAGGCTAATTAGAGCCTCTCTTCCCCGCACTTCAGTCACAAGCCCCTCCTGCCCTTCCTCCTGATGGTGCGGCTGATAAAGAGGGATTGAATTTATGAAAAGTGATGTAGATGTTTGGATAAGCCTCGAGACCGAGGCAAGCCAGCCGGACGAGTTAGGGCCTGAAGAGGCAACAGAGTTGTCTGAAAGCCTCGGAAGGGGCTGGCCAGGCCAGGCCGGGAGGCAGGGGGAAAAATGAGCGCCCAACGTGACACCCCGCAGGTGTGGCCCTGGGACTGCACATCGTGCCGTCCAGGTGGAAACGGGCTTGCTGACGGCTGGCGCCGTGGGGATATTCTCAGCTTGTCCCGTGCCCTTTGGCAGCCAGGAGCTCCTGCCACCCGTGTTCCTTGTTCCCAGGGAGAACCTGTGTGAACCAAATAACAGAGCACACGGAACACATGAGTAGGGAAAGGCTGGGAGCCTAGGAGAGAGCACTATCTTTGTACAGGTGAAGTTCAGACTGCCCGATGGGAAGAGTAAAGAAGCTGAAAATGTTTATGGAGTATTTACCACGTGCCAAGCACTGTGCAGAGAGCATCATGTGTATGTGTCTCAATCTTTTTATGTCAGCGGTTTAGTTGTTATCATCCTATTGCACTGATGGAGTAAGTGAAGCTCAGAGAGGGTAGGTAACTTGCCCAAGGCCACACAGCTAATACATGATAAATTTGGGAATCAAAACCCAAAAGTGAATTAAAAAAAAAAAATTCAGGCAGTGAGACTCTGGAGACTTTATCCTAAATTAATCTGCTCCAAGCCAGTCCACTGGGCCACATGGCTGGGTGGCGGGGGGAGGTAGGTGCATCTGCCGGGATGGGAGGGTGCGCACCATCTTTTATCTTGGGCTGCCTTGACTCATTCTTTGGCTGGGTGGCTCCCTCCGCATTGGGCCCCCTGGTCTTTCTCAAGCGGTTCCAGGGAGGAGATGCTCTCTGCCCACCCAGAATACCCTCTAACCCTCAGTGCTCGCAATGGTAGCACCAACTTCTAAGGTCTTCGGAGAGAAATGCCCCAACAGCCGCCTAACCCCAGAAACCTGTGAGTCTGTGGCCACCTGGTCACCTGGTCTGGCCCATGTGTGCCCCGCTGAGAGCTGCCTGAGAACCCTGGCTGCCTGTGGCTGTGTTTCTCCTGGGTTCTGCCCACCCACATGGAGTCTGTGATTCACGGGCAGAGGACGGAGGCTGAGTGACCGTCCTGGTGTGCAAAATGGGCTGTGTCCCTGAGGCCAAGGGAGGGGCCGGGAGAAAGGTATTGGGATCTGTGCATCACTTGCCTCTAGATTAAGGGAGGCCTCCCATCCCAGCGTGATCGGGAAGAAGTAAGGGCAGAAGTAGGGTGGCTCCCCTCACTGGTCAGGGTTTCCCCAACTCAGTTCTGGATCCTGACTTTCTCCTGCCTCCCAGAGGCCAGCCTCAGAGAGATAAGATGGATAAGGTACACCTGCTGAGTTAGAGCCTCCCCTCCGGGAGGCCCCTCCCCAGCCCCCTCCAGACATGTTTATTTTTAATCATAATCATAATCAACAAAGACTCAAACTGTTTAAACTGGCCAGTTCCACAGCAGGCTCATCAGAGTGGATTCCAAATTCACATATACTGCGGTATTTTCACCACTAGAGTTTCTATGAACTTTCCCCTCCTTTGGGACGCCCTTTTCAAAAAGAAGCAGAAACTGTGATCCCCATAAGTAAGACGGGGACCATTCAGGGTGGTCTGGTCTGATCCAGTTGGGGCTGAGAGGTTGTAAGAAAGAATAAAGCCAGGCTAGAAGAAATGTCGGTGCATTTTGATATCAAATACCCTCCATTCTGGTTAAATGCAAGGCACGCTGTATAAATCAGCCTGGGTCAATTACTTGGTTTGAATATTGGCCATGGTGCCTGCGACTCATTTTGCTGGTGTCAGTTTAACAGTTGGATACATGGGCCAGAGGTAATATTAATGATTACTTGTTAGTTAAGTGGACGTGGAGCTTTTACACAAAGCGCCAGCGGCACAGACACCTTTTCCGTGGCCGAGTCCAGCAGGCGCTGCCCCCCCATGGGCGCTGGGCTAGGCAGGGCAGGGGCCTGGGTCTGGGAGAACTGGAGCTCCCAGGAAAGCTGCTTAGAAGGGTGCCCTGAACCCCCGCAGGTCTGGCTGGACCTTGCCTGGACCTCTTCCCCGGAGATCCCTGGAGAGGTGAGCTGCCGCCCCTTTGGGGCTGAGTCACTGTCTGAGCAAGTGCTTTCTCTCCAGAGCCAGGGGACAGCTCAGGAGGCAGCTCCCTAGGACCCAGGAGAAATGGAGGCAGTGGCACCTTCACCTCCCTCCTGGGGAAGAAGCCACCTCTGCAGCCTGGGATGGTTTTCCTTGTGCCAGGAAGGGAATGTCCAGCATTGATTTATGCTGACGTTTATAGAAAGCATACAGGTTTGCTCATTCATAAAATGGAAGGACAGTGTGTTTTGGGCCTTGGCAGGGCTCTGGGGCAGCTCTCAGGCTAGCGTGGCTGATTGCAATAATTTCCGGAAATGCCCTGGTTTGCCCTCAGGGAGAAGGCCGTGGTTGCGTGAGAACAGTCCACAGGTGGAGCCTGAGTGCAGGCCCCTTGCCCTGTGAATGGAGCCAGACTGAACTGGTGGTAAGGGTCCCCTCCGGTCCCGCTGCCCCTGCAGCCCTCCCCCTCGCTCACCCCTCCTCCCAGACACTCTTCTAACTTACAAAGCATCCTGGCTGGTAGGGAGGCTGAGGCTGGGACCGCGTGACACAGGGACACGGGGATGGCCTTGTGAGAATGCTGGGGGAGGGGTGGCGGATATTTCCTGTCCCTGTCTGCTCAGTGGGGCTGGGGGTTCTGGGGATCCGGATCCAACTTTGGTTGGCAGTTCAGTGGGAGCTGAGTTCAGGCCTTGCCCACCCTCAGCAGCCGTGTCCTAGGTTGAGCTGGTGACTCAGGGTCCGGTGACCCTTCCACGCGGACTTGGCTGTGGGCCCACTGGGCGGGTGGGCGGTAGGGCGGTAGGGAATCAGTTTTGCCAGAAGCCAGAGACCAAGAAACAGTGGTTTGATTTCAGTGTGGCTCTGCCCCCAGCTCTGGAGGCTTGGTGCTGTGAACTGGGTTTTGGTGGTGTCTGTGGAGTGGGTACACGTGGCCGGCAGGGGATCTTGGTCTATGCAGTGAAAAATAAACAGGTCTGAGCAAAATGCCTAGTCACATCTTTGATGGTTTTCTTCTTCCTCTTTTGAGCCAAAGGCTCAGAAACTTTGGAGGCTTGAACTAGAGGAGCCCCCTGAATCTTGTCCTCTGAGAAAGAAAAGAAAAGGCGGGCACGAGAGATGAGAAAGGCCAAGGACTTGACCAATGTCCGTCTCAGCTGGCTCCAGCTGCCACAGCAAAGCACCACCAGCCACACGGCTTAAACAACAGTAACAGATTTTCTCACCACTCTGGGGCCAGAGGTCCAAGATGAGGGCTTCCTCTGGGTCCTCTGTCCTCAGCTTGCAGACGGCCACCTTCTTGCTGCATCCCCTGTGCACACACATCTGTGTCCTAATCCTTCTTAGGAGGATGCCAGTCATATTGGATCAGGGTCCACCCGTATGACCTCATTTTACCTGAATTACGTCTTCAGAAGTGCTATCTCCAAATACAGCCCTGGTTCCCCTGTGCCCGGGGCTTTCTCTGGGCTCAGCACCGGTGGACAGTCCGTTGTCTGATTTACCTGCCACACAGCCCTGATCTACCAGTGTCCTCATTCCCATTTACAGAGGAAACAGGATCCTGGAAAACTCTGGTTGAAAGAAATTGGTCTCAGTGCTTGATTTTAAAGCCTTGTCTCTTGAGCAAAAGAAAAACCAAAGGACACAGGACAGAAAGAATGAAAGAAGAGGGGTTGTGTGGAGTGGGCATTGGGAACAACCCTGCAGACCCTCAGTGGGTCCTCTGGGCACCCCCTCGTTTTATTGAGGGGGCGTCTGAAGCTCCGGGTTAGTCACTGCTCCCTGGTCCTGTGATGAGGGGCCAGGTATCTCCAGTCTCCTCTCTGGGCCATTTTGCAGCCGGCACTGGTTGACCTATATTACCAGAGCTGATAATTCCTGCATCTGTGGGTCTTGTCCTCCTGCAGACCCTGGACAGAGGCCTGTCTGTCTCATCTGGATGGGTCCTCTTATGCCACAATGTCTGGAGCCCTCAGACACCTGCTTTGGGTGTGGTTCCTGGACAGCTGCCTGGACCTCTTAGCATCTTAAAGTTGGGGCATGTCCACTCTCCACTTTTGGATGAGGGATTTCCCAAGGAAACCTCCCTCTTTGTGAATGGCACTGGCAGGGCAGCCTCCAGAGGCTCATTTTGGTGGGAGACCCTCAGTAGGGGACACTGTTGGTCATGTAAGTTAAGCTGGGGTGAGAAAAGAGTCCAGAAGTACTTGCTTGTACAGAGTGGCCAGGACCTCTTCAGTGCCAGGGTCCAACTGCATGATGGTTGTGTGACTTTCAGCAAGTCTTCTGAAGTTTTGGAACCTCAGTGTTATCATCTGTAAAATGGGAGTGGAGAAACCTTACCCAGATGTTCTTTATTAGGAGATCAGTGTGGGAGGAAAGAGTAACAGCACAAAGAATCTGACAGCTCTGGCGCCAAGAAATGAGGTTGGCACCAAGGACTCTTGTATCCAGGCTGCTAAAAACTGCACAGAAATCCACAACAATTCTAGGAATGTGGCGTTGAGAGCCACAGTGGTGCAAGGAGGTAGTGTCTTCCTGTCTTTGCCCCGTGCCTCTAAATTCTTTACTCTCAGCTCCAAGAAACAGAGGGGAAAGGCAAATTTGCATTTTCTGTAGTCATTTCTCTGAGTTTTTTATGTGCTGTGATGAGTTGTGTTAAGACGGGCTCATCTGTTCCTTGACAAAGCAGATTCATTTTTCTAGGACGTTGGAAAAGGCAAGTGGGAGCTTCCTTCTGCTTCTCTGGAGTTTTCAGCTGCCTCAGGGTCTCACTGGAACATCCAGGTCAATCAGGTCATTTTTGTGCTAATCACCAAAATGATATAAATTGGAAAAAAAAAAAGCATGGGGGATTATCACAGGGACACAAAAATCAGTTGGGAGGGGCTCCTCTTGGCCAAGTCTGGCACAGATTTGATCACATGTATGTATTAGTGCCTATATATACACACGTGTGTGCGTGCATGCGCGCACACACACACACATACATATACAGGCACTAACCCCATTCAGGAGGGCACCACCCTTATGACCTGATCACTCTCCAAAGGCCCTGCCTCCTAACACTGTCACCTGGGGGGTTAGGATTTCAACATATAAATTTGGGCAGAGGAGGGGGGTATGCATTCAGTTCATAAAAATTATAAACTATAAAAATTAAGAATTCATGAGTCCAAGCTAATGATATTATAGATACATAGATTTTTACTTATAGATTATAGCTAGATAACAGATTAATGGGGAAGAAGGAAGGGCTCTTGCTGATAGAATTCTGGCCAGCGGGTAAAGCTAGTGGAAGCCCCAGAATCAGAAAATCACCATTTGGAAACCGTCATGGTGAAGATTGGATCAGGTAAGGCTCATCCATGGACGGTCAAGCTGGGAAGAAATTTTGATGAGGAGCAGGATATTTGCATCATCTTAAAATTTACCCTCTCAGACTGCTTATTATTTGAAAACCCCACAACCACAGCTGTTGTTAGTGGGGAATTGGGCAACGTCTTGACCGGGTGATCAGAATTCCCATCCCGCACGAGGGACGGATGACATCTTGTGCCTCCGGGAGGGACACCCTCAGAAGGACACCTCTGCGGGACACCAGTGAGGGAATGTACGTTCATCTGTTCGTGGGGAATCATCTGACAAACCCCCGAGGAGGAACATGTATTAAAAGAAAAAGAAGTGTGGAGTGGGACTGTATTTAAAAACATCAATGTCGTAAAAGACCTTAGTCTAAGGCTATGGAATGTTCCGGATTAAAGGTGGTCAAAGAGACATGACACCTCAGTTCACCGGCTCTGTGCTGGAGGGACGCACTGGCAAAAGGAAATTACTAGATCAACTGATAGCCCTGAAACATGGGCAGAGAGTAAAATATTCATGCAAATTTATGAGGTTGGTAACTTAACTGTGGTGGCGTAAGAGAAAACTGCCATTTTAAGGAAATACATACAGACTTATTTAGGAGTAAAGGGGCATGATGTCTGTACCTTATCCAGAAATGATTCAGAAAAAGAAGTAAACATACACACACACGCGCGCGCACACGTACACACACACACACACACAAACCCACACCCATGGAGGGAGAAAGAGAGGGCCAGTGTGTCAATGGAATAAAATATTAACCATAGGCAACTCTGGGAAAAGAATGTTTACTATTTTTATTTTTGCAACTCTGTGTAAGTTTCAAAATTTCCCGAATGGAAAGGCAAAGAAAACTAAGGCACCGCCGAAGAGGCCTGGGTTGCCAGAGCCCCACCCGTCCTCTTGGCCCGCTGGATCAGTTCTGCTTGACATTGTGAAAGGATCAGCATCTGGTTGGTAAAATGACCAACTCCTGCAGCTTAACCCACCCTCCCCACCCCCGCCCGACTGCCTGGTAGCAGCTTCGTTCCCAGTGTCCGGCTTTGACTTGGGTGTCTTTGCTGTCAGCAGTGCCTTTCCTTTTTCTCTCTGTCTACCTGGATCTTGCCTAGTCTTCTGAGCCTCGTTTGAGCCCCCTTTCCTCCATGAAGCCTTCCTGGACTGCTCTAGCGCATGCTCCCTGACGGTGCCACATACGTGTCCATGTGATGGTCATTAACACTGCTCATCAGATGTTTCCAGCTCTGCCCAAGGTGCACCTGCTAAGACTGTACTTCCTGGCCCCTGGCGTTGGGTGGGATCATGGGACCAGTTCTGGCCAATAAGTTGTGAGCAGAAGGGACTTGTCTCTTCAGAGCTAAGCCCTCTTTTTCAGCTTCCGTGATGAGCAACAGTATTCCAGTTGGCTGTCCTGTGAGTCCGGACCGTGGCATGGAGCAGAGCTGCTAGCTGCCTCGTGACAGACGCGCAGCGAAAACAAAAGGCAGACCTTTGTCACTTTGAGCCGTGGGGACTTGGGGTTTTTTGTTACCTTAGCATGAGCTGTCCTGCCCTATTCTTACACACTATGTCTTTACAAATGTTGTTCCCTCTACTTAGAATATTCCTCCTCCTTCCACTTGGCAGATCGTTATTCACCTTCCAAAGCCCTGTTGAGATGTCTCTTCCTTGCTAACAGTCTCCAGAGTAAGAAACATCCTTCTGTTTGGTCACTTCCTCTGGTCACTTGACAAGCGTTTTATTGAGTGTCTGCTATATGCCAGGCTCCACCCTGGCTGATGGGGGTTACCTGCCGTCAGTACAACCAAGACCCTGCCTTCCTAGAGTTTTCACAGGGAGATACTGTGTGTTTTGCCTCAGTCTCCTTGACTTGATAGAAGTGTCGTAAGGGGAGAACTCGGACTTAGCGGTATTTCTGTTCTCAGCACCTGCCACAGAGTAGGAAATCAGTATTTGCTAGCACACGGATGTCACGCCTGCCCTAGAGCGTCCCCAGCCCTGGTTCATGGCGCTCATGGGCACAATTCACGCATATTTTCATGCCTGCCGTTTTGGCCCCGCCTGGATGTGGGCCCCTTGGGAGCGTGGCTGTGTCTTCTGTTCCCGTGCCGGTCACGGGAGGCCAGACGCATTCTGGAGGCACAGGAGACGCCTGCAGAGCGATGCTTCCTCACAGGGCATGGGAGACGGGGTAGCGGCCGTCAGGAACCCACTCCAACCGCGTAATTACTTGTGCAGAAAATGGACCAGGGGATGCTGAAATTGAAGGCTTTCCATCTCCAAATCCTGCTTGTGGTTAAGAACAGCGCGCAGTGGGCGGGAGCCCCAGAGCTACTGGTGACTCTGCGGGTCATTAGGCTGGTCCCCGGCCTTCTCTGGGCCTCGGTATCCACGTCTGTACAGTGGGGAGCAGACGTGGGGTCTCGGCTTGTGCTTCCTCAAAGGCGATACAGGTGGTTCCACATGGGACAACACCAGAAAGGCCACGTGGAGGAAGCTGCCTCTTTAGTGCTGTTCAGGAGCAGGGAGAGAGCAGCCATGACCCGGTCTGAGCCCTTGGACACACCGTCCTGTGGCCTGGACTCTTGGGAACATTTTTGGGAAATGGCACTGCTTCCCAGTCCCCAGGGAGAAATCTGGCAGAAGCAAGCAGGGCACACTCCCCCCGCCCCTCTGCGTGGTGCTAACACTTCAGTGGGCGCCCTAACGAGCCTGTCCCCCTCCCTAAAGCCAAGGCTGGTTACTTCTCCTCGGAGCCTGGCACTGAGCCCTGGATGCTGTCACTGTCTCGGGGCAGACAGCTCTCACCAACCAGCGCCAGAAGCAGCCCGTCCCACCTGGCTGGGCAGCTCTGCCCCAGACCAGGCTCCCACCCTGCAGCACGGAGAGCGTAGCCCCCATCCCTGTGGCTGCAGAGAGCTGCGTGGTTCGGCCAGCCGGTTCTGTGAGAGCGTCTGCCTCTGCTCTTCCCGTTCACAAAGTTCTCAGGCTGGGTCGGTGGGGGCCGATCGGCAGACACTTCATTCACAACTTGTTGTTGGTTAGTTTTTCTCTTCCAAGGGAGGCGGGGGTGTGGCTGCAAAATAAATCTTTGGGTTTTTTTTTTTTTTTCTTCTCTCCAAAGAAATCATTGTGTTGTAATGCAGGGAGAGCCCAAGCTGATGACATTTTTATGGGGCTGCCTCTAGTGAAGACTAGTGTCTGCGAGGGCCATCCAGAGGGTCGGTGGAGCGCTCGCTCTCTCCCCCCCGTTGCCATCCCCCACCCCCTTTCTCTCACAGCAATACAACTTCGATTCAATACTTGTCTAGAATTCTCAGTGGGGCTATCTAGGCTCAAGGGGGGAGGGGGCGGGGGATGACATCATATCCCCGGGAGCTGATTGGCTGCTTTCAGGCTTCAGGAATGATATCATCTCTGCTTCTGCCTCCCCACCCCCTTTTACTCCCAGTCCTTTCCTGGCTGGGCAAGCCCCCCTCCCCAGCACCCCACCCCAGGATGCCCCGTTGCCTTGGAGACCACAAGTTTTCAAGCTCGTTGTCTGAAGGAATGGTAATTCATTATATGTCTGACATGGGGTGGGGGGTGGTGAAGGGTGCAGGGAGGGAGACCCGGGCCTGGACGGCTGTGAGGGGTGGTTGTGGACAACAAAATAATGAACAAAAATATGTTTCACGCATGAGAAGCTGTCAAAGATGGTAGAGAGGAAAAGGTCATGGCGAATGGCGTTTATGAAATCAAAAAATGGAGACGGAATTCTAAAAAGCAAGCAGCGACCAAAATATGGTGGAAAATAACCGCCCCCGCACCACCACCACCTCCTCCAGACAGCTCATTAGGAAGATTTTGGAGAGAGACTCACAGGCGGCCTGGGGCTGCTGTGTTATCTTTGGAGGAAAGGCCGCCCGCCTCCGTCCCCCTCTTCGAGGTGCATATGCTGAGACAACTCTCTCCTCCCACGAGCTTTGCTCAGAGAGGTTCTTGAAAAAATGAGCCAGATAAGGATCCACCCACATCCTTGGTGCTTGTGGGTGTCTGCCAGTCCCTTGGTCTGAATCCCCAGGAAACCAAGGCGGGAGGGAAGAATCTGGTTGACACTGTGTGCTTGGGCGTGCATGTGTGTGTGTTTCAGTTATCTGTAGATTCCCTGCCTACATTGATACTACTCACCAGGAAGTATTTTGATCCCTGATTTCCCTGGGACAGTTTAAGGACAACATACAGAGTACCCTTGGTGCCACCCTCCCTCACCTGTGCCTTCTCCACTCTAGTTTTTCCCCAAGAGAACTCCCCCTCTCTCCCCGTGTTGCTAACATGTGTCTATTTGCCATCTTCCCTTACGTCTGCTCAATGTTTGTTTTCTTGTCTGGGGCATCCTTTGGGAGTCAGGGATTCCAGGTTTGAAGTTTGGAATATGAGTAGGGCACCTGCTTCTTTTGGTCCCTGCTTTTTACTCCTCACCTCCAATGGCTGGCTCTTGGCCTTTCATAGGCTGCGTCTCGGTCCCTTAGTGGTAACCCTGGATCTATAGGCATCTGTTGAAAGGGAAATGAGTACATGGAAGGAGATGTTAAAGATGTAACTGCTGGGTGACAAGGGGAAATATAGAGATTCATTTCAGGAACAGATTCTTCTAGGTGTGCTTGTGTGCAGAGACTGGTGAACGCTTTTCTCTCCAACTCTAGAATATACTAGCAACTCAATAAAAGTTGGCCAGTGTTATATTCTTGTTTATGTATATGTACAGATTTTCTTTTAGCTAAAATATATTTTAGAATACTAGCTGGAACTGGATGAGAGCTAAAACTATATATACACACGCGCGCACACACACACATCCACACTCACAGCCACATACATATGTGGGTCTGTGTATATGTGTGTGTGATTGCGTTTCCTCATTTCTGTTTTTGAAGTTTCCAAATGTTTTGCAGTGAGTAGGTATTACAAATAAAATCAGAGGGAAAAAAGCACTGTTTTAAAAAATCGGTCATTGGGCAGGATGTTCCAAAGGGCAAATGAATATAACTTCCAAGATGAAGTAACCGGATGTCTGTCAGCTCAGAGGAGCAGAGAAAACAGGGTATGCGTTTGTCGCTAGTGGGGTGGTGACGTGGATACCTCTGGAGTCCTGTGGCTCCTCTTCCTTTCTGCGGTGGCCTAATTTCTCCGTCTCAGAGGGAAAGCCAAATCTCCAAGTATTGGGATGGAGATGATCTTGGGCAGCCTTTTGGTCCACCCTCCTCCCATCTAAATTGGACGTTTAATGGCTCTTAAAAAGTGAATATTAATCCAAGATTTACACAAGCTGTCACCTCAGAATCCACATGCCCAAAACCAAAGTCATAATTTCCCCAAACTGTTTCCTACCACCCCCTGGAGTTCCTGTGTCTGCCCCCAGAATCACTATTTTTATCCAAGCTAGAAAATTTGGAGTCATTTTTGGTTAATCCCTGCATGTCACTCTCCAAGAGAGCCACCCAGAAGAGTTTATTTTTCCTGCCAAATCCGCCATTGTATTCATTCTTCCCAACTTCCCATTGTCCTAGGAGAAGTCATTTCTTTCAAGTTCCACCTAAAAATGCTACCTCCTCCATGAAGATTTCCTTGATTACTCCTGCTGCTACTGTTAAATATCTAAACTGAATTCCAACAGGATGCACAGACTTGAGTGGCAGCACCTGGATCATGCAGCCTTGATTTGTTTGAAGGATTAAAGTTGGTTTTTCCTCCTAAACCTCATGGCTCTAGTGACCAGAGGCTTAATAAAGTCACATCACAAGAGCTCAGTGCAATTTACTGATTAAACAAAAAGAAGCCACTTCGTCTCTTGACAAACCATGCTGATATTTCACCCTCTTTCCTTTATAGGTATTTCCCCAAACATCTGACCCTAACACCTACCTTTTCATTTAAGCGAACTTTTCTATCTTGCATTTCCATCGAGTATAATTTCTCATATGTTCCCATCTTTGAAGATGCAGATAAAACTTTAGCTCTAGATTATAATTTTTCTCCTAATAAATAGTTCCAAATTCTTTCAGTTGATTTGAAAGGAAGGAGAGTCTAATGTTTAAGAATGTGAATTCTGGAGCCAGATTGCCTAAATATAGAAATGCAATACGGTAGCCACCAGCCACATGTAGCTATTTAAATTTAAATAGATTGTAGTTTTAAAAAAGTTCAAGACTCAATTCCACGGTCATACCTGAGGTTTTCAAGTGCTCCATAGCCAGTGTAGGTAGTGGCTGCCATATTGGCAAGCACAGATACAGGACACGTCTGTCATTGCAAAAAACGTCCTATTGGTCAGCTCCGGCCAGAGCCACATCCCAGCCCTTCCACTCACCATTTGTGTGAGCTTAAGTATTTGATTCCCTGGGCCAGTTTCCTCATAATACCTACCTCCTTGAGTTGTTTGAGGTTTAAATGAGTTCAGCACATAAAGCAGTTAGAATAGTGTCTACAGAATGTTAACAGATCCATCAGAGTTAGCCACGAGGGTCTGCACTGGTCTTGCTTTCCAGCTGTGGACTCATTTCCATGACCTGACCTTTATTTAGTACATAGGCCCATCACTTTTTTTTTTTTTTTTTTTTTTTTGGTAACAGGATTCTTACTACGTCCTGCCAAGAACTCTCTTTGATCTCCCTTAAAAGATGGCATTATCTGGCCAGAAACTATTCACAGAAGTCATCTCCTTACTGACATATACATTACTCGATAAAACCATAAGCGACCTGGGGAGGTAAGAATCATTTTATGTTGGACCCTCGTGCCTTTTAGGCTGGTCTCCCAGGCTTGGTCATCACCAAGCCACCGAAGCTCTTTTTTTCCCCCTTGAAGCTGGAACAGCAAGTGTGGAGAAAATCAGACAACATCTAATCAGGCTGAGCATTCTTCACTGGTGACCTAGTGAGAGGGCAAGACTACAGTGACCATTAGGCGGAATGTTTGTGTGAACTGCAATAGAAAAGTTCCTCTCAACTTTCTGAAAAGGAAGATAATCTATCTAAATAGCTTCCTGTCTCTTTGCTGCCAAGCAGCAGCAGCAGCAGCAGCAGCAGCAGCAGCAGCAGGGAAATAGCTTCTCCAGCGGGGAAATATTTAGCACGTTGGGTGCGCTCATCTGCTCCCTGTTTGGAAGAGTGAATGGAACAGGGAAATGAGTGAGCCTCCGGGCGCTCCCAGATGCCCTGAAGTTTGGCAAATTGTCTCTGAGCCGGAGCTCGGAAGACGTCGAGGGTGTGTGGAGGGTGGGAAGGGGCGTGAGACAGAGATGGGGTGACTTCGGGGGCCCCTGTTGCTCACCTCGATCAGGACCCAGAGCAATCTTTTGGCTTTGGTCCTGAGAAACTCCAGTTCGTGCCTTAGCAGGAAAGGGAAGCACAGATTGCTTCCTGCCTGCTGGGTGATTGCTTCCCAGCCCCTATGCGTGTTGCTTGGGAAGACCTTTCCCTTGCTATTAAAAACACATCTGGGGGCTTGACTCTAAGTGGAAACTGCTACTGACTGCAGCCAGACCGCAACACAGAAGCCAGAAAAGCCCCTCTTCCATTCGCCGTGGCTCGGGTGTGGGCAAGGCAGAGCTTCCTCCGAAGTCCACCCCGTGTGTCCTCCAACCCCTACTCGTGAGATGTCTGCAGCAGCGGGGAGGCGGCTGGTTAGAGGGAACCCAGGTCTGGCCTGCGTGTGCAGTTTCTGCGGCCGCATCCCGGAGCCAGCTCCCGCCGATTTACTCAGCTCCCTGCATTCAGTTGGAAATGTCCAAGATGTGAGCTTTGGGCCCCTCCCCAAGCATCCTTTCTCCTTTTCTCTGAATGCAGGCTGCTCTAAGCCCCACCAGAAGCCTTTCTTGGGATCGAGAACAGAGGTTGGCAAACTTTTCCTTAAATGGCCAGAAAGTTACCTTTTCTGGTTTTGTAGGCCAAGAGCAAAATCAAGGCTATTATGTAGGTACTTCTATAACCATTTAAAAATCTAACTAGACATTAAAAACAAAACAAAACAAAACAAAAATGCTTCTTAGCTTGAGGACCATGCCAAAGCAGGTGGTGGGCTGGATTTGGCCTCTGGGCTATAGTTTGCTGACCCCTGATGTAGGGGGTCAACTGTGATGAAGAATTGCTGTTACATGGATGCCACATATTTAGAGAAGTTCCTGGGTGCCTGGATGCTGGGGACACCACTGTCCAGCAAAACAAGACAAAGTCAAACACAGGCGGTGTCCTTAAAGGTTCGCCTTCTCATGGGGATGATCGATTTATTAAACGATCATTAAAAGACAAGATCCCGGGGGAGCTCAGAGGAACAGAGGTTCACTGAGACAAGGCTACAGGACAGCATCCAGCCCAGCTGGAATATGTGGGGGGGGGGGGAGAGAATGCCATATGTGGCCATTTGGGCTCCAATTAAATTTCAATTAATTTCCATTTCAACTAATTAAAGTTAAATGCAATCAAATAATACGATTAATTGATCATCAAAATTAGAAACAAGAATTCAGCTGCACTTGTCACGATTCAAGGGCAATGACCGCATGCAGCTAGTGGCTACCATATTGAAGAAAGAGAAAGAAAGAGGAAAAGGGGCCAGAGTGAAGAGAATGCTTCCTGGTTCAGAGGATTCTCAAGCTGAGTCTTCAGGCCCTTTTAGACTGAACAGGAATCTCTGAGGCCAAGACAAAGGAGCAGGGAGGGCAGGGCATTCCAGCGGAGGGGAGAGCCTGGGCAAAGACATGGAGGTGGGAGACAGCGTGGATTCCGGGAGCAGAAATGCAAGTCGAGAAGAGCAGGGTTGCAGTGTGAGCCATGCCAGCTGTGCTCATTATTCCTGGAGGAAGAGGTCACTAGGGGACCCACAAACGTGCCAGAGACTTGGGTTCCATTACCAAACACAACCCTGAGATGCGCTTGTGTGATTGTCTCGAACGTTACAGAAGAGTTAAGAGATGCCCAAGTCCACAGAGAGAGAAGACGGGGCTTCATGCAAATGGAAGCTGACATGTTCCTCATACTAAACCATCCTCTGTCCCTCACTAATGTCACAGAGCCACCCAGACTCTGGCTGTCCCTTGAGTGGCTCTTCTGGGGTTATGTCAGGAGCTGTGGCACTCCGAGCCATGAGCCACAGGTGGCTATTTCAGATTCCAATGAATTAAAGTTCAGTAACATGGAACTTTCCATTGCTCAGTCCCATGAGCCCCAGTTCAAGTGGTCAATGGTTACCTGTTGGCTACCATGTTGGACAACACAGATGAAGAACTCTCCCATCCTTGCAGGAAGTCCTACCGGACAATACTGATCTAGAGGACATGAAATCTCTGTTCCTAGCTTGGCTTGGGAAAGCAGTTAGCCTAAAAAGAAAAAAGAAAAAGAAAGAAAAACCCAACTCTTCTTCACAAACGGGCAGTCCCTCGTGATGTGGGAACAGCAGGGCCTCTCTGTGAAGTGAGCAGGAGAGAAGAGAAACAAAACACGGCGGAGGTGAGGACTCCGTGTTTTCCCCAATATTACTAAGCAACCGTGTCCTAAAATCTCCAGAGCCAGCGACAGAACTTTGTTTACCAGGAAGAAAACACTTGAAAAGGAGAATATTTGGCGGAAATGCACTTGGGATTAGCAGAGGTTTTTTTTTTTTTTTCTTTCTTTCTTTCATTTTTTTCTTTTTTCTTTTTTTCTTTTTTTTTTCCCTCCCCTTTAATACTGTTTTGTTTCTCTTCTGGGTTGTTCAAGGTACTGACCTAGCACTCAGCCCTCTATGCCAAGAAACTCTTTCCTGCCTAATTAGCCTGTGGTATTGTTTGGGGCTCTGAGAAGGGAGGGGAGGGGGCGAGGCAGGGGGAGGAGGGCAGGGCTGGGCAGGACCAATGGGAGCTGCCCTGAGCCGGAGGGAGGCGGGGGTGCTGGGCTGGTCATTAGATGCTGAAGTCCTGAAAAATCCGTCTGTAATTAATTTTCTCCTGCATTAATTAGAGAAATGTTGGAGCGAGTGGAAGAGGGAGGGGTTTGTTGCCCCTGGGCCCCTTTTCAGGGCGACTTAAGGGAAAGATGGTAATCTGTCGGAGAGCTGGCCGTGGCCAGGGTTTTTAGGAGGCTCTGCTGCCTGTGGGAGAAGAAAGCAGTTTAAACCAGGGGTTACAGAGAGGCATGGGCTTTATTTTAACTTGGGCTGGAGAATGGAACATGCCTCTTCAGAAGTTCGGAGCCTGTGTGTGTGTGTGTGTCTGTACACATACACATATCACTGCTTCTCAAGCATTTGCCCATGGATTCTGAATACACACAAATTTAGCAGAATTATCTGTGAAGAACTCCATTTCCCTCCTCTCTCCCTTGCTCCCAATCTCACAACACCTGGTCCCACTCATATAGAAATTAGAGCATCTTTTGCTTGTATCCCACAGATGATTCTATTTTAGACTGAACAGAAGACACGATCATTTCCCTCGTGCTTTCTCTCTATTTTCAAGCATCAACTCTGATTACTCTCTTATGAGTGAGTTTCTAGCCCCATGGAAAAGAAAGCCCTGAGAAGATTCTAATAAAAGCTTCTGGAATCTCCCAGCCCACAGATTTTTCTATTCCGAGTCCCGATGTGTTGAAACTGACATTTGGGGGGCAGGGAGCCAGCACGCTTCTAGAACTTAAGGCCAATTCTCTGGTTTTGTTAGCTGCTTTTTATGGAAATTTGAATTGAGCCCAGCTTCTTCTAGACTCTGGTCCCATATGGATTTTATTAATTCGACCATCGGTTTAATAGTTCTGTCTGAGCTGATGGGCCACATCCAAAAAGGAGTAATCCTGTGTCTTCAAGCCTGTCCCTAAGGCCAACACCTTGGGTTAATAATTCAATGACATTCTCCCGAAGAGGGGTGGGCGAAGCCAGCTTGTTTCAGTCTGCTACTATTTTCAAAGTGGTCAGATCAGTGAATCCGAGGTAAAGATTTAAGCTTGGGGCTCCAAGGAAGGAGTTCTCTTTACTGACTGCTAACTGGAATTAATAGCTCTCCAATAGAATGAGGTGTTGTGGGATGGATGGGTCGGTTAATAGAAGAGAAGCTGATGGCCCGAGAGGGTGAAGTTCTATGGCTGCATCTCTCTTTCTCTTTTAGCTAAGTCCAAGCAAATGGACCATGGCTCCCAGACTTCCCGCCTGCAGTTATTAACGCCCACTGAATGCACTGCTTCCTTGAACCTTTCAGGCTGTGCATTTCTTTGGTAGCACGAAGACTTTGAGGATTCCCACCACCACCACCACCCCCGCTCCATTCCCTGGCCACCATCCACAAGTCTTCCAGTGGCTGGAAGAATCTTTGGCCCGTTCTACTGGAGCCACGTGACTCACTTCTCCTGAGGGAAGGATCAGAGGAGAGGTCAACAAAATAAATGAGAAGAGTGGAGGGGTGGGTGCGGGTTCTCAGCAGGAAGTGGGGTTGGGAGTAAGGGCGATAAGATGGAATCTCCCGGAAGTTATCAGCGCCCCTGGGAAGATATCCATGCCCTGTCTCTTCCCCGGCCCATCCCTACTGCATTCTTCACAGCAGCTGTTTCAACTCTTCTCCTCCCTTCTCAGGCCCCCAAATCCACCCCCATCATTCGCAGTAGATGACTTCACCTCCGGCCCCACCGAGAGGACTGCGCTTCTGGTCCGTACTGACTCCAGGCGGCCTCGGGGTCTGGCTGTGCCATTGGGAAGATTGGGTTTTAATCTGTGCTCTACCACGTTTATAGTTGATTGTGGGCCATTTGCTTAACCTCTCTCACTCAGGCTCTGTTACCCCCCATGTAAAATGAAGTTGTCGCAAGGTTTAACTTAAACAAGGCAGGAAACTTGCTCATAAACAAATTACGTAATTATTAACTGTTGGGAATAATTCCACCACCGCTACTATTTCTACCCCTTCTGCCACCACCGTCACCCCCACTGACTCCCTTATCTTATCATCCTCCTCCATCAAGAGTTTCTTGTGGTACTGCCCTACTCGCTTCTAGCCTTCTCAGGGAAGGTGGAGTCCTGCCTCTTGTCTGTGGCTGGCCTCTCTGCTCAAGCAGAAACCATCTGCTCCCATCCTGTCCCAAATGATGGTCTCTGGCATCTTCAAACTCCCTCTCTCCCCCAGCATCTTCCTCTGGGTGTTCACATGTGTTCAGGTTCCACTTAACTCCCCCAAGTGCTTCCCTTCTCTGGACTGTTCCTTCAAACCACAGTCTTTTCAAGGATGGACTGACCCAAAGAATCATCTCTGCTTGCTGACACCACTTCCTGGCCTCCCACTCACTCCTCAGCCCCCTGCAATTTGTTCTCTGCCCCCACGGCTCTAGTGAAACGCAATTTTCAAAGGTCTCCCTAATTGCCCTCTTCCATCCTACTCAGTCCTACGGGGGCGTCTAGCTCTGTTGATCCAAATAGTTGGCCCCAGACATTCTTCTCCTAGGACATCCCTGATTCCGTTCCTACTTCTTCATTGCTTTTGCACATGAGTCATTATCATCCGTCAGTGTGCCCCCTCTGCGCCGTGTCATCTTGTTTGCCCTCTCCCTGGGTGGTCTCACACACTCCCTCAGGAGCCAGGATTTTACCCAGGAGCCTGCCAAATCCACGTCTCCACCTCTGACCTCTTCTAGGCTCCAGGTTCTCCCTTACAGCTCCCTGCTCCTCTTCTGCACAAGCATGTCCTGCTCCTACTCCATCAACTCAACGCACCTAATACTCAAATATCAGTCGTCATCTTCGAAGCCTTCTTAGTGCTCACTCCTCTCACCTGTCAATTCATAGGTCTTACTGAACCTGCCCTCCAAGTGGTCCTTTGATCTGTTACTTTCTTTCCATTCCCACGAGCTCTCTGCCTTTGCAGGCGCTCATTGCTTACTCATTGCTTGAAATGGTGGCTTTTGAACTGGTCTGTCTGGGTCTAGCCTCTCTTGGTCCCAGTTTCAGTTTCCCATTGACAGCAAGGTGATCCAAAATTAGGGTGGCTGCATAGTTCATTGTCCAAACGGAAACACTTTGGGGAGTGAAAGGGAGTCCTATTAATAATTACTGTCCTGGGCAGACAGACGTGCATGTTCACCCTGTTAGAATGACATTCTGATGATGCCATTTCCCGGTTTCAGGGTCTCACGGCAACCATAATAACGTGTCATCTTCTCAGCGCGGTGATCGCGGCTCCCTCGTGATCTGGCCTCCTTGTTGTTTCAGACTCGCCTTCACTCTGGGCTCTTAGGCACCTGACTGTTCAGCCATCCTGAACGAGTCATCATTTCCTGAGGCGTTTGGTTCTTTCCTGTCTCCAGCCTGTGCTCTGAAGTTCTCCTGCCTGCATCTCCATCCACGTCCTTCAAGGCTCAGCTCAAAAGCTACACCCTCCCTGAAACCCTCACTGACACCAGTAGTTAGAATGGATTTTCCTCTTTTCTGTTCTGACAGCATGTTGGTTGCATGATCGTACACGGACGCCCAACGTTGGGGTCATCTGTGTCCACAAGCTGAAGACTGGACACCTGGCAGGGGGCAGGGCCAGATCGCATTCTTCTCTGCATCTCTCAGAACTATAAGCACCATCTCTAAAGAGTGAAGAGGGAATGAAATGTTCCAAGCATCTACATTGTTCCAGGCGTCTCACAGGGCGTCTAATTCTGACTTTGCAACTCTGTATGACGGATCTACCTCCCACCCCACACTTTCTTTTTTTTCTTTAAATAGAAGAAAGATAAGCCTGAGAGATTTAAGTAATTCACATAGGTTGCACATCGTAGAACTGCATTTCAAACTGAGGTCTGTCTTCTACAGAGAAAAATGCCTTAAAAGTAGATATGAATGCCTTGTAATCCTATCATCTTTCTGTACACCGTGCTGTTTCCAATATTTGTTTATTGAATGAGATTTAATAAAAATAGCAGATAAAACTACTATATATAAAATAGATAAACAACAATGCCCTACACTATATAGCACAGGGAACTATATTCAACATCCTGTTATAAACCATAATGGAAAAGAATATGAAAAAGAACATATATATGTGTGTATAATGGAATCACTTTGCTTTACGCTAGAAACTAACATTGTAAATCAACTCTACTTTGATTTTAAAAAGTAAGAAAAAAATATTTAATACAAATAGGGCATAATGTGCAATGGTGAAATTCACAATGGGCCCTCAACACACCCTTTCTCCAACAAAACAATAACCAAACACTTCTATCCAGGAGAAATCAGAGTAAGATATGCATTAAGGTCAATCTCGAACCGGAAAATAAGTCAAAGACAAGCAGCCTAATGGAGAGTGCGGTGGAGGTGAGGGTTGGGTACGAATATTTCTGTCTTGGTGATGGTGTGAGAGATTTTAGAAGCAAAATAAGCCATTGACACTTTCAATGTTTTTAACGCAGAATCTCCTTGTTCCCCTCTCTTTCCTCATCATGGTTTGACCACCAGAATAATGGAGTTTCTGTCTCTCTCCATCAGAAAAATGGCTGACCCCAGTGCCTGTCCCTTGGACTTACAACCTGGATTCAGAGTGAAGAGAAAATACGAAAACAAGTTAGAGCCATGTTGGGGGAATCAAAACCAAGAACCAGGAGAGGACTTTGGGAGAACCTGTGGATTACTGGCTTTTCTTTCCACTTGGGTCATTGTCACCTGGTGGTTCTCAACTTTTCACTGGGTTGTAGGGAACAGTGACATGGACATAAAGGCACTAAGATGGCACTTTCATCTTAGAATCTCCTAACACATCACTGGGTCCGGTATGAAGGCAGCTCTGAGATGCCATGTACCTCCTGGACAGGTACCCAATGTCTAAAATTGTTCAGATAAAGTGTCTCCCCTGGAAACATATGACAGGAGCTGAGGCAGGGAAAGAGAGCTGGGAGTGGGCAGGAAGATGACCTCTACCTGGTGAGGACCTGTGTATATACCCAGGTGAGTGATGAAGGGTTCCAGTTCCGAGGAGGGAAATCTCAAGCTCTCCTGTGTTTACATACGTTCATTATGTGCTCTGCTCAGGGCTGGATTCATCTCCAAACAACATCTCTTTGCCCCCTACTTTGAACAGTGAATCTTCTGTCTCTCTCATTTCCTCCGTACGAAACACGGTGTCCAGAAGGAAAACAGAAAAGCAGACCTCGGAACGTGAGAAACTCTACAGCCACATGGATGGTGGAGACACGAAATCTCAAACCCGTTACCAACTGCGCCAAGTCTGAGGTCCCTTTCCTGACATCACGATTTCTGGCTTTCTTTACTCCCCACCCTACGTCTGCAGGAAGGACTCAAGTACATGGTGCCCAACAACCTCCCAGCGATCGGGAAGATGAGACACCTGTCAGCAGTGGGTAACCAGCCCCATGAAGGGTGTCCCCCAGCTGACTGCTTCTTAATAAAAGTTTCAGGACCCACTGACTCAGCAGGGGTGGGGTGGGGAAGCACTTTCCTTTGTCCTACGCTTCTAGAAGTCTCCCCAATTATATTTGTTTGCAACTATAGATTTTGGGGGAACTGGGAGAGATTCAGATCATCTAATCTAGAGGGGAGCAAGCGAGGGCCACTGGCTACAGTGGACCCATTGCCTCATTTTGTAAGGGACGATACTGGCATGTAGTCATGCCCACTTGTCACGTTGTCTGTGGCTGTTTTTGCTGGGCTACAGCAGAGCTGAGTCGGTGCAACAGAGACGTTACGGCCCAGAAAATCTACCATAGTCACTGGCCCTTTTCAGAAAAACTCTGCAACCCTTGAGAGTCCATGGTTTAGATTCTAGACAACAAACTATGGCAGGAGAGGACCACACTGAGCTACTTAGGCAACATATTCAAGGCTATGAGCGCTCTTACACAATTTTTTTTTGATTATAAGATTATGAAGGAGAAAATAAAAAGGCACCCATAATTCTATCCCCCTCTAATAAGAACTGTTAATATTTTGCTGTGTTTGCATCTAGCCTTTTTCTATTTACATATAAAAATAGAAGTATATATCATTATGCAATTAAAATCCTACTGTGTTGAGTTCCAGATCCAGTTGTGTGTGCCTGTGTTTCCCATTTTACGGTGGCCGTTTCGCACGTCTTCGAATCGTCCTTGTTAACGTGACTTTAAATAACTTTTTAATAGGTGTCACAGCATCACGGACCTTCTAGGTAGTTTGTAGTTATTCATAAATCAAAACGTTGTGCCCTAGAGCAAATTCTGCTGAGCAGAAATCTTTGCCCGCGTCTTATTTCCTTGAGAGACGTTCCCAGAAGTGGAATTACTGGGTTAAAGGGTAAGGACAATTTTCAGGGTCTTGATAACATATTGCCAAATTGCTTTCCAGAAAGATTGTACCAATTTATGATCCCACCGGCAATGTACGAAATTGCCCCCTTACCCTCCTCTCACCAGCATCGAGTACTATCATTAAAAAAGGTTACCAAATTGATAGGCAAAAACTGCATTTTGTTGTTTTGATTTGGATTTCTTTGATTACTGGTGAGGTTAAACATTTTTTTCCTATGTTAAACACTTCTTCATATGTTTATGGCCAAAGGGAATCTTAATAATGGTCTTCAAGTGTGCAAAGGGGTTATTTAGTAGATTGGGACCAGCTGTTCTTGAGAAGAAACCAGAAATGTTGAAACTTCAGCAAGAAAGCAATCCGTTGAAGGTCCTTTGGTGGAGGGAATGACGCTGAGAGTGGTCCAGTGCTACTCGGAGACCCTATCCTCCAGGTGCGAGGAGACTCAAGAAAAATAGCCTCAAATTGTTGGGTGCTGACAAGGGCTAAAAACACTGCTAACGTTGGCATAGGTGTGCATTTAAATGCTCACAGTAGCCCTAGAAGAAGCATGGAGCTTGGATGTAATTTAGTCTTCATTGACATCCACATCCTAAAACCTTGTTTCCATAACCACTCTGCTACCCTGCCTCTGAGAGAATGGATTGAATGAACTTTCCCGGCTTCTAAGGGTTTTGCGAATTCTTCCCAAACAAAACGAAGGAAGTGTGCGCCGCATCTCCCACCATCCCTCCGCAAGAGCTCACCTTCTGTAGCACAAATCGCGGCATAGTTGTCTGCTACCAAGGACTCATTCTCTGCTCTGACGTTTGTGCTTTCACGTTTTGGCTGAATGCACAGGCTTGCTTCCTTCTCTCCTCATCTTTGTCTCAGGTCCCCACCTTACTCCAGAGGAGCCCCAAATAGCAGGTGTGGGCTCCCTCTGCACTGGCACCCTCCGCAGCACACTGGCCAGGTCAGGCTATGCTGCCTTCCTCCTGCGTCCTCTCCTGGCCGTGGGGGTGCTGGTCAGGGTAATGAAAACCCTCCACGGGCTCCCCCTCCTCCCCTCCAGGCCTCCTCTTCACCACTCAATGGAAGCTTTGTCTTTGCAAAGAACAAACCTGAAACCCATCCGGCCGCGGCCATTGTCGTCTGTTGGCTCCTGTGCCGTTTGGATCCTGACTCTGTTACAGATCTTGTAATTGAAACTTCAACCTGCTTATTAGGAATTCAAGGAAGTCACCTAATAATATTTAAAATCTCAGGAAAAGCAGACAAAGCCTTCACTCCCCTACCCCCTTCCTTTGCCAGTCCTCTCTCCTTTACTGCACTGTGTTGGGAGTTGATTCGTCTTAAACAAATATAGTGAATTGCTCAGGTGAGCAATTTCCAGGGTTATTGAGGACAAGATGGCTGGGGTGGTTTTTATTTGTGAGGAGAAGCTGAAGGCATCGACTCTGGTTCTCCTGCCCCCTTCGGTTTTCGGTTGAGAATTCCAGCCATCTCATCTTCTAGGTGCTTGGCATTTTTTGATCCTGTGTGGTCAGACACAAATGATCGCTCTGACTCGTGCTGCTGTAAAAACAGTGCTCGTCCATCCTCCTCACCTGCCCTTTTCCCACCCTCTGTCTCTTTGGAGTGCTGGCCCTTGTGAACTCCCGGCGGGGGGGGGGGGGGTGTCAGGGGCAGTGGGTGGGTGGAGGGAGGAGCTGTGCCTTGCTCATTTCCCTTTGAGATAGCAATTCAAACGCCGTTGTTCCCATAATGGGTTGGATTGTGCCCTCCTCGTCTCTGGGTGCAGAAGGTGCCTGTGCTGCCTTGAACAAGGCAGAGTAGCTCTGATATTGTGGGAGAGACAGCAGGTTTGGGTCACCAGGGCTCTGCACTGGTTAGCCGTGGGAGAGCCGTTCCCACCCACTGGGTTCATTTCCTTCCCTTTTACAGTGAAGGGGTTTTGGTCACTGTAATCCGTTTCATCTCTAAACGCCCGTATTTCCAGAATGGCAGGAGACTGGTGTGCCCAGGATCAATGTGTCAAGACTCCTTGGCTGTTTTCCCCAACTCTGAGCTCAACCTTCTCAAGCTCTTCTGTTCAGATGTGCCTCCCATCTGAGCAGGGAAGGCAAATCCTAGAGCGGCAGGTGTGGATGTGTGAAAGGTAGTCTTCTAAAAGCTGATTCCCCATGAGCGGTCTGGGACCCAAAGCATCTCATCACCCAGGGAAACTTGCTAGAAATGTAAGTTCATGGGTTCCACCTGGACCTACAAAATAAGATGCTATGGAGCTGGTTCCTAGCAGTCTGAGTTTTAACAAGCCGTCTGGGTAACTTGAATACATGCTCAAGCCCCAAACCCACTGGGCTGGGCTCCATCTGCAGAGGTTGCAGGAGAATACAGACACACCCTGAGTCCTCTTTGCTTTCATCATGTGCTGGAAAAGAAGAGGGCCAGGCTCCTTGGTCCTCCCATGCGTTGGAGGGGAGCCAAGTCCTGCTGGAGAGGTCTGAGAGCCTCTATGTAAGCCTAGGCTCTCTAATAGTACATTTTTTTCTTTCTGGAAGAATGGGCTTCTCCCCGTTTGGGGGTGTGGCAGCAAGTTTATTTGGATTGGGGGAAACGGCTGTCTACGAGTGAGAAGGCAAGCGAATTATCCAACAGAGAAAATGTGGTTTTTGGTTGAGCCGCACAATTAAACATTAAGGGATGGCTTAGCAGTTAATAGAAATGATTATTCCTCTGACATGTATTATCTCAGAAACCACAAGGCAGGGCTGAGCTGAAAGGAATTTAGGGGCCGAGGAAGACACGGCCTATTATTCCGTGGTCAGGTTCACTGTCGGAATGAACTTTACAGATAAGCAGTGGGAGGAAGCTAGAAGGATCCATGGCGTAGTGGGTTAGAGTTGGAAATAGTATGAACTCATGTTTGGCTCAACATGGATACAGGAGGTGCCATACAGAAACATTTATACATATGCATGCGTGTAAGTGTGTGTGTGGACACGGACTAGTGCACACATGTAGTTTTTCTTTGCTCTGTCAGCTGAGATGGCTCAGAACGAACAACGCCCCCGTAGCAACGAGCACACCGAATGCTCCCATCTCTGTTTCCAGGACTGTTCTCCAGTGAAAAGACTGGGGGCTCCTTGGAGAAATGGCTGACTCGAGGGCTGAGGAAAGAAGTAGCCAAGACGAGCCTGGAGCATCTGGAGTGCCAGAAAGTAAGGAAATACTTAAAATACAAACAAATAAAAAACCAAAACCAAAACCAAACTGCACGTAGGCACAACCTTGAAGGGAGGAGAAATGGATGCAGGAACCAAATGGAAGAGCTCTCCGAGGCCCAAGCTGAAAACAATTTGAGCAAAAAATAAATAATGTGGACTTGGATGATAAGTGTCAAATAAATATTCATGAGTCCGTACTGATGTGAATAAATGAGTGCATAAGTAATTAGATGAGAGGGGGAGAGAACAGACAATTCTCTGCAGGAAGATTCCAGACAATTGATGTTGATACTCTGCCCTCAAGGAGATGGAATTTAGTGACTTATTTCCAAAGAGCACAGTAAAAAAAGGAGAGGAAAGAAGGACGTTGACAGTGGAGACACCTGAGGAGCGTTGCCTCGGCCCGGGGATCACAGAGCATCAGCTGTGATGGGGATGGACTTGACCTCTGTGGCCTTCTTTCCCCAAACTCAAAACCTCAGTCCAATCATAAGAAAAACCCTGGACAAGCGAAAAGTGAAGGGACATTCACCGAAACACCTGACCAGCACTCTTCAAAACGATCAAGGCCACGCAAAACAGGGAAAAGTCTGAAGTCACTGTTAGGAAGGGACCAGAGGATTCAACGTAACGTGGTAACATGGTGTCCTGACTGGGTTCTGGGAACAGAACAAGGACTTCAGGAGGAACTGAGGAAATCCAGAACCTTAGGGATTTTATTTAATAACAATGTGTCCACAGTGGTTCATAAATTGTGACACACGAACCACAGGGCTGGAAGAAGTTACTAACAGGGGAAACTGGGATGGGGTAGAGGGGATACTCACTGGATGAAGTTCACAACTTTTCTGTAAATTGAAAGCTCTTTTAAAATGAAAAGTCACTAAAAAAGACCAGAGAAGGTTCTTGCCCTTGAGATTCAAGTCAAGATCAAAGACACTGATAGGAAATCAATAAAAATACCGAGAACTGGGGAAGGGTACAGCTCAGCAGTACAGTGTGTGCTCAGCATGCACAAGGTCCTGGGTTCAATCCCCAGTGCCTCCACTAAAAAATAAAATAAAATTAATTTAGATAATACTTAAAGAAACCTAATTACCTGCCCCTTCCAAAAAAATTAAAGAAAAAAAAAAAAACAACCAGAAACAGATTTGATGTGGAACGGCCTGTGAACAAAATAAGTAATGAAATGAAGATCATATTTTTATGTGCAAGTAAATATATCAGCTCATATAAACTCCACAAAACCCTCAGCTCCTCAGTCCCTCTGGCTGCCATGTTCCCAGCAGGTGAGGGGGAGGGAGGTGGAGGAATCAGCGTTTTAAGTAAAAACTCCACGAACGAATAAATTATAACTTTATTCCTAGCTTTCTTCTTTTTCTCCTCAACTAGTCCAGTTCAGTCAGACAAATGGGAATAAATTGGGAATAAAAGCTACAATTCAGTCCCTGCTACACCCTCATACTTTTGGGAGAGTCTACATCATTGCTTCTCAATGGGGTCGGCGGGGGTGGTTTTGCCCCCCAGGGGACACATGGTGATGTTTGGAGACATTTTTGATTGTCACCACTTGGAAGAAGGGTGCTCCTGGCATCTAGAAGACAGAGGCGAGGGATGCTGTGTAAGACGGACCCCTGTGATAAAGAATTGTCTTGCCCAAAATGTCAGTGGTGATGCAGTTGCGAAAAATGGCTCTCAGTGTGTCTAAAACTCTCTCCTCTCTTGCAGCCTGGGGAAGAGTCTCTTTCTCATTCTAGGAGTGAGGTTCATGAGACGCAGTGTGACTGTGATCCTCAGCTGGTTAGGGTACCAGCCCTTAAAGGGTATTTGGAACATATAGGGAGATTTTGGAGGTTCAGTGCCTGCAGAGCAGTGGGGTGGGGTCCCTGCTTGCAGTGAGCGGGTGGGTTCTAGGGAAGCTGAGTGCCCTACACCTGTGCACCCCTCCCACGGAGAAGGCCCCAGAACCCAGGTGCCCAAGGCTGCGTGTCTGTGGGAGAAGAGCTGGGCCTAGAACTTGGGCTTGCCTGCTTCTTTTCCTCTGGAACGTATCTCCTTGGACCAGGAGGACTCACAGCTCCATGCCCTCCCCTACCTACGAGAGGAGCCCCTCTCAAGAGGATGCTTTCATGGCCCAGATGCACCAGATTCCTGAGCCATCTACCATGAATATCCTATAGGAACAGGTGCCCTGGCTTCCTCACCTATCAAAAGTGGGGACAAGAGCATCTGTTATCATGAGAGTGAAATGAGTTAGTCCACATAAAATCCTTGTCCGTTGCCTAAGACAAAGTGAGCGGTGAAAACCTCGTGGAGGGGGGCGGTGGTGGTGTTCAGAGCTCTCAATGTGGAACGTGAGCGGAGCCCAGCATCCTTCAGAACCACAGGACTGTTGTTCACAACTTCGATTCCTTGAACCCCCTCTGCCGAGCCTCAGGGAGGGTCCAAAGAAACCTAACAATTGCCAAAGACCTGCCGTGGGGTGGATGCTGCTTCTGGTGGTGATACTAGTTTCCTGGAGCTGCCAAAACACCAGCATTGTACTGTCTCACCGCTTTGCAGGCTGGAAGTCCGAAGTCAAGGTGTCCACAAGGTTGGTTCCTTCCGAGGGTGAACCAGAACCTTCTATCAGAAGTCACTGCCCTCCCCAGCCAACCCAGTTCCTCTCTCTCCCGTTCTGAGACACCCTCTGAAGGTCCAGCGGTGAGGAAAGCACTTCACAGCCTAAAACCCGGCGCCTCCATGGCCCAGCACCAGGCCCCGAGGGAAACAGTGCTGGTTGTCATTGTGGAAAGGAGACCTTTCTGGTAGACGAGTCTCGAGTGGAGAAACCAGAACGGTGCGGCCTTGCGGCCACCTTTGGACCTCACGCAGGGAGCTCTTGCTTGTGGTCAGAGGCAGGTCCCGCAAATAGCTTTGCCTTTGAATTATGCGCCCTGGCCGCGTTAGCAGGTGCGGCAGGCAGCGGCAGCATGCAAATAGTTTTGCATCGAGTGTTCGTCTGCAGGAACGTGGAAAATCACATTTGGTTAAGTCTCAGCTGCACCCCGATTAGTCCCAGCTCCCTTTTTGCTTTACTGCCTTACCTCCAGCCCTGATCACTTCCTTGCTGTTGCTCTGTTGCAATGAATGACAGCTGTTATCTCATGCAAATTAGCAGGCAAGGGGCGGGGGGGGGGGTAACCTGGTGGCAGGTGGCAGCATCTCAGCAAACTTCCCCGTCCTCTGGTCTCTGTGCTTAGCAGTTAATGTGCTGATTAAAACTAAATAAATAAACACGTAGAGAAGTTGAAGGTCAGGGAAGAGCCACAGGGTGGTCAGTCTGAGCGGTTTCTGCTGGGTTCATGGAAACCGGGAGTTGCCAGAAGTGATTCTGGTCCGAGAGCAAGAAGGCTGCTTCTGCGATCAGCCTGAGCGATTCCTGCTACGCTCCTGCCTCTGGGTCTTTCCCTGGGTTTGCCGGGTCTTGTCCCTCGCTGCCTCCTGACCTCACCCATCTCATCACCCTTCTCAGTCACCGGGTCGCAGCCTCCTGGAGTCTGTCCATCTGCCTGTCATTGGCATGACCCTTCCTGCCATCAGGAATGTTCTTCCCCAGAAATCCCCATGGTTGGACCCACTTTTTTTTTTAAGATACCCTTCTATTGTAGTTCTTTTCTTTTTTTTTACATTTTTTTATTGAGTTACAATCATTTTACAATGTCATGTCAAATTCCAGTGTAGAGCACAATCTTTTAGTTATACATGAACATACATATATTCATTGTCACATTCTTTTTCGCTGTGAGCTACCACAAGATCTTGTATATATTTCCCTGTGCTCTACAGTATAATCTTGTTTATCTATTCTGCATAGGCCTGTCAGTATCTACAAATTTTGAAATCCCAGTCTGTCCCTTCCCTCCCCCCGCCCCCTTGGCAACCCCAAGTTTGTATTCTATGTCTGTGAGTCTGTTTCTGTTTTGTATTTATGTTCTTCTTCTTCTTTTTTTTTTAGATTCCTCATATGAACGATCTCATATGGTATTTTTCTTTCTTTTTCTGGCTTACTTCACTTAGAATGACATTCTCCAGGGATATCCATGTTGCTGCAAATGGTGTTATGTTACCAGTTTTTATGGCTGAATAGTATTCCATTGTATAAATATACCACATCTTCTTTATCCAGCCATCTGTTGATGGACATTTAGGCTGTTTCCATGTCTTGGCTGTTGTAAATAGTGCTGCTATGAACATTGGGGTGCAGGCGTCTTTTTGAAGAAGGGATCCTTCTGGATCTATGCCCAGGAGCGGGATTCCTGGGTCATATGGACCCACTCTTACTGAGGGGTCTATTCCAATGTTCCCTCCCCAGAGAGGTCTTCCCATTGACTCTGCCCGAGGCTGCACCTCACTCTCTCTCTGTCTGTCCCTGTGTCTCCTGTGCTTGCCCCAGAGATCAGAGCCTTTGTCCGTCTGGTCTCTGCTGTGATTTTGCTGGTCAGAATCCTGTGAATGAGTCTTCAATAAAATCACTAATGGTTAAAAAAAAAAAAAAAAAAAAAAGAGTCCCAGAGGAAGCCGGCCAGGCAGATTTGAGTTAAGGGACGACTAGGGCGGATTTTATCATTTATGCACACAGAACATGTCTGTGTCCCTCACAGTGGCCCTGTGAGGTGTGCAGGACAGGAGCAGTTGGGGCTACTGTGGTGATGAGGAGACGGTGGGAAGAAGGTCTCTTGGTCTTGAGGGTCAGAGCCCTCAAACCTCGGGTTTGACTCCTCGAACTGTGCAACCTTAGAGAAACCATACAACGTACCTGAAAGATATGGATAATAGTAGCTCGGGGCTCACAGATGGTTGACAGATTTACGGCAATCTTGAGCGTGAGATGCTTAGCACCTTGCTGATGGAGAGGAAGTCCTCCAGGGTGTGAGCTGGAATTCTCATGGCTGCCGTTGTGCTGGTATTTTCACCGAGGCTCTCCTGACGGTGATCTTGCAGCCGTCGGGGAAGAGCTGACATGAGATGTTGGTTCCTTGGACTGCACCTGACGTCTGACTCACCAGCCCAGGGCAGTTCCCCAGGGCACCGACCGCGTGGAGTGGCGTGAACTCCAAGCAAGTAGACACATAGCACTCGTGGTCTCACCCACACATGCTCCATCTTGGCTCTGTGGCCTCGCCTTTTCCACCAGATTCAATACATAGGTTTCTGTTTTATTCCATTTTTTTTCCCAGACGTTTCAGATACAACCCTTCCTTCTTTCCTCGTTTTCCACTGCATTTTGAATCATCACTCTTTCATAATTCCCTTTCTCCTCTGATCAGACTGAGCTGCTTGAATCACTTTCATAACCAATGTTTAAAAGCCAGCCAGTGTGCCCAAGTGTCTTGCCCCTGGAGCGGAGCCATCCAAAAGGGTTGCTTGTGCCACTGCAGTAGCCAGCTAGGGATGGCTCAGTCAGGGCACTTTGTGTCATAGACTGGTGGTGATACTTCCTTGAAGCTTTGAAGCTTTGGTGTCAACAGAGAAACATGCTCTCGTTGATTCCTATTTGTATTTCCTGGCTTGTCTCGATACGTTTTGGAATTTGCATTTTAAACTGTGCCTCTGTGTGGCTGGAGGTCCTAGAATGCACATTAGTGACTGCTTTTGGGGAGTGAAGGGGGTCTGGTAGATGAAGAAACCCCTCTGGTTCCTGCTCCTACTTCTACCAAACCATCTTGACTTCTTATTGCTAGGGCATCACATACGAGTTTTCTCAAACTCTACAGCCAATATTTTAGAAAATCACCATGTTGTATTTTTACATGATTTGGAACAGTTGTCTGAGATTTCCTTGTATGTTGGTATAAACTTTTTCCAGAGAGACGCATCTCCAATTCTTAAAATAAATGTCACGAGGGAAATAAGATTTGATCTTTGAAACTGCTCAGAGGAAACTTTCCAGGAAAGCGGGCTGCTTCCAGTGGGATGTTCCCATACTAGCCTGGGAGTGGTTTGGATAGATTATGGTACCCTCTGATTTGATTATAGCGTTTATTTTTTAATTTATTGACTTATGCACTAAGTATCTATTGTGTATTTATTATATGCTAGATATTAAGCATTTCACAGGGGATGAAAGAAGCAAGAGGTTTACTTCTAGTGATGGGGGACGGACAATAAATGAATTTGTATCATTTGTGTCCGACGTGATACGTGCCATGGAGAAAAAGTAAAGTAGGGTAAGAGGGTAGGTGGAGAAACCACAGGGCTGTTTCAGGTAGAGTGGCCTGGGGAGCTTCCCTGGAGGGCCACAGGAGAGCAGAGATTGAAAGAAGTGGAAGAGCAAGCCATTGGCTATTTGCAGGAAGAACATTCCAGACAGAGGGAGCAGAAAATGCCAAGTCCCTGAAGCGGGAATCTTCTTAGCACATTCAAAAATCATCAAGGCTAGTGTGGCTGGAGTAGAGTAAATGAGGCAAAAGCAGCATGACATGTGTTCAGAAAAATAGTTGGAGATCAGATCACGTGAGGCCTTAATGGTCCAAAAAAGGAGGTTGAATGCCGTTGCCATTTAAAAATACATCTGCTCATCTGTTATCCTTATGGACTCTGCATTCCTAGAGAGAAGAAAACTTGACTTCTTTATTTTTGCATTTCAGGGATCTAGCATCATCTGGGGACAGACCAAGTGTGTACTTGGAAAATATGTATTGAGTGATTCTCTTTGGCTTCGTTGTTAAGTTTCAGGCGGGAAAAACGTCTCTCCCTGGTCTGTCTCCTCTTGGCCCAGGAGCTCTGAGGAAGGGTGTGGTGGCATCAGCAGAAGAATCTGGAATGTCCTTAGGGTGCAGCTTGCATGGCAGGATCTCACGTCACCGCTGCCCCGCTTCCACTGTCCTCTCTTCACAGCTCTGGCAATCAGTGCAAACAGCCCTCTGAGAATTCTCAGCGCGCTCGGTTGCTCTGGGGTGTGTGTGTCTCCAGGGCCTTGGGAGACAGTCTGGTTGATTTAACGGGGAATCATAACAGTCCCACTTTTTATAGGTCCAGAGTTTGGTTTTTTTTAATTAAAGTATAGTCGGTTTATGATGTTGTATTAACTTCTGATGTACGGCATAGTGACTCGGCTATACATATCTGTCTATATGTTCCTTTTCATATTTTTTATAGGCAGTAGGTCTGTAGGTTGTAAAGGACTGTTACCTACTGGTTGGATCCTGACTGCTAGCGCGCGCGCGCGCGCGCGTGTGTGTGTGTGTGTGTAAGGAGACAAGCGGAATAGAAATATAGGAACGACACTTGCACGATGGCTCTAGTTTAAAGGAGACCAGCCGGGTGATGGCTGAGAAACACAGTCAGCATGAGCATTTCGTTTCTTGATGCCTTGAAGGCCCTTTGAACGCCGGACGGATGGGGCGCGGAAACCGTCATTTCCCCGGAGGTCCCGGGTCGGGGTGGGACGCGGCAGCGGCGAGAGGGTAGATTTCTCTCCTGAGTGACTCCAAGAGCCAGTGAGTCTCAGCCTCTGACCAGAAACTGAGATTTATTTCTCACTGGCTGGAAGAGAGAGTTATTTCAAAATCTTCTTCCTCCATTACAAAACTCCCCCTGGGAGGGTGGTTGGCCCTCACTGCCACAATCTTGGTTTCTCTGTCTTTCGTGCGTCTCGAGTTACACACTAAAAATGAGGGTGTGGGTTCTGGGGAGGGGCAGGCGCAGGGTCCAAGCCGTCCCTGTAGCTGACAGCTGGCGGCCTCTGGAAACCGGGCCTGGCTTCTGCTGTGCTCTGGAAGCACCGCCCCACCGCTTCTTGTAGTGCATGTGGATAAAGATTCACTCTTGGCAGAAGAGCCAGCCAAAACAGACCTCTGGCAAAAGTGTGGGTTTTTGTTTGTTTGTCTTTTATGTTTTTATTTTATTTTTGTTTTTGTTTTGCTTTGCATAACTTCCTTGATAGAATGCTCTTTTCTTTTTTTTCTTTTTTTTTTTTTTTTAACCACAAATAGCTATACTTGAGTCCCAGGAAGAATCTTGGAATGTAGTAGCTAAACCATCCCCATGGGGAGGCGTGGCGATCAACTGCATCCTTTTTTGAATTACACCCAATCTTTGTGTCCCTGTCTTAGCGTGATGTCTGGCTCTGTATACTCTTCCTTTATAGCTTTTATAGCTTTTAGTCATCTGAGCCTCCTATATGTTTACTTGGTTTGGGGTTTTTTTGTTTGTTTCCCCTCTCCATCCCTGTTAGAACATATACTTCCATGAGGAAAGGGATTAAAAATTTTTTTCAGTGTTTTATTTCCATTACCTACAACAGAACCTGTCCAGAGCAAGTTCTCACTAAATATTTCATGAAAGGATGAACAGATGAGCAATTGCTAGTAACCAGGCACTGAACTGTGTGCAGAAGGGCATTATCTCATTTGTCCTTTTTTCTTTCCTCTCCAAACTCTATCCAGTAGGCATGGCTATTTTCCCACATCTTTGGATGTGGAAACTGAGGCTTGGAAAAGCAGCAGCTGCTGTCTAGGCTCACAAGGTGGCTGAGATGCAGAGCGGATTTGAACGCTGGAAGCAGGCCCGGCTCTTGGCTGAGTCACGTGCCCTTGAAAGCGAGCATCTTTGGCTCCTCACTAGCCTCACCCGGCCCCGCCCTGCCTGGCCGCCCGCCCGCAGAC
The DNA here is from genome assembly GCF_009834535.1 of Camelus ferus. NCBI lineage: Eukaryota > Metazoa > Chordata > Mammalia > Artiodactyla > Camelidae > Camelus > Camelus ferus. The sequence continues at coordinate 27,120,274 of NC_045711.1, forward strand.
CCGAGCTCTTCACCCCTGAACAGAACCGTCCTCGTGTAGTGATGGCTCACACACACACTCACACACGCACGTGCTCACACTCACGCACTCGCCCACATGCTCACATGTATCCACACACCCACCCACATACGCACACACACAATTACACGCACTCACATCTGCACACCCCACACTAACTTGTTCGCATTCACGTGTGTGCAGACCACATGCACACACACTCACCCACAAACACAGGCTCACACTCATGCGCATGCATGTGCGTACACTCACACACACACACACCAACTTTAAGAGTGATCACAGCATCCTGGTTGGATTTCTCCTTACTGGGAAGAAATGGAACAGGGTCAGCTACCCTCCAAATCTGTACCATCAGCAGGGAAACGGCCCCTTTGGGCCTGCCTGGCTCTTGGGGAAAAGAAAACCTTCAGCTTTACTGAAACAAAGTTTTCTCCAGCTAAGCCTCAAAGAGATCTTAACTAGTGGTTCCCAAGTCCAGATCCTTAAGGATTGCCTGAAAGCTCATTAACAACACCGATTCCCAGGCCCCAGCCTGGGAGCGTTTGCTTCCTAGTCCTGGGCTGGGGTCTAGGGTCGGGGTTTCTAGTGGGCCCCCCCCCCCAGTGATTCTGATGCAACCAGCTCTTGGGCCGGCCAGTGTCGGGAGGCCACTGGAGCTGCAGGATGTCCCCCTGAGGACAGAGCAGGACTTCAGCATCCAACGGGAAAAACTCACTGACTTTAACTTGTTGCAAAATCAGCACACCCCAAGGAGGCAGGAATGGCTGAATCACCTTTTAGCACCAGCGTCTTCATACTTGAAGGTCCTCCATAAATACTGGTTGCAGTTGATGACCACCAGAGCAGGACGCAGCAGAAAACACTGCTCTCATTGCCTGCTCTAAAATTGCACAAGATTTCTCCAAACTTTGTCGAGACTTTAGGAGCATAAAAATCTATCCATGCCTGAGACCGTCCCTACTCCCATTCTGACGTAATTGATTTGAGATGTGTCCACATCAGTAATTTTCAAAACTCCCCAGGTCATTCTAACGTACTGCTAAGGTTGTGTCACTGTCTTAGACCAGAGGTTGGCAAACAGTTTCTGCAAAGGGTCACAGAAGGGTCTGTCACAATTACTCAGTTCTACCGTTGTCCTGCAAAAGCAGCCACAGACGACAGAGAAGCCAGTGGGTGTGGCTCTGTTCCAATAAAACTTTATTTATAAAAACAAGCAGTGGGCCAGATTTGGCCCATAGGCTGTAGTTGACCAATCCCTGTCCTGGACTCTCCCAGCCTTCTTAAATCTGTGCTCAAAATCACCTGGAGGGTGTTTTAAAATGCTAATTTCCTGGCACCCTTAGGTGGTCTTTTCCTAAATCTGGGTGAAGGTCCAGGAAACTGTATGGATCAGAAGCATCCTAGAATTGGGGGCTATTCTGAGGATGGGAGCCAGTGAACCACACTTTTCAGAGTATCTGAGAATCATGTAGCCCTGACATTAACCAAGGCCCCGAGCCTTCTCCACCCCTCTACCCTGCCAGGGGCTCCAACTCCAGAGATCTGTGGGACCCTCTGGTCCTTTCTGCCTTCCTTCTCTCTGCCTTTTCTGTTCTCTTTTTGTCTCTTTAAATCCTTCTCAAACATCGGTTATTGACTCACACCAGGAGGGAGGGTGTTGGGGGGGAGATGGAGAGGCAGGCGAGGCCCTTTGGCCTATGAGGACCACGGGGACGTGGCTCTTGTTGAGACTGTTCTGGAGAGAACCTTTCATAACTTCCCTGCCCCGCCATCCGCAGGCACAGCTATGGCTCCTGCTAAGTCCAAACTCTTCGTGCCTCTGCGCCTAGTGGTTATTGCTGGCTTGTTTTCACAGGTGAGGGTGATGGGAGCCTCTTCCAACTTTCTGTCTCATGATGAGATGCTTATCTCCTTGGCCCTCTCCAAGCTCTGGGGTGATGGCCCTGCAGAGGCCTCAGCCTCTGCTCGGTTGTTCTTAATTAAATTTGAGATCGACTTGAACAAGAGGGCTTTGGGAGCTGGGTGGGCTGTGGGCCAAGGGCCTGAGCAACTGCCACGAAACAGCACCACCTCCCGCCGTCCTGATCCCCGGGACATGTGTACGGATTATGGAGAAATCCCTCTGCCATGAGGTTCTGTTAATTCTTTAGCCTGGATGCTGGGTTTCAAGAGTAGCCCAGATCAGCGCCCGAGGGCCTGGCTTTGCTTCATATGGAGCTTGGGATTATCCGGGACATGTGGAATCAGGATCCCTTGGAAATCTGGGTGTGATGACCTGGGGTCCTTAAGTTCTGAGGTGTGATTTCTTCCCCTTACCGACCATGTCCTCCCAAAATGTATTAGAGTGTTTTTCCTTAAAGTGACCCGAGGAACTGGTCTACCCAGACCGCACCATTTGGGGCTAGAGAGGAGAGTGTAGAGTCCGGGGTGCAGAGATGGCGGTGATGCCTCGCATCTATGGAGAGGGGCGCGCAGAACGGGGCTGACCCAAGTCACTGCCACTAACACGCGACCCAGCAGGTGCACACTTTTCAATGTCTCCGTATACTCTGCAGAACAATAGGTGTGAGGGAGCATCTGTTATCTGTCGCACACAGTGAAAGCAGTGGGAGTTATGCAAATGCATGGTGGTGGATAATACCCAGCATTTATTACGTGTTTTACATACGCTGTCTTGTTTAATCATTACAATAACACTGAGAGTTACCATTATCTCTGCCGAAGAGGAGGTAACTGAGGCACAGAGAGGTTAGGCAATTTGCCCAAGGCCGTACAGGTGGTAAGTGACGAATCAGGTGATGCTGAGAGAACTTAAAATGTATTAATATTAAAAGTGACAGGATACATCCCATTGTCAAGACTGGGAAATATTTTCAAGGCAACCCAAGAGCAGAAGTAGCATAGTGCGGCAGACTTAAAGGGAGGTCAGTCTGGCAGCAGCAAGTCTTGGGGGCGAGTGAGGACTCTGAGAGATGGAGCTCGTGAACAGACCTCCAGATTCTGCACGGTCACCTCCTGCAGGGACACACAGGTGAGATGCCCGTCTCACCCGAGGGTCATATGCAGCGAGAAGAAGTGGTGTCTCCGACGGCCAGAGCAAAACGAAGACAGTTCAACCACCACCAGGCGCTGAGACCACCGCTGGGCAGAACTGCGAGTGTGTTTCCCTCTCCCCACCTCCCCGAGGGCTGCCGATCTTCTGTCAGTGCCTCTCTGACCTTCAGGATCCCTTTCTCCCCAAGTCTCTTTCTGTCCTGTTTCTGTCCCAGAGGAAGGAGGTTGGTGGGTAGGGGCTGAACTGCATTCTCCCAAATTCGCATGTTGGAGTCCTGCCTGGTCCCCAGGACCTCAGGGTGTGACTCTGTTCGGAGCTGGGATCTTTACTGAGGTGATTAGGGTGGGTGTTCACCCAGTGTGGCTGGTGTCCTAATAAAAACAGGAAACAGACACATCTGGGCACAGAGACAAGCACTGAGGGAGAAGACGGCCGTCTGCACGCCAAGGACGGAGACCTGGAACAGGCCCTTCCCTTACAGCCGCAGGAGGAACCAACGTTGCCAACACCTTGATTTTGGAATTCCAGCCTCCAGAACTGAAAGATGCTGCACTTCTGTCCTTGAAGCCACTGAGTTTGTGGCACTTTGTCACAACAACCCTTAGCAAACTCAGGAGTGAGTAACATACATCCTAGCGTGAATCGGGTTACAATTCCAGGAGCAGTTTCAACTTCAAAGAGTAGAAAAAGGTCAAAGAAACGTATCTTAGAGGAGGGCATTCGGGCACTCTGCAGTGCGGTGGGGCAAATGTTGGGGGCAGCAGATCTCTACTGGCACCAGGCCTCTCCTCACCCCTGCCACCCGCAGGGGTGAAGGAGACCAGTCTTGCAGCCTCGCCTGGCGCAGCCTCCCCCATCCCCCCAGACACATTTTCTTCCACATTCTTCCCCCTCTGAGACCTTGGTGTGTGTTTAGCTGCTTAGTTTGGTATCCTGGAGACTGAGCGATGCTCACACCACCACCCCGAGCAGGCAGGGCTCCCTAGAGCTGTGACTTCTGGAAGCAGAATGTTCCTGATTTCCAGAAAGTAAAATAGACCCCCGACCTGATCCCCGCCCCGATCACTTTCTCCGTAGTGGCCGTGCCTTGTGTCTTTACCTTATCTCACCCTACAGTTCCACTGCCTGCGTGCTCAGTGTTTGGCCTCCTGTAAAAGCTGCAGTTTACACGGAGGGGGATGAGTAAATCATTTGGGAAATCTTTGCTCCTGTTTTCACTTGTCCCTGCTCCTGGACTAGCTTAATTTATCTATCTGGTACTAATTTATTGAGCATCTGCTCGGGGCCAGGGGGTGGGGAGATGCTCACGGGCAAGCCTGATGCTGGACGCAGGCACTCACGGTCTAGGAGGGGAAAGCCACAGTGAACTCGCATTTTCGGGTCTGGTGATTCCAGGGGAAGTGTCAGCTTCATGCTCCCTGCTCTTACCCTGTTATCTGTGGGGTTTTGATGTGTCTTTCCCCATCAATCTAAGATTATAAACTTTGAGGGCACAGCGGTCCTGCCAGGGTTCCTCTTCCCAGAGGCCTTTTCTGCTTCAAGTGCCAAGGACGCAGTTTTTCTCAACAGTTAGCGTGGATAATAATCACGTGGGGAAGCTGTGAAGACGCAGATCCCCTGGCCTGGCCTTAGAGGTTCTGAATTAGAGGGCCGGGGTAAGGTCCAAGAATGTGCATTTTTAACTAGCATGCCCAGGGAGCGTGGAAACGTGTGCACCCCGATTTGAGAATACTCTCCCAGGACCAGAGGCCGCTTGCTGTTTTTCTTGTACTTCCACAAAATAAGACAGAACGCAGACAGTCGTGAAAAGTGCAAATGGCAAATGGCGGGAAGAAAAAAATTCTTTTGGTGAAATTAGCAAGGCAATTAAATATTGGTTGAATTGAATTGGATTCCTGCTACCATAATGGTTTTTTTTTTTTTTTTCTTTTTTGAGGCTTTATTTTTTTAGAGCAATTTTAGGTTCATAACAAAACTGAGAGGAAGGTGCGGAGATTCCCCGGAGACCCCCTACCCCCCACACATGCACAGCTCCCCCCCACCACTCCCAACATCTCCCATCCCAGTGGGACATTTGTTAAAATTGATGCGCCTACACTGACACATCATTGTCACCCAAAGGCGTAGCTTACAGCAGCGTTCACTCTCGGTGGTGTGCATTCAGTGAGGTTGGATAAATATATAATGACGTTTGTCTACCATTATTGTATCATACAGGGTGTGATCACTGCCCGAAACATCTTTTGTGCTCTGCCTCGTCGGGCCTCCCTTCCCCTTAACTCCTGGCAACCACCAAGCCTTTTACCGTCTCTAGAGTCATGCCTTTCCCGGAATGCCCTAGAGTTGGAATCATACAGTAGGGAGCCTTTTGGACTGACTTCTTTTACTTGGTAACATACATTTAACCTTCCTCCGTATCTTTTCATGGCTTGAGAGCTCATTTTTCTTTTTAGTGCTGAATAATATTCTGTTGTCCAGGTGGCTCGCAGGTTGTTTATCCTACTGTTTGCTGTTTAAAGGCACTGAGGTGGATGATGCAGTGTTTAAATCAGCTATGGGTCCCTTTATCTTTCAATGAAAAGGAGCGAAAGATTCACAAGCCTGGTGACATCTGAAAACCTTCCCGCCGCACTTGGATTTCTCTGACTTTCCTGGGACTGTGGGGCTTGCTCATCACAGGTGTTGAATCTAACCTGGAACCAGAGAACAAAATGGGCGGGTGAGATGGTCATGGGCGTCACCTATGTGTCCGTCCCGCGGCCTACAGGTGACAAAGTGGTGGAGACCTGCTATGAGGTGAGTGTCCCGACTCTGGAGTTGGTCCCTGTAGGATTCATGCACCAGCTCTTCTACACATTGTCCTGGGGGCCAAACAAAGCAAAGTCTTGCCAGCCAACTTGGGAGCTGTGTGTCTTAGACAAACTCCTTGCCCTCTCTGAGCCTTGGTTTGCTTAGCTGCAAATCAGTGGTTTCTAAGATCTCTTCTAACTCAGACATTATATGGTGTGGCCACATTAAAACTAGGTTATCACCCTTGCCTGGTCCTCCCCATTCAGCTGGCCCCTGCCAGTTGGTCTGCCCAGCATAAGACACAGAGTAAGCCCTCAGTCTGTACCTGCAGATGGCTTTTTGATTCTCAGACTTGCCCTACTCTGTCTCTGGCATATTTCTGAAGTATCGGAGGGAGTTAGAAAGGAGGCAGCTGGGATATTTTGTTTCCTTCGGGACCCCCCTCCTTTTCGTCGAGCCCCACCCCGCCGCTGGAGCGCTGGGCCCCTGATCCTGGTTGAGACCAGACCATTCGTCACGTCTCAGGAGAGCGGCGTCTGTCACTTCCTTCTCCTGGTGAGCGGGAGGGCCTTGGGCAGAGTCTGAGCTGCAGCTCAGCACAGCCCGGCCCAGGCATCATCCCTGAGAAATTAGTAGAGCTGGGAGGTCTGCCGCTAACGTGGGTCCTGCGCACACGTGGGCGAAGGAAGTTTCCAGCTTTCTTAACCATGTTCCTCCCTCCCTGCTGGAAGCATTAAAAAGAGGAAAGAGAGCATTCCTACTTCTGTTCAGTCTATCCTCTCTGAGTTTGGATTCTGAAGGACACTGAGCATCGCTTGCTGTGGAGCGAAGAAGTCTGCGTTTGCCCCCGGCAGCACGCAGCGGCAACAGACATGCTCAGGGCCAGTGCTGAGGTGAAGCCCTCCGGGCCCCACCTCCCTCCTCTGCTCCGACCCTTTCTCAGGAGACTTCCAGAGAGGATCTTCGCTCAGAACCCAACCAGAACCCTTGCCAGTGTGTCTGGGAGAGGAAAGCTTGCTTTCTGTGTGCTTTCCAGAACATTCCTATAATTACAGCTTGATTCTAAAGCACTAAATGGTTATTATTATCAAGCCAGTGTGTTTGCTGCCAAGGCGCTAGGGAAGATACCACATAAGCCACACGAACACAAGGTTTAGGGAAATCAGGGGTTTTTACTGGATTTGAGAGTCAGGCGTGATGGCAAGAACAAAAGATAGCGATTTTTAGCCATGTACACAAACTCACAGAGTCTTAGGACAGGAAACGGAGGGGAGAGAAAACCGTAGGACTGGGGCAGAGAGCGGAGAGTCTTAGAATGTACAGACATGAGGTCAAATCCCCACTCGCAGGGATTCTGTCATACATAGACTGCTGCTGATGCTGAAACGCATATTTCCCCAAACTCTCACTCATTTCCAAGTGTTTGTACAGCTCCCCGTGTGCCAGTCGTTGTCCCAAGCACTCTACATATATTAGCTCGTCTAATTGCATTTCCATCAAGTTTCGCCGTTTCTAGATTCATGGAATTTTCACCCGGAGACTTTGAGTGAAATCTGGGCTCACTCCTCACCCAAAGGAGCTCTTGGGATGGTGACAGATCAGTCTGGGTTCCAGCCCACACGTTCCCTGGCAGCACCTGCATATCCAGTCCTGAAGGTGTTTAACCCTTTGTCTGCTCAGCCAGGACGAGAGCTGGCAAACTGGAATTGAGCAGGGGGCAGCCCAGAGAATGGGGAGAGGGTGCAGGGAAGATGGAAAGAGGACCTGGAGCTGAAAACCAGCTCAGAGGGAAGCTGAGGCCAAACCAGTTGAGACTGTTTTTCCTAAGATACAGCATCCGAGCAGCGGGAGGGAGATGTGTTCAGACGGGCGAGCTGCCACCGGTTTCTGATTCAGTCACTCCTCCCCCTGAGCTCATTCTGAGCAAGTTCATCTCATGGCGGTGAGCAAGGAGGGTCTGATGAGCTAATGCTCCCAGGAACTCGGTAGGAGGGATCACCTTTCTTGCCAGGGCAGTGTCCGGCTCTTTGAAGGCTTGGTTTTGAAGGAGGACCAGTCAGGACTGATGCAATGTAAACGGGTGACAGGCTGGCTTTGCTTGGATGCTGTGACGTGTCTCTGTCCACCTCGGAGCATCCTCTCCATCCTTCCCACCCCACGTGGCACCATCCCCCTGTTTGTGGTGCTGACTGTAGGGAGGCGATATGTTGCAGTTCTCCAGGCGCCCTTTGCTGTGGTGGCCAAAGTAAAGATGTAGTGGCCTTCCGCCTGAGTGAGGGGTTGGCGTTGAGGGGCCTAGGGCTGGATGGAAGGAGCTCAGGGCACAGGTAAATTAGAAGAAGCCTTCTAAGAAGAGTCAGGGGTCGGATACCGGTGGTGCTGATGTGGTGATGTCCAGAGAGCCAGAGGAAGGATGCTTCAGAAAGGCTCAGAGCTTTGTAACGACTGAGACGGTACCCAGTTTAGGAGGAAGCCAAGAGCGCCCAAGTCAGCCACGGGGGAAACTCTGGGGGAGTCTGGGCTTCCTTCCCGTTGCATTTGGGGATGGTTGAAGGGTCAGAGACAGGGTGGGCAAATTCTATCTTCTCCCTTTGCTTCCTTATAAAGGGAGGTACAAAGTCTGTTTTTGACTGTTAAATGACACAACTCATGTGACGTGCCTCATACAGCACCTGATGTATTATCCATCTTCAATACATTTGCTTTTGGGGTTGTATTTTGTTAAACGAAGTCTCCAGAGGTCATAATAAAATTCACCACTGTTTGGCCCGTGTCCAGCCGCACCTGGCGCTGTTTGCCGGAGACAGCAAGCAACAGCCAGGTACGTGTTCTTGGTCCCGGCCTGAATTTTTGGAGTCCCGGATCAGTGGCTCTATGCTAAATTGCGTGGCCTGTAAAACATAAGCTGTTGAGTTTGGGGAATTATGAAAAAACTATCGAGTCTCAGGTTTGGTGATTTGAACGAGGATTCACCAAGGAGGTGGCCCTTGTCTGCGGCCATTCTCAACAGTGCTTTGATGATGACTTGGGAAGAGAATGGAAGAAACTTGATTTATAAAGTGGTGAACTCTGGGATTCTTTGGTTTGTATGGGGGATGGGACTGCGGGGAGGAAGGCAGGAGAGAATTGGGAGGTTAATAGTGGGGAGATCCTTCTACGAGGCCGCCCAGCACAGTGTTCCTTGACTGTGAATGCACCCCAGATTCCAGTAAATGGTCTCAAATATTTGGGGAATCCTGGGTCTGTAATAAGTGGTGATATGACAGAATTCTCTCCTTTTTTTTTTTTTTTTTCCCCTTGAAGCCGTTTCTCTCATGCTACCCACCTCAATCTGGCTTTTTTCCCAAAAGACTTGCTTGTCTGGAGGCCCAAAGAGAGCAAAATATCTCAGCGGCTAGAAAACCAGACTGAAATCAGGGCGCACCCCTTCCCGGCCAGCTCCCCCCTGTACTCTGGCTCCCCCAGCTCAGGCCTGGCTTGCTGCTAAATCTTCTACCCAAGAAGCTGTGGGCAGGAGGGGCTGAACTGGCTATTCTGGGCCCCACCTCCGATCTCCACTGGCCTGAGAAGCTGCTGCTTCCTGCCAAGACTAACAGGGAGACACAGTTTCAGGAAATTTAAAGTCATGGTGGAAAGGGTCCGTGGGAACAGCAGCATGGCACTTAGGGAGTCCATCTGCTCGCCGGGGTGCAGATCCAGCCACTCCAGGAGCCAGTCCAGTGGCCAGACGCCCCAAGGCAAGGCCTGCATTCCTGGGGTGATGGGAGAAAAGAGGTCGGGGGCTCAAAGAGGCTTAGCACACAGTGAACCCTCCAGGGACTGGGAGGATGATTTGATGTCAGCAATCCTGGACTCCAAATAACATGAGCTCACACACAGCAAAGGGTCTTCTACGCACAGACACCCCACATTGGTTACATGATCCAACTGGCAAAATGATTGCTCTGAGAAAAACCCTCCTTTTTGGACCTGGTTGCTTCTTATTGACGTCACCCTGTTTTGTTCCCTTCTGGTGGCCGTTTGCTTCTGGTGGTGTATATTTTAAAGACTGTTAAAGAGGTGTTCTTTCTTTTGTTTCATTTGTGTGTTTGCTCAGCACAATTTCACGAGCGCTCACTAGACCTGAGTCTAGGCTCTTGGAACATACTAAGTGAAAGAAAGTGGTTCCTCCCTTGGAGAAAAGAGAAGGGCAGAGAAGCAACCCTGATGCAGTGTGCTCCACGCTGTCTTGGAGTTTCAGTCTGACGTCTAGTGGGAGCGAAGAGAGAGAAATAAGGTGCCTCCAAATCTGAGAAGGGCTCGTGGTGACTTCTCAGGAGATGGGATGCTGGAGCCGAGATCCCCAAGTCCAGCAAGAAGGCAGGAGGAGATCAGGACTAGAGATAAGTTATTTCGGACAGGTGGGAAGCCACGTTAAGGCACCAAGGTAGAGCACAGGCTGTTCTGGGATGGTGAGTCATTCCAGATGTCTGAAGGACCCTGTGCAAGGGGAGCCATGAGGAGACCAGAGGCCAGATAGGAATGAAAGGGCCAGATCACAAAAGGTCTTACGTGCTATGAAAAGAAGTGTACATTTTATCTCATCAGCGGTAAGGAGCCAATCAAGAGTTTAAGCACACAGGGCTGAGACCACTTTGGTATCATGCAGGAAATCTATTGTAGAGTAATTAGACTGGAGGCAGGAAGGCCAGATAAGCACATGATACAAAATTCCAGGCAAAAGAAGCTGAGAGCAGTACTATGTAAACGGTGATGGGAAGGGAGCGGTTGACTTGAGAGATTTGGGGAGGTGGGATCCATAGGTTTAATTTTTACTTACCTGCCAGTACAAGGGAAAGGGGACTATTCAGCCCAGCTCTTGGTTTTCTCACTCAGACAGACTGTGGTTGGTGGTTCTAGTCTCAGAATAGGGAGACCAGGAAGGAAGCAGTTGGGAGGGTTCGATGGTCAGAGGTTGATGTGCTGAGTCTGGGATGCTCGTGGAAGGTGTGGGTAGAGATGTCCAGCAGGCAGCTGGCTTTACAAGTGTGGAACCCAAGAGAGGAGTCTGGGTTAGGACCATCATTTGGAAGTCATTAGCCTGTGGGTGGTGGTTAGTCTGGGTATGCTTAAGTTGCCCACGGGAGGGGATGTCGAGTGATAATATGTCTTGGGAAACATTCATATTCGAGTGGTGAGTAGAGAAAGAGGAGTTCGTGTAAAATTAAGGAGGAAAACCAGAGAAGGAGAGGATTAGGAGAGGGGAGTGTGTCCGAAATGAAAGGACATTTAGAGAAGGATGTTATGGGTGATACGGTAAACACAGCAGAAGGGGAGAATAGGACCACAGAGAAACACTCTTGTGCTTGGGAATGAGGAGGTCACGTGCAACCCTGGAGAGAGCTGCTGTAGTACAGAGAGGGAGTGCGCTAAGGGCCTTGAGAGGTGAGAAAGCCAATGCTCTACGTTTTAGCTACACTTATGTGAAACTTGGTAGTGAGAATGAAGAGAGATAGACGATTGATAAATAAATAGATAGACTGAATGTTATTTAGGGAAGATGAAAAGTGTATGAACTCTTAAGATAGGACACATTTGAGTATGCTAATAGACTAAGAGGAAAAAGTCAATGGAAAGAGGGAAATTAAAAATGCAGGAAATATTGGGTCAACTGTTTGAGGGAGGTTATGGATGAAATGGGAAGAAATGAGCGTGAGTACATGGACTCATCTGGGATGGAAGGGAAGGTACAATTGTATTAGAGACCCGGGGAAGGAAGGAAGGATGCAGGCAGGGTTGGGTACTGAGCAAGGACGTGTACATCTCATTGCCTCTTTTTTTTTTTTCAATGAAATGAGAAGCAAGTTCATCTCTGGAGGGAAAGATGGTAGAAGGGGCTTCAATGCTGACATTGCTACTGGGAAAATGAGGGATGGAATTGACCAGGAAATTCTAGGAGAATTGCTGAGCCCTGTGAGGGGTTCAGCCGAGACTAGCTCTGGGCAGTGGGTAGCCCTGCCCATGTCTGGGGTCTGTGAGCGATTCTCCGGCAGTGCACAGCCACCAAGAAGTCGGTCTGCTCCCTAAGTGGGCTTGGAAGTGGAAAGACAAGCTGTGCTGTTTTAGCTTTTTGGCAGAGAAGGGCCATGGCCAAGTGGGCTTAATGGGGAAGAAAATGGCACTAGGAGAGAGGTGACACACTGGGAGAAAAAGGAGGTGTCCCGGATCTGGAGAGCATGATGAGGTGAGAGAATGGGGAGAGAGAAGGGGCTGGAAAGATAGGACACTGTGTCAGAGATCTCAGGTTTTGAAATGTCAGAGGTGGGACTGTTCTGGGTGACGGCAAGTCCAAGTTGTGGCCAGAAGAGTGGGTTGTTGGATGAAGAGCAAAGGCAGAGAAGAACATTGAAATTGAGGTCAAGGAACCAGAAAGCTGAAGTATCCGCTGGACAGGATGGCTGCAGGGTTTCTCCTGGGAAGGGGCTGTAAGCAGCAAGCATGAGATTGAAGGACCCAACAGCTTAAAGACATGAGCCTCATTTTAGTGATGAAGACTTCCCCAAGTCGAAAGGCAGGATGCTCGCAGCACCTGGTCTCCCATCCACCTAGTCCCACTGCCCAGTCCTGCCAGGCCATGAGCCTCTGATTTTCACAGCAAAGGGGCAAAGCTAGTTATTTCCAGGATACAGAGAAGTGGAAACTTCGACGAGCATGTCAGCGCCTGGCCCAGAATGACACCCCCGAAGGGCTGACCTCAGTCTGTCACTTCATCTCCCTCGCCCTCCCAACTTGGCGTCCGCTCTAGCATGTAACCTAGTGCAGCAGACCTGGGACGACACGGGCCCCCTCCACGCACGCCCTCTGGAGAGCTGGCGTTTCGGTTTGATACAGGGACGTGGAGGGGAATTTTCCCACTTGGCAGAGTGGTACGAAAATCAGGAGGGGATGTTTTTCCTGCACAGCAACGGGAGGTATCGAATCATTTCTTTCTCCTCCTCCCGTCCAGTTCTGCTGCTATTTATGTAGATGTAACGCTTCCAGAACAATACCTTTTGCTTGGAAAAGGCCTACTTTTCCCGAAAGTCCAAAAAAATCCCTGTATTTTAAATTTCAGTAGTAGACGTGCTTGGTTCTGTTTCCACTGCCACTTGAAAAAAAAAAAAATCTGTATGTGCGTATAGCTCCCACCTCCGTGCATGTGAAGTCCTTGAAGACTGGGACTCTGCTGGGTCTTACTGATTTTAAAATCCTCTAAATTCAGAGGTTGATGTGCTGAGTCTGGGATGCTCATGGAAGGTGTGGGTAGAGATGTCCAGCAGGCAGTTGGCTAGTCCTTAGCACCGGACTAGTGGGTTTATCAAATGAATGCAATGTGTTTATCGAATGAAGAGATGGAACCCTCTTGCCCACCGCTCCAAAGCATGTACTTCAGGGTTTGAATAAAAGTGTCGGGAATACATTACACTGAGCTCTCATCGCTCATCCATTGCCCCCGGTGATGAAGGCAACAAAAATAGTAAAAAGAAAAGCGATCAGGTCCTGAGACCCCTGGGTTTAATCTTGGCTTTACCCCTAGCTGTGTGGCCGCAGGTAAATCTTTGAATCTCTCTGAATCCCAGTTTCTTCATGGGAAAGTAAAAGGAACTAATACATCCTTTATTCGATTGTTAGGAAGATTAAATTTGACGACATGTAGCCAGGTAACTCAAGGGTAGAACTTTCTTTCTGGATGCCCATCCATGTAGACATCCATTTACCCATCTTTTGGTCTCGGGCAGGTGTCTCTAAGATGTTGAACTAATTATGAAGTGATTCCTGAAGCTGTGGGACAGCGTTTTGCTCAGCACAAAATTAATCTGGAGTTGATTTCTTGACCAGGACTTAACTACAAGCCATGTTCTGAAAACACTGACCAGCTCAGATGCCCGTGTGGGTGAACTGAAGCTACGGAGGGAAGGTTCTCTGTAAATCACAGACCGTCATGTCACCAGGAAACAGTTTGGTTAAGAACTTAACAAGAAGACCCTCCTCCCTGAAAGCAGGGCAGATGGGGTGGTGGTGGCCAGGATCCTCGAATATCAAGAAAAGAGCAAGGATGGGACCTTTCCTCTTTTGAGTTCTCACCATGTGCCAGGCACTATGCTAGTAAGCTTTCTATTTCTTTCTTCCTTTTTTTTTTTTTTTTTTTTTTTTAACATTTTAAAGTTATTTAACAACAGCCCTTCAAGGAATTGGGAAAGCTGGAGTCCTGGCTGGACTCCAAAGAGTCCCAAAGGAATTCTGGATAAGCCAGCTTTTAAGCTACCTCTGAATTTTAAAATATCTGAGTACAGTTTGATTTGTTGGAAGCTGCTTTATGCAAACAGAATTAAAAGGAACAGGAATCACTGTAGATGGATGTGGTCCAGGGCATTCTTCGTACTAACAATAGACTGTAAGCCTGAAGATGTCAGAGATCCCATCTGTTCAGCTCATCCCTGTACAGTGCTCCATACAGGGTTCGATGTTTGGTGCTGCAGTGGCCATTTTGTGACCATGAGGACAAGCGAAGAAAATTCCAGGGAAGGTGACCCAGAGCCCTAACACATTGGAGCTGCCAAAATAACCCACCCTGGGACCATCCACCTTCACCCTACTTGTTTTGCGACATAATTAAATGTCCTCAGTTTTAAAAGTCATTTTTCTCTGACTATTTTTTTTAAACTAATAGCCAGGAGCACCCTAACCCACCCAATCTCTAACTATGAGCACGGGCCAGCCATCTAGCACTTCTGTGCCTCAGCCGGGTGGTCACAGTCACACGCTTTGCAGAGCAACACCTTATGAGGATGACGGCAGGGACCCATTTCTCAAGGCTACCCTGTAAAATTTGCTGGGACCCTTGAGCGGATCGCTCCCACTTTTAAACAAACTCTCATTTCATCTGAGAGCTGAATTCCCAGCAGCGCGGTGGCAGAGCAGGGGGCCTGGCAGGTTCGTGTTTGGTGTGTCCGGGTGCCTCGTGGAGCTGGGTGCCCGGGCCGTGTTATGTGACCTGAACCACATCACTGACCTGCCTGTGGCCGTGCCCCTCGGCCGGCCGGTGTAGGAGACATAAGCGCAGCTGGCATTCTTTCCCTCCTGGAGAATTCTACGGAGAGAGACACCTGAGCTGGTCTGGTAGTATTTCCTCCTTCCTTTTTGTGCTGGATCTGCCATCTCGTCCAGAGAGGGCGGGACATGGATGGGTTCTGAGGCTTTACTCACCGATCATCAGACATGACCGTGATTTCTATTAGCATTTGGGTCGGACACGCAGGAATGTTTATGGCTTCGCTTGAGTGCATCTGTATTTCATGGAGATCAAGTTCAACTTCTATTCCTCAAATATGTCACCCTGCGTGGGACTGGCCGCCCGGAAGGAGCCTACTCATTCCAGTAGCCACTGAATCTCCCCCTTAACTCCCTGTGGTGACCCCAAAATAGTAGTGATGAAAAGATTAGACAAGGCTTGAGATGCCTGTGGGCCACTGTGGCTAGAAGATTTCTTAAGATTGGACAAATAGGGGCTGTATTTTCAGCTCATTCTCTTGGAAGAAGGGAACGTTTCCTGCTGAGTCTTTGTCATTGGCCCAGCGGGCTGAAGGCCCCTAGGCTCTTCAGAGAGGAGCGGGTAGAGGGCTCAGGTGGGAGGCACAGCCAGGCGTGGTGAAGCACACAGTAGGGCAGCAGAGAATTGACACGTTCCCCCCAGGAATCAGCTGATGAAACCAGAGTGTAGGCAAGGCGCCTGGAGCAGAAGAACCGGCACCAAGACACTTGCAACAGCGTCATCGGTCACCCGTTAGCGTGTGCTCTTTGGGGAAGAGGAGCTGGACACACGCTCTGGCACCTCCTGGGCCTCCTCCGCGCTTCGCGAAGTTGTACATTCGTGCCTGTAGTTTCCAGCTCAAGTTCGGGCTCTGTCAGAATTGTAATTGACCTCTTCGCCTCGATAGAATCCCAAATCCAGTTCCCCTTTGGCTCCTTTTTGATATCTGTTATCAGATAGACCTCCCTGCCAGGTCTTCTTTATTTTTCAGGTGTTTATTTCAAAACAACCTCAGGGGTACAGGAAACATTGCAAACACTGCACAGAGAACATTTTTTCTTTCATGAACCCTTTGAGAGTAAGTTGTCCACATGATGCCCCATCACTGGGACCACATCAGTAGGTCATTCCTTCAAGCAGCATCGCTTCCGTTAACTGCATACACGTAACTACATCCTACACAGGTACGATCCAGCCACCGCAATCCCAACACGTCGCTACCCACGTAAGCCTGGGCCCCTTTCAAGTTTCACCAGCTGTTCCAGGAATGGATCCAGTGTGATTTAGTTGACATATGACTTTAGGGCCCCTTGAACCACGAGTTACCCAGTCTCTCCTCGACTTTCATGACATTGGCAATTTTAAAGACTATCGGCCAATCATACTTAGACTGTTTCTCAGTTTCGTTTGTCTGATGATTCTTGCTGATCGCCTTCAGGTGGTGCCCATTTGGCAAGGCTATCCCGGAGGTACCGCACGCCCTGATACCTGATACACAGCTCTCAGCTCCTGACTAAGCTGGATCGACCGGGTTTCTCCATCCTAAAGCTATCCCCCTTTCTCCCCGTGTAGTGAATAAATATTTTTCTTGTGTGGGAAGGCACTTTGAGACTGTGCAAATATTCCGTTTCCCATCAAACTTCCAATTTATTTATTTATATCAGATTGGACTCATGGATTCCTATTTTTTATTAGTCATAAGCCATGATTTCATTCATTTGGTGGCTCGAACGATCCCAGAATTGGCAAGTGGGAGCTCCTTCAGGCTAACTTTAGGCCCTTCTGGGATGTCTCCGTCATTTTTTGAGCACTTCCTTAATTTATGGAGCAACAGCGTGGTCCAGGCTCATCTTGCACTCTCCCTGCCCAGCCCCGAAGTCAGCTACTTCTCCAAGGGAAACAGGACGCGAGTCTGGGGAAGAAGCGTCCCCGTTCCTTCCAGGGTGTTGCCACTCGCAGACCCTCTCAGGGGAAGGTGTGTGCACGTACACACGTGGAACCGTACACAACACACACGCACGCATCTGGTCAGATTGACATTCGTATTTATCTCTGTGTCTCCACCTATCGGAAACCATCATCTCCATTTTCCACCCAACACCACAGGGTTCATTCTTGAGCTCTCCCCTTCTATGTCTGCAACGCTCTTTCCCAACAGTGAGAAATCTGCCTCCTGCTGTCTTCAGGGGAGCTGATCAGTGATCTGTGATCAGTCCCTTTGTGTGTAACCCGCATCTTATCCCCGTTGCCACTCCCTCCTCTGCGTGATGCCTCTTCACCCCGCACGGGCTCTGACACCCTACAGCAGGCTTCTCCCCCTGTGTGGACACCCCCGCCATCTCTCAGGCCACCCTCCATCCTGGGTCACCACGGCTCATCCCTACGACCCCGGCTTGGACAGCTCCACCAAGGGCCTGGGGCCTGATGTGTTCAGGATAAAAAAGGGAGGAGAGGAAGGGAAGGCATAGAGAAGGCGACGCCTGGTCTTCTCAGGGATGATTTCAGTGCCCACGGCGGGTGAAACTCCAGCAGCAGACCAGTCTATCGGATCTGTCTTCCCCGGCTTGTTTGTGCTGGGGTGTGCTCCAACCCACTGACGTCGTGTATGTTTCCTCTCCCTTCTCTCTGCTCCCCTCCCCTCGGGACACTGTGGATGCCTGAGAAGCTGCTCGCCCAACCCCAGACCTTGCTTGTTAACATCCTCGATGCCCGCTCGGGTCTGGGTCTACAGAGCCTCCTCTGGTGACAGGAAGGAGAGACACATCCCAGGGTGGGGGGCAGTGCCTTCTGCCCCCACCTCCCTGCCCCTTCCCCTCCTCTACAGCCACCTTCACAGGCTGAGCTCCGAGCTCTTTGCCCGCCTTTCCCCCCACAGAGGACCCTCCTGCTCCTGTAGCAGAACGCCTGGGAGTCAGGACTCAGTGACGGAGAAAGGCAAGGCCATCCCTGTCCCGGGCCTGGCTGGTCTCATGCCCGGCGGCCACATCCCTGGTTCTCCCAGGGAGCCGACCTCATCCTCCTGAGATTTGGCGAAAGAGTAGGGCCCACTGCCCTGCACACTGAGGACAGGGCCTCTCCTGCCACTGGCGGATTTGGAATTAGCCTGTGAAAGCAGAGGGCTGGGTGACTATTCCTGCTCTGTGACACCACCTGTCCCTCTGAGACACTGCCACCATCTCTTTTCCCTGTATCAAGGTCCGTTGCTTCTGCTGCTGTTTGGTGCATTTGAGGAAGGGGCCAGAGAAGTGCCACCACTGGGTACTGAACAAGCAGGAGGGTCACAGAGGGGAGGAGCCAGCGCGCCAAAGAAAATCCAGCTATTTCTCCCCCAGGGGCATGTGGGGACAGACAGCAGCTTTACACATCAGGTCGGGGCTTTCTGTGCCTCCCCGGGTCCTGTTGGGCTGGAACTTGATGTGGAAGATGGGGACAGCTGGCTTTCTTCTCTGAGTCACCAGAGAGGACGACCATGACTCCTGGGGTGGCTTCTAAACCCCCGAGTCAGAGGACTCGAAGACAGAACTCAGAGAAGCTCAGTGTGCTGGTGTTCCCACCTCCGCCCCCCAGCACATCCCTCTTCTGCTCCAAGATTCCTGAGTGATGTGGATCTCTCCCCAGAGAACACAGTGGCATGGTCATGACTTGTTAAATACCGTAATTAAAATAGTTCTCTTATTAACTTCGTGATAAGGCTTTTTTTCCCCTCCACCTCCTTCAAATTACATGTTAGCATTTGGTTAATTAAATTTCCAGTTCCAACAGAACTGCTCACTGCTGCCCTGAGGTTTACAGGGGGCCCTCTTCTTGGGGGGTGGGGTGGGAAGGTGGATCAGCAGGTCAGACAGGTTTCCATCTCTTCGGCTGGGAAGTTGAGAGAAGAGATTGTCAACAGTCGATGTATAAATAAGGTGCAAAGAAACATAAACGGTGCTTGGCTAAGTTAGAATTTCAGATGTATGATCAACAAGTTTTTTCTAGTGTAAGTATATCCCAAACATTGCATGGGACAGACTTATGCCAAAAACATTTATTATTTTTCAAACTTCGTGGGGCATCCTTTTTACTGAGTTCACATTGGAGGTCATTTTTATTATTTTGGTCAGTTCCATAATTCATACACTCTCAGAGGATTTTATAGTTATTAATACTGGTAATGATGACTCATATGAATCCATTGACCTAATAATCATTTAAATAGTGTCTAGGATGTACCAGGTGCTGTGTGAGGTGCCAAAGACACAAAAGTCAGTGAGACAAGGGCTTTGACCTCAAGGAGCTCCCTGCTCAGAGCAGGGATCCTAGGCTTGGCCAAATCCAGGCCCGCCATCTTGCTTTACAAATAAAACTTTCCTGGGACACAGCCACACCCATTCACTTACTATTGTTTATGGCTGCGTTCACCTACAGTGGCTAATTGAATAGTTGTAACAGAGATTCTGTGGCCCAAAATCCTAAAATATTTACTTCCGGTCCTTAAGAGAAAAAATGTATTGACCCCTGACCTGGAGGAAGAGCCAGACAACAATGTGACCAATAAGTTAAGAGAGATGCAAGCAGAGTACATGTGGAGCACAAAAAAAGGTTTGGTTTCTGCGGCGCTGTACCAGTTGGTCAGAACTCACATCAGAGCTGGGTTTTAAAGGATTCCTCAAAGGGTGGAAAGAGGGGAGGGGCTCGGATTCTAGGCAGAAGCAGCAGCCTGTGTAGGGGCAGGCAGGCTGCTTCGGGGCTGTGTCCCGGAGACACAGGAGGGGCGGGGTGAGGGTGGGGAAAAGATCACATCCTGAGGGTCTCAGGATGCCAACTATCGACAGGCGTTCACTTATGTAAAGTACATAATGGGCCTGAAGTTGAAAGGAGAATCCATATTTAGCACGTGAGTAACTGAAGGCTCAGAGAGGTTATTAAAATTGTCCAAAACCCCGCAGAAGGAAACAGAACTGTCAGGACACGAACTCAGGGTGAGCCTGTCTAAAAGCCCGAGTTCTTAGCGTCCTCCGGGCTGCCCTGCATGAAGCACACACCGATTGCTTCCAGCAAACCACAGGCGGGTGCCTGGAGGGCAGGGAGTACGTCTTATTCTAGAGCGATGGCTCCCAATTGGGGATGCTTTTGCCAGCTGATGGACACTTGGCCATGTCTGGAGGCAATGTTGGCTGTCACAGCTCTGGGGGGAGTTACCACTGGCATCCAGTGGGTAGAAGTCAAGGACGCTGCTGAACGTCCTATAATATATACAATGCAATAGGCTCCCACAGCAAAGAATCATCCATCCCAAATGTCAACAGTGCTACCATTGAGAACGCCTGCCCTGCGTTCCTATGCCCAACACAAGGCTTGGCAAGTAAACAGATACTTGGTGATATTTGTTGAACTGAAAAAAAAAAAAAAAACCAATGTGTTTAGAGAAAGTGGAAAAGTTCAGAGTCATGGGTGAGTAGGATGTAACGTGAGTTGGAATGGGACTGCAGGCGTGCAGGGCCTGACCTAAGGGAGTGTTAATTTATCCTAAAGGCGTGGTGAACATCAAAGAGGCATCTGAGTTTTCAGGCTAGGGACACAGTGAGGAGGATTTGTTGGGAGAATTACACCAACTATCACATGAAGATGAGATTTGAGTTGGGAAACCTGTCAGGTGGTCTCAACTAAGGCTATGCCAGCGGGAAGACAGAGGTGGAAGCAACTCTGTGAGAGGCTGGAGGGTAGACTCAGCAGGATTTGGGTGTGTGGGGCAACGGAAAGGGTCATGAAGACACTTGTTTGAACAATTACAACACAGACTGAGGTAAGGACTAGAGGAAGGTAGACCAGGTGTGGGTGTGCATAGGTGGAGGGAGGGGGTGGGAGGGATGATGCTGCTGGATTTGCTAACTTCAGGGTGGCTCCCGGATTCCCATGATCCCTCGCAACAATTTTTAGTAAGTCAGATTTGGGGAACTTGGAGAATCAGGCTGAAATGAAAATACAATTCCATGCGTGTCTGTTTTTCACATCGAGGTACATTTTTTTTTCTTACGTCCTTTTGCTCAGTCTCCCTCGCCAGACCCTAAGTCCTCAAGGTCAGAGATGATGTGGTGATGACGGTGGTGACGAGCCCAGGCAGGATCAAGTTTGAAGTCTGGCTCCGCCGTGGACTAGCTGTGTAATATGAAGATGCTATCTTGCTTCTCTGAGTCATAAAATGTCCTTATCTGTAAAATGGGGATAATATTAGCTACCTATGAGGCTGTGGATATAAATTGTACAGGGTGCTTTCACTAGCGGTAGCAATTTAATCTTACTCTCCAGTCCCATGAGCTCACACGCATGCACGCGCGCGCGCGCAAACACACACACACACATACACAGAGCCTAGTACATCTCAGCACTGACCACGTGGTCTCAAAATTCTTGGCTGAGGTGTTAATGGTCCCTGTAGACTCGCCCAGGACAGACTGTCCTGATTATCTTTGTGTCCCCAGCACCCCGCACGGTTCCTGGATCACAGGTTACAAACATGTCAATCTTGAGGGTTCCCACAGAGGCTGAGCGACACGCCTGAGGTTACACAGTTTGTAACAGGTAGAGCTGAGGTCCCCTGAATCCAAGTCCAGTAGCCTTGGCAGTACTGGGGGGTTGGACTGTCTCTGATCATTTAGATCAGCAGAGAACCCAGAAAAACAGGGTCAGTTATTAGCTTTGAAACGTATGTACCTAACTTTGAAGGTAGGCTCACACTCACAATTACATATTTTGGGGGGGCTGGTGTGAGGGTGAGTGTACACTCCTGCTGTCTCCCCTGATGGAACAGTGATGGGAAGAGGCAAGTCTGAGCTGTCAAACTCCCCCCAGGGTCAGCGAGAGCGAACTGGGTCTCCTCTTGGCTGGGACTTGCTGTCTTCAAGCCTAGCCCTTTGGGACTCCGGATACTTGAAACCCACTCTGAGCTCAGCTTCTGCCTGAGTCGTCTTGGGACATGCATTGCCCCACCCAGCACGTCCACTTCCTTCCGATTGGCACCATGTCTCTTCTGCAGGACAGGCACAGACCTGCTTTCTGTGATTTGTGTCTTCCACTCGCCTCCTCGGCCCGAGAGACCTACCCGTCCACTCTGGACACTCGTTGGTATTGTCCATATGTGGCCTTATGCACAGATGATTTTCTTTATCAACCCAATTGAAACAATCAGCAAAATAAATCTTATGAAGCAACTTTAAAAAGCACCATATTATAGATTTCAATGTCAATCCAATTTTTTTAAATTCATCCATTACTACTATTTATTTCTTTTTCAAACAGCAATAGGGTAAGCCAGAAAAGGGGTGGGAGCAGGTCGTCTTGGTTTAAATCAACAAATATTTATGCCACAGACATTTATATGCCAAGGACTGTCTTCAATCTTCCCTGGGGATTCTCAGCAAGTGGCAGCAGAATCTGTCTTATCCTTGATGCTTAAATAAGACGTCTCATGGTGCTGGGAGTGTTAAGCTGGTGGGTATTTAGGTGTGTTCTGCACTCAGCCCCAGGGGCTTCCTAAATCCAGAGTTGAGTTCTGCCCTCTCCTAGACTTTTAGAAGAATCCGGGGTAGGATCCAGAGCACCGCAGAGTCCCTGCCTCGGCACCATGCGGAGCCTTCTCGAGCAAGGAGGCTTCCTTCTAAGCCTGTAGGCTCCCTGCTGTCTGACCCCAACCATCTCCCCTTGCTTCAAATTACAAGCAGGACTGGGGGCCAAGATCCAGCCAAATGCATCCCAGTTCTCACTAAGGAGGCAAACCACGCTGCCAGCCAGCAGGGTTTGGCTACAAAAGCCCAAGAAGAAGCAAGTTTGTGTGTGTGTCTCTACCTGCAGC
This sequence comes from Camelus ferus, assembly GCF_009834535.1. Lineage (NCBI taxonomy): Eukaryota > Metazoa > Chordata > Mammalia > Artiodactyla > Camelidae > Camelus > Camelus ferus. The sequence goes on from NC_045711.1 coordinate 27,143,020, forward strand.
TTCTCTCTGCGGAAGTCACACGTTTCTTCAACGGCTTTGATATTTATAGGTGAGCAGTGTTGCCGGGGATGCCCTTTGGGGGAGCTTTAAATGTGGCATGTGAAACTGGCTAATTTAATTGGCTTCATCTACGGTAAGGACACCATCGCTGGTTCAGTCCCCTTTGCATTTAACTAGCCTGGCTCTATTCAAGGCACTGCTGATCCAAGGTGGCACTTTTATAAATGAAGAGCCTTGGTCCAAAATGGAACCAGGAGGAAGGATGTGTAAGGATCATGTTCTCGGTCTACTCCCAGCACCCATGATCACCTTCCCTCCTCATCACCACCCCACCTCACCCCCCGTCACACACTTGATCTCCAGTTTGGTTTGTCAGTTTCTCGATATTCCTGTGATGAGCAGGGGAGTGACTCGAGGAGAAGTCTGGTAGTTCTTCACCATGGGGTTCTGGGGGAGGACTGGCCCTGGGTTAGAGATGCAGAGTCTTTGCTGTTGGTTCTTTTGCAGATGTGGGGATACTTTGGAATCCAGAAACCCTGAAAAGAAAGAGTCGCCCATTCTCTATGTTACGGTCACTCGTTGATTCATTGATTCACCAAACGTCTGCCGTCCTCCTCTCTGTGGGGGACAGGCACGGTGCTTCCTACGTGAAATGTGTTGGTTTCCTAGGCAATGCTGGGTGAGGTCATTGTCACTTCTGTAGAAAAGTCCTGGATGGAAGTCAAGAAATAAAGTCTTCACTGGGTGACCCTGAGCAAGTCACTTCCCACCTCAGGGATTCACGTCTGTCCCCCGAGTTCCCTTGCAGCTCTGACGCTCCGTGTGTCTGCTCTGGCAGCAGGGAGAACCCGGACTCAGCTGCCAGGAGGCGCCTCCCTCGCCCCTCTGCTCCCGAGGGCCACACCTGATGGGGCCAGCCCTCACTCTCCCCGCAGGCGCATCCTCGAGAGTCCTCCTCTTCCTTATCCTCTCTTCCTGCAAAGATGAGGAGCAGACGAAAAGAGGAAGAGGGGTGCAGAGAGAAAAACAAAACGCAAGAGCCGCGTGCCTTCCTATAGCGAGCTGAGCGCTCAGGTTGGAACCTGAACGAAACGGTGTCACCGCGCACCTTGGCTGTTACCTGACGGGGGAGTCCAAATGGGTGTTCTCTGTCAAGTCAGCGATTGTGGTTCAGAGTGAAGACCGATTTATATACACATCACCGTGGCGACGTTTAGGTAAACCGGCTCAGAGGCCCGAGGATGGATATTATGGGATGGCTTCCTTTCTCCTTCTTTTTTTCTTTCCTCTCTGAACACTCGCCTAAGGTAAAGAACAGTTGAGCTGGATTAATTGACTCCTTTTTAGAGATTTCTTACCTTTGGATGTATTTGGTTCTGAAATTGTTGGTGGAAATTCAGCTAAGCTGTCAGCCCAAGGCGCTCTGGGGTCCTTGTGTTGTATCAGGAACGGGAGGGTGTGGCTGGTGATTCACATTGAACCCGATTGATCGCGATGCTCCTGGGAGAAGGGACTGCGTGTACGTGTGTGTAGGGGTGTGTGTGTTTTGGAGTAGGGATGGTGGTGGCAACTTTGATTTGGGTGTCCACCTTCTCCATTCAGATGCCATCTCTCTGTCCTAGATTGCCTCCGAAATGGTCATATCCAGTGACACCCAAGGTGTCTTTTGTCTGCTCAGCCAGAATTTGAGCCATTGTCTTCCTGGCATCCCATGATCACACACCAGCAGGATCCTGGAAAGCCAAAATGAGCCTCTTCCAAAGGGGCCCAGAGCAGGTGCGGGAATCAACTTCCTGCCCCTTATTCCCCCCGGGGTTGCCGCTAGAAACCCGCACACGCTTATTTATAAAACAACGAGTCTCTTGGACTCCACTGGTTATTTTATTTGATTGCTTTTCCGACTTAGATTTCAGTGCTAGAAGCATCAAGCTCACCTGTGTGCAAAAAATAGCTCCAGTAAGTACTGTTATAGGGGCTACTGGAACTCATCTCCCAAAGATGGGGGGCAGCCTTCAGGCTGGAGCAGAAGTCTCATTTGCCAGGGTCCGTGAGCCCTACAAAGGTGGGCGTTGGCGTGGGGAGTCACAGGGGCAACTGGTGGAATTTTTTTGGAGTCAATTCCCTACTCTGCACTTTCTCCCAAAGTTTGTGAAATATTATTTAAACTCTCCTATCAATTGGGACAAAGACTGGATATTCATTCTCAAGACAAAACATCTGAAAAGTTACAACTTCTACAGGTGTGAGCCTTACCTTTGCAGTAAACAGGTACCTACACATCCATGTACATACATGGAAAATTAGAAGTGGAAACATTTTAAATGTATTTAAGGAGCTCATCAGAGGAAATCCTTGACAATTCCTTTGTGAAGTGCATTGTTTCTTTTAGTTTTTCTGTTACCCAGATTTTTCTGCCTTAGGTTGGCTTAGAATAAAGTGTCCCACAGCTTAGGACAAACAAACAAACAAAAAAATGGGCTTGGCCTGAGTAAAATTCAGAGTAAGCAAAAAAGGTCTTTGGCATCTTCATACCTTTCCTTCTGAGACCCACTTAGCATTTTGGGGACATGTGGGCGTCTTTTCTCTTGGTCTCTAAAGTTGCTTAGGTCATGTTTTTTCTTTATAAATGAAATGCTCTTGTTCAGAAATTTTGTTTGTTTGTTTGTTTTATGTTTTAGAAGCTTTTATGGCACAGAGACTCCTAAGAAACCAAGAATTTCTATAATCACCTTTAACATATATTGACCCCCACTCCTTTGAGAAACTCAACTTTTTTGCCATCTCCCAAAACAACCCCCCCTTTGGCTATTCAGAGTATTTAGTCAGCAACTTCACAGGAAGAAATAAGAAAAGCTAACAGAAGGAGGCTGTGAGGATACTGGACAGAGATGGAACAAATCCACTGCAGACTGTAGAGTGCCTTCCAGCTCTGGGCTTGAGTCGACAAGGAACTCCCAGGGCTCTCCTAGCTTAAAGACCCAGAGGCATCACTTCTCTGGTCTTTCCTGGGCTCTGATCGATTTCAATATAATTCCGGTCTTGGCAACAGAGACTTCGAAGCCAAAAGTAGACTCTGTATACTTTGATCCTTAAGAAAACTGGAACAAATCTATTTGTTTATTTAAATTAAAAAAAAAGAAGAAGAAGAAAAAGAAAAAGAAGCCAAGGGTGAGTTTCCCTGGGGTGTGGTGCGAGAATTGTGCTGGGAAAGAAAGGACATGGTCCAAGCAAACACTGCTGAGCGAAGTCTTCCAGCTGGACTGGGTTCCTAACAGTTTCTCCGGGCAGAGTGGGAGATCCACTCTCAGATAAAGAGCAATGCATCATCCTCGGAGCAGCAGCTGGGCAGGCAGCCAGGCTGGGAAGAACAATGATTTCCTCGCTTTTAAATTCGATTATTAGTTCATATTTATTGGAAGCCTGCGGTGCATTTAGCTTTGGAGCCAACATGCAAGAAGAGTCAGCCTCATGGGATTCATTTTTTCCTATTAACTTTTTCCATTTTTCATCAACTGAGTCAGCATCTCACTAGTTAAGAGATGTTGAGCCAGATCTCACCTGATCAGTGTATAAGCTACTCAGATGGTTCCTCCCCTCCCTCTCCTCCCAGCCCCGAGGTCAAATTGGCCGGTTCCTCTCCCTCACGCCCATTTCCACCTCTTTCTGCATCTGTATCAATCAGGTGGAATGGCCTATTTCCTTTAAAATTCCTCTAGGATTGATGGTTTTCTATCATTGCCTGGAAACAAACCAGTTCAGCGTAGAATAAGGTTATTTTCACTCGCTTTGAGAATAGAAGGAAGAGAGAATGGGTCAGGAGACAGGCATTTTTTCCCCTCTTTGTTTTGAATATATATTGAATGTTACCGTCTGCTAGTCTCACTATTATATGAATCTAGCTCCCTCCTCCATAGCCTCCTTACGAGACAGACCGTGTTCTTGGCCCCATTTTACAAATGTGGAAACAGAGGCTGAAAAATCTCTGGGGAAATTTCTAAGCCTGAAGGTTAATGTTTGTCTTCCCACCTGTTCCCTGGATGAACCACTCCGTGCACTGCTTTCCTCAGTTTTGAATGCTGGTCAGAGCCCGATGTCCTAAAAACTCAAAAGCCAGTGGAGAAGCAGTAAGTGGCATTGCCGACTTCTCCTCTGGGAACAGAGTTAAAGCTCAGGTTTGTAGAAATGTTTATAATGAGAGGTCTGACATGCACGGCATCCTGAAGCTTAAAGCATCCTTTTAAGAACACATGGTAGGAAAGAGTATAGCTCAGTGGCAGAGTGTGTACTTAGCATGCACGAGGTCCTGGGCTCAATCCCCAGTACCTCTTCTGAAAAACAAATAAATAAATAAACCTAATTACTTCCCCCAGCAATAAAATAAAATAAAATAAAATAAAATAAAATAAAATAAAATAAAAAGAATGCATACTCATGCTTGCATTTGCTCCCAACACCAAGCTTTAGCTCTCTTATTTTCAAATTGCACTTTTCAGGAGTCCATTGAAAAACCAAGGTGTCAGGGGATAAACCCAGCCTAGATGCACCCAGGGGCAGAGCTGCTTGCCTACTTGTCAAACAAGCTGGTGGCTGTCTGAAGGTTGGGCAATCTCACCCAGCGAGTCCAGATGGAGCGCGCACTGGCGACCCTCCCTGGGGATGGATTGCCAGTGTTGGTGCTACCTGAGGTTCCCTCTAATGAGGAATTGTTTCAGCTCCTCTGTTTGCCCATTAGATGAGCTCTGGGTGAAACAATTTGGATGTAAGTGCTACAGGGGTTTGCAAATGAGGTTTTTGCAATAGCTTGATGTTTTCCTTCTGGGGATGCAGTGGATTGTGGTTGACGGCCAGGTGCAGAATAGTTTATAGACTGCCAATAGTGGAAGCCAAGAACAGAGGGAGCTGATGGCAAAAACACTATCCTCTGGAATATTTCATAGATGCCTCATGGATGTCCCTGAGAAAATCAAGGTAGACTGTAGAATGTCAAGTTTCCACACAGATTGCTCTGGGTCTAGAAGAAGTTTATCTTCACAGGAGGTTAATCAAACACATTGCTAAGTTCTGGGTTAGCCCCGGGATTCAGTGATCTGAAGGGGGAGCAAGTTAGGTAGTCGTGGGGTGATTTCTTGTTTTCAGAAGGGTTAGTAGATCACTCTGATCTGGGAGGAGTTGTGGTGCCCACAGGGTCATTTCCAAGAGAGCTGGCATTTCCAAAATAGCACTTCAGTGCGAGATGTCAGCATCATGGGACTAAAACCGAGAGTCTAAGCAAGGCAGGTCCTCTGAGATTCCAGCGGGCTGGCTGAACAAGCTCTTTCTCCCTGAGCAGGCAGGGCTCCAAATGATGCAGCTGAATGGGACAGATGGCACAGTTTTGGCCAACAGCCACTGACCAGTCAATTTCCAGACCTCTCTGTGGGCAGGCAGTCCTGACAAAGCCACCGAAGTCTGCCTGCGTTGGGCTCGTGGGTACACGCAGGTGTTGACTTTGATGGACTATACTTGGCTCCAAATCTGCTCAGATTAAACCAAGACAGACTTGCAATTTGCAAATACATATATTTTTGTATCGATGTAGACCCTCATGTCTAGCCCCAACCCCCTCTTTATGCCATAAATACTTAAGATGGTGATCTTTCCTGTTAGTTCTTCCCAAAACCTAATATGAGATGCTCCAAAGAGTGAGTGGGTGACCAGCGTTATTGGATAGCCTGAGATTTTTCTTCTAGACGCTCCCTCCACCTGCCGAGGAGTCCCCCTCTCACTGCCATGGTACCTATTACCTCGGAGGTGACATTCTGGGAGCTTTGGACTGATAACAAGTAATCGGCCCAGTTCTGTATAACTTTTGAAATGTTTCAAAACTTCTTAAACTTCACTTTTCTCATCTGTCAAAGAAAAGGGTCCTTGTTAGAATTCACATGTATCGTGTGCTCACATGGACCAAGCCCTGCGGGTGTGATCTCGTTCAGTTCCCGCAGATGACCCCTGTGGGACTGTGCTGGGCATTCTCGGTTCTCCTCTTGTGTACCCTGCTCTGTGCCCCAACAGGCTGAGCTCAGGGGTCACTGTCAACAGGCTGCCCTGCCCTTGGCCTCCAGCAGGGTTCCGCCAAGGAGGGGAGGAGAGGAAAGCGGGCCATCTCCCCATCAGAGTTCACAGCTCCTGGTAAGATGCATCGCTCTTCTGAGATCTTGCTCTTTGGTCCTGGAGGACGGCCCCCACTGTTTCCAGCCCGAGGGAGAGCACTTGCCCTCGATAGTTCCTTTGTAAGTCGTTCCTTTATTAAACTCTCCTTAAATTACCCAGCGGGAGTGTGCCTCTGTTCCTGCCAGAACCCTGACTGGTACAGAAGTAGCTGCTAACCTGCTTCCCATTTTACAGGCAAAGAAACGGAAGCTGAGAGAGGCTAAGTGACTGAGGCCACACCCAAGAAGAGGTAGAATGGGGATTCAGATCCAGGTTGGTCTGATCGCAGAACCTCATGATGGCTGGCTTCACCTCAGCACTTCTGAAAGGTCCCTTGTTGTGCTGACAGTCTCTGACAAAGGCACCCACAGTTCCTCAGCCGCCGAGCGTTGCTCTCGAAGCCCACCCCTCCCCCACTCTGCCTCCGAAGAGGGGAATTGTGATGCTATGTCTGCCTTCTTCTCATGCCATCGTCATGGGGACAAAAGACACGAGTGTGTGCGGCAGATGATCTGGTCTGGGGTGCAGACTGCACCGCAGTCCTCAGAAGCCGCTGGCAGAGTCACTGAGCCTGGCTTCCTTGGTGCCATGTCCCCTCATCTGCGGGACACAGCACGGAAGGAGTGGTCCAGGGGACACGGGGCCTGCAGAGCTGCTCACCTCATGCTGGAGTCATTCCTGAGAGCACAGATTTACTTCCAGGAAGTGGGCTCGACCCCTTTCCCGCGCATCTTCAGAGCTGGGTCATAGAAAACGCAGGTGTCTTGAGAGGAAGCTCGGCACTTGCCGGGTTTTGTGCAGATTCCCTGTGCTCCCCTTCCCACGGATGCGTTGATGCCAGCGGGCGCAGGTTAGCCGGTTAATACGGTAAGCGATCGTGCTGCCGAGAGAGTGAATGAGTGGGAGAGGTGATCTTACTTTGACAGCACTGAGGGAGCAGAGGATGGTGCTTCTAAAAGCAACTGAATCATGTCCCATTCCTCTTTCAGAACACAGACTAAGGTCAGGGCCAAGAGAAGGCATTTTCTGGGAAATTAGCAGTGCTGGGAATACGGCTGGGAAAATAATAAATGATGATAGATATCATTTAGAGAGTGTGACCCGAACCGGGCATCGCACTAGTGAGGTTTGCCATGCATGATCTCGTTCAGCTATTGCAACTCCATGAGGTGGATAGAGTCACCCCCATTTTACAGATGAGGACGTTGACGGTCCCTGAGAAAAATGTCCATTAGTTCCAGATTTCCTTTTCGAATAAGTAGCTGCATCGGGATTAAAAGGTGGATCTGTCCTCAGACCTTAGAACTCGGGCTAATTATTCAAAACTCTGGGTTGGATGCCTGGTATTTATGGTCTGTTAATCCAGCCTCGTAGGGATGGTCTAGAGGCCGCGCTAACCTCCCACCGCACCTATAACCTCGCCACCCAAGGAATTTCTCTCCCCACATGATTCCTTCTCACCCCGTCCCCCCTTTCCTGAGGTTTCTCTTTTGCCAGGTTCCTCTTCTCCTCATTGTGAAATGGTTTTCTCTCTGTTGTTGCCTGTCCCGGCCCTGAGGCGGGAGGTGCTGAAATGGATTCGCTAGCGTTTGCCCTGACCTGTCTGTCGCAGCTCACACCACACCAGGGGATGCTTTGCCTCTCAGCTTTATTAATCATTTCAATTTGACACTGTGTGTGTTTTACGGTCTTCGCTTCCGCCCCCACTTTGCCCCCATTCAATTGTGTTTACCTTTTAAAGCAACACTGGAAGGGAAAAATCTATTCCTCCTGCCAGATGTTTAAAAAAAAAAAAAAGAAGAGAAAAGAAAAGAAAAACGCTGCCTGGACACACACAGACATTTCTGCCTCCAGTTTTCCTCTTTAACACACACGGAGACATCCGAGAGGTAAGCAGACCTCAGCTCCTCGCTTTTAACGATGAGCAGCAGGCACGTCGTCCTGGGGTATGAGGACCTCTAAAGCAACGCCTCTCACGCTTTCACGTGCACGTAAACCGCCTGGGGCTCATGTGAAGAGACAGATTCTGATTCCGTAGGTCTTGGGTGGAATCTGAGAGGCTGCATTTTGTGCCAGGGAGGAGCCAGGTGGTACTTCACATAGGCTCCGAAGTTTTCCCTTCCCTCTCTTTCCCCCGATGTGTCTCCACTCTCTGTCATTCTAGGAAGGGTGCCCTTGCCTCGGAAGCTCTCCTGGGCTTCCCGACCCTGCAGCATCTCCCGCCAATGTCCAACTCCGTGGTCGCCCCTTACGGCTGAGGGCCTTTTATGGTTTAGGTTGGAGTCTCCCTGCTAAGCCCTTCCCAGGAGAACAGTTAGTTGTCCCTGGCTGGGAGACAAAAGAAGTGCATTTTGCTGGAGCCAGTTTTCCCCCAAACGCTAATGGCACCTTTATCTCCGGGTAATTAAAGCTCTGACTGGTGAATGCATAATTGCGCATAAGCCGGACTAAAATGATCACCGTGGTCTTTCATCTTTTAGCTGACTTCGTGCAGACGGTAACAGTCTCAGGCGTGCTCGGGGAGGATGGCTGTTTGGAGGTGTCTGGGTTGGGTGGAGTCATCTGGGGGGCCGGCCACCCCCACAATTACTGTGGTGAGTGACGGCCAGAGTTGTCTCTGTCTCCATGAAGCAGTGGCTTTGGGTGGCTGGAGGGGCACCGGGGAAGGCATACAGTTTGTCAGGATTTGCCAGACTGCTTGGAGGTTCAAGCCCATGGATCTGGTCCACTTCTGCCTCTGGATGAAGGGGCGGCAGGGCTCTGCGCAGACTCTGGTACCTGGGCCACTGCCCTGCCCTGGACCCCTCCCTGTTTGAGAACAGGCTCTTTCTTCATTCTGACAGCCTTTGAACACAGCTATGTTGGTGTCACTGTCATCCGGTGACCATCCCGCCCAGATCTGGGTCAGGGCTGACTTCAGACTTCTCTCTTCCTGGGAAGATGCTCATGGAAGCAGGGAAGGTGCTGGGTAAACGTCTGGGTCTCAAAACCCCTGAACAGAAAGAGTCCTGTAGAGGGATCATAGAACTTGTGGGTCCTAGACATCGAAGGTGCTCAAAACCCCCCTCTCCCTCACCTGAGCTCTGCCACAGACGATACTTGGTTAAACTCTTCTGCATCTCAGATTTCTCACTTGTGAACAGGGGATTATTGTAGCAACATCACATGATGGATTCAGCAAGATGCAGTGTGTTCTGGCTTAGCACATGGTCTGGCTATTGCTTTGGGTATTCCTGTGCCTTGGTATGCCCCTCGGGTGCCGCAGATCAATCGCAATTGTTTGAAATCACCACCTTGGAGGCTTCTCTTCCTCCCTAACAGAACCTTCAAAGCTGTTGGACCACGTGGGTTGCCAAGAGGCAGGTGTAATCGACTGTTTCTTTAAATGGTCGGTATGGTCTTATAATGAACTCGCGTCTGATCCCCACAAGCACGAGGACCATTATGTGGGGGCCAATTAGCTAGGCCTAAACATCCATGATAAAATGAAGGGAGTAATCTGACGGCATTCAGGAATGAGCAGACCTTTGATGGGTAGCTACCACCTGCCAAGCTCCGCGCTCTGTGTTTTTCACAGACGTTAATTTATCTTCGCCGCATGACAGATACCTACACTTTCATACGACACGTGAAGAAGAAAGAGCTTAGAGAGGTGGCCCTCCCAGTTTATGTCACTACTAACTAATCCATGCTAGGCACCCCTGTCCCCATAAAGACGTTGACACCACTGTCCTTTTAGCCTGACTTTCCGGCCCCTTTATTTCTATTCTCAAATCATACACAAGTTTCTCAAATGTGCCTCCCTTCCCCTAGAAGACATTCATTCTTCAGTCCCCTAAAACTAGGCTCCATCGACACTGTCACCCAAAGGTCAACAATGACCTACCTCTTCACTGTCAAATTCAATCATCTTTTCTCACTAGGTCTTCTCTGTCTTTTCCGGCACCTTCCGTATTCGATGGACGCGTTTCCCTTCGACTCGAAGACGGTGGACCACACCCATTCCTCTCCTTCCCCTTTACTCACCACGTCTCTCTCTGCTGCCTCTTCTTCCATCCCCATACTTGCCACTGGGGCCTGATTCACATCCTATTCCTTGAACAACTCTCCTAATATGTCGCGACTTCAGCTCTACCCTCTGTGCTGACCTTTGTCAAGTTGTGGGTTTTCAGACTTTTCACCCAACAAGCTGCAGGCACGTGTACCCCAGCTGTATCTCTCTCGAGGTCTTGCCATGATTTCCACACGTCTGAATTGGAAGTCTCTGTCGCTCTTTGATTTTTCTTTCACTTTCTGATCTCTCTGTTTGCCAGTGTCCCGTGGCCCTTTGAGGACACATCTCAGCAGTCACACATCTTTGGCTGCTGTGTAGTCTGACCCTTCCCATCCAAATCCTACGGTGTCATTCCTGGCCACGCCACCCCATCCCCTTTACGAGGCCCTGAACACCTCCCCTCTGGCTTCTTGGCATGATTTCCCAAATGCTTTAAATTTTTTCATTTGTTCTCCGTACTAGGACACGCTACACAACACAGCCAAAGTATTTATTCTCCTGGAAATGCTGCTTTTACTGTATTTGTCTGCCTGGAAAGCCTGCAGAACAAGTGACACATGCCTGGGCTTGAGAAGTTCTCCAGGACCTCTGTGTCTTTCTAACCTGCTCTCCCACTGCCCACCTACAGAAACTCTTGGCTTAAGTCAAATTAGACTGTGTTCTAATTAGGATTCAGTTCAACTGCCGGTAACACTAGAGCCTCAAATAACAGAGACTTAAACTACACCGGGGCCTATTTCTCTCTTATTTCAAAGAGCAAGGACAGGCAGCCCCGGCCTGGAAGGAGAGCTGTGCTCCACTGGGTGCCCGGGGACCCAGGCTGCTTCTGCCATGTTTCACGTTACTCCCCCTTGTGTGACCTCCAGTCCCAAGGTCACCCTTGATGCGGATTAGCCATTTCAGATCCAACTGTCCTACTCACAGTCCAGCCAGAAAGGAGGAAAGAATGAAGGGTACTTTTCCCTTTTAAGGCTATTTTCTGACGTTGTATAGATGACTTCCACTTAAATCTCACTGGTCAAAATGTAGTCACATGACCACATGCAGGTGCCAAGGAGGCTGGGAAATGTCTGTTTACTGTTGGCAGGGGAAATGTTTGTGCCTGGCTAAGATTCAGGGTTTTGTTGTAAAAGTAAAAAAGGTGAGAAAGGCTATTGTGAATAACCAGTAATCCTTGCTGCAGCCAACCCTTTCTTTTCCTCGCAAGCCATGGCTATTTTTGTCACCGTGCTGCCATGCAAATTGATGTCTTTGCCTGACACACTCTCTGACTTCTCTAAATCCTGCTTCTCAGAGAAGTCGTCTCCCAGAAAGAAATGAGCACTGAGCTTGGGGTTGCTCGGTACCAACCAATCCCAGCTTTCCCACCCTCCCTTGCCATGAGACTCTGAACTCACTGCCTCTGTGCCTCAGTTTTCTCCTCTGTCAAATGGGGCCACAAGACTCACATTGGTTATTGTGATGATTACACGGTGGGGGTAGTTTGCATTAAGCACGTAGCATATGAACTAGAGAAGTGAACGTTACTTATCTCCTCCGTAACCACGAGATTTACTGTATTATCTCAAAAGGCTCAACTCAACTCTTTTTTCCTTTCACAGAGAATTTCCTGTCCATTCCAGATGAGGACAACCATTCCCTGCTTCCAACTCTTCCAATAATACAAATATTGTTTGAGACACTGATGTGGAAATGAATGTCACATCTTTATTTTTATTTTTTAAAAAAAATCTTGAACGCTCAGAAGAGTTGAAAGAACAGTGCTTTGACTTTTCTTGAATTGTGACCTTCAGTGGTGACCTCCTCACATAGATATGCCTAGTTTTTTCTCACCCAGATGAACTAGCTCTCGAAGGCAACGGCCATGTATTAAACAGGATGTTTCTTTTGTTTTTGATCCTTGCTTTTTAAAAATCCTCCTAGCACCTCCAGTGTTGCTTGATAAAAATGGGTGTTTCACGTCTTCCTGCCTCGTCCCGTCTTTGATAATGCCCACGGATGTCCAGGCAGCTGAAGGCAGCAAGGAAGGCACAGGGTAAGATTCTTAAGACTTGTCGGAATTGTCTGTCATTGTTTCAAGACACAGTCTCCAGGCAAATACACCCTCCTCTCACGTCTCCTTCACACACATCATAACTCCCAGTTGTATTCTTAAAACAAACAGTTGCTGAGTGAGTGAGTGAATGACTGAATAAATGCATGGCCGTAGAAATCCAACTTGTGATGACTGGGAAGTGATCAGATGGTCAGTGACAGAGCGCAGCCTCGGTCAAGGGCTCTAAACTACATCCTGTAAATAGCAAACATGCCCACAGATGGTCTCGAAGGCCCTTTGTCTCCCCGTTTTTTTTTTAGGGAAGTTTAAATGAACCAATGTCAATCTTCTCTCTTAAGAGAATCGTATTAATTAAGATATAACATATACTCTGAGGCTCTGGGGAAGTTTAACTGATTAGAATTCACTGTCGTTCTTTCCTGGACACGGCAGGGGATTAGGATGGTCAGAGAGAGCCGGTCTCCTTCAATACCTCATCCCTTTGACACGGTTGTGGTCTCGTCTGTGGTGCAGTAGGTGGGAAGGACTATCTTAGAGGCCAGAGCAAAACTGCTCCCCAGTTGCATCCTTGTAAATATGAGATGATAAAGCTATATGCAGAGTGTTGGGTGCATAAATGACCTTCACTCTTCACAAAACTTCTGAGGTAGACATTGTCATTCCATTTAAAAAAATGAGCTAACCAAGAACCAAAGAAGATTATACAAGATCGCACAGCCCCCGAGGAGCAGAGGAAAGATTGAACCCAGGTCTGTTTAACCCCAAACTGTTTTTTTTTTTTATTCTACGATGGAACCCTTTCTATGAAAATTTCATTAGTAAAGAACATGTTTTGAAGGGGAGGGTAGAGCTCAGTGGTAGAGTGCATGCCTAGCATGCACAAGGTCCTGGGTTCAATCCCCAGCACCTCCATTAAAAAAAGAAAAGAAAAAAAAAAAAGAACATGTTTCAGAAAACATAAAACTCAGCAGATTTGCTGTAGTAGGTCTGCAAGCAGGAAGTGAACATGCAGAAATGGAATTTTTTCAATAATATTCTGGTCCTTTTCCCGTTCTGTTTTTCTCTCCCCGACTGCAACTTTCAGAAAATAAAGCAGATGCCAGGGAAAGTCGTTTTGCTTATTCTTTGTCCAGGCTTTTGAGAGCAAGAATTCATATAGTCTTTTTTCAAAAGTTACTCCTGCTTTATGAGATGGCCTCTTCTCAAAAGTCTTGGGATGCTAATAGCAATTAGGGTACCAGAGGCCAGCTTGCCGGAGAGACAGCAAACTCTCACTGAGTCAGAAGCACTTGCGTTCTCCCCTCTCTCGCTTCCTGGCACATATTATATATATTTTATAGCCACTAATGTGCAGGTACACCTATGACACACACACGTAATAAACTGAACAGGTAAAGTGCGTTATTATGCCTTGTCTGGATCATCAAATAACGTGCCGGCTGAACAAAGCCTCTTAGCAGAAAGATTGCAGAGTGTGTTGGCTTTTGTCTCTCTCCCCTCTCTCCTTCCGCACCCCGACCTGCCCCTCCTTCCCCGGCTCAAAGCACTCCATGTCAGGGCTACAAAGCATCACATTCCTCAAAAGGTTTAATCTTTGCAACATTCCAGCGTGCGAGTTATTAAGAGGAGATTGCGAAGGGCTGTGATGATGACTCGATGGAGACTTTTCCTGGATAAAAGGTCCTTGCCTAGGATTATCTTGACTTCATTTGCGGTAATCCCACCGCCCCCTTGCTTGGTTTTACTTTTCTTGGGGCCGGGGTGGAGGGGAGGCAGGTGCAGGGAGAGCGCTCTGCTGTGATTGGCAAGGGCTCCCTGGGGACGACGTGAAGGTGGACAGCCACTATTGGAGGAAACTGGGGAAGGGTCCAACAACTCTACTCCGTGGACGATGGAGTTTAAACAAGTTCCTGCTGAAAGATTCTGGGTTGGGGGCGGGGGGCAGTCTCTAAGGCTTTGCTTTAAAATGTAAAAAAACCAAGCTACTTGGTTGACTTTGAGGTTGACATTGACAACAGGTCCCAGTGCAGAGCGGGCAGTTCTGCGTCCTAAACAGGCAGTTTCCCGTTTGTTTCGGCTTTTCCATTTTTTTTTCCCTGTCCACTTGCTTCCTCCATCTCTGTCTAAAAGAGACCTGGATTTCCTTCACTTCTCGCTTGCTGTTCCCAAGTGATTTGATTATTTCCACTGATGTTCAAATAAGGAACCACAACAACGTCTATGCAAATTTGGATCTTAACACCCTCAGTTGCCATTTGTCCTCCCTAATGTCCTTGCAGACGGGAAAGAGGAGAAGTCACCTTCAGTTGAGGTGTTGGATGCTGATGGCAGGTTTCTCTTCCACGAAAGTGCATAATGGTAGCTACTTAGCACATCAAGCCCTGAGTACGTACCTGGCTCTTGGTAAGCAGGCAGCCGACACGGGGAGGGTGAGAATGTGTCCCAGGGGATATGCTGGTTGCAGAGACCACCTCGCTTTGAAGGGCCACTAAGACCAAACGGGGCAACGGTTTCTAACCATGACAGGGCATCAGGATTACCTGGGGGACTTACTAAATATACAGCATCCTGAGCATCTGTTTGTTTTAGTTTCGTTTAATTTTGTTTTCAACGAACTCTCGTGGTGGTTCTGCTTGGTACGATGAGAAACACAGAGATGGGTCAGAGGAGGAGTGAATAGTGGCCGGGAGTTAGAAGACGGGCAAGCCAACCACAAAGGGTGAGATTGAGCCTGTGTTGGTAGCAAATAGAATCAGAAAGGCAAGGGTAGATAAGAGACATGTCAAAGAAGAAAGGACACATCTTAGTTACTTCCTGCCTATGGAAAATAGAAGGGGCGGGGGGGGGGGGAACGTTCCATGTTTTCAAAACCGCGTACCTGAGAGAGTGGGAAGGGCTGGGGAATCACAGAAGATGATTTTACCGATGGACTTAGGGGTAGTGGGAGGGGAAGCGTGTTTGAGAGGAGATAGGCTGGATATGTGAAGATTCAGAGGAAGGTTTCGAGACTAATGAAAGTACCCAACAGGAATCAGGGGGTTGACGGATGAAGCTTGGATGGAAGTTCAGAACTTGACTGAGAAACAAGGGAGCCATCTGTCCGTGGGTCAGAATGAAAGCTGCAAGGGCGCAGGAGCTCTCCTAGGGCTGGGGAGAGGAGAAATCACACTACTGAACTCACACTCCGTACGTAAGTCATAAGCAGTTCGTCATGAAAAGCAACGAACGGAGGAAAACCAAAAACAAAAGCGAAACAGAACACGAAGAGCACTTAACTGTGAATTCACACAGTGAGTCCCCCAGGCGCCCAGTGTGAGAGGACAAGGGCGGCGTGTCCCATGAACTGGAGGGCGTTCCTAGGGCCATACAGAGTCCTAGGAGGTACCAAGTGACCTTGCACGTGGCTACCACAGGCCTGCTTCCTCCTGATGCAGAGACCAGGTTTGAGTGTCCAAGCTCCTCCTCAACGCAGGACATCTGGCTCATCAAATTTCCTCGTTGATGTCTCTCCCAGAGACATGCACTCCTAATTCCTGCCCCTTCTCTGATCATCATGGGGCCTGAGCCCCTCCCTTAGAGTGTATTTGCAGGTGCCTTTAACTCGTGGTGCTGGTATACAGAACCATTTTTCCTCCTCTAGGCTAAATGTTCATTCCAGCCCATGTACATGTTCTAACAGAAGGGGCTTCAGAGTCCAGGGGCTGTTCTGTGTCCAGAGACTAATCCTCTAACTTCTCTCAATCCCAGTTTCCTTGTCTAGGTATAAAGGAGGTCAGATTCGTTTTTTTTTTCTTCAGTCTATCATATTCTCTTTCAACAGTACTGTATTCTATGCTTCCTATCTAATTTCTCTCGGCATCTCCCAAGTCCATTATCCGTACTGAATACTCAATCAATGTTTGTTTAATGAATAACTGGGGTGTTGGGTTACAAAGGCCAGAGTAAAGCAGAATATGGTTTACTCCTGAACTCTGACTGTTCCTCTTTCCTTCTCTTCTAGCCCAGGGTTTCTCAAAATCTGTTCCTTGAAATTCTTGTTCTGTGAGATCACATATCACTGTTGAATTAAAAAGAGATGGAACGTGTTTGTGTGTGCACATGATTTCCTGTAGAGAAATCCTGTGTTCTACCTACTTTGGGAAATTCTGTGTTCAGAACAGTAATGGGCAAGGCTGTCTTTCTGCAGGCCTTCTCAGAGCCTTTGTCGCACTAATGTATATTGTGAATTGCAGCGTTTAAATAAGGCAGCTTATCAAATAAGCAGCATTTATAGAGTAGATTAGATTTGACTGCAGGAACCACTCCCCATCTTTTTTTTTTTTTTTTTTTAATTTCTGAGGAACTAATTTCCTGTGTATTCCACTTTGGGAACTGCTCACTGGTTGCAGTGCTATAGAGCCGTGAGAAAAAAACACAACCTAAGTTGTTATATCATTTAAAATCTCTCAGGATCCCAAATTTCAGACGTTTTCTCTTCCCAAAAGTAAAATTTGAGAGAAGAAACTATGAACTAGGCTTTTAAGGGGCCAGGGGATCAGGCTATTTCGACTAGCGCCTTGACCATATTTATTTGGATTTTTGAAGCATGTTTCATTCCATTTCAAATCGTGTTTGTACTAAAGTCTGAGGCTCCTGTAAAGAGAAATAAAATCAACCCCCGGCACACCCTGAGCGCTATAAAATTACTCATGAGAAACTTGTCAATTAACAGAGTCAAATAATAGGGCGTTTTTTTTTTTCTCTCTCTCTCTCTCTTTATTTAAAATACCACTTCTCAGCCAAGCAGTCATCAGAGTGCCGTCAAGGGCCGGATATGCTGTTTCCCAGCAGGGCTGGGCAGGCTGCCGGGGCTCACCCCGCGGGTGGATTTACGGCTTAGCAGTCCCGTGAGGAGCGGCAGGAGGAGGGAGCCTGTGCTTGTGGCCGGGGCCATTTTCCTTCGGGAGGTGGCACCAAGTGCTCAGCCCCACAGAGGTTGTCTGCTCCCCGGAAGGTTTCTGTTCTGACCTGGATACGCTTTCTGTGAGCAGGCCGGACTGCCCTCCCCATCCATCCTGCCCACTGCTGCTTCCTTATAGCCACCGGGAAGAAAACAGACACCTTGGCCATGGCATTGGGGTTTGTTCGTGGCTCAGTGCAGATGGCAAAAGGAAGCGTGCCGATAAATCCTCACATTATAATATGTACAAGCACCCTTGATCGTCGGTTCTCAACTAGCAAGAAGCATTAGCTGTTACGGTCTTGGCTATTTTCTTAACTAACCATTTGAGCTTTATTTCACCTCTTGGGTCTTGATGCTCTGAGATGAATGATATCAACACTTACCAAGTATGTTCGGGCGCTGGGTACGTTTACTCATATTCCACAAGTATGACGCTGACGGCAATACTGTGTCAGGTGCATCATCATTTGTCAGACACAATGGAAAAAAATTGGGCTCAGAGAGACTTTCGGTGATTCAGCCAAGGTCACACAGGGAATGAAAGATTCAGGAACTAAACCCAACTAAACTCCAGATTGTGTGCCCTTCTTGATCATCCTACTGAGGAAATTGAACTGGACAATCAGCAGGTCCTTTCAGCTTTTAACACCATCTTGCTGTAGGATGCAGTGCCTGCTTGGTGCTGTCTCCAACAGATGGCGATTGTGGAATCTAGAATTCAGGAGGGCCATGGGAGGTCAGCTCAGCCTCGCATCCAGATAGTAAATGGGGTCAGATTCCCTCTTCCAATGCACTCCTGGATCATCTGGCCTCTTTTTGAATTAGACTCACTATTGATAAGGAATCTTTTCTGGCACATTTTGTCTGTTCTCTCCTGCTACAGCTAGAGACAATTTTAAAAATTTTAAATTCTTTGTATGCACTGGAGCTTAATTATATGGATCATTAGCTGAGTAAATGCTATCTGTTTCAAGAGCTGGGATGCACAGACTTCAACAGCCAGTACTGAGGCTCCCTACCTTTGATGAGATTTACTTTCCTCCTGTGCACTTTTTGTCTGAATCCCACACCCCCTCTGTCCTCTCTAAGGCTTCCGATGTCCCCAGGTCAAACCCTGCCATGGCTACCACATCATTCTATTTGCTTGGCGGCCTCAGATACTCTGGGGTCATTCCTCCTCTCTGACTCTCCCCTCTAGCGCTCTGAGTTGTCCATCAACTTTTAATCTTCCGTTCTGCATCTATCACTTTCCCTCTTCCTGTCTTGGTGTCAGTTCTCAAGCCTACGTGCTGAGAAGAAAAGTGAAAAAGTTGAGAGTCTGAAATCTGATGCCCAGCGAACCTGTCTAATCCTGTTCCCTGTTTCGGCAGGGGCTGAACTTACCTGCGCTACAGAGCAATAACCCCAGGACATAAAAAGGGAAGAGGGGGAGAGGGGCACCCTCTCTTTTTCATTCATTCTGACAAATGCCTGTCAACACTTACAAGGGTGCCTTAAGGTCAAAAGGCCAAGGCAGTTCCAGATTATTATTTCCCTGAGTGTGACTTTGGAAGGGCATTTATTCTCCTTGGAAACGCAGTGGCCAAGATGGCATAAACAGAACCTCGTGTTCGGGGAGGAGAGGACGAAGTCAAGTTCTGGTGATGTTGATTACAATCCTAGACGTAACTTCAATTGGCTATGTGACCATGAAAAAGTCATTTACCCTTGCTGTCTGTTTTATCACTGGAAACATACAGATAATAAGGTCCTCATCCTGAGGACGCAGGCTGTGTCTCACCGAGTCTCACAGGCTGTGAAAGTAACAAATGAGAGATGTGACAGGGCTTTGAAATAATACACACATCATATGAACGCGTGGGGTCGTGACTTGTCTTGCGAGCATCACTTTTGTTGGTGGCGTTCTTCAAAGGGAAGTATCAGATTCCCATGGGCTTTCCCCGTTGGCTATATTCTTTGACGGTTGATTGCAAAAAAAAAAAAACCCAACCGATTTTGATTTATTTTGCCTATTATGTGTAATCTATTCATATCTGTTTACAGATGTGAGAATGATCTGTCACCCACTGATCACAGGGGCCACTTGAATGACCTGGCTGGCTAAGTGAGCGTCCCATTTCTTTTTTTTAAATGCACATCCCTCCCACACCTGTGAGCTCAGCTGAGAACAGCCTTCTTCCTCCACCAAGAAGGCTAATTTTCCCATCAAGTTGTGTGAGTAGCGAACTCTCCCTTGTTAAAACCCTCACCTCTTGCTTACTGTCATTTTGCAGCAAAATAATACAAGTCACACAAGAGGGGAAGCTTCTGGGGCTCTTTTAGTTATTAAACTTTACTTATATTTCATCTCATCATGAGGAGGAGATCAAGACAAGCTTTGTTCATAGAAAGAGGACCCAGTAAACCACCTCTCAACGATCATTTTGCAGTGAGATAAAACAAGGGGAGATTAAGTCACCATCTAATTGTATCTCGATCTAATTGTATGTAACTGTCACCATCCACCTTGAGGAGTAAATTTCATCCACTCACAGTATTCTCTTATTATATAAGGAAACCTCTGGAATCAAATACATTTTAGTACAACAAATCCAGGATTGTTGTTTTCAAAAGAAATAAGATCTAAGTTATGCCATTAGGAGAGATGTACTTTCCTCATATAAGACCAGATGGGACGTGTCTAAGAAAATAATAATGATGCTGGCTTTGATGAGGAGGGTTTCCTTCTTGGATAACTCGTGATCATATCAGCTGCAGCTTTCTGTTGAAGAAAGTGTGAACTTGAACTCTGACCTTCTTAACTCTTGAGACTCAGTTCCTTCAGTGTTCAAACCTGTAGAATGCTAAATTTGCAAGACATAAGTAGGGAATGAGGGGAATGGTGGAGCTCTTGAGGGAAGAGTGTGGGATGTATACTGGGGGGAATTATGGGAGAATAATAAAGATGAGAAAAGGACAGGTCAGGAGAAGGGAGCATCCGCGTAGGACCCCTAATTTCCCGAGTTCTATAGTACCTCTTGGTACTCATCTTGGTGTGGCACAAGGAAATAAGTAAGAGAAGCTCCCAGTGTTGCTCTTTGAGATCATCCTGACCCTTCAGTGAAAAGATGTGAGTATTCAAGTAGGTGGTTTGGGGCAGACCAGAAAAGCAGAAAGATGAAGTCAAGTTTCAGTGACATGGATTCCAATACCCTCTATTAGGTCCCGAGGCAAGAAGGAAGGTCTGCCTCCCATCACCCTGTGGATTGCACCAACAGGTACGGGGCTGGGAGGGCACGCATGGGCATCCCCAGGGACCACCAGCCAAGTCACTTCAGGGGAGCAGCAGTTGTGGAGGGGCCAGAAGACCATCAGTGGCTGAGACAATTCCTTGGACATAGTAGACATTAAAACTCATCCCAGGATCACTTCCTCTCCTCCTTGGTCAACAAGGAAAATGCCCGTGACAAAGAAGCAAGGGCCACATACCATGCGGGCTCTTCCTCTGCGCAATTCCATTCTGTGTCTTCCTATTCAGGTCACCTTCCCCTCTCATCACCTCTTTTTTCCCCTCCTTGCACAGCTGGTAAGTGATCAGGGGATACACAGTGACTTAAGTGTGACCCAACTCTAGGCAGGTAGGGAAGCAGTTGCAAAATAAAGCATATTTAGTTCATCTCAAAATTAAATATAAGTATTTCTTTATACATTCTGGGATAGTGACTTCTCTGCAGGTGGCTAGTCATAAGCAGCCTTTCAATTTCCATGTACGAAAATGAGGTGTCTCTCTTGGTCTTTGGTTTCTACTCCGGCAGCCAAAATTTGCCAAGAAATCAGAGGACCCCGTGACCAACGCCCTTTCTGTTTTCCATGAGTCTCTGAGCTCTGCTGGAGTCATTAGCTGGGCTTCTGTGGCTTATCCAAGAGTTCTTTTCTTCGTCTTAGAGGATGGGACAGGTTGAGCTGGTTGTTGCCAGCTTCTTGAAAGCATTCCCAGATTGGAGTGAATGTCTTTGCCAAGCGGTTGGAATAGGAAGAATTTCTAGGGAGGAGTTCGTGTTGGGTCTGGTTCCCATCACTAATTAAAATCTGTAGGTAATGGGTTACTAATTTGTTGGTTCCTTTTACCACGTTATTGCCTTTTGAGGACTCGGGGGGATAAGGTTACGTTATCCTATAGCTCTTGTCTGGCTGGGACGTAAGGGTCTGGCAATGGTCTTTGGAGTCACCTGCCTTGGTGTTCTTTCTTCTATCTAGTACCCTGGATGACAGAGTTCAGAAGGACCTTTCATCGTGGGTCCCTAACCAATGGAAATTCAAGCCAAGCTGAACCGAGCTGCTCCGAATTTAAGCAGAAGAGAGTCACAGCTCACTGAGCAACACTTCCCTTCCCAGAAGGAAATTCATAATTTGGTACCATCAGCTCTCTTGACTGTCACCTTTGCAGGAAGTGGGACTGGGTGGGAGAAAGATGCTGACTCTTTTTTTTTTTTTAAACATGCTAGGGTAGAAAGTCTGAGCACTGGGCTTGACGTCAGAAGTTTTGAGTTTGAATCGGGATGCTGCCGTGTGAATCTGGGAAAGTCATTGGGATTTTCCAAAACTCGATTTCTTTATCTCTAAAAATCGGGGTCCTAATACCTACTTCAGAGGGTTGCTGGAGGAAGGAAAGTTAAAATGAAGTATTGTTTGTGAAAAAACAATAGAATGGGCAAAGGGCAAAGCACAGTGGGATGTGATGTTTGCCCAAGGAATGAGAAACGTTCTAACTTATAAACTTAACCCAAATAAAAGATGCACCACCCCTTACCATCCCCAAATAGATCCTCTCCTCTAAGCAACCCTTTGAGAGCTTTTGCTAGAAATGTTGATTATTGAGTCATAAGAATAACAGATTTGTTCTTGATTTTATACTTCTGATCCTACCTGCCATACAAAGACAGCCTTGTCCACGTCATGGACAATCTCCTGGTGGCTTTTTGGGTGACTTCACAGGGACTTGGACACTAACAGAGCAGGTCAATCTCACGCTTGAATTCTTTGCGTTAGGGGCTTCACATGCCAGTGTCACCGCCTAAGTAGCTTCCAATGGGCAAAACTTCCAGAAGCTCGTAGCCCCGGCGCGGTCTGCTGTGGAAGTGGGGGCAGATCCCAACAGGCCGCTGAGCAGGCACGTCCGGCACCAGCCACAGGGGAAGAACGTCGGGCCGGCTGCCAAGTTTCAGCCAGGAGGGAAGAGCCGTTCGGGAGTTTATAACCCTGCAAAGGAGGCAGTCGGTAACGAGATGCGGCACCACGCCCTTAATAGCACAACATTACTCATGAACACCTTGCTGTTAATTAACAGCGGTAAATCCCACAGTTATTTCACTTTGCTTACCACCCTCTCAGGTGGCAACGCTGAGGCACCCGGCAGAGAAACGGAGGGGGCGGTTTATCTTCGCAAAGGTTTGGTGGTCTTGCTGGGACCGGAGCTCCGGCAGGTCCAAGGGGTCTCTGATCAAGCGGTAAAGGGATTCCCGGTTTTGTTGCCCACACTCTTGCGCCAAATGTAGGGTATGTGGCCATGACTCCTCTGGAAAGTTCAAGTTGGAACCTGCTGGTTTTTGAACACTCCAGCAAGTGCTTATTTGATATAAACACGTCTCCAGCCGTCCGCGAGTCTCCCTGCTTCCTGAGAGGGCCTCCTGAGTGATGCGGTGGCTCTCACCTGGTGTTGACATGTCATCTTCCCTGTGGCCCACAACTTGGAAGGTCTGACTCAGGGAGCGTTTTCCAACTCTCTACAAAAACTTGGTCTTCCTCATAGAGACATGTCCCCACTGGATGTTCCAATTTGACATAGCATTTAAAAACCTTTTCTCATTTTTTAAAATCCAAAAAACACATATCAAAGATACGTGTTCTTCATGCCAGAGGCTGGAGAGACAAAGCTAGATAGGACAGGATTCACGCTTTCAGAAACTCATGGTCAAGTAAAGTAGATAGATGGGTAACAAGTTGAATCACAATGTTAAGTCATACACGCAGTGATGGCAGAGGTGCAGGGTGTGACAGTAATCCATGGGGAAAGCAGTCATCAGGGAGTAAGATATGAAATGAAAATTAGGTTTTGAAGGCTGAATAGGAGTTTCCCGGGCAAAGAAGTCTTGTCATCCCAGGGAGCGAGAACTGCACGTGCAAAGATCTCAAGGTTCAGAAGAGCAAAGCACATTCTGCAGAGTGAGAGCAACTACTCAGTGATTGCTTATCCCAGGTGGAGCTTTTCTTGTGGACTTGTCTGGTTTTCTTAGTCTCACTTCCCTGTGGAACATTTACTAGGTTTGCCCTGTGTACGTTTTTTGCACATGCTGGTGTGTTTATGCCAACGTGCTGTGCATGGTTAAAACAGTCTTGTCTCACATGGTACCAGTGCCGAGCTTCTTTTATGTTTTGTTTCACCTCCAGATATGGGGCTCGGTCCCCATTCATTCCAGTTCTATTGCCTTTGAAGGTAATGAGTTCGAATCCTTCTCTTTGAATATCCCCTCTAATTCCCCCCTTTTAACTGAAGTCTGGAAGTGGGGCCGCAGGAGGGAAGGGAATGGGGCTCGCTCAGTGCTCTCTCCAGCCCACAATTCACCCCTCCATTCAATACTTGCGGGACAATTGTCTAGATTGTCCAGTGGATGTTTCTCCTATTCTGTGAGTCTCCAGTTACAACTGTAGCCTCATGTCTCACCTCCATGCCCCATGGGCACTGTGAGTGTCCTTGGTGAGGTCAACATGACAAGCATGAGGGTGGGGAGGGTTCCTGGCACCAGCTGTTGGGACTCTGAAGTTCCATGAAGTGTTTCTGATTCACTCATTCACTCATTCATTCCTTGACTTACCCACTAGGCTCCAGGCACAGTGCTAGGCCCTGGGGATGCCACACCGGCCAAAGCAGATGGTACCTACCTCTGTGAACCCCGACACGCACAAGATCCTGACTCAGAACACTCCTGCTGTGGCCACCAGTCAGGCTCAGGGTTGGTTCCTGAGTTGGTTAGTACTCAGCCCCCTTCCCAGAAGAGTACTACCCTCAGGAAAATGACATGTTCCTCCTGGGACGTGGGGTCAAGAAGCCAACATTGACCTAGAGCAGCCAGAGCTTCCGGCAAGGGTCAAGGCAGCCGCTGAGCTGGCACAGAGATGCTGAGGAGCATGGGTGCTGAGAAGAAGATGGTCCAGGGTGAGAGTAGGGGTAGTTGATGCTTTGGATCCATGGCTTTAAAGTGAATATTTTGTTTAGGCAAGAGATCTGGAAATCCAAGAAGCATCTTATTCATCCACGGAGAAAATGCATTTTGCGTGTTTAAACACAGACCCCTTCACCTACTGGCCTTGAAACTGCAGATGTCTAAGCCCCGAGAGTCGCTTTTGGACCGGGACATATGAAATGAACAAGCACGTTTCTGGCAGACTGGCTGAGACATCTGCAGGATGGGGCCACGTGCGTGTGGGTATCTGCCTCCAGCCTCTGCCCCCAAGCCTCTTAGAGCCTCTCTGCTCTACCCTCGACCCAGGCAGGCAGGGATTTCTGTCCGTTTCGCTCACTGCCACACCTCCACTGCCTAGGACCGTGCCTGGGCCACAGTAAGTGCTCCATAAATTTTTGTGGGATGAGTGGTTGGAGGCTCATTTTGACCCAGACACAACCACCCAGCTGCCAACACCTTGTGAAAAGGAAGGCGAGGTACTTCTTCTCCTTTGGCTTAATAACAGTCTGCAGGAACTGCTGTCTTTTATATGCCTGCTTAGCTCATTGTGAAGGCCCCATAAATATTAATTGATGGACGAGAAGCTCTGGGGTTTGGCTCCAGACAGATCCAAGTCCTATTTTTTGAGGAAGTTTATAAGAGCAGGGGAATGTCGGGCATTACATCCTGATTCTGGAGACTCTCAGGACCTCCTCCCCCTTTCTCCCATTTCCAAAGCCTGGGAGAAGTAGGCGGGGACAGAAGGAAAGCACCTATTTACCGGGTATGGAATTACCCTGTCAGGTTCCCACTGGTGGTGGGTTTTAAAAGAGCTTTGGGTGATTCCACTTTTGAAATGCTTTGTTTTCCTCGCCCTTTATTTGTCATCCTTGGTGCTGCCCTGGAGTCTTCCAGGAAAGGCCAGGTGATGCCATGCTACCTGGTTGAGCCCCCCAAGGGACTTCGTGTCCTCACATGACAAAACAGAGATCTGGAGAGACCATCTGGCCAATGGTTTAGCAACGGGGCTCCGGTGTCCTGAATTCAGCCTGAGCTCCTCTGCCTCTTCAAGCGCTCTTCACGGTAGGACCTCACGATCCATCAAAGTAGTGGTTCTCACAGTCTTGTCCCCAGACCAGCAGACTCGGCAACACCTGGGAACCTGCTAGAAACGCAAAGCCACGGGTGCCACCCCAGAACTCCTAGAAACTCTAGGGTGGGGCCCAGCAATCTTGTGTTTTAACAAGCCCTCTAGGGGTCTCCGATGCACATTATTGTTTGGAAATCACTGCTGTAGATTTTAGAGTTGAGAACAAGGATTTCCAGGCATGAGTGACTGTGTACGACAGATACCGCCCCCAGACCTACGAAGTGAGAATCTCTGAGTGTGCTGAAGCATCAGATCATTGTTTCATTCTTTTCAGCTCCTCTGGGGTTCAAGGATGCGTGGTCCATGGCCCCAGAGTAATACCCTTCACAGAGGACATATGTTGGAGCTGTTCCCCTGAGCAAAACATGACAGAGGAGGCAGCTGGAGGAACAAAGGAATGGGCCTCACAGATCCTCCCCAAGAACATAGCCAGCTCCTGCACGTTGTCCACACTTTGCCCCGGTGCCTGACCGCAGCCAGAGATGCCACCTCTGAGCCTGGGATTCAGGGACCTGGGTGGGAGGGCATTGCGTCGTGGTTTCACAAGGGACTGAAATGGCCCTTGTGACATTTCAGTTTGGGGAGAGAAGCCTGTTGGGACCACAGTTTGCCAACTCTAGGCCCTAGACCTTGACCCTGAATGCACAATAGAATCACCCTCAGAGGTTTTTTTGTTTTGTTTCATTTTTATTTTAATTGATGCCTGGACCCTACTCCCCAAAACTTGGATTCAATTATAGAGTCAGAGCTTTTCTTTTCGTAACTCCCCTGGGATTCCAATGTGCAGCTAGGGTTGAGAGCCACTGTGTCAGGTATTCACTGAATAAGTAACTACTCCCCCACCACGTCCTCAGAACTTTAAAACATCAGCCAGATCATACTGGTCCTTCACACAGCATTCCCCACCCTCCACTCCCGTGGAGCCTTGGGATGAAGGAAGCCTCTAAGACCACGGAGGCAGAGGCACCCAGCTAAACTGAGCCCAGACTCCTGATCTACAGCAACCATGAGAAAATGACTGTTTGTTGTTTAAAGCGGCTACATTTCAGGGTCATTTGTTACACAGCAATAGGGGTATGTGTACTGGGTCTCCAGTCTAGAGAGGGGTTTGTGAGTCATCCAACATTTGAACAGGATGACCTAGTCAGTCATATATTTACTGCTCCCCTCTCACCCCTGTCCCCACTGTGGTCCAGTTTTAACCCAGATCCCAGATGAGGAAACTGACTGGCGTGGTTCATCCAGAACTATGGAACCATGTGCCTCCCAGGACTGGGGTTTGCATGAGAGCTCCTCGGCCCCATGGGTTGACTATTCTCCTGTCAAAAGCACGGCTTCTTCTCAGTCAAGGCCTTTCGGCAAGAAGGATGTTATCAAATTCCACACTGAAGCAGAGACTTATTGCATCTGGGGAAGGATTCATTCTGCTGAGCCCTCAGCAGCAGGGGCCCTCTCAGGAGGCAGTCCATCCACGTTAATAAATGTCTCACCTCCCAGACAGCTTCAATAAGGTGAACCGCCAAGGGGAGGTCATGCTTGTCAGTTTAGTTTTGCTGAGACATGGAGGGCCCTTCTGAGGAGGCTCTGGAATTTAGCTGTTGTCCCGAAGGAAAGACAGGCTGGCAGCATCTTCCCAGAGACTTGCCCCCTCCCTTCCCGGACGTGCTCTTGTTCTGTTTCCATTCTTGGAGGATAGAGATTGCTGGAGTCACATAGCCGTGTGTATGTGTATGTGTGTGTGTGTGTATGCTACGTGTGTGTATTATGTATAATATATTTATGTAGAGTACAGCACAGGGAACTATATTCAATGTCTTGTAATAACATATAATAGAAAATAATCTGAAAAATATATATTTATGTATATGTATAACTGAATTGCTTTGCCATACACCTGAAACTAACATTGTAAATCAACTACACTTCAATAAAAAAAAAATTTAAAAATGCTTTCCTAACAGCCATCTCATTTGTTGTCTCAATGGGTAAATGGTGCAGGGATCACTTCCCCCACTTTGCAGATGGGTAAGACTGAGTCTCAGAGTTACCTGGTTCCCTTAGGTTTCAAGGTAAATGAGGCGCCCTCCTCATCCCTTAGGATTTCTGATTGCTGGTCCTCCGACAGACTGTGTTCTCCTGTTGGATACGGTAGCTCTTTGCATCACTTTCAAAGAAAATCTTAGCAGTCAAGGGTTCCCTAGGGTTTCTAGAGCTTCAGGACGTCATGAAAGGAAGAAAGCAACAGAATGCCCCAATCTTGGTCCTTCCCAACATACCAGGAAAGGGCAGAAAAACAGAACTGGCCAAGGCAGAATTTTGACAACCAGAGGGACTGTAAGAATCATTTCAGTCAGGCTCTTTATTTGACAAATGAAAAAACAGAGATGTGGGGGAGAAAGCATCCAGAGTCAGGCAGGCCAAGACTGGACCGTGGTCCTGACTCTCGGCTATGGTTTTTAGCATTGTCCTTCTGAACGCTAACCCAGAGGCCAGGTGGCCCTGAAGGATCTACATAAGCACCTACGTGCCTTTGTGCTGGCGAGAATCCCTTCCTGCTTTCCCCTCCACCCTGAGTGTAGGTCCCTCCTTTCACTCAGATAAGCCAGATTTTCTCAGTTTGCCTCGTGTGGTCAGCCTTGCGCTGGCCCTGGGGGCCTGGCCCCGTTCATCTTCCCTTCCCGCCCCAGCTGCTGCCCCCTCCACCCCGCCCTCCGGGGTCCCTAGATGCTTCACCTGTCCCGTTAGGTCTCTCTTCTTCCCCCCTCCGACCCCTCCTTCCCTCTTTCCACTTTGTCAGGCTATGAGTAATGGTCTCTCTCCTTCAAAGAGGAAACAAGATTGATGACAGAGGAAAAGGCCAGGGAAGACTTTTGCCATGCTCCTCCCGCTCCAGCAGAAAACATGCCCACTCCTTATGGATTTATGACGTGAGCGCATCCCCCCTTCCAGATAAAGCCTGGCAGAGACTCGCTCGCCCACAGTCCCGTTTCCTCTTGCAGCCAAGCCCAGAGAAAGATTCTCCAAGGTGGGTGTGCAAGGAAGACCACCAGCGGGGAGCAGAGG
This sequence comes from Camelus ferus, assembly GCF_009834535.1. Taxonomy (NCBI): domain Eukaryota; kingdom Metazoa; phylum Chordata; class Mammalia; order Artiodactyla; family Camelidae; genus Camelus; species Camelus ferus. Next base: position 27,171,673 of record NC_045711.1, read on the forward strand.
CTATTCCTCAGACGAAGAGAGATCTGGACAATCACGCAGACATCCTCTGGTCTTTCAGAACAGCCTGATGAAGTGAGATTAAGGAGAGGTTGCCTTTTTTTCTGTTTTGTAATTTTGTTGATTACCGGTCAAATCCTGCTCCAAGAAAATGGAATTTTTCTGCACCGTGAGAACATCTGTTCCCTCTCTGGGTTTTGTTTTTTTTTTTTCTCCCCTGTGTGATTACTTCTACCTGAAGACAGTCTTGCCAGATAAAATGCAAGATGTCCCGGTAAATTTGAATTCCAGATCAACCATCAGTAATTTTTTTAGCATCAGTATGTCCCCAATACTGTATGGGACATACTGATACTAAAAAAAAATGTGTTCCTTGTTGCTAAATCTGACAGCCCTAGCTGAAGAGGCATTTTGCTTGCAGGTGGTTGGTCTTTGTCTGAAGGATGAGTTTAAAAACTCTCTGTGGGGATAAATGCCCTGAGGCCAGGAGCTGGGCTTCTTTCTTCATATTTCCTCCCTTTCTGGGTCCCCCGGGGCCCTGGCCCTCCTGCCTGGCTGCAGAAGGCACTTGGGAGGCCAGCACACTCACGGTGGATGGCGGTGCCCAGAGGAGGCCAAGGAGAGAGGATTCGTAGAGCAATGGTTCTCAAATGGGGAGAATTTTGCCCCCAGGGGACATTTGGCACGCAGGCAAGAATTATCGGTTTCCAAATAAAGGAAGAAACAGACTAGCTTTAAAATTCTGGCTTGAGGCTCAAACACAAACCATCAGCCTAAAAATACCCTCAGGCCCTCAGACATCTCATCAAGGACTGAACAGGCAGCCTGGAACCTGTAATCCCACCGCCCCCTCCACTCCGGGGCTGCAGGACCCTGCCTCCCATTTCCCCTTCAGGGCTGCCCTGGAGGTTAATTCTAACCATCTTTCTTGCCTATAACAATGATGGGGGATGGGCGGTGTACACAATGTGGGGCCAGGCCCTCATCTCCAGCTTTCCGCCCTGCCCTTCCCGGCCACAATCCCTGTCGACGCGAGCCCTTCAGGACTCCCGCCACACCTCTCTATCCCAGACGTAGGCTGAAGGAGGGAGGTGCCTAATGGGAAATCTGAAAGCCCTGAAGAGGCAGCAATTTTAGGGCCCACCGTTCTCCTGAAACCCACCTCTTTCCTCCCCACCCTGAGCCCAGAGTTCCCAGGCAGGAGGCGGCCCGAGTCAGGATTTAGTCCTAGGTTCTTCCGAAAATTACCCCAGTGAAAATTGTCACATCTTCAGCAAACGAAATCAGTTCTAGGTAACTTCTAGTTCAGGGAGGGTTCTCAAGGTGGGCTTTCTTGCCCGCCCGTCCAGAGATGCCAAAGGGCTGAGCCGGCCCACTCAGCAGGTGGCTCTCCCGCCAAGGATGGAGACGCTGCCGATGCCTCCGTCAGCCCCTCTGAGAGCCCCCCCCACGTGGTGGTGCTGGTAAGCAGTGCTCTGCTTAAAATAGAAAAAAAAAATACCCCCCCCACCAAAACAACAAACCAAAATAAAAACAAAAAAAAGACAAAAATAAGCAATGAAAAAAGCCAGGGACTTTGCTTCTTGAAGCATACGACAGATCACGTCGAACTTGTTTTCTGAGTTGAAAGAGTTAAAAAAAAAAGTTTTCGTTTGTTGAATTTAGATTTTGTTTCCCACAGCCTCCCACTCCCCCATCTATTGCTGGAGAAGCGAAACACTTAATTTTCTGTGCCTTGTGACTCTCCCCTCCACCAAAGGAGGCGGGCCAGGGGCCGCCGCCGCCCGTTGGGTTTGAGCGGTGACTCTCCCCGCAGCCCCGCCCCTCCCTCTCCCGACCCTTTTGCCGTCTGCCCCCCCCTCCCCACCCCGCCCTCGCCCAGAGATTTATAGAGCAGAGGGGCTTGAGAACAAACGAGCAGACATTAGCCTGATGTGTTCTGCATACTAATGACAAGATACTGCTTCTGTACCTGGGGGCAAAGCCGGGTCAGGCCCGTTTAACCATAAACTTTATTTATGGCTTAGAACTTTGCAGCTGCAGGAGCTCGGCCCAGGCTGGGGACTGAGACCTCTCTCTCTCTCTCTCTCTCTCTCTCTCTCTCTCTCTCTCTCTCTCTCTCTCTCTCGATTCATATATATTTCTTTACACAAATTTAGGAGGTTGGGGAGAGCGTGCTGGTAGCTCTTTCTTTATGATCTGCTGAGCAGTTCCAGCAAGAAATTTCAGCCAAAGGGAAAAATGAGTCAGAGAAGGAAGCAGTAGTGGTAATAATTAGTAATAACAACAGGTAATGCTGCAGAAATTAACAACAACAACAACAACAACAATAATAATATACTTCCTCTCCCGGAGTTCCTGGAGCAGGAATCTGTTAGTTCTGAGTTTTTCGCAAGCTGATATTTAGAGCTGCCAATCTTGAATCTTGAATCAGAAAATGAAATATTTACTCTGAAATGGGTCCAGACCCTTCGTCCCTGCAGAGGGCCTTCCAAGTTTGACCATCTTCAGTGCCTCCCCAGGCGGGTCCTCTCTAGTCCGGATGCTGTGAAGCTCTGAGCTGGCGACCACTCGGCTTCCCTCCTTCAATCCTCCCCACCCCCTCCCCGCCCCCTCCGCGCTCTGATTATTCTGTGTTACGACCACGTTGGCCCACGTTGTTAGTGCAGCCTGAAACAGTGGCCGGGGGTCATGGGTTCACTGCCCACGGAGAAGGATTGATCTTGCTTGGTCTCAATGTCACGGATGTAGCTCAGGGTAGAGATGGTGTCCAACAGGACGCAGCAGCCCCCGCCCGCAGTGAGCCTGGTAGATGCAGGCACGTGTTTCAGAGCCTGTGCTGGCCCAGTTCTGGTTCCCGGCCCGTTACTTGTCAAGCACGCCAGTCCTTTGAATTACACATTGAGGAGCACGTTGGATGGGTGGTTGGATGCCGGCCTTAGTAACCAGGAGCGTGGGTCATCATCCCTGCCCATCCACAGAATTGTTCATCCATTTAATCTTCCTGCACTTGAGTCTGCCCTTCAGAAAACATCTGAGACATGGGTGGGTGGGCTGCTGCTTAATGCTGAAGGCAGGTGGTGCAGGATTTCCTATTTATTCTTTCAGGAACCCCACACCCCCACTTCCATCTCCCTCTCTCTTTTACCCACCACTCCGGAATGGTAGGTGTCTCTGGCTGGAAAACACAAGAAGGTCACAGGGTGCGGGAAGACCGTGGTAGAGAGTGAGAACTGAGAGGTTGGTTTGTGGGTGTCTTGGGAATGGGGTGAGACCACAGAGCTTTAGAGTTTAAGCCGATCCACTTGCCTTGCGCTAAGGGGTCCAGAGGAGATGCCCTGGCCACCGCATTGGGAAGGCTCCTGAGCCTCCCTGCTTTCCATGCAGAGACAGACAGACCAGCCAGGCTGGGGCAGCTGCAGAGTTTGCAGATGCTCTACAACTGAGAGGTGGACTGTATCAGCTCTGGTCCTTGGGACAAGTGCCATCTCCCTTTGCTGGACACAGGAGAAGGAAATTACCAAACACCTCTTGGAAAGTCTTCTAGTTTTGAAGCTCCAAGAGACGAAAAGGAAACTCTCATCATTACCTTCTCAGTGCCTTGGGGAAATGCAGATTACGTTGGATAGAGAGAAAAGATTAGAAGGTAAGAGCTTTGGGTTCAGGAAAGCAGTGAAGAGAATGGTAAGCGAGTGGACAGACCTTGGCTTACTAGCTGCATGAGCTTGGACGAATCTCCTTACCTATCTGAGCATCAGTATACAAAGGTTTGAAATGGGTGCAACAATAAATCCTGCCCTAGTTACCTTGCAAAGTAGGTAATGCATTTGCGAGGTCTACGTAAATGGTAAAATGCTATAGAAACGTTAGTCTTTTATTTTTTTAAGGTGATGACTTGGACAGTGGAAATCAGTTCCTGATGAGGATTTGTATAAATGACTGCTTAAGCAATCGAAGAGCTTGAGGGCTCCACAGCTTTCATCCCACTGAGTCAATGCCTATATAGATAAATCTATGTAGCAAGTATCACTTGTCATCGCTTGTCTGACTGATTTTTAATGGATTCATTGACACTAGACTCCCCAGGAAAGCATGAGGTTCCTGTGGCCGGAAATAGGTCTCTCCCTTCGCTGTGTCTGCTGTGAAGGGCTCGGTTCTACCTGGACGTCACGCCCGCTGGCTGACCAACCAATGGATTAACAGACTAAGATTAGGGCTGAGCTTTCCCAGACATGGAAATACATTCGCCAGTTTCTTAACATCTACGATGTGCCTGTGAGATCCCTGGAGTTGGCGCCTGTAAGTGCCGACTGAATAAAAGCAGGGAGCTGTACAGTGTATCGTCCTCACACTAAATGTAGATGCAAGGAGTGATGTGGCTCAAGATTCCTTTACCCTGGCACGGTTAGTTTTGGCTCTGCTGCTTCTTCGAAACGAAGAGATTGGGAAGGAGACACTTTGCTCTCTGAGCCCTGGTTTGCTGATCTGCACGCCTGGAATTCTGCCGGGTCCCTTGCAGCTGTTGTGTGGGTTGGAAAGAGCGCCTGTAAAGACCCTACCTGGCTCGGTTCCTGGGACATAGTGATGTTTCATGAATGTTCTCCGCCATATTGCTTTGGTGACAATACCAACTCAACTCAAGACTACGCTCACTAAGTGTAGACACCAGTGTTCACGGTAACTGTGTCATCCTTTCCGTATATCTGCTGCCACTTCACGGCTTGTGAGTCTGTGCCACTCGTCCCCAGGCTCATAGCTCCTAAGGATGTTACTTCTGCACTTCAGCTGACCCCAGAGGAACCACTGGAAGAGTCTTCTGTACCACGTCATTTATTCCTTGCTTTGTCCATCCATCCAACATGTGTTAAGAACATCCTGTTTCCAGGCTCTATGATGGACATTTTGAGATACCTCTAGGCCAGTAGCATTGAGCTCAGAGCATAAACCTAATAAGAACCGACATCCAAACTCAACCCACAAGCTCTTGATACAGAGAAGTCATAAAACGCAACAATTAAAAAACAACTTAATTTAAAAAAATAAATGAAATGTAAAAACAGGACTGCACCAAGGAATATAGAATATAGATGGCAACTAACCAGAAGAAAAGATACTCAACACCATTTGTCGTTAGGAGATTGCAAATTCGAATGATGAAATTCCATCACATGTCTATTAAAAGGGACTGAAACCCCAAAACCAACAATACCAAATTGGTGAGGATGCAAAGCAACAAGAACTGGCGTTCATTGTTGGTGGAAAAGCAACATGGTACAGCCACGTTGGAAGACAACTTGGCAGTTTCCTATAAAACTAGTCATCTCACCCCACAGGTCAGCAATCACATTCATAGGCATTTACCCAGCGGGCTTGAAAACGTATGTCCACACAAAAGTATGCCTGTGGATGGGAGTTTTGTTTATAATTGCCCCAAACTGGAAACAACCAAGGCGCTCTTCAGTAAATAAACTGTGGTGCATCCATATAATGGAATATCATTCAGGGAGAGAAAGCATTGAGCCATTAAGCCCTCAAAAGACGTGGGTAGATCTTAATTGCATATTGTTAAATAAAAGAAGCCAGTCTAAAAAAGCTACGCAGTCTAAGATTCTGATTAGACGACATTCTGGAAAAGGCAAAACTATGGAGATGGTAAACAGATTAGTGGTTGCCAGGAGTTTGAAGGAGAAGGGGGGCAGCTGAGTAGGAGAAACACAGAGAATTTTTTAGACTGGTGAAATTGTTCTGGATTATACTGTAAGAATGAGTACAAGATGGCAAGCATTTATCGGTTATGGAAATTTACAGCCCAAAGAGTAAACTTCAATATTTACAGGTTTTTTTTTTTTAAAGAATCATTGAAGAGTTTGAAGGAATCCCAGGATGAATGATAAGATGAACTCAGAAATATTTATAGGTACATGTATACATGCAGGTTAGTATTTACACATATGTCTATTTTCTCTGTCAACTGAGAGAACCTAGAAGCCATGATACCCTAGAAGCTATGAGCACACCTAGTGCTCAGAACTTTGTTCTTAATGACAAGATATTCTCCAGTAAAAAGAAATGGCTCTTTGGAAAAAAATGGTTCTTTCTGCTGGGGCAGGAAATATACCAAATGAGCCTGAAGAGTCTAGGAGCGTCAGAAAATAAAAAAATGCTCATAAAAAAAAAAAAACCCACCAAAAAAAAAAAACCCAAAACACTACATAATGATGGGATATGTTAAAGGGATACAGGAACCAACTAAAAGAAATGGTCAAAGCTGGCTGAGCAAGAAAATGCATAGAGTAATATTAAGTATAACCCAAAGTATAAAATCAATGCCCATGAGTTCATAACGACATAAACAAGTGATCGAATAAAGAGAGGTGAACAGATCCTGGGGAAAGGGGGTGGGAAGGGATACATTTGGGGGTCTGAGATTTGCAAACGTTAGCCACTATATACATAAATAGATTTTTTTAAAGTTTCTTCTGTATAGCACAGGGAACTATGTTCAATATCTTATAATAGCCTTTAATGAAAAGAATATGAAAATGAAAATATGTATGTACATGCAAGACTGGGACATTGTGCTGTACACCAGAAATTGACACGTGTAACTGACTACTTTAATTTAAAATAAAAAGAGAGAGGTGAACAGACAAATGTCTTATGCAGAAGAATTCTAAATAATGTCTGTAGCTACTCCGCCCTTAAGCATGTGCCATGCATGGTGACTTTCTTCCAAAGAGTACAATGTGGAAAGGGAGGAGAAACAAAAAAAAAAAAAAGAAGAACTTTCCATTGGAGAAACCTGGCAAACCCCGCCACAGCCAGGTGACCCAGGCTGACACCAACCATGATCCATCTCGCAGGTAGTAAGTAGGTGCCCTCAATATGATGGGGTGAGAATGGCACCTGACATCTGTGGTCTTCCTTCCCAAAACCCGTTACCCCAGTCTAGGCATGAAAAGATAATAATAATTAGGCAAATCCCAACTGAGAGACATTCAGCAAAATGCGTGTCCAGTGTCCTTCTAAACCGTCTAGGTCATCACAGATGGGGAAAGTAAGTCTGAGAAATGATTGCAGCCAAAAGGAGTCTAAGAAGACGTGATAGCTAAACATGTTGTGACGTCCCAGATGGGATCCTGGAGCAGAAAAAGGACATGAGAGGGAAACCAAGGAAATACATCGTCTGGCCTTCAGGTAAGAATAATCGATCAGGATTTTTGTTCGTGAGTTGTTACAAATATACCGCACTCATGAATGATGTTAGTAATAGCAGAAATCGGGTGCAGGGTCTATGGGGAACTTCTGAGCTATGTTCTCAATACTTTTGAATATCTAAAAATTGTTCTAAAATACTTATTAAAAAAAAAATACAGGAAGCAGCCTGAATTCGGTCCACGGGTTGTAGTTTGCTGACACCTGTCCCCAGAAAGATGTTTTCAAACCTGACTAGTCATTAGAATCCCCTGAGCAACTTTTTAAGATCTTTATTTTTAAAGAGAAGTCACTTGTATGTTTCAGAGGTCAAGACCCTATAAAAGTCTCTGTCTCATCCACGTCCCTAAACAGTCTGTCACCCCCTACCTCCCATAGTCACCACGTTTATTATTCTCCTGTGTGTTCTTCCAGGATTTTTTTATGCAAATGCAAGCAGTTTGAAAGTATATTCTTGATTTTTATCCCTTCTTCTTATACAGTAATAGTGCCCTATAAACACTGTTCTGTCTGTTGCTTTTTCTTTTTTTTTTCCTTTTTATATATCGTAGAGGTCTTTCCATATCAGTGCAGAGAAATCTTTCTCATTCTTTTTGAACAGATGTATACTATTCTAGACTGAAGTTGGACCAGAGTTTGTTTAATGAATCTCACAGATCATCATTTGGGTTGTCCCCAGTCTTCATGATTACAAATTATGCTGCAGTGAGTAATCCTGTATGTATGGAATTATAAGCTTGTGGAGGTATATCTTTGACACCTGCAGCCCACTTCCAGCCAATTAAATCAGAAATTCTGGGGGCTGGTTCCAGACATCCTCATTTTTAAAAAGCCCTGTGGGTAATCCTAACATCAGCCAATCGCAAGGAGCACTGTGGCAGATCAAACACATCCTGTAAGGTAAGAGGGCGGAAGGGGACACTCCAGGTGGGTTTTCCAAGTGGGACAACGGTTCTCAAGTCTGGCTACGTATCAGCACCACTGAAGAGCTATTTAAAAATACCCATGTTCAAGGCTTACCCCAGAGAAAACTGAATCATAACCAAAGGCTGGGTAGAGCCCCAGTATAATTTTTTAAAGCTTCTCCGCGATTCTGTGCACAGTCGTGGTTAAAAACCATCCAACTAGCGGGGTGGAAAGCATCTTTTTAGAGAAAAGGGTGGTCTGCCGAGTCAGAGCTCTCTCTCCTCTCCTCCAGTCCGCTTTCTGTCTCTCCGCTCCCCTCCCAAGCCCTGTCTTGGAAAGCAGTCTGGGAGTCGGTCTGGAGCAGGGGATGAATGGCGGGTCATGGTGTGGCCACGGTGCAAGGGTGGGGTGGTGGGCTCTCGCAGCCCACAGGCAGCCTGAACAGGAACGGAACGCCCGCTGCCGGGGAGCGCGCATCGCTGCCCATCCGTGAGCTCCCAGATTAATATTTTGCCAGCCCTTGATGAACTTGCCTTTCCTTCCGGTGGCCTCTCTCTCCCATCAGCAGAACGGTGGTGAGAGACAAGGACATAGGTGTACGAACAGAAACTTCTCTTTCCTCATCTTTACTTGGTTTCAGTGGCTTGGCTTGAAATCTAAGACATGACATCCTTTGGGCATTGCTTCCTCCCTGTGTCATGAGGAAGGACGAGGGGAGATGCACTGTTAAAACAGAAACGAGAACTATCCCTTAATAACTGGCGTGTTGAGGTTCTTACTCACAGAAACTTTACCTCAAATGTATGAGATTTTATCATCCTCATTTCACAGTGGGAAACAGAGGCACAGAGAGGTTGAGAGATTTGTTGAAAGTAACACAGCCAGGTAGTTTCAAAGCAAGTGGATCTCAAATCCAGGTCTACCCAGCTCCAAACCCCAAGCTCTGTGCCCTGCTACCTTGTCTTTTTCTGATAGGAGAGTTTTCTCCTTGTTCTCGGGGGCCTGTGGTATATTCTCAAGGGCTGCCACTTTGATGGAATCCGAAACACTGGTGGCCTCCACCTTAGAAAGAGATAAAAAGAGTCTTTATACATAATCTGCCTTTATTCCAAAGATTAACTTTCTTCATGAGGCAAAAAAGGACTGCTTTCCATTGTCAATAAGGCCAGAGAGTTTTTCATGGCGTAACCAAAAGGTCCTCATAACATCCCCCGAAAGTGCCACCAGGTTGTCCCCCATGGTCCCCAAACCGTGATAGTCACTAGGGGCATAGACGTGTTACCCTCATTGCCTCGTTTAATTCTCCTTCCACCTTCTTTCAGAAGCAAACTAGGTCTCCCAGAATTTAAGTAACTTGTCCGATGTCACATCACTTGGAAGAGGTGTAGCCAGATTCAAATTCAAGTCTCACTGGACACAGACGCTGTGCCCAGCCCCTCCCAGTGTGTTTTCTAGGGGAACGTTCTTTTTCACCCCCAGTGCGTCTTCCCACCCTCCTCTCTCTACCCTGAAAGACAATCAAAACTTTTAAGTCTCTTTCTTTTCCTTTTCCTACCCAAACCAGAGAGAATTCGGCCACAGAGGATGGATGCATACGCAGAGTTAACCCATATCTTCCCCAGCCGGGGCCAGAAGAATTCTAGAGAGGAGAACGGGGTGCCACGGAGCTGGAGTGAGAACCCAAGGGTTAATATGGCCCTAGTGGGAAAGTTATCTGCTTTGTTGTAAAACACAGCTTCCCAGCACTACAGAAGGGGCTATTAGCATGCAAATGCACTTTGCTTCATGCTTTTTAATGTTTTACTTCTCTTAATTGCTGAAACCGGTTGTAATTTCTGAGCACTGTTGGCTCTGGGAAGCTGTTTCCTCTAAAGGGATCTACCATTGCACCTGGAAAAGATTTTGAATTCTAATTTTATGAACCGGTCGGGGTGGGGAAAGTCCAGGTTGACGTTAGAAACCTCATTTTGCCCCAGTGCTTCGTTTCCTTCAAATTCTTTGGTGTGAACCCTTGACATTCACTAAGAGATCAAAACTCACATGTGATATATGGTGAAGGTAAGCTTAACCAAGACTTTAGGTCTCAGACCCCTGGTGATGAGTCTGCAGTGAAGAGGTCTTCTGGACGCTCCCTGGATTGGGGCATAATCTCATTTCTCACCCCAGAGATCTCGCTGTAGATGCATACGTTATCCCTGGGATTCTCAGACTGCTTTCTGTGAAGTAAACATGCCTTGAGGACCTCAGTCAGGGTGAGATAAATGCTAGCAGCAACCGAGGCACTCTCAGCCAGTTTAGGGAAGCACTGCCTCACCCTCCCCAGCCACACATACTCCCCAGCTGAATTTTTTTTTTTTTTTCACGAGCCAGTGTGGAGAGACTCTGGAACCGGTCTCGGAACTCTTGGCAACAATTATTCTGACCCGGCACTTCTTTCTCGTTGAAAAGCAGTCTTGTGGAGCCTGAAAGCTCACCAGAAGCAATCAGGCATTCCATGAGGATCCAGGACCACTGTATGCAGAGGTCTGTGCCGGAGAGAAAGTGAGAGAAGCCGGCCGTGACATCACTACATCACTACATGTGAAAGGGTGCTGTCCCCTCCCGGACCCCACTGGGTCCGAAAGTCAAATGTCAATACAAATTTGGCCTCTGCTGAATTCGTACTGCTGACACATATATTTTCCTGTCATTTGCGATGTAGAAAGGATCATTAGTATCTTTGATTCGGCAATCCTTTATCCACCACCTTGTCACTTAGCTTGAGATTGAATTCTGAGTTTCTGGGCATCCGGGCTGCCGTGGGGAATGATGGAGAACCACGGGCTCCAGACTTGAACGAGCCAAGGTTCATTCTCTGGCCTTCTGCATACGTCTCAGCAGCCCCATGCAGTCCTTCTTGCACTGCCTTCCCACAGTACCGTCCTCATAACAGCGTGTTAATGAGCCCCCACACGGAGCAAGGCAAACCAGAAAATAAATCATGAGCTTACCTGCTGATTTATTTCGGCACAAGGTTTTCAGGGTTGGGACACTGGAACGTCTGAACGGGCTGATGTCAAAGCGAGAAGACACTGTGGTCAAGCTGAGGTCCAGACCAAGCTTTGGAGGAGACTGAAGAGAAGACAGGAGGAGTTTGCTCTCGGGTTGGGGAGGCTGGAACACTGCACGGGGTGAAGTGACATTAGCCCTCAGTATCAAAGCCAGCATCCTTTCACTTTGCCTTTTAAAATTTCTCTTTAAGGGTCATTGCGAACAGGGCTGCTGGGTAAGAGGAGAAAGGCTTTCCCCTTTTTGAGCCCTTTAATGGTACCTGTTAGTTTAAGTTCACTGAGGACCCTTACGGATCCACGGAGGTAGGTTTCATCTCCACTTTGTGCTAAAAAGAAACTGAGGCTCAGAGTCACACAGAAGCTCCAGGCCGTGGGGCCAGTGAGAGAGGCTCACAGCTTACATTCATTCTCCCTGATTCCAAAAACTTCCCCTGCTCCACACCACCTCCTAGACATGCACCAGAATCCTCCACTTGCCCTGGCAAAGCCTCAGTGTAGAACTGGTGGCGAGGACTCCCCCCCCCCACCCCCAACAAGGTGGCCTTAGTCACAAGGAGCCCAGCTCTGTCCCCAGCCACCCACCAGCCCTTCCCCTCCCCAACAATTTCAACTTGTTTCCTTCAGAGAAAACATGGCTTTCCCCATTGATGGGACCTCCCTGGGACCAACAATGCACCATTGCATATGCCCCCCTCTCCCTTCTCCCTGATTTAATGCTGGCTGCTCACTCTGATCTCCCCCACCCCACCTGCCCTGCCCATCCTTTGGGGGGAAACTTTCTGCATAACAATGTCTGGGCCCTGCTGCCCTGAGCTGCCCTTTTGCTATTAGCACCTAATGAAAATGTAACCGTATTTAACCCCCCACAGCCCCAGATTAGCAGGAGAGAGCCCAAGTGGGTTTAATTCCTTTGTATGATAAGCATCCAGTTCTCCATTTGGATGGTCCAGGCCCCTTCTCCCTGGAGAGGACGCAGAGCTGTGCGGAGCTCGCTGGGACCTCTCAGCTGTCCCGGGCACAATGGGGAAAGTATCTTTTGTGGCATTAACGGCTTTGGGGAGGGGAGAGGGGAGGGTACGGGCTGGTGGGGAGGGGGTGCCGTTGAAGAGAAGGAGAACAATGTGTGAGAAGCGGAGGCTGTGGGTTTCCCACACGGACCAATATGTCCCCCTCCACCCCCCTCTGGGAGAGACGGATCTGCAGCGACCAGCCCACAGCTGATCCCGCCTTGATTGGTTTTTTTTTTTTTTTTCATTGTGCTCTCAAGGGACGAAAATCCTTTTGTGGCGTGAAAGGAGAGGCGTTCCTGCCGTCCCCTCCCTCGAACTGATTGGCTGTGTCACAAGATGGCCAAATCTACCCGGATTAATGTGCGGCCGACCTGGCCTCTGAGTGAGGACGTCTGAGTCCGCCCCTTCAGGCAGCGAGCGTGTCTGCCGCCCTGGGAGCAGGGGAGGGGGACACGGAGGGGCAGGCCACCATTTCTTCATATTTATTATTCCCCCCCAACGTCCCCCACCCCCAGCCCTGAGGGGATGTTTATTCATGGGCCACATCTGCTGGCTGGCAGGCGACACCATCTCTTGTTTAGAATGCCTGGGGTCCCCAAGGAGCCAGGAAAACGGGGCACATTCCTCAGGACCTGCCTTTCTCTCTGCCCAAGGAGTCCTTTGGCTTTGGCAGCCCACCTGGAATCTTAGCCCTCCCCACCACCCCGCTCCCGCCTGTCCCCTGGTCTGGACTTCCCACCTGGAGATGCTGGTCTGTCTCCAGTACCCGGTGCTGGAAGGAGCGCCCTCTCTCTCTCTGCCCTGTGCCCTTCTGTCCCTTCCCCCTGAGTCTCTCTTTCCCCCGTGCTTACGTGAATAAATCCCAGGCCTTGTTAGGTCCGGCTCAGGCTGTGTCTGCCCCACTCTCCCAGTGGGAAGAAGTCTCGAATGATTCTGTACTTCTTTCCCTGGGCTTACTGCTTCCTACACGATGCCAGCGTGTGCCTTGCCTCCCTCCCTGGCCCAGAAGACAGGGCTTGTCTCTGGTTCACCTTTGTCCCTGCACCTGCCCCCGCCGGGTGCCGATTCAGACTGCGTGTCCTTGGGAGGCGTGGCCCAATAGCTGTGGATTGAACGAAATGAACAAAATCAGCTGGACCCCACCACAGGCCTTGGGTCTCTCTTTCGGGTCTGTCATGGGTGCTGGGACTAGTCTAGAAAGTATGCAGTGCCTCCCCCCACCCCCTTTTGTAAAGTGACACTGAGTTTCCTCCAAACTAGCTTTCCCTTCATCTGTCCTGTGCGTGGTTTTAGCAGAACCATTGCATTTCAAACGGTTAGATGCTGAGGAAGGTCCCAGCAGAAGGATGGTGGAGGGACCTGTTCCCAGATTTTGAGGAGTCAGGATGCTCCACTGAGCCACTCACAGCTCATTCTGTCTGTAGGACCAGCTGCATGGCTGTCAGGCTGATGATCACGTTTGCACAGGTAGCTGAGAATGCCTTTGCTAATTTCTAATATAATTGATATCGATTTTTGGAAATGGGACAGCTTCCAATGTACAAACGGGGAAAGAGGAAAAATAGGGGGGAAAATAAAATGAGGCAAATGGTAGCATTCTGATGCACAAGCCAGGTCTTTATATGCATTAAGTTAAAAAGTAACATTAGACCAAGCTGTTCTGGAGTCATACAGTTTTAGGAGTGCTATCAAGAATTCAGATTAGATCCTGGCTAGTTCTGGCTGTGAGTGGGAGTATGTCTGTGAGATCGCGGAAAGGGGCTTCTAAGTGGGATGGCGATCGCGGAAAGGGGCTTCTGAGTGGGATGGCCAACTTTATGATGATAATTAGGACATTTTTAGGTACACGGGTGAGGGGCTGGAAGCCCCATCTTTCCAGGACAAACCAGACAACTGGAGTGTGACGCTTCAGAGACACCCTCCCCCGTGCTCCTGAAATATTGCTCCACTGCATCACGTATCAGCATAAACTGGTTCAATCAAATTGCTTTTCCCTTAAATGTTAGCTGGTCTTAACTGCCCTGGATAATGGGAACTTGATTGCTAGAGTGGGAACCTGATTACCTGGGAAGGGCTGAACGAAGGCTAAGAAAGTCCCAACAGCCTCAGAGAAAGGACGCAGGGAAAGAGAAATGCGGAAAGGGAGAGGTGTGGTTTTAAGCAAACTTCCTCCACCCTGCCCCCTGCACCCCGCCTCCTGCCTTGTCCTCCAACATTTTGCCTAAGATCATTCCTGTCTGGGAATTCTGACAGGGACTTCTCACTTTTCTATCCCTCTGCCCCCAGAGCCCTGCATGCAATAGTTATCACTGCAACATGGCTCCCTTACAGGTTAAACACGGAGGCCTAGGACCAAAAGCGCTCTTCAAAAGAAAAGAACAAAAAAGCTGCATGAGTTCTTAGGTCCAATTAAGCTTGACAGAGTACTACTACTTGGACTACAGTCCCTTCCCAAATTGGCATCAGGACGTAGACTGGACACGGGAACCGAAGTGAATCAGGACATGGAGGTACTGGCCAGGCCTCTGAGGGCATCTGGTCCTCCTCATTTGATTAGTGCAGAATCCAAGGGGCCGTGTACAGCAGTGCATCCCAGTGTGTCCGCTGAGGGGGACTTGTGCCGGGCCCCTGGGGGCGTTAAAGAAAAATGCAAGTCTGGCCCCCAGTTGAGACTCTTCAGAGTCTCTGGGTTGGGGGCGGGGTCCTGGTGATCCTTATGCACACTGAAAACAATTGGTTTGAGTGGAGGAGTTCAATCCAAGCCCTCTGTGGTGCCCGCAGAGCTCACCACAGTGCCCACTGCCCTCCGGAGAGGGTGCTGAGCGGCGAGGAAGCTGACCGCGATTCTGAGTGAAGCGGCCTTAGTTAGGAGTAATTAATACTCAAAATTAAAAAAAAAAAAAAACCCAACCTACTTTCAATTCAATTAAGTAACCCAAAGAGCCTACTTTTTTTTTTTTTAAAGAGGATTGGTTTTAAGAGAAAAAAAAGTTCATGTTACAATAGCAAGATCCATCTTCCAAGGCATCAGAGGTTAAAAGGTAGACTTGCAAATGTGATAAGATCATGGAAATTCTGAGAAACGTTTCCTTCAAAGATGGAGTGCTTGTCTCTGAAATGAAAATCCCTCGTTGGGTTCAAAACTTGAGTGCCTCTCTCTCAAAATAGGCTTCTGCAAGCTTCTGTGCATTTATCTATTTGCCCGCATCTATGCGTAGATAATGCATTTATTCATTTGTGGCCTTCTGAGAGCTCAGACTTTAAGACATAACTTTGAGAGGGAATTTTGTATGAATCAGGCACGACCCTGGATGTTTATGCCTCCAGTTATAACTGAGAGTTGAAGCAGGCTCGGAACTGTTAGGGAGAAAGTCCAGGGAATATGATAGGAAAAAAGTCTCAAATAGATAGATTTGGGTTTATCAAAAGGAAGTACTGAAATTGGTATTGTTTTTCTAAAGTTAATTGATTAGTCATTTTATACCTCAAAATACGTATTTTAAAAATAAGAAGAAATGTCTTGAGCTCTGTTCCTATTTTTGAAAAAATCTGCACACCTTTTCTAAAGGTCCAGTTCATCAGAGCCTAGTTGGTGATGTCATAATGAGTTAATTCTCACCAAGGTGGATGGGGTCTAGAAGGATCTCTTAGGACAGCTTACAATCTGAAGTGAAAAACCACAGTTTCCTAAAGCAAGCATTCTTAACAAAAAGTGGTTTCCTATCACGTTCTTTGTCTCAATGTTTCAAAACAACAGTACAGAGTCCAAATACCCATAAACCTCAACGTTCTTTGTAGAACCTATATGTTTGTCTATGTATTATTTTGGTCTGATGTCACTGATAGTTATACACAGAGTTCTTTGCCTTTTTTGTCGAAGTGTAATAATATACCTATAAAAAAGTGCACAGTCATAGGTGAGCAGGCTGATGAATTTTATGAGCTGAACACACCTTTGCAACCAGCACCTGGATCAAGAAACCGAAATCAGAAGCCCCTTTTTGTTCCCTTCCAGCATCTCCTCCTCCTCCCCACCATCCTGACTTTTAACCCCATGAATCCATTTGCTTAGTTTTGAACCTTATAGAGATGAAACCAACAACAGCCCCTGCGGTTTTGAGTCAGGCCCCTTAACTCAACTTTCAGTCTGACGGTTGCATTAAGTTGTGGACTGTTTATTCCTGTGGCGGTGAAATCGTCCATTGTGTGAAAAATCCCACAATTTATTTTTCCGTTCTGCTGTGGATGGACATTTGGATCGTTTCCAGTTTGGGCTATTATAACCAGAACATGCGTAGAGTTTAAAGAGTCAAGCAGGCTGACAAAGCTTGTAAGAGGAGGTCATTTTTTAATTGATAAAATCCTATCTCATTCTTGCAGTAGGATGCTAAAAAAAAAAAAAAAAAAACTCCTAAATTGTAAACAAGTTATTGGGCTATGTGTAGTACTGATGGGAAACAAACAGATACGGTCCTTCACCGCCAGGGATTAAAATCTAAAACAGGCCAGAGGGTTAGCATGAGAAAATGAATGGATGAGATAGAACACTGAGCGAGCACGGGATGGTGACGTCAGGGAAATTTACTGGAAGGTTCGCAATTGGCCTTTCTCAATGTTAATTTAGAACTAGTAATATGATGTGTACGACCAGTGGCCCTAAAGGATTTTATTTGCCCTTGATCTGGTTTACACAGGGTACCGGATGCTGCCGGGCCTCGGAAGAACTGAAGGCTGAGCCTGGGAAGTCAGCGGGCGGGGCTGTCCCTCTCTTTCCCATCTCTCAGGAGCCCATGGGTCTCTCCTTTCTGCTTTGCTGATTCTTCTGTGTTTCACCAGCCCTTTCCAAGGCTGCTTTGCTGGATGTGCAGTAGTTTCTGCTGCTTCATAGTATCGTGTGCACGGCTGTGGTTGGCCCCACATGGAGCCAGCCTCCACGCCTCCTTCTCCCCTCTTTACTCAACTCCAGCAGCTGACTGGGAACCAAGTCATTCGCTCCTTGTTAATCCTCTAACACCCAAGGGCGGAATCTCTCAGCCCAGATCATTTCGTGTTCCGTTGGTGAACTGGATCGTTGCCTGTGGGTCAGGAGATGCAATCGGCTGTGATTTGGGTGGTGGGTCTGGTGACCTGCCTGCATAGGTCTGTGGATGAGGATTCCTCTTCCAGAAGGGAGACTAGGTCACCTAACACCCTGGGTATCTAATGCAGCTCCAAGTTTGTGAATTTCTTTGAAACACTGGGGAAACCTGTCCTATTCTGCTCCGTGGTATTTCTGTTGGATTTTTCCCTTTGCAGAGTGCCAAGAGAGGTCACGTAGTAGACAGCAGTCCATAATTGCAGGACCGCAAAAAAAGTCTGGCGCCTTGATACTTGCCTCCAGACCTTAACTCACACCTTAAAACTTGGGGTTTGCAATGTCTGAGCACCTTCAGCAGCATGCAAACACCAGCAGCATGGCCACCTGCTTGGATGGTTTAGACAAGCTACCTGTATCAGGGGGCTGGGACTGAACAAGCTTTCAGATCCCACCCAACCAGGACATTCTGTGAGCTCAAGAATGATGCTGGTACCATCTGGCTCTATGTCTGACACGGGAAGCAGAAAGTCCTTTCGGGAAGATTTGTCCACTGCCTGGAGACAGCTCTGTTATCGTCCATCACTGTCATTATCATTAATTTTGATATTAAGTTTCAACAGTTCACTTACTAATTTTACCTTTTTATCTAAAGGCAACCTTCCCCTTTAGGCCACCCAGAATCAAAAGCAGTGTCCCAGTACACACAGGGGTTAGTGCGCACCAGGGTGGTAAGCCTGGAAGATCTTCACTTGGCCCTTTCAGACGGGGGCCAGGGAAATAAGACTCATCCTTACAGGTACCCGGGCCCCTGGGTGCCCAGCTCTAAAATAACGATACTGTCCAAAGAGCAGCGAACACCCTCCTGACTGACCGAACTGTGTGGGTCCTTCTTTATGGGGGAGCTATTCTGTGATTCCGAACACTGGCCCTTAACAGAAGGAGTCTGTATTGTAAGACATCTTTCTCCCAAACCTGTGCTCCCATCTGCTCACATTGGCTCTGACGGCCACTTCGCTTTTAGAAAAAATTATACACATACGTATATATACACACATATGTATATACATACACGCATGTACATATATGATTAAATGGGATGATCAACACACACATACATGTGTATGCTATATATGTGTACCTGTGTGTGTGTGTGTGTGTGTGTGTGTGTCTATAATTTTGCAAAAAAAAGCAAAACGGTCCTCTGAGCCAATATGATTTGCCGTCACATTTATTTCCTAGAATGTTGGGACTAGAAGAGCCCCTTGGCTTTTATAAAGAGACATTGAAGCATAGGGAGTAAAGACGACTTGCTCAAGGTCATAGAACAAGTGCGTAAGAGACACGAAATCTCCCCCTTTCCAATCTATTGACTCTGCCCCTCCGGCTTCTTCTCTAGCGCGGCTTCCCCTCTGCAGGGAGACAGGGAGGGCTGAATTAACGGTCAGATGGAAAGAAGAGTTGCCCTGCTCTCCCAGGATGGTGAGTGCAGGCAGGGGGGTGGGGGGCGGTGTCCACTGAACGGGGCTCTGGACAGGACTTTCCTTACCTGGTGATGGAATGCCAGGACTCTGTGGGGTCGACCAGCTGGCTCGC
The DNA here is from genome assembly GCF_009834535.1 of Camelus ferus. Taxonomy (NCBI): domain Eukaryota; kingdom Metazoa; phylum Chordata; class Mammalia; order Artiodactyla; family Camelidae; genus Camelus; species Camelus ferus. Next base: position 27,190,521 of record NC_045711.1, read on the forward strand.
CTGGTTCCCAGGATGAGCACATCACATTATTAACGCCAGGAACGAAGAATTTCTCTCTCCTCCTCAGTGCCTGTCTCAGTGCGTGGAACAAACCAGCGTTCCAAAAATGCTTGCTAAAGCAACTCTTGATTAATTAGCTTTCACAGGTACATAACCGTGGGACGGGTTTATGATTTGAATCGTCACCTGTTGCCTATCTTTTGGTATAGATGACTGCATGAATGTTTGGAGAGCAGGTTTTGTATCAGGGAGAGGAGGGGACAGTGTGAAATCCCTGGGTTCTGGGAGTAAGGATAAAATTGGGAGTTAGAACAAGTACAGACCAGGGAGACAGTCACCGCCAGGACAGGTGGAGAGCATTTTGCAATCTGCATCCTGCCTGTCCTGGCCTCCAGGGCCATGGTGCCCATCAGAGTGACCTCTCCTAGGGCTAAGCCGGCACCCTGGAGATTGCCCGCACACTCTCTTTCCTTCCTGGGGACTTTCCCATTTTCTACTTCCCCTGAGTTAATAGGCATTCCTTTCTCTTTCCCTTATTAATGTCATAATGAGTCACTTGAGAGAAGTTTTCAGGCAGTGTTCTCACCTATGGAATAGTCACCGGTGGGGGTATTGCCCCAGATCTTAGCCCCTCTACATCCTGACATGCATCTGCTGGCCCACCGCTCCCTTCATCGTATTCCTTAGATCCCACTCGTGGCCACCCCATAGTATTACCATTCATTGAGTGTCTTCTTGCATCAGGCTCCGTGTCTGTGTTTTATTTCATCCTTGTGAAAGCGTGCATATTTGTTTCCACATTTTATGGGTGAGCAGATTGAGGTCTCCCATTCAGTAAGTGGTTGAGTTGGAATCCAGACCCTCAGTTGTCTGACTTCCAAGTCCCCGACTAGGAACTTCGACACACGATCTTGCCCCGTGAGTTCTGAAACTCTGCGTCCTCCGTTAACACCATAAGATCATCACGACGATCGTGTCTTCCTCAGATGTTATTCATTCCTCCTTCCAGCCTTGACACATCCTCACTCCCCAGGTCCTATCACATCCCCAGCATTTGGCCAATCGTTCCTCCCAGTCATGAAGGAGCAGCAGCAATTTTTGATGCCTTTTCTCGGCATCTACTTCCATCAGTTTGGAAGTTTCATGTGTTCCAAGAGCTGAATGGACAATGTAAAACAAAATCTAAGAAAAGGGGTTGGATCACACTTTGATGTCATGGGGCAAGAGTTAGTTGAGGGCAGAGAAAGTCTTGAGTTGAGGTGGTTGTGCCATTTATTCATTCATTCTTTACTCATTCATTTGATCCACCAGACATATGATGCATCCACAAAACACAGATACATAAACAGAAGCTGAAGTTACCACTATGTCGAGAAGGTGGTGGCTTCCCTCCAGGGTCTGAGGTCCCCAGGTCCCAGCCTGACAGCCCTGTATATGATGCCTCACACTAAAGCTGCTACCTGAGAGGGGTTCCAAGGCCTGGGGCTGAGTGATTGGGGTAGAACCTTCCAGGATTCCAGCACAAAACTTGTTATCACCTCGACTTGGATGGAATGAAACAGGAACAGCAAAATCTGAGCTACCAAATCCCAAATTAAGCCTCTGTTGCGTCTGCAGGGTCCCCCGACCCCTGCATTCTTGCCAGCACACACCTGAGTGACCGCCTCTGCCCCTTTCCTCTGACAGCGTCGGAAGCCCCTGGTGGCAAATTCCCCCGCGTCACTGCCGGAGTTCTCTGGACACCCGCCTAGCCGGTTGAGGGCTTTCGATGTGATTTGATTTTCTCGATGGAGATGGAGTGGCCTCTGGGGCCCCGTGGGAGGGGGTGGAGGCGGGGAGGCGGGCAGCCAGGCCGGACCAAGGCTGTGTGAATGTAGCTGCCCATTGTTCCTCAGCTTTATTCTTCGGACCTCGATGGGGCTGATTTAGAAGCCCTGATCGGGGAGCTCTCAGGGCTTCCCGGGTGTGACACGAGTTGAGCGGCTCTGGGGGATGCTTTGTTCTCCGATGACAGCTGACTTGGTCTCCAGTGGGAACAGTGTGAGCATAACTCCACTGCAGGCACCGGCAGCTGCGGCCTTAACTCTTTCTTACCCACCCCTGAGGGAGGGCCCTTCACTCGCCTGCTCCTTCCCCAAAGCACCGGATCTGACAATGACCTTCCTGGGCCGGGAGGACGGTGTCGATGCCGAACGGGGGAGGGGCGCTTTGGGTCCACACCTGGGACTCTCTTGGACAATCAAGTGTGTCCCCTGCCCCCACGCAGACCCACTTTGCTGGCAGTAAAGACCATCTGGTTTGAATCTAGCGCAGAATATGACCGTTCATCTCTCTGCAGGTGCCTGGGTGGGTTTTTCCCCACCTGGCAGAAGTGACTAGAGGCAGAGGAACAGGGGGTTTTAAATCCCTGCTCACATTCTGGGGCTTCTGCTCCAAAAACAGAATCAAGCAGCTCAGGACATCTGATAAGAAGACCACCATGCAAAATCGTTAAGGGCTCTGGGCTTGGAGCCCAGCAGATCTACACTTCCGGGGTTGCAGTGTCACCATTTGATCTTGGGCAAGTTGTTTCCTCGCTCCAGGGCTCCGTATGTTCATCCTTAAAGATGGAGGTGGTTGTAACAATAGCGAGGCTCCCTGGGATTGTTGGGAGGATCCCGTGAGTGGCCCACGGGGGTGTTGGCAGTCGTCACTAGTGAGTGTCCACTGCTGTTGCCGTGATCCCGGAAACGTTCTCCAAAGAGAAGATGCTGCTGCTCCAGAAGCATGCAGGAGGTAAAAGCTGCAAATGCCTCTTACATCAAGTTGTTATTCAGTGTCTCTTTGGTTCTGAGCTGGGAAGGTGGCCAGAAGGAGATGGCTAGAGACTTATACTTGGTACCAAACCAATTATTTATTCAGCAAGCATTGCGTGCCAGCAGTAATTTGGCACTGAGGGTAACAGAGATGACTGAGACATAGACCTGGCCCCAAGGAGCTGAGATGCGGGGAGGAGCAGGGGTGTGTGCACTGCTAGGACTCTTGGTTGCGAATACAGAAACCCAATTCTAATTGGCATACGTCAAAACAGAACGAAAAGGGAGGAATACAGGTGCTGCTCATGGAATCCAAGGAAGAGTCTCTCAGTGATGCTTCTGGAAGGGTAGGGATGTGGCTTGACCTCAGGAATGGCTAAGAACCAGAGATTCAAATGTGACCAGGCCTCTCTCTCTGGGCCAGCGTCCCACTCCTCTGTGTTTGCTGGCAGGTTCGTGTAAAGCATAGTGGACCAAATAGGTCAGAACCACTCCTGAGTTTAATACTGCACAGAGTTCCTGGTGAGGGAACTCATTGACCCAACCATGGCCAAAGGCCCACTCAGGACTGAGCAGATCTGGCCACAGGGCAGGCTCATGTCCTGACATGACCATCTCCTCTGCATCCTCACGAATGGGGATGGGGGATTTGGCCAGTTCTCAAAAGAGTCCCTGGAGAGACAACTGTACAGGAAGCCACTATAGAGAAAGGGCCAGATAATTAAGGGGGTTTGGAGATAGATATATATAATGTTTTAAATATATCTGTGTAATTTATTTATATATATAATGTTTTAAATACATCTGTGTAATTTATTTATATATATAATATTTTATATATATAATGTTTGTGTGTGTGTGTGTGTGTGTATATATATATATATATAGAGAGAGAGAGAGAGTGTGTTAAAAGCAAATGGATAGGAGGGAGATATTTTTGAGATGGACAGATCTGTCAGAAGGCTATTGCAACAGCCCAAGCATTAGATGACGTGTCCTGAAGTAGGGTAATTAACAATGGGGATGGGCAGAAGGTGATGGAAGTGAGAAATATTTAGGAGGTGGAATCAACAGAACCAGTTAATTAGATATTGGAAGAAAGAAATTGAATATTGAGAGCAACCTCCAAATTTCCATTTGGAAAACAGGTTTATAGATATGGACTATAGCATAGCCCTGGACTGGTTGAGTCTGATAAATTGAGAAATTTGTGGGTCAGTGAAACCCTCAGGCATATCCATATCTATATCTAAATTATATATATATATATATGTCTTCCTTCCCTCCTTCCTTCTCTCCCTCCCTCCTTCCTTCCCTCCCTCCCTCCTTCCTTCCATCTATGTATCTATGTATCTATCAATCAATCAAATGGTCCATATTGTATGCTTAGAGGATGCAAATTCACTTTAATATTAGTTTTAGCTACATATAAAGATGGATCTGATTTTCAGAGTACATACTGTGCATTGGAAAATGCTTGCCATCTTCTCTGACTTTTTCCACACCTTTTAACAAGAACTCTCAAGAGCTGATTGTACATCAATGTCTTGGAAAGTATAAACCTGATGAGACAGTTTAATGGGTTCCCCAACTTGTATCTCTCCAAATAGGAGACTTCATTTGTTATTTCAGTTTCCAACACCCAGAAACTTACTTCTTTTGGCCATTAAGGACAGAATTGTCAAAGAGATGACAGGTTCATTAAGTATATTGATTAGGACCCTTTATTATTAAAACAATTTTAAAAAGCAATTTATTAGAACTCTTTATTTTGAAACCAAACAAAAAGTCAGCCCATCTCAAAATGGGTTAAACAACAGAGGAGATTTATTGACTTACTCTATTGGAAGAAGACTGGATAAAGTGGAATTCAGGGTTGGTTTGAGTCAACTCATCAATTAAGTCATCATGGACCTGGTTTTGTTCTGACTCTTTGCTTTGTTCTCATTGGTGTCACCTTTATCTCCAGGCCAGTTTCCTTCAGGATGACCAAATGTCCAAATCTCTAGGAGCGTTATCTTCAAACCATGCTGTCCAGGAGGGAGGAGGTGGGTCTTGGTCGTCTTTCTGACAAAGTTAAAAATGTAGTCTTTCAGAAGTCCTAGCAAACTTGCCCTTAGGTCTCAGATGGGAAAATACCATGTGTTGCTCAGATTGCATTTACCTGAACCAGTCATTGTGGCAGGAGGACCATAATCTAGTCTCTGATTGGTCCAATTTTGCATCTGGGTGGGGTCAGTCTCCACTTAAATTCCATGACTGCTAAACTATGGAGGAAAGAAGAACTGTTGAGGATTTAACTATAATTTCTTCTACAGTAAGACTTTAAAAAACATTTTTCAATAGTCAATAAACCAGCATGTTTTGAGTGCCCTCTACAAGCAATGAAACCTGATGATAGGTTTTGGCAGGTGACTGCAGAAATCCTGATCTTGACATTTATGGCTACTGCAATGACAAAGCGATGACCTGGAAGCATAGAGCAGTAGTCTGCGTCTGTTCTCCAGCAGCTGTGGGGTGAGTGTGGAGAATGGCTTGTTGCAAGATTCCTGATGAGTACCTAGAATCTGAATGATTCAGATGACTGAGTTTCAAAGCACCTAAGTAGGAACATGTTATTTACATCTTTTTGCAAAAAAAAAGAAGGAGTAACTGAGAAGTTTCTTTCCTCCTTTCCTCTCATGTTTATGTTTGATGACATTTCTTTGGTGGAAATTATGTCCACCAGACCTACTGAGCTGTTAATATTTGACGGTTGGCTTCCTGTTACCCAAAAAACTAATAGTGAAGAATAAACCACCATATAAGTTAAGTCTCCTCTTCTCCTTTTCTTTCTCAAACTTTGGTGTCTCTACCCTGTTAGAGAGATGCCGTTCTGTTGTAGAATTTGAGGATCTGTTTACTGTTTGTCCCAACCTGTAAGAGTGGGGAGAGTCCTTTGATGGGATTTGACCCTTGGCGTCTACTTTCCAAAGTGACTGAAGGAGGTTCCAGTGACCTTCCTTTCAAACATTCTGCCTCACTCCACGGCTTCTTGAGCATTCAGCCAGCTGCCCATCTTAGAAGTTATCCAGATTTGCAGGGGAGGTAGAGGAGGAAAGAAGAAATGAGCGCTGAAAAGAAAACAAAGCGTTGGTACGTGGTAACAGCATGTATCAGAACGGTGCAACTCCCAGTGGAGAGAAAAGAAGCTTCTAACCCCAAGGACATAGCCCGTCCATTTGTACCTTAGCCCCCAGTCTGCCGTCTCACAGCCTCTCCCCCTCTGACCCCCAACAGATTGAAGGATCTTGTTGGTCCATACTGATTCCCCAAACACCTATGTCCACCGGACTGTCCTTTATGATATTTCCTGATCTCGTGGCTTCGGCTGGCTGGTGTCACCACGGTAACGGAGAGTGGGGAGGGGGATGTGGGGGCAGCTCGGTCCATTTGTCATCAATTGCCACCGTTTTGTTCTGCCTAGTGTGTGCTCTCAATTGAGTCCTGGAGGAGGCAAAGCAGAGCAGAGCGATTCAGCTGAAGAGCTGCTCCTGCCCTCTGGTACTCATGGCAGCAGGGATGCAAGCGCGGGACCTGCCTTCAGAGAGAGCCACGGCGTGGCGGCTGTAACCAAATGCTTACCTCCTCTGGGAGAGTAATTTTTCTGTAACTCAGATATTATGTTTTACGGGGGAGGGTGGCATGTGTGCCAGCCCAAAGAGCTTTACATTTTTGTTGTTGTTGTTGAATTAAGAAGAGGGAAATTTGGCCACCTCCCCATCACAGAGAGTAAGACCTTATCTTTCTTAGTCTAGGTTGGAATTTGACTTTAAAAAAGTATTAATTAGGTACCATTGCACCACTGCTTTCAACAGAGACTGCGTCGTGCATCTTGTTTCATTTGGGGCTCTCTCTGCATGCTCTGCGTTTCTTCAGATAATTCACAAGACTGTCCCCACCCCAGGCCCCCAATCAGGCTTAAAAGGTTCAAGCCAGGCCAGCTGTTTGGAAACACTCCTGGCTGGCCCGGGCCTAGGGAGCCCCTTCTTGCCACTGTCCTGGGCCCAATATACTCCTTCTGTTCTGCTCTGCTCCCATCTCTGCCCTCAGCGAAGGCTCAGACCAAGTTCCACCCAGGCTCACGGCAAGTGGGATGACGTCCTCGCTGTCATTCCACGAGGAGCTCGCCAGTGTGGTCGGAGCGAACGGCTCCTTCTCCATAGTTTTACTGTGTGGTTCTCTGCACCCTTTACGACACGCTGTCGCCCCTCTTCCAGGCTTCGCTCCTTTGGCTCCCATCACACCCGGTGCTCCCTGTTCTCTGGCTTCCTCTCTGTCGACTCTTCCTGATGATCCTGCGTGGCTCTTTTGTCTCCTCCCACAGTGTAAAAGTCGGTGTTCTCCAAGGACCTGTGCTCGGCCCTCCTCTCATGCTGCTCTTCGCTCCTCGCCATGTCACCCTCTCCTGCAGCCTCAAGTGCGGATCTGCCTCGAGAGCAGATCTCTGTCCCAACTCAGCAGCCTCCCCGAGGGCCAGCGCTGCCTGGATGGTACACTCAAACTGCTCAACGCACATCCCACTTTCCCTTGAAATTTCTCTCCGTTTCCACTGGTGGTGTTAGCACCCCGATTTGCCCAGCTGCTCAGACTCACAAGCTTTGCATCATCTTTAATTATCCCATCGGAGATGGCATGACTCTCAGTTATTTCCCTCCTCCTCCTCTGCCTCCTTCTCTCCTTCCTCCTATCCCTCCTCCTTCTCATCCTCCATCTCCTCCTTCTCTCTCTCTCCTCCCTGCGTCTGTCTCCCCCCGAATCTCCGTGCTCTCAGTATTCCGTTTTACCCTCCCCTAGATCAGGGCTCTGTCCCTTCCCAGCTTCTCCCCCTTCCAACTTGTCCTTCCTTCTGATTTTGCCACTTCTGACCAAGTCAATCTTTGCTCAAAAACTTTCGTACCTCTCTCATCCCTAAATTGAAGTCCTGTCTTTACTTCATGTCCCGCAAGGTCCCCTTAAACAGGCCTTGCACTCTGACCCTCCAGCCACCCTGCTCCTCACATGTCCTTTGACTCAGCCTTCTGACTCCTAGATATGGCTGCAGCGACTATAAAAAAAAGCACACCCTTTGCCAAAACATGTTGAAAACCTTGGTGTGTTTTGACCAAGTTATTTCACTTCCAGGAATTTATCTTAAGGAAATAATCAGACAGCAGCAAAAGGATAGGTGCATAAGCAGCTTCATTATAGCCTAATTTGCAATTATTAAAAAATGAAACCAGTTTCAGGGTCCAGTAATATCAATATAATGGAACAATAGACAATCATTAAAGAAAAATATAAACCTATACCCTGACATGGAAATATAGTTCCAGCATTTTTCTATGTTTCTAAGTAAAAAAGAAGTTATGCAAGGATATATATTAATGTACGATTAATATATATTCATATGTGACCTTTATATATAGTTATACGCATAAAGAGAGAGAACAACTCTTCAGGGACACAGACGTACGTATGTGTGTATGTACACACAGGCAGGGGCTGGAGTTGTCATTAATGGGTTTTTTTGTTGTTCTTTTTCTTATCAGTATTTAAAATTTTTCTATTATAACCACAGACTAACTACATAAAGTAATGAATAGTTGAATTTACCATGTGCTAAAAAAATTCTTGAAAGAAAAATGTCCTCCACACTTTTATCACCTTACCTTTGTTAATCTCATCATTGTGCCATTAAGTCTTCACCTCCCCATGTTGTGGTAAAGTATTATCCATCTCCCAAGTCCTAATGAACTTCCTTCTGCAAAGGAGAAGCAAAGGACCTGGGGTCAGAAGTCCAAGGTTTGTGTCCTCATTCTGCTCTTACTAAGCCAAGTTTCCTCCTTTCTAGGAGAGGAGTAGCATGAGGATCAGACAAAATATGGGAAAAGCCTTCACTGAACAGCAAAGCGTCACACGGCGGTCAGGGAGTGTGATTTATTATTACTGAGGCCGGGTCTTACTCTGTGGACCAACCTGCACACGAGAATCGGAGCCTTTTTAGCTTCAGCCAAGAGCCCCATGTGGGCACGGCCCAAGCTGCATGTCAGACTGAGCCCTGGTCCCCAAGAACTGGTTGAGAGGGCGAAGTGGGGGTATGAGTCCTCCCAAACATTCCCAGCACTGCCCGGCCCTTCCGATGTTTCCAAAGTGATACTTAACTCTAGGAGGCGCAGGGGGAACGTTACGTCCTGGACCAGTCTGTCTGCTCACCCGCACAGGAGACTTCAGAGCTGCCTTGCTATCTCTCTGACCTCGTGCAGTCCTGTCCTTGGACCAGCAGGAGCTGGGGGATCCTCAACGCCGCGGGCTGTGTGGACGATGTGGAGGCTTCCAACTTCCCCTCACAGCCCCAGCTGGAGAGCAGGCTGGGCTGCTGCTGTGGTGTGTGTGTGTGTGTGTGTGTGTGTGTGTGTGTGTGTGTTCCTGCCTAGTTTGAAGTCTCCTCTCAGCATAAGAGGATGGGGCCTACCGCATGCTTTGTAAAGTGACTCAAGACTCAAAACCACCTACTCAGGTCCTGAATTGTTTGAGTGGGAAGGAGAGAGTCTGGGAAGAAGTCAGGAGGGCCCAAGAGGACCCAGGCCGAGCTCATCTTGGGTAGCCAGCGATGCAGGCAGTGGAGGACAGACTCAGTGTCCTCCATCTCAGCTGGTCTGCTCATTTGCCTGTAGAAGCAGCGGCTGCCTGGGAATGACCCTGGGGAGGCTTGGAAGTGGACCGCGACCCAGAAGGACTTGGAGGCACCAGGGGTCCGAGAGCTGGAGCTCATTTGTCTTGGCGTCGCGGGGATGCTGTTTGGCCAGCCTGACCGAACCTGTCAACAACCAGAAAGTGAGGTCAGCTGGGGGCTGGAGGCCTCGTTAGCTATCACCAGAGCTTGCATCTCAACCCCTTGAATCATCCATGATGAAACTCTTTATCAGCCTGGGAGGAGGCAGCCCCCGGGGAATAAGACTCCTGTATAAGGCTCGATTTTGAGCAAGGCTACGTCCGGAAGGACCGGCCAGGATGAGTTCGCCCCAGTACGCACTCCAAGATAACCAAACAAGCTGACTTGCTGAAGGGAGTTATTCAGCAGTCTCCATCTGGGATCCAGGGAATTCCATTGTTCCTCGTCCGTCCGTCCTCCGCAGTCAGGCTAACTTAACCCTCCAAGTACCAGGCTGCAGAGTCCCCTCCAAACCCCACTCTCACTCTCAAGGAGAGACTCTGGGAAGCCAGCGGCTGAGGGACGGGGCTCTGGCAACAGTCTTACTTCTGGAGGAAAGATTAGGACTCATCATGCGGCAGGGGGGTGATAACACAGGGGAGAATTGGGGAGTCTTGTCAGAGATATTCTGCTCAAAGGAAACAGTTGCCATCCCCACGTAGCACACTGGGGAGATAGGAGAGGTGGGAGAAGGTCTTGTACCTGACGTGTGTCTCGAAATGCTTCAAGGCCGCCCCACGTAGCGCGGGGGAGAGGCTGGCCTCTGGAGCCGTCCTGAGAGGGACGAAGAGGTACTGGCAGCCTGCCGTGGTGATCCCGGGGGTGGGAGGGTTAGCATCGTGAGGGAGGCTGGAATTTTTAGTACAGCCTTGAAAGAAACTCTCAGCCCGCCCCACCCCTGGGATGGGAATAGGGTCGGAGTCTAGCAAAGTGAACAGGACCTGCTGTCCGAACCGACCGTAAGCTGTTACTTGAACAGCCAAGGGGGAAAATTTTCCATCTTCTCATCCTGGGTCCCTTATCAAAGTGTTTCTAGAAGCTTCCCGGAGGGAGCCATTGTGTGAGGGCCAGGAAGGGGGAAGCTCGGGGGTCCTGCGACGCCCTCGGGCCGGCACACCCTGCTCTGGGAGCACTGGGCGTGGAGAGCCGGCCGCCCACCTCGGAGTGAGAACTGGCAGTCGGCAGCCGGTGCACCTGTTTGTCTATTTACCTTACGTTTTATGCTTCAAAAGGAAGTTCGGTTGTCATGAAAGTAACTCGGTTTGCAGCCCCAGGGAAGTTTGAATTACTCTCCTTTGAGTTTTAAGTTGACTGTTCCTTGAATTTTTTGTTTTTCAACGTCGCCTTCAGCAGGGAACCAGGGAGATGGCTGAAGGAGGTTCCACGCACCTAGATTTTCAGCCCTGCGACAGCTGTGAGCCCCCGTGGTGGCCGCTGCTCTGTCGCTTAACGGGTGAAATTCATCAGAAAGTGGCTTGTGCGTATGAGGTTGCTGGACTGTTAGGTGGACCCTCAGAGCCAGGCCAGTCACCAAAGGCCGCGTCCATCATTTGTTTCGGTGTTGCCTTGGTGCTGCTGGACGTCAGGTCAGTGGGGGCTGAGAAGGAGCCCCTCCCCGGGCAGCTGCCGAAGCGGGAAGCTTCGCCTGGGCTCTGACAGCACAGGGTGACTAGAGGAACTCGTAACAGGAGGTGCTCTGACCCCTTCTCCACGGAGCGAAGTCAGGAGCTCCGGGAAGTGCGGGTCCTGGAAGATGTCTCCTAAAGCACCCTAAGTACCTTGAGCCTGTGAGACAAGGTATGGACTGAGACGGAGTCAGGGAGCCTGGGGTTGACTTAGTGGTGAAGGTTCAGAAAAGTAAGCTTTGTAATCTGGCTGTTGGCTAAACCCAGCCTGTGTTTCGTTTTCTTCTGGATTTCTTTTCCCAGTGGCTCTGTCCCTCCAGCTCTGTCTCGGCCTCTTTCTCATTTAAATCCCAGTCTCTCCGTTGTTGCAGACGTGAGAGGCGGAGAAGGGCAAGGCAAAGAGGAAGCTGGGGAGAGATGGCAACTCTGCTCGGTCGGGCAGCGCTCCCTCCCCACCTGGAGAGCTGGCTTCCAGTTTTAAAGCCCTGCGGACTCTGTGTTTTGTTTAAATAAGGGAAGCTATTTCCCTTACATCCTTCCATAAATAAACAAATATAAGGCTCTCGTATCATCTTACAGATGCTGCTACCGACAAACAAAGCTTCAGAACTCTGAATTTTTTTTTACAAAATCGAAGGATGAGAAGGTGGAGTGTGGGATGCAGGGGAGGATGATTTTAGAGAGAGAGAAAGATGATTAGCTGGCTCATTTATGTCTTGTGTTATTCCCACCATTGCCCCTAGTAACAGTAAGAACATGTAACCATCACCGCCACCATCATTGTTACCCGACCACCGTGAACACCATCATCACCACAACCACCACTACCATGACCGCCATCACCACCATCGCTGCCACATCACTGCCATCATTACTACCATTACTGTCACCACCACCCCATCATCATCATCATCCTCACGACCACCAACACCATTACCACTATCACTGCTGTCACTACCACCACCGTCCCCACCACCATCATCCACACCATCACCACCACCATTACCATCGCTACCATCCACCATCATCACCTTTACCATAACTACCACCATTGCCACCACCAAGTAGCTGCCAGGAACACCAAAGTTAAGGACTTCCAAAAACCTTAGCCAAAATGATGGGACAGAATAAGCAAATTACAGAGGCAAATCCCAAAGCTATTGGTGGCGGCGGCAGCAACTTGATGGAAAGTTTCTGGCCTTGCAGCCAGAAGACCCAGGTTCTGCATTTTATTACCCACTGAGTGACCATGAGCAAGACACTTGTTTTCAGGGCCTCAGAGCCTTACACATAAAACAGGGGTGGCCAATACCTGTGGCCTTATAGAGTTGAAAGAGAAAAAGACATAAAATGTTTTTCATATGATCTAACCTACACAAAATCTTTCTTTTTTCTCTCCCACTCTTTCTTTTCCTCTCTTTATTCTTTCAGTTTTTCCTCTCCTTGTTACCCCTAGATGTGAGACCCTCACCCATCCCCCAAACCTTAAGCTCAGATGGAACCCTGATACGGAATAATAGAAAACCCTTCACCTGAGATCCATAATTACTCCCTTGGCTCCTATCACCCTGTGTTCACAGCACATGCTCCCTTCTCCCAAAGAGGACAGATATTAGTCCCAGTCTTTGGGCACCCAACTCGTGGAAGGTGGATGAGGGTAACGGCAGGGTAGTGGAAGGGGGTCCAGTTCCCCCAGAGAATGAGGTCAGGCTCCGCACGAGGGCTAATGAAAAGGTTAGGCCTCATCTCTTGTGTCTTCCAGGAGAGCTCGCAGGGTGAGCAGGCGGGGGAAGGCTGGGGCTTCCTGAAACCTCCTGCCAACTTTGCACTGCAGCTGCTTGCTGGAGCGCTGGCTCCAAAGAGCTGTTTGCTTTGGCCAGATGCGCCACACGGAAACAGTAGTAGGACGATGTTGGAGGAGTGGCAGGGACTGGGGCAGAGGGGACCCTGTGCATTTCCTACAGACAGAGAAGTTTTCTTTGCAGGTGGTGTCAGGCCTCAGGCTGCCTCAGGGAGCCAGCTGTGACTTGGGCTCAAGACTCTGGCCCGCGGGGACATACAAGATGCTCAGGGCCGAGCGTGGCGGGAAGAGCAGCTGGGTGGTTAGTGCAGAAGTGGGTGATGTGCCCATGGAAATCCAGCAAGGCTCTAAGGAGAGCCAGCCTTCGGCTTTTTTTTTTCCCACCTGTCTCCATTTGAGTTGAATTTTCATGAGATGGTGAAGAGTCTGTGCCTAATGGACACGTGAGTGCTCTCAGCCCAGAGATGACCTTGAACACGGCACTAGGAGCAACATCGCCAGGAGATGGCACTGGTAAATGTGGCCGAGCCAACGTGAGCTTCTGCATGTCCCTCTTACCACTTTAAACTTTGTCTACAACAGTAAAATAAGGAAGATGTCTTGAGAGCCACATGCCCTTTATATCCTTTACCTACACAATCTTTACAGACATAATCTCATCCAGTCTTTTAAAAATACATTTAAAAATAACTTTAGAGATGATTATGCTAAAACTTCAAGACGATTCGGACGAGATAGATCATGCAGCTAGTAGGAGTAAGAGAGAAAATTTGGACCAAGACTGGCATCTTAGTCACCCTGTTATGCTGTACCAGCGGGTGATAACCACTTCCCAGCAACTTTCACTATTTATCCCAAGGACCACGCAGACCCGAGACCCATGGAAGGTTGAAGATATTGCGTCTTATACTACAAAGGGGTGAGACTGTGGCAAAACAAGATGAAAGCTTGATAGCTCCCCCTCCAGATCCTGGGAAAATGTAGATGATTCTTCTGTATCTTGGAGAAACGGCATCTCTTAGAGCCAACCTTGATCTGCAAAAATAATTTGATTTCTTTCCAAACCACTGAGGCCAAAGGGAGGAGAGGGCTAAGCCAGGTGGCAGAAGCCAACCTCGTGCCTCTTTGCAGGGAATTGCTGAGGCTGACTCGGGTCTCATGTTTCTGCGTGGGGAGCAACGCTGACACACGAGAATCCTTCGCGTGAGCAGAGCCGGCTGAGGAAGCCCCAGATTGTGGCTCCCTCCTTCCCTCGATAAAAGGTAATAGACTCTTCCTGGTTCCTTGGTGATGTACCTTGTGGCCCCCCTTGGGGAAAGAAATATCCAGGAAGGATTTTTCTACTTACTCTGCTCTCTCAGAAGAATTTGAAACAGCTGGGAGGGGAAGCAGCCGTGTTTGGCTGCCGGGGTGGTTTGGGGGCCTCGGAACAGAGCCAAGAGAGAAAGATCAGCTGCTCTGTCATTTAAGGAGATCCCCAACTGAGTCTGTAGCCTCTTAACTTCCGGTCACCACACGGGGCCCTTCTGCCCGCCCAGCCACCAGCTGGTCCCCGCAGAAGAGCTGACCGCCCCCCACTGCTTTGTCCAGGGAGGAAGAGAGACTTGCAAGCTCCAGGCCAGAGCCTGACCCCAGCCTGCTGCACCGCCGCCATCGTCTCCTCCCCTTTCCTCTGGTCTGACTTTCTCTGCATCTCAAAGAGGGGGTTTCAAAACTAAGAGGCTAACACACCCTTAGAAAGTGCTGGGAAGAGAGAAATGTGTTTGACACATGCTCACCCAGGGTGCAGGGGGGGCTCCCAGCAGGATGCAATTAATGACCAAGGGGGAGGAGGGGATTGCAACAATACAGGTTTTTTTTTTTCCCTCCCCAGATCCCAAATTCCTGGACTTTGGCAGCATTACTTGGTGGAAATTATTTTATCTGTAAATAAATAGCTGGGGCACATTGGTCTCAGGCACACGCTGAAGGGGGCCTATGAGATATTGCTCACCTGCCATGGAAATCCAAAGGTTTCAGAGGAAAACCTGGGTTTTAAATGGGAAACTCGCCTAAGGGCATTGGGAGATTTTTCTCAAGTTTAACCTTTTGAGCCTCCTGGCTACTTTAAAAAAAGAGACAGAGAGAGAGAAAGAAGTGAAGCAGGATAATTAAAGTTATAAGAAACTGTTTAAAGTTGTGTTAAGTAATCCACAGGCATCTAAGCTTGACAGGACATTAGCATCAAAAATGGGAACAAGACATTCTGTTCCGTATCTTTAAAGGATAAGTTTAGTTCCTGGGGGCATCATAAGACCATAGAAAACCAGAAACCCTACTTCTTTTGAGAAAATCTTCTTTATTTTAGCGTCACCGAATCACACAGGGTTTTCTTAAGTCATAAGGTCTCAATGAGTTATTGATACCACTGCCTCAGGTTTTACACCCTACCGGCTGTAAAAAAAAAAAAAAAAAAAAAAAAAAAAGCTGCACGTGGGTAGAAAGACTCCAGGAATCGCCAGTTCTTTTCTTCCAATGTCCTCCAGGAAAGGGGGGGAAAAAGGAAATAAAAGAAGAAAATGAAATTGATCATAAAATGTGTCGGGGAAATCAATTTCAGCATGATCAGAATACCTTCTGCATTTGTGGACAGGTTGGAAAAAATTTTAGAGAAGTCTGTTTTTCGGGGCATGGGTGAGGCCAGGGGACCAACAGTACTTGACATCTGCCTGTTCCAATTGGCACCTTTGTAATTTTCTTTGTGATTCTCAACTACCTTGGGCAGGCTTTTAATATCTCCATTTTACAAAGAAGTAGGGCAAGCAAAAACCCTAGCGAATCAAAATGCCTTGAGCAAGTTCCGTAACTTTCAAGACTTAGGGTTAAGACTAGACCCCAGTGTTCTGTGTTTGCTTGTTCATTTCAGTCCAGTCCAGTTTCCTTTCCCTTTTGCCATTATGCTCAGAAGCGGAGAGATGACCTACATGGTTTTATAAAGACGAAGTGAGTGGTGCTTAGATGAAGCCAAGCCGGGAAGGTCTTAGGGCCCCAGTCCTTTCCCTTTCACGGCCCTCCTCCCTCCCCTTCTCAGGGCAGCGCTTTCCTGGAAGCAGTGTGTATCAGATGCTCAACTGCACAAATAGTAATTACTAGCTAGTACTCTATGCACATATGGAGGAAGCTGGGGAGAAAACACAGGGACCTTGGACATTGCTCCCCTGATCCCTCTTCATGAGTGTCCTGCACATTTGCCTGAACTGCTCTTGGAAGGGTATTACCTTTGTTCATGTTACCTGGGGTAGACCAGTACACTCCAGGATCTTCCTTGGCACAATGCAAAAGCTAAGGTTGGGCTCTCTGGGTGTGGACTCAAGAGAGCTTGGGCCAAGGCGTCTTCCTGCAAACCAAAAAAAAAAAAAGGGAAATTTCAAAGACCCCATTGGCACTGGGAGAGCCAACTGTGGGTGGGAAGACCCATTTGGAAATGCTCCGAGTCAAGCCTGACATAGGGAGTTGGAAAGTAATTACTGGCCAGTGCCAACAAGTGTTTCTGTGTTCTTGTTTCTTATTCAAGGACAAGGTATGACTTCATGGCTGGAAGTTGAGAGAGGTTTGTAAGTGAAAGGCTTTTAAAGGGCTCATCACAAACTAATGACTCGCAGGGCAATGGTAGTGGGGCCAATGGAAGGATTCCATATTCCTTCTTGCCCATCCCTTCTCTTGACCAATCTAGTCACATCTCCTCCCGTATCCCATGTGACAGTGGCTGTCACAGAAAAGCGTTCCACAAATATTAGCTCAACCTAGATCTGGCCACAGTACATCCCATGGTTTGAGCGAGGCCAGCCCTTCAGTGCTTGGCACCCTGCAGGGAGTTATAGAATCCCCGAACTGGAAGGGACTTCAAAATTCTTATTGTTCAACCTCCCCTCCTAGGAGACAGGGCCGAGTACGCCCTGCACTCCCGCCCACCCCAGTTCCCCTGTCCGTTTCTCCATCATCATTTGTATGTATCCTTTTCACCTCGGTCAGTAGATAAAGAGCTATTTTAGGTGTCCCTGAGCTTCTCCACAGTGGAAGTTGAACAAAACTACTGTGGGTGGGACAAATCCTCAGCCTTAATCTTGGCCCTTGAAGTGAGGGCAGCTTGAATGCAACGTGCTGTTTATGCAAATCCCATGCAAATCAGGGCAACTAGATTAACTGGGAAGAAAAAAAGTCCCATGGTCTCCCTGAGCCTTCCCAGCACCCTGTGTTGGCCTCAGAAAAGATGATTTACTTATTTTTTTTAAAGTGCTGTTTTCTGTCAGAAATTTCTCCTCCGCACCGGTAGCCTTAGCCAGTCCCTGGTGGCTGTCCTAACTTGGTTCTTTCCACCCACCGGAGTGTGTGAACAGGGAGGTCTGTTTTAAGCCCTGTCAACGGGGCCCTGTTGGAAGTGACCACACCTTAGACAGGCTTGCCAAGATCCCCGTGGGGGGTGAGTGTAGGGAAGTGGCTGGCAGTGGTCAGGGCACTGGGAGGGCCCAGGCAAGCGACTTGTGCTCAACCGAATTCGGGGTGTCTCATCATAACCAGGACAGATGAAGAACCTTCTTTCTGGGGTGGGAATCTTCCGCCTGTTTGTGAGATCTTGAATATCCTATTTGAAAACACAGTCAGCTGCCATTTGACATACTTACAGACACCAGCACAGCAACCCGGCTTGCATATTTATGCAAAACAAATGCAAATGAGCCATTGAACCCTTTGTCTCTATTCTGCGAAGCTGGGAACCTGAGTCTCCTGACAACCTCCTCCTCCAAGCCTTTATCCTCTCCAGGAGAGTTTTTCTAATTAGGACATGGAGCCTCGGAAACTTTGCTCGTTCAGTGAAATTCGACTCCATAAATACATTGACTGAACTCCTACTAATGTGTCCGGCTTTTAGTGGGTGTAGTAAAGAAGAAGAATCTAGTCATTGCTCTTCGACAGTTCCCGATCTCTTTTAATGAGATTTCCAGCCCTGGTTAGTTTCTTATTTAATTATCTATTCCACACACGTGTATTGGGCACCTACTATGTGCCAGACCGGCAGCTCAGCCCTGGGGATACAGCCTGGAGCAAGTGTAGGAAGGTTCCCACCCTCCTAAACTTACAACATAAAATGGATGAGACAAAAAAAAAAGGGGCAGTAATGAAAAAAATAACAAGATAATTATGGATTGTAATAAGGGCCAGGGGAAAACGTACAGAGTGATGTTTTATTATGTCAGAAATGCGCTGGGGACCAGTTTGGGAAGACTTCATGGCAGTTAAGTCTTATTTTCAAGTGAATTAAAAGCAGTTACAAAAATGGCAAGGTACAGAAGGCATTCTTGCTTATTCCCGGCATCCTTGTTTGCCTTAATTGGAATAATGATATTTTATAAATTAATGAATTCAGTAAAGATTTACCAAGTGCCTACTTGGCACAGGAAATGTTCTCGGCACTGGGGGTTCATAGTTGAACAAAGCAAGCCAAGCACCTGTTCTCACGGGATGCAGAGTATAGACACTAAGCAAGTCCACAGGACATGCAACGTGGATGTGGGGTAGAAGGGCAGAGAGAGGTAAGTGGGGCAGTGATAGTGGGCGTGGGGAGGCAGGTAGCTGGCAAAGGTGGCTTTTATGAGAAGCACAGCCTGGGTGACTAGAAGAGCAGGGGTAAAGGGTCTAAAGGACCTGGGGTGTCTGCAGGACAGCAGATGCTTTTTGTAGCTGGCTGCAGTCAGGAAGGGAGCAAATGGCGTGAGGAGGGATGGCCAAAGTGAGCAGAGGAAGGGCCAAGGTCAAGTGTCGAGATCTTTTCATAAATGTGGGAAACCCTCGGCACATTTTGAATAGGGGTGAGGTCTGATCTGATTTTTGGTTTTAAAAAGATGATCCAGTGGTGGCTGAGCAGGGCTTATAGTAAGAGGGCAAAGTGGAAGCTGGAAACGCAGTGGATGCTAGCAGTAACTCAGCTGAGAGGGACAGCAGTGGAGCTATTGGGAAGGGAGCATCTCAGCCGTATTTTGATGGTCAAGCTCACCTGACTAGTGAGTGGACTGGATTCGGGGTGTGGCAGAAATAGAGACATGAAGACTTCTAGGCTTTTGTCTTCAACTGAGTGAACAGCGATGCACTTTATGCTTTGGGGAAAGTTGGAGGAGGAATGGTTCGAAGGGCATTAAGAGTTGCGATGAAGACGTAATGAAGGTTGAGATGCCACTTGGACATCCAGTTGGAGATGCTCAGAAGGCAGCTAATAGACAGATTAAGAGCTCAGAGCACGCAGATTAATTTAAATCCAGTATTATAACTCTCACTCCAATACATTTCTCACCGTTTATCAAGATACTTGAAAGAAGTGAAGTGCGGTCTTCCCAATGCATGGGGGGGGGGGGACAAAGGAGCTAACAGAATGGATGAGGTGGAGCTGTTCTTGAGGACCAGGTGTATCATTTGTAATCTTCTGGGGGCAGGAAGAGGCCACAGCAGACCCCTGAAGCCTGCTCCGTGCCAGGATCCTGACCTTCTACCCATTTATCAGATTTGCATCAAAGGGGCGACTTCCTGGAGACAAAATGAGGAAATTCTAATTATCATTGGAGGGAGTGCTGGGAGCCCCAGGTGTTCATTCCTGGGAGGGCCTGAAATGAGGCCAGCCAAGAAGGAAGTGGCCACAGCAGCTCCTGGCTTTGCAGATGAGGAAACAGAGCCCTGGGGAAGAGAGATGCCCTGACCAAGGTCGTTCTGTTCAACTGCACGCGGAGCTGGACCTTGGACCTGGGGGTCATCTTGGTTCCCACAACATTTCCTCATGGAGAGCTTTGCAGACAGGATCATTCTGAATGTACTGTCAACAGGTGTGATGGAAGAGAGGGGCAGACTCTCCGATATCCACCCTTTGATTGTCTGACACAGTCTCACGAGGAAGAGTTTCCAGAGCGCTCAGGCGCCTCGATGTTCGTGGCCGACGACAAGGTCCAGCGTCTGAACTGGTCACTTACCTGCTGGTATTGCCTGTGCCCACGATTCATCAACTCACCTGTGAACGCTTCCGCAGCAGAATAACAAATCAGACCCCAGACAACAAAGCAAAGCAAAAGAAAAATCCCACAATCAGCAGTTTTCGTTTGTGGAGGCTTTCATTATAGGACTGGATCTACTGGAGTCTCTGCCGGTTCTCTGCGGACAAACCACCACCGTCCCAAACAAGACTAACCCTGGGTGTCAGGAGATTTCTTTAGATACCTGACTTAAAACCGTGGATTTTCCGAGTCCAAGCTGGTTACCCATGTGATGAAAAGAGACCAAGTACGAAGCAGATACAATAATCCAGGGCAACGCAGGACATCTGACTGGCGCCCAGTGAGGGGGACCGATCATCCTCTTTGCCTGGGATGGAGTCTGGGAGGAGGTTCGCCAGTGCTAAGACAGGGACACATGCAGGCTGAGCCAGGATGGTGGTCATTTTACTTCTAATTCAGCATAAAAAACAGAAACAAAACAAAACAAAACAAAACAAAAACGAAAACAAACAGCTCTAAAACAGGTTTGTAAGACAGCTGGGGAATTTTTGTTTGGGCTGGGGAGCAGATAAAGATGGGCAACAGCTGGGAGTGTTTCTCGGGTGCATCCGAGGTACGTGGTGACGTAAGGGGATGCAAGCATTCTAGGCTTTTGAGAGGTGAAGTGTCCTGAAGTCTGCACCTTACCCTCAAAGGGTCCAGCAAGAAAATAAAAACCAAAAATCAAACAAATAAACACACACACACACACACACACACATATAGAGACAAAGCAAATATGGCAAAAATATTAACAATTATCGAGCCCAGGGACAAACTCTATCGATGTTCCCGGCACTGTTCGAGCTTCCTGTAAGCTGATACAAAAAAAAAAAAAAAAGTTAAGAAAATACTGTTGAGTGGAAAGGCCGCTGTCACCTTCTTTGGAAGGATGTAGTTTCTTGTGTAAGCTGAGGTTTTGTGACTCAGTTCTTTGACACGATTCGGTTGTAAAAGGTAGCCAAGAGTATGTGTGCAAATGTATTTTAGCAGGAGAAAACCTACTGAAGTTACAGATCAGAAGCGGGGAAAACGTACCACAAACCTCCCCCCCCCAAAAAAAAATAAAAAATAAATACAAGGAAGGAAGATGGCTAGCGTG
The DNA here is from genome assembly GCF_009834535.1 of Camelus ferus. Lineage (NCBI taxonomy): Eukaryota > Metazoa > Chordata > Mammalia > Artiodactyla > Camelidae > Camelus > Camelus ferus. The sequence goes on from NC_045711.1 coordinate 27,211,629, forward strand.
AGATGCTGGAAGACAGCTTGTAAATGGGAAGGTGATCCGATCTCTCAGGGCTCACGCCGTAGGCAAAGGGACCCAGCGCAACGGGTTTCTCTTCGTGCTTCTTCCACGTAGAACAGGACGAAGACGATACAAAAGAACAAAGCAGCTAAATGGAGAGGTGGGGAGTAAAACCATCACAGAGGAAGTGGGATGGAGGTGGGTGGTGAGCAGACACATGACGATTCCTTTCCTTGAAGTAATGAAAAATAATCATGGCCTTAAAGCAACTGCAGTGCTTTGACGCTGGGCACTTACTAGTGCGGAGGAAGAAAGGCTAGCTAGAGGAATATGCTTATTAATTCTAGGCCCAAAGGTAGCATCCACAAGGGGACGCAGGAAATAAATATTGGGATGGAAGTGTCCACATTATATCCATTTGGATGTTTCCTTAAAAAGACGTCCCCTTAATCTTTTATCATTCTTGGAAGCCGTCGAATACCATTTCGATTTTCATTTTAAAAGATAAGGGGTGAAAATGTGGTATTCTGGGCCTGTTTTCAGATTAAAATCAAAGCAGCCACAGAATAAATCTTGAATTGGTTCCTTTGGGCCGTGCCCAGTGCAGACGAGACATCAAGGTTCTCTCGATCACGTAATTTCCTAAGATGGACGGTTGATGAGTTGCATTCAGAAATTGGGTTCAGGATCAGACAGGCCCATGAGGGAATCTCAGCTCTGCTCACTGTTTATAATAATCTTAAACCAGCTACTGAACCCCCTCCAAGTCTCAGTTTCCACGTCTGTAAAATTAGAGAATAATGGAATATTCTTCACAGAGTTTTCAAGGCTTAGAAGTATCTATGCAGGTAAAGTAATTGGTATAATGTCTAAAATGCAGTAAACTTTCCATTAACATCACCTGCTATTTACCACTAATTAAAAAAAGGAAATAGGTCTGATGAACTCCGTTAAACTTGCAACCTTAGCTACGCCTCCTCACACGGGATGACCCCACCAGGACGGAGAAGTAGACTAAATCCAGGAAAACCCACTTTGAGGACCATTCTTCTCCAAGAACTTGTTTAGACACTTGCCATGCTCTTCGGGGACTCTGACCTTGTTTAAATATTTGGCCCTTAACACACAGTTGTTTTTTTCCCCTGAAACCACATGCTCTCATTTAGAAGGACTTGAAAATGTCCACGGTCTTGGAATTTGGGGTTAAGTCCCGGGAATGAGGGGAATGAGAAAGCAAGACTGAACTGGGGGGCAGTGCAGTATGAGAATAACAGAGAAGTAATATTCTGCCCCAGCCCAGGAATACCTGGCCCCAAGCGCTCGCTCTGGAGGGCAGGTGAGTGAGAAAGGCGCTGGGACCCTTTATGGTGCATAATAACCATCGCAGCTGTGCAAGCAGAGATCAAAGATCAAATCAAATTTCAAGCTGCAGGGACCTCAATCCGATCACCTGCAGAGGTCAGGGAAAGGAATTTTTCTTCCCTGAAGAGCCCCAAGATTGGCTGAATTCCCGATGGGGGGGTGGTGGTTGGCGCAGCCCTGAAGGATCATATTACTGGCTACTGCCCAGAAGCAAGGGGACACGGCCTCGGGGTAGATGAGACTGGTGGGACCTTTCTGTTGCTCCCCAGCAGAGTGTCTGCCAAGCAGAATGGAGAAACTCAGAGAAAGCTCAGGTTCTCGGCATCCTTCCAGGGACTCCCGTGTTATTGGTGCTCGAAAGCCCCCTTTTGAGTGTCTTCTCTCAAGATCGGTACCTAGAAGGCTCAATGCTGATGCTCTGTTGGCCTCCATCTTCCTCTCCTCTGACGAACCCAAGGTGAGATGGGACTCTGCCAGAAAGAGGATGGGGCGTTGACTTTAGGACCATCCTCACTGTTCCCATGTCCCCTGTGTCCCTCCCAAACCAACACACATACAGAGGAAAGTCACTGGAGCTGAGAAGCTCAGGCCGGTGTCCAGCTTTTTGGACACTTCTCAGTGTGCCCTGTTGGAGGCAACACCATCTGGTCAAAAGGAATTCCCCCTGCCCCCCGTATCTCTGTACTGTCGGAAAGAAGTCGGTGGCCACCAGCCACCATATGAACTTGAATCTTCAGCTTCAGCCGTCTCTTTGCCCTGCGTCTCTCCCAACTCCCACTCGATGACATTCTGCCTTGGGGGAGAAATTAGGAAGATTTATTGCAACGGTGGGAAGAGGATTTCATTTGATGATAACTAAAAGAGAGAACAAAACTTGGTTCTCGAGAGATGTAGCAGATTGCTCTCTAAATATCCCCACAATGGTATTTATTTCAATGGTCTTTATCCACAGGTGTCCTTCAGGGAGAGGGGATGTGTGTAGAAAGCCTTGGGGTTGCGGGGGTGGGCTGGGTGGAATTAAATGTATCATCAAGCGAACACAGGAAGCCAAGTGAGGGTGAACTTGGCCACTTAGACTGTGGACGTCAATCAAACTAATGTGTTGGGGGAAGGGGGGGAGGAAGTTTGTCACCCGTTTTAATATCAGAAATTCCTTTACGTGGGTGGTAACTGGGGAACAGCTGCAGGTAGCTGAATCACAGCCCAAATCCTTGCAAAAACGCCGGTGGGACCCCTGCCAACAACTGAGCAATGGCTTTTCAAGCTGGAAGGGAGCAAGTCGGACTAAGTTAAGGCGAAGTCGGGGGAGAGGATGGGGGCGGGGAGGCAAGGTTTTAAAACGCTGAGTTTGGAAGCCGGTGCATATTTAATAGGATTAGAACACACGAGTTAGAGGCTGAACATTCTCAACCTGCCTCGTTAAACAGCCAGCCTGAAGGAAGGCCCAGCTCGCTGCGCGAGGGCAGGAAAGCAGGGGAGGGGGGAGGAGAAACACCTGGGGTCCTCGGCGGGGAGCTGAGGCTGGAGGAGACAGTCTGGAAGCTCTTTTCTCTCCTGCACGCTCTCTGGAGCTTCTCTCTGTCTCTCCGGGCCCATGCACACACCCAGTGTGTCAATAATGCCTTCGGTGCCCTGTCCCTGCCTGCCTTGGCCGGGGCTGGTCCACCCAGCGCCTTGTGCCAGTCCCTGGGAGGAAAGTGTTTGCTTTTGTCCCCTCGTGTGGGCGAGTAGGCCCAGCCCAGCCTCAAAGGTCTATTTAGATGGGTCTCGGACACGGATGCGGCTCTGAGTCTGGGGGTATGGGGGGACAGGTGGTGGGAAAGGGTTAGGGTGAGCTGGAACATTTTTCCGGCTTCTAAGTACGGATCTTATGTGCTGCCCGCATGACTCCAGCCCGCAGGTTAGAAGGCTGCGCGCTCAGCCCGGTGGCCTGTGACGCCCGGAGTCGGCTGGGTTCTCCCTGGCCTCCGGCGCTAACTGGGTGGGGGACTTCCGACGGGACCTCGCACCCCCTCGGCTTCTTTTTCTTACTTCTATACAGAAGCCACAGATCCTTTGAGCCTTCCTTATGGTGGCTTTCAGTGCCACTGAAAGGAAAAGCAAGTCATTCCATCGGAGGCACGGCACACATCAGGGCTCACAGACTCCGTGGGGCTTACAGCACCGAGGGCTGACTGGGCCCCTCCCATGACAGACCCCATGCTGTGTAAACTCCCTGAGCCACCTGCTTGTTCTTCCGGCATTCCAAGCGCTGTTCTTAGCACTTGAAAGAAATGCAGATTCAGATCCAGCCTCTTGGTAGAGAAGTACACGAAGTCTTTGAGACACGTGAACAGGGCCCTTCTCTGAGTTTTCACTGTGTAAGCCGTCCTCTTCCCAGCGTCCTGGACTGTGAAGAGACAGGGCTCAGGCTTGTCACAAGACCAGGAGGTGTTGCCTCAATTTTATTCCCTAGAACACGGAGATTGAGAGCCCGTTTTAGGACTGGAGAGAATTGGGTTCCGGTTCCGGCCACCACTTATTCACAAGGCCGACATGCGAGTGGCATTGAAGCATTCTCAACGTCAGTGTCTTTGCTCCAAAACTGGTCAAAAAATAGAAGGTCATGAGAGAAAAAAAACCCTGCGTGTAACATCCTTGGTGTGGAGGTGTAGACACTGCACCTGGAACAGAGTTCCAGCAGTGGCTGCTACTAACAGGGGCCGACGTCCAGGGCGCTCTCCTGAAGGTCGGGCACTGCTGGGAGGCATCACACGAGTCATTCGTTCACAGCCCTCAGCCCAGCGTCTTCTCCCTTCTTGGTGGAGCCAAGTTCTCCTTCCCAACTTGACCTGCAGGCCCAGGACTCGGTCTAGATAAAGATCTAGCCTTGTCTGCGACGTTCCTGGAAGCCCCTGTCTCCGGACAACCCAAGGGGATTCTTGAAGCCCTGGGAGGGGTGGAGCTCCAGTGCCCGGATGCGGAGGCCTCAGGAATCGGGGAAGCGGGGACCATTCCGACAGCTCTGGGGAGCCCTGAGTGAACAGTGTGTGTCCTGCCGGCTGTGTAAACACAGTAACCGAACGCACTGATGATTTCCAGGGCCCACCAGATGGCAACGAGTGCAGTGGGTGATGCGGTTTCCGTTTCTTCTCCCCCCCCCCCCCTTTTTTTTTTTTTTTGGTTCCTCATGCCTCAGGATAGGGCAGAACGTGAGACGCCCAGGAAGCTTTGCTATAACCCTAAATCTCTGCTTTAGAGACTTGCACCCTCCGTCCTGTGGCCCCTTACATGTCATCTTCCCAGGGCAGCCCTCTTGGACCCCAATCAAGCAATTTCCCAGCACATCATATACACTCCCTTAATTGTCTTTTCCCCCTTAGCCCTCACTATCTGATGTCATATATTTGAACTATTTCTTTGTTTTTTTAATTTTGTTATTCCCTTCCCCGCCCTAAATGAAAATAATTTCCTAGAGGGTAAGAATTTTGCTGTGTGTGTGCGTGTGTGTGTCCATATCTCCAAGCCTCTAACAATCACTACATTTTTTTTTTTGAATGAAAGAATGGATGTGTGTCCCTCCTGGGCTAGGCTGGGCATGAAGCTAAGTTCTGCTGAAATATTTTCTGCAGTCTTAGGGACGTCTCCTGGCACATTTCCAGACTTTTCTAGGAGACCTGGCAACAGGGGGGTCAAACCAGAGATTTTTACTGCTCAAGTTTCTCAGATAGAGCAGAAAGAGTTCCTTGCTCCAACGTGTGGAACAGTGAATATGCTAGAGTCAAATTGGCGCGATCACCCTCCCAGGGTCCCTCTTTTCTGAGGGGGGTGGTCTCAGCTCCAAGCATCCCCTCCCACCCAGGGCCTGCTGCTCTCACCAGAGACTGGAGCTGATGATGGTCCCCGAGTTCATCCTCCTTCCGTGAGCAGCCCATGGCCACTGGACGTTCCAGTCCAGGCTCTTCTCTCCTTTAAGTCTTTCATCCACTTTCCCTTTCACAGAAGTGAAATATATTTTTAGGTTTGATTTCACTTGTATTGTTTTCCTCTATACGTTCTTTGGGTGGTGACAGCGGCCGCAAGACTAGTGGCTCGTGTCCCTGCACATTCACGAACAGTGTCCCCAGCTCTCTCCCTGCACCCGGCCTGAGCTCATCAAAGAAAACAGAGCGAAGAAAAGGAAACTGGTCTGGGGACAGATGGAGTCAGGTAACAGGAAAGTTTGGAACAGGGGAGGAGAGGAGCCTGGCGGGAGGGAGCGAGTTGAAGCAGGGTTTAGAATGGGTTTGCCGGCGCCGGTTGGGTGGCAGGGGTGACAGAGCCCGCGGCCTGGATCGGAGGCGTCCTAATCTCCCAGCTAAGTCTTTCCGTCACTCCAGAGAAATCAAAGTCGAAACCCAGAGTGACTTCCAGTCCTTTTTGGCTTCTCGCCCTTTGCATTCACTGGGCCTGCTCGGCAGCTCTTCATGGTGTGTGCAGTGGTGCTGCCAAGTTCTCTGTCATCCGAGTGCAGGCTTCAGTTATGTAACCAATGCGATGAAAAAGCAAAAGCCAGTTTTCATTTTTTTTCCTCACTCGGCTGAAAATTTCATCTCTCACTACTCTCTTAATTTGCCTTCCGTTTCCTCTTTGTGGAGTCTGTATCTATATATTTTTTCTGAATAAGTAAGTGCTCTCAGGGGAGGGAAAGGAAAAAGCAGAGTTGAGAGATTTAGAGGGTTTTCTTCGTCTCTTTCACAAGCTTTGTTTTCTTTCATAAGAGATGCAAACATGAAAGAAGAGTTTTCCACTGCTAGAAAAATTGAGTGTCCACGACTGAAATATGATAATGACATGGTCTTTGCTCCTAGAGCAGGGAAGCAAACAGACTAGGACACAAGTGCCTACTCTCCACTCTGCAAGGTTCCGTAGTAGAAGCGTTGGGTAGGGGATGAGGACAGGTGTTAGGTGGATAACAGATGGCTTTTGAGGGTTTGCCCAGCAGTCAAAGGGAAAAGGGCCACTGCAGGCTGAGAAAATATCCCCCATGAGGGTACTGAGGGCAGATAGAGCATGGCATGTTTGGGGAACCCACGGTCATTGCACAGGGCTGGTATGTTGGGTGGGTAAGTCCTGGGCAGTTGGAGGTGGGCATGGGGGATGCGGCTGTAGAAGTGATGGGGCCAGGCTGTGCACGCTGCAGTTGCCATGGTAGCACCTCATGTGACGTGATGGCATGGAAGCTTTTGCAGCAGTCAAATGATTCGGTCAAATCTGTGTTAAAGAAAGTTAGTCTCACCAAGACAGAGGATGATGGACTGGAGGACATGTGAGAGGGGAGGGAGGGAGACTGGCTCGTTCATTTCATTAAGCAAATATTGATAGAGTTCCTTTTGTATGCTGGGCATCATTCCAGGTCCTCAGATACAGCAACGAACAAAACAAGATTATTTTCTGGAAGGGAAAGCCAATAAATATGCGATATATATGCAACTAAATATATGATCTAGAAATGCATGACATGTAACTACATGATAGATACGTATGTATGTGTGGTGCGATGAGGGCTGTGGACAGGATCTGTTAAGAAACTGAAGTGAGTAAGGACACAGAGTGATGCGGAGCCACCGTGGACCAGCGGCCCGGAGAGGGGCTCTCCGAGCAGATGGACCTGGAGCAGAGAGCTGGATGAAATGAGGGATCCAGCCACGCCGATACTTGGCAGAAACTATACAAATATTTTGGTGAGGATGAGCATGGCCCAAATTAGAGGGTGATGATAGGGAGAGATGACAGAAAATTTTAGGAGGTGAAATTGAAAGGATGTCTAGCTTTGGGGGGTGAAAAAAAGGCCCAAGGTGGGGCCTGCTTTTTTGGCTCGATCTCTGGATGGCTGGTGGTGTCATTAATTAGGACAGAGAGTGACAGGAAAAGAAGTATTTCATTAGAGAAAAATAATAAAAATAATGAATATATTGTCTTTCAGGGGCTGGGGGCACATCCTGGACTCTCTTCCATGTTCCTGGCCCTTGTTCTTCCTGAGGAGCCGCTCCAGGTGTCAGGGAAGTTTTATATAATACCATTTTTCCTTTAAGAAAAGGATGGAAGATCTCAGCTCTGAACATCAGGAATTTAGGGGCTGATGGACAGTTGACTTGGCTTGTTTCCTGTTTTTCCCCCTCCCTTTTTCTTTTTGATTCCAGCCAGTGAGACCATTTATTAGAAGTCAAGTCTGCTTATCCAATCCCCTTAGAAGAATATAATTCAGACAACGTGTGAGGATAAGAGCATCTGCTTCTGGGTGCAGGGCCTCCGTTATTCGGAGAGCCGCAGTCCAGGTCACCAGCCTGACTGGAAAACCACGCTAAGCAGATCCTGCATTCTGAAGACCAGCAGGAAAAGTCAAGATTGATGACAACTTCAGCCTAGGTCGGGGGTCAGGTGATTACGAGTTTTCTGAGCTGGATTCTTGAAGAAGATTTTAATTCAAAAGATTACCACAATCTAGAGATTTCTGAATATGATACTTGCGCAAAATTGTCCGGTGGGGTCAGAGAGTTGCGTTTTCCCCCTTCACCCTGATGGCTGATCACGCGTTCCTCCAAGGGGGCGCCAATGGTACTTGAATTGCTTACATAGTTTCCCATCATTTTGCTAATTACATTGTGGCGTTTGTTGCCTCCTGTGCAATTGTTACGCTGGGAAGGGTGGTTGTTAGCAAAACCACTTCTTCATGGGGCAGGAGCCCGCTGCCGGTGTCAGAACTCGCAAGGCGTGGTTGGCCTTGCCTGAGTGAGCATGTGTGAGGCCCACAGTGGGATGGCCAGTGACCCATCTCAGGCTTCTAAACACTGATATTGCGCCATCTTGCTACCTTTCCAAACAGAACAGGAGAGGCTGGCCAGCTTACGACTGGGTCACCTTTACTCTTGTTTTCTAACTGGGCTGAAATTCCGGTCCAGGCTGGGAGCCTCCAGGCTTTCGCGCCTTCTCATGGCTGATCTTCAGACTTTGAACACCCACTCTGTCTTCTTCCTGGGGGCCCTGTGGTGTCAGGGGCTCTTGTGGGTGGCGTAACATGAAAGGCACGCTCTGGTTTGGGGGAGAGACTTTTGGTGTGGATGGAAGTCAAATTTTAAATCAAACCAGAAGGCCGTGTCCTCTCTGGAAGACCACGAGGACAGAAGGAAGGAGGAGGCGGGACCCATGGCTTCCCACTGTTCTTAGACTGGACACCAAAACCCTTAGGGTGGCCTCTGGGGCCTCCTGGCCCTAAGGAATGAGCCTTTATCTGCCTCCTAGATTCATCTTGTGCCCTTCTTTTCCTTGGCAACTAAGCTCCATCAATTTTGGCCCTTGATTATTGTCTGTTTCCCTAAGCTTTGGGTTCTGTGAAGTCAGGGGTCATGTTTATCTGCCCACCATATTTGTTGATTGAAGGGATGGATAGATGGATGGATGGATGAATAAATGAATGACTTAGGTGGGGAGCTTGAACTTGGAAAATTGTCCTAGTGCCATGTTCAGCCTAGGAAAGATCCTTTTCTAATAAACTACCCAGGACTGTAAAGGTTAAAAGTTCCTTTCCAAAAGGAGATGATGCCTTAGAAACCATTAATCCTGTGGAGACTTGGAAAGGAAGGTCTTGAACTCCAGGAAAGGAGTTACTCTGAAGCCCCTCCTGAATGTGGGTCCGAGTCTCAGGCTTTGACTAAGTAATGCTTCCATACAAACGTACAGCAAGGGGGTCCAATTTTTAAAAGCAAGGCATGCATTTGGAAGAGCACTTAGGCTAAACACCATGCCAGTCATTGAAAGGGAACCCTGAGAATGGCTTGGCGGTTCATTCCTAAATAATGTGATTCGGGCTTGTTTTGAAGCTTTAAAAATAAGCAAATTCAAAGAAATATATACTTGCCACCAGCGCTTCTGCAAAAGGGAAAGAAAACTGAAAGCGGGTCGAATGTTAAGCCCGCATCACCCTGACAGAGTGTGTTCAATATGCACAGAAGCAGCGGGGGGGGGGGGGGGTAAGCGGCTGATTTGCTTCTGTTGGGAGGGCTCATACCCCGGGCTGCGCTGGGAGGGGGGGGCCCTGAGCCGCAGAACGTACTGGAAAGGCAACGTGCTGATTCCTCCCGAGAGAGGGAGGAGCCGCGTTTACAGTCCTGGAAAGGACTGCTTATCAGAGCTGACTTCCTTCCAGCAACCTTCATCTTTTTATACTATTTGTCTTGCAGCAACTTGAGTCTAAAAGGACCTTGGAGTTGAGAAGCCAATTTTCCAAAAGATAGGCTATGTTTGAGTTTGGATGGGTGAAGCTGGGGGAGAGGGCGGCGCCTGGCTCTCAGACGTACCCGGATCAGTCCTGGGCTCTTGGCCGGTGGAGGTCCAGCCTTCCTTTGCAGAATCTTACCTTTCACCTCTGCTTCCTACCTGGACTTCCCCTTGGCTCATCCTTGCTGTTTTATTTAAGATCTACTCCGGCAAGAGTCTTGTGTAGGAGAGCGGGGGCTCTGGTGGGGGGAACTCGCGAAAGCAGTGGCTGGAGGGACCCGACCCTGGCCAGCCATCTGAGATTGTGTGTGGTGGTCAAGGGGCAGTCCAGTCACTGGGATTCAGTCCAGTCACTGTCCCTGTGACTCAGCCAGTGTGACACTCTGCTCAGGTCACTCCCTCCTTACAGATCCGTCATCTGTAAAAGGGGACAATCGGATGGGCGGAGTTCTCAGTTTCAGGATCTCCGAGGTGTCCCATCTACACTGGGGAGCGAGTCCCAGCAAGAGGCTGCGTAGAACAGGGACGCTGCTTCGGCTCCTTCACGTCCATTGCCTAACGTAAGATCCTTTTTTGGGGGGAGGGGATTAGATTGATGTATGTATTTATTCATCTATTTTTTAATAGAGGTACTGGGGATGGAACCCAGGACCTCCTGCATGCTAAGCACGTGCTCTACCACTGAGCTCTACCCTCCCCACCAACGTAAGATCCTTTTTGTAAAAGCCACATGGCCCCAGTGTACAGGGCCGTACTGACGGTGCCATAGGCAAAGGTGTGTATGTGGGAAACCCTTTACAAACAGTGTGTGGGCTGCTGGTACATAAAGTCAGGTCGCCATCTATATTTATGCTTTATTACATCATTGGGGAATTGTGAGAATGGCTTCTATAACCTTGTGACAGAGAAGCAGGGATTTGAAGGCAGGGCTTCCACAGCAATTGTTCAGGGTCTCATATTAAGTCTGCATCCGATGACCTGAGAACTGGCAGGTCCTCAGTCGGGTAAAAGCATGGTATGGAGGACGAAGGGTGTTTTGTAGCCAAAGGGAGGCTATCTGTTTGCTGAACAGTCAGAAGCTTCTCCCCCTCTCCTTCTCTCCTCTGGCCTCCGCTCCTTCCCGTTCTGCGTCCTCCCTGCCCATCCCACCAGCCTTGGGTCATCTCCTGCAGGGAGGGAGGGCACGGGCTTTCTGAGCGCAGCCCGTGTTTACTGCTACCAGCTCTGCAGCAGCTCTGGCCTTCATGAGGCCAAGAGGCCTGCATTAAAGGCTGTTACTGAAGCCAGAAGGTTGCAATCAGGAGTTTGCTGGTGAGGCTACGGGTCACCAGAAGGGTCACCCCTGACTTATTTCCATGTCCCCCAGCCCTGTCAGGAGGTCCATGGGGGCACAGAAAGCAAACACAGTGGAGGACTCCAATCAGAAACAGCCTGTGACCTTCTCTGGCCCAGAGCAGTCACAATGGTCCAACTCTCCTGTGACTCCGTTAGGACTTGGGTGGAGGCGAAAAGCCTGTATCTGAGTGCCTGGGCCTGGCTTTGTACTTGGTGCATTTCTGCAGATGCGTGCAAACCTGGGCCAGAGACTCGTGCGTGTGAGCATGTGACACTCACGGGAAGAGAGCTTTCATGGGATACAAAAGCTTGTAAAAGTCTTGCCTGTGGTACCAGCAGGTTCAAAGCGGCCAGCCTACACAGGGCTGTCTCGGTGTCCCTTGCTCTTTGTTCGAAGGCTTGACGGAGCCAACCTGGGTAGCATGGCGAATGGACAAGTGGGTCCGACTGCCTCCCTGTCGCTAAGTGGATTTGACCAATCAATCAGTAATCAGGTCCCATCAGTATGGGAAGGCGATGAGGAGAAGCTTGTTTTGAATACAGCGTTGAAAGAGATGGGGCGAGCAGGGCAGGAGGCCCATCCCTGTTTCTATCATGGCCTCAGTGTCCCCACTTCATGATTGGTGACATTCTTTAGCAGCAACATTCCCTCTTTGACTCTCAGATTCCTTTTGGAATGGAAGCTCCCCGGGGAGTATTATGGGCCTTTTCTGGGTCTTTGGGAGCTGTTGTCCTGTACTTTTAATATGCATAGTTCCTCACCTATTGACTTCATAGAATGGTCCCAATTTACATGTTGCTTTGCATGTGATTTGCATGACATTAGGTCCATTCCCCCTTCAATGAATATTTATCAACAGTCACATACCATGGAAGATGCTAATATAATGAGGAGGACTAAGGATTCAAAATCCTCTCCTCCGAACCTTTGTTGCTTTTCAGCAGCAGCCTCCAGCTCCTTTCCAGTCCACTAATCCATCTCTCCACCTACTTCGCTTTGACGAGCTTCTTAATAAAATGTTGATCTTCTTGGGATAATCACCAGTTTGGCTTCTCAGAGTTTAGCCCTGCCTGGAACACGTACCCCGAAGAGTCAGCGCGTACTGAACTTGTACAGGCACATGGTTCTTTAAGTCATGTCCACCCGTAACGTCATGGATTTCCTGGGCACCTTTCCTTTTAGACTGGCCAAGTGTCTGCTATGCAGCGGTCATATACCTCAAGAAGACTTCAGAAGGAGAGCCATGGTCGTTATTCCACTTACACTGAGGAAAGGAAGAAACGGAGACATGAACCTTCCAAGGAATTTACCAAGGGCTCTTATGCCAAATTCAAGCCCAACTTGAGGCAAGACTAGGTTAGATTCAACATGTATTTTTCTGGATTCTGTTATGTCTGAGGACCATGACAGACGAAGAGGGAGGCACAGATACACAGAGATGCTATAGAGGGATCATAACACATGTTTCCTGTCTGAGTACAACCCTCCTGACTCATTTTGGGGTGGTGTCACTTGCTCGGCTGTTGGACTGGACATGGATGGACCTGTGTGATATTTGTGTCCATTGCTTCAAAGATCCCTCCACTACTCCACAGAGTCGTGTATCATGGACACTCTTTGAAGGGGGCCTCTGTGTAAGACAGAGTAGTATGGATCATGGTAACACAGTAACAAATTCAAAACTGTGAGTTTGCACAATCCAAAAAGACGACCATCTCTCCTCTAAGTGCTGACTTGAAGATCTGGTTCCTTTTATCCGGCAGCTCAGCCATCTTGGAGTCTTTCCCTTCCAGCCACAGGGACAAGCTGGGTTAGTTGTCCACCTGAGAGGTGGTGTGCTTTGCTTCTGTCCAGAGCTCAGGAAGATGAACAACACATTTGCAAAGAAGATTGGGAAATGCAAAATTGCACAGACATGTAGGTGTACACGAATGATCTCTGCCACACACACTTAACTGATGGCCTCAGACAGATCACCTCTTCTCTCCAAGCTTTACTTCTTTATCTATAAAATGGGGACAATATCCTCTAGCTTCTGGAATTCTTTGAGGATTAAATAAGATCATGCATAGGAAGGTAGCAGCCAGCACAATGCCAGGCACAGAGCAGAGGCCACAAGATCACTTGCCTCCCTGCCCTCCCTCCCTGTTAGTTTCTGAGAGCCCACAGGAAGAGAGGAAGCAGTATGGTCCACATATGGTTTTAATTGGATAAATCAGGAGGTGAGGAGATGCCATTTGCATTCTTTGCGGATCTTCTCAAGGCAAATGAGTAATCTCTGGCTGTTTGGAAGGAAGAGGTCTTCCTAGCCCACGCTGAGCCCTTCCTGACTGCTTTTGGTGGCTATGTTTCCGAGGTCTGTTAGAAAAGATAAAGGCACAGAATGGTACTGTCCATGAGCTCAGGGCACTGACGTCGAAAGCCAGAGCAGTTTGCTGGGTTGTTCTTGTGAGTTGTACGTAGTGAAGGGCAGGCGGTGTGCCCTCCAAATTATTAACACAGGTGCTGGGAGCTGACTCAATGATACTCTGCTTACTGGATAAGCTGAAGGTGGGTGGAGATTGTGTGTACAGATGGGCTCTCGCTCTGACTCACGTCTCAAAGGTGTTGACATCTAGGGCACAGCTTTGGGAAATGCTCTATTTAGAAAGCGTTGGCTGATGGCCTGGGCTGTGTTCTCATCCTCTAGAATATGTTAGAAAAGTCAATCAGATGGAGATGCTGGCTTTCCTCTCCTTACAGACCCTCATCCTCTAATTCCAATACCCCCATTTATGTTAGCTGGTATGACTCACTTTTTCTTTGTGACCCCTGGAGAATTTAGATTTATACCCTTAACGTTCTTTTTTTTTAAAGGTCCAATGTAAGTCAGTTGTGAAAAATCAGAATGGGTCCAATGCCTTAAAAAAATACCAATTTATAGTAGTAAGGTAAATAGTTTATAGAAATACTTTGAGCTACAGATAATAAAACTTTAATAACAGTGATTTAAAATGAAAGGCATTTAACAGCCTCACAAGGAAGTCTGGAGGATGGTAGTGCAGGGCTAGTTCACCACTCAATAATGACCCCCCCAATCTATGCTTCCTTCTACCTTTCTATACTGCCTTCGCTTAACTTGTTGGCCTTTCACCGTCACAGATATTGTCACATGGTCACAAAACAGCTTCTGCAGCTCCAGGCATCACATCTGCATCCAAGGCAAGAAGAAGTAGAAAGAGCCTCGCTGAGCTGTGGGACAGCTTCAAGCAGTCTAATATGTGTGTACTTGGATTCATTGCTTTTTATATAGACTTTCTTTTGTTTTCTTTGTTTATCTTTTTATTGAAGCATAGTCAGTTATAATGTATCAATTTGTGGTGTATAGCATAATGTCCCAGTCATGCATATATATACATATACTCATTTTCATGTTCCTTTCCATTAAAGGTTATTACAAGATATTAAAAATATGGAACACTTCATGAATTTGTGTGTCATCTTTGTACACAGACTTTCAGTTAAGCTTCACTGCATTACTATCTCAAATCCAGAATATCTCTGGTTCAGAAACTTCAGAGAGTAAATTTATAATAAATTTATTCTAGATTTATACCAGAAAAAAAAAAAAAGAAGGAAGTACTAGCTATGTCTGTCCCTTTTATCAGGACAGCAAAAGCTCATCTTAAAATGTCAATTAGGAGAAACTATTTTCATGTAAAGCCAATGCAATCTGACTTTAGTTCCGAATTCTGGGTTCGTTCATGTTCTGGAATCTCTGTCTTCTCTTTCACTTCCTTGTAGAGGGAACCCTAGACTATAGGGTTTTGTTTCTCTCCTTTCCTCTGGCATGTCTCCTCTGAAGATGCGAGACAGAGACAGAGACAAGCAGAGAAAGAGACAGAGAGGGAATTATCCTGGACGTAGGGAGAGGTGTTTTGATCTATTTCAGCCAATGTTAACTAACACTTTTTGTTTGTTTCATTTTGTTTTGTTTTATTCCCTAGCCATATCTTTAATATCACCTGCTATGAATATACCTGCTTTCCCAGTGAGGTTCTGCACCTCAGTGGTTGTAGTAAGATTCCAGATTTTCAAATGGTGATGCAAGAATGACCATAGTTGGGTAGGTGGCTGGACAGTCAAATTTATCGGTAAATTGTTTTAGAGAGCTCAACAATGAAATCTGTTACAGATGCAGAAATCAACTTTTACAGAACTGCCTAGGACTGGACCTGGTGTTTGGATAGCAGGGTTTTCATACCTGCTTTAACACGTATAAATAAAAACTGACTTTATTATTTTTTTAATAAATTTATTTTTTATTAATTTGGGGGGGGGTAATTAGGCTTATTTATTTATTTATTTATTTATAAAGGTACTGAGGATTTTTGAACCCAGGACCTTGTGCATGCTAAACACACACTCTACCACTGAGCTATCCCCTCCCTCAAAAACTGACTTTAGACACCAGTTCATTTCAAACGCTATTAAAAAAAAAAAAAGAATTCTTCCTTCCCCTCTCCTTTTTATAGTCTACAAAAACAGAAATGAAGTCCCAGGAATTTTAAGGAACGAATCAAAGCCCTTGGAATGGTCATATTAAAAATACTATGGATTTTATTTTGTATTATCTGAGGAGCAGACCCAAGGCCACCACACACGGCAGACATTGCTGATCAATTACAGCCAACTGAATGCTAGTTTATGGTTTCACAGTCCATCTTAGTAGAATGCTTCCACAATCGACTGCCAAACCATCAGGGTTGGTTGCTGAGAGGTGATAAAACCTAAATGCCACACCTGTCATGGACATCTTCCATGGCTTTCCCTGAATAGGTCTGAAAACCAGAACACCACTTCATTCATTCAATTAAATTCTAATTGTTTTCTAAGATGATGAATTCCCTTTCAAACACAGTCTTCCCAACGCCCCCACCTGAAAGGTCTCTGTTAAGTCACAGAGTCAGAGATGATGTGAAGTGTGCCCCCACATCTGTGATTGTTACCCTGGGGTGCGCAGAGCTGGCCCTGGAGATATTCTTATGGTGAGGTACCAACTTCTTCTCTGCAGGAGTTCCTCAGAGAGGAATAGCCAGTGGGTGACGTGGAAAGGCCTCCAACTCTCCTTCCCACAGCTGGGGACATTTGTTGGTGGAAGGCACGAATGTCTTGCCCCAGAATTAGCAGTGGTAGCACATTCTTTTTCCCACAAGTCTCCGGCGTAACTCAGCGGGACACCTGGGGAGCTGATCCACACGGACCTGGGCTTATAGGACCTGAGAATGCCAGGTCTTTGGATTATGTGAGAATAGGGTGGAGCCCATTTGGAAGAAGGGGGACAGAAGGGACAATATGCCACTGGAGGTAAAGGGCAGCCAGATAGTCAAAAAGTGGTTGCTGTTTTTAGCTAAAGAGTAGTTAGAACATTGTCTCAAAGAGAAAGTACTGGCGAGTACGTTAACCCTTTCTAAGATGTGTTTCTCTTCTCAAGGAGATTATTTTTGGCATTTTAGTTGTCTTCAGCCTTCACGGGATGGGTCACTGAGCCTGGCTTTAGATGTGAAGAACGAGGTATTTGGAAATTCACAAGTGTTTGTGCAACACAATTTTGATTTACAAAATACTGTCACATGATATCCTTTGAGTCTAGAATTGTGAACACACAGTGTTTTTGATCTTGTCTTCCCTGAGGTGGGCATTCTACAGAATATAAATTAATTCTTACAAATTAATGGCAAAATAGTAGTTAACATTTATTGAAAGCTTTTGCTCTCACTAGGCACTGTTTTAAGCACATTACACGCGTATCTTGAATTCTTACAACCCTTTAAGACACGTACTATCATCAACCCTATTTACAGAGGAGAAAATGAAACACAGAGAAGGTAAGTGACTTTCCCAGGGTCACACATCCATGAAGTGGCAAAACCCATTTCTGAGCTCAATAAGTAACCGGATTCGACCTCAAAGCCAGGAAGCTGAAACCCAATTCGCTTTTCTGTCCCTTTCACCTTTAAAACGCATTAATTATGATTCAACGTCTGTTTTCCTTGAATGAAAGTGAAAAAATGTTCTAAGTAGCAGTGCTGGTTCTAGGTGCCCCTCTCCACCCTGGTTTTCGTGTTTTCTGCTTCTTTGCTGCAAAGGAGAATACCCCACATCTTCAAGAAATCAGACTGCTTTCTGGATCTTTCTTTTTTTCCCCAGCTCATTTTAATGTAGCTTCTCCCAGTCTCCCTTCCACTTCCTGATCAGGTCCACTGGGCTAACATTCCAAGGGCAGCAAAAAACTTCAGCTGGGGAGCCCCAGTTGTTGTTGTTTTTCAGCTTCCTTTGATCTTATTTTGTGGTTGACTTGGCGAAAGTCCACATCTGTCACCAACAGGCTTTAAAGCGGCTGCAACTCAAAGCCCCTATCGGATTTGACCTCAACACACCCAGATCTGAGGCATCCATTTCCTTTCGGTCCTGGATGAATAAGCGGGGTTTCTCCGACTCGACAGTCATCTCTCCTGCTCTCTCTCTCCCTCGCCTCCCCCTCAATAACCCTTCAGACTCAGGGAGGACCTTTGCTTGTTTCTGCTGCTGGACGGCATATGTTGTGTTCTAACCCTTCCTGTGTTTGCTGTAGGTATGGCCGTCCTCCAAGACAAATCACTGATGTTGGGGAGGTCACCCGGGCGTCGTTCCGCTGGGGGATGGGGAGGAAGATGTCTCTGGTGATACACTCCTGGGGCCGCCTCCACCTCCCGGCCGGCTCCGTGCTTGTTTGACGGCTGAAGCGCTGGACCCCGGGGACCCCAAGCTGCGAGCTGGCGGAAGAGGGAGGAAGAGACATGCTTTACCTGCTGGCCCTGTCATTTGATGAAGGGGAAGCTTGCATGGGGCAGACCTCAGGCAACAGATGTTGGTGGAGGATCTGCCAAAACTGTGTTGAGGGTAAGCGAGTGATGCATATGTTACTTGACACGGGAGGATTAGGGAAACCATGAGGAAGCATGCCTCGTCCCTTCGCACCGTGACACCTCGGGGGAGTGAAGGCTGAGAACAGAGAAGCACGGTCCGTGCACACACAGGGAAAGACGGGCCAAGGGCAGGCGGCTTGAACCACCTTGGCTTTTCTCTCCCCCACCAGCCACCCCCACTCCTCCCCTGCTGGGGCGACTGGCAGGCGCGGTGAGACGTATTGTACAAGCTGCAAAATCAGAGGCAGGAATACTTTGATGGAAGAGCTGCCTTCGGAGCTGTCTTCCCTTGTTCTGCCCAGTCAGCCCTCCCCGCCCTTCCCCACATTGAAAAGGGGAGGTGGTGCGATGCCCAGTCCTCTTCCCTGGACTCTGCAGATGAAGTCAGATGGAAGGCGGCCAGTGGGTCCCACCATTTGTCTCTGTTGGTGGCACAAGGGAGCGTCTCTGAGAATGAATACTATTCAACGGGCTCAGGCCAGCAGAGAAAGCAGTGAAGTGGCCACTGGAAATCTGAGACGGGGATAAGTGAGAACCAGGCAACAAGCGGGAAGAAGTGGGCTGGGTTCCACCGTTCCTTTCTTCCGCTTTGTGTTCGGTATTTGTGGGACCCTACATCCCGCTGGCGGAGCTCGAGGCAAGCAAGAGGCACAGGCCCTCGCGTGCCTTCCCCCCCTGTGACATGGTAGCCGGGTGGAGGGGACGCAGAAAAGAGGGGGCGGGCGACAGTGGAAGGCGGGCCTTGGGAAGGACACATTTTAATAAGGAGATGGCTTTTGGAAACAATTCCAGAATCTAAATCTCTGTCCCGGGCTACCGCACTCAGGGAGGAGAGGGTAGGACAACCGAGTTGAAGTCCGGTACTGGATCCGTTGAAGCCGGAGGAATTCTCAAAGCGGGGAGCCCCCGACAAGGAGAGGTCAAGGTCGCTCATCCCCACCCAGTGAAGCGAGCCTGTAGGCCAAGTCTTGGTGGTCCTCCATCATTCCAACCTATTCCCCCGAGATTCTGGGAGGGATGGAGAGAAGGTGGGAAGGGAAAGGATTGTAGAAAAAGAACAACGGGGGAAGAAAACATGAAATGTGGAGAGGGTGGGCGAAGGGTAGGGAGAGTGTGAGAGAGGGTGAGGAAGAAAAGGAGACCTGAGAGGGGAAGGATGGCCCGAGAGGACCACAGAGGGGGTGAGAGGCGGCGGTGTGGGCCCTCAGGTGCAGGACCTAGCCTTGCATGTTGCACACTGGGAAGCAAGTTTGAGGCACAGAGTCAAGAGCAAGCACTCAGACGAGGGGAACTACAAGAGCTTAACACACTGTGGCTAGAATATCTCCCCGTGTCTTTCCTTCCCCCTTAGAGATCAAACTGAAGTCTCCCGCCGAGAGGTCTGTGCCGACCTTTCTCAGAACACGAGAAACAGCGTAGAGAAGCTGTGGCAGGATGGAGTCTGCTTGATGCACAACAGGAACAGGCCGAGCGTCTTTCCTGGGCTGCTTGTCATGACCAGGAGAGTTCTCCCTTCAGAGGTGCGTCCCATTAGACCCCGAAGGTGTGCTAGGCGCTGCTGGAAAACTTAAATACTCTGGAAGGATGGATTTGTTTTCTTAAAATGCCACAACAAAACACCACCAACTGGGTGGCTTAAGCCACAGAAATTTATTTTCCACTGTTCTGGAAGCTGGAAGTTTAAGATCAAGGTGTCAGCAGCTGTTTACTCTCTCTCGTGGCTCCGGGGGAAAGTGGACGGGGGCTCCTTTAGTGATATCTGATTCCCGAGGTCTCTTCAGCCTCTGACCCCCAACGAGCAGGTAAAAAGAACTCCTTTGGAGATTAAATGCACCTTTGAGTTTTCATAATGAATTCCAAACTAGCCAATGAGAAAACAGAATGCAACTCGGGAATTAGGGGAGAAGGGAAGGGGGTGTCTCCTCCAGGATTTTTCTCCCTGGGCCCAAAGTATTTACATTCAGATTTGCATCTGATTTACATATAATTTGGGTCCGGCTACAAAGCCTGTCTGTTGTTCAGATAATGTTTAAGCTAAAGGTGACTTCCAGAATGTTCCACTCTGCCCTGTCTTTCCTCGCCCCGTCTACTCAGATCTACAGTGGAAACGTCCAGACTTTCGGGGGATAAGGGCAGTGGCTGGGTCACACACTTTGTGTGTCAGCAATGCTGCTTTCCACTATGCATTTTATTGTCACAAAGCATCTTGGACAGCAGACAATTCCAGGACAGGGTGGCCTGGAGGGTTGGAAGCAACACGTAGAGGAGTGAACTCAGCTGAACTGGAAAGGGGATGGTTGGCCAGAAAAGCCAAAATAAAGTTAATTCTGGGAAAATTAATTAATGACAGTAGCTAACACTTATGGAAAGTGCTTTCTTACAAAGTGCCTGGTGGTGTTTTCAGCACCGTACATGTATTATGTGTTTCATCACCATAACAGCCCTACAAGGTGTGCATAACTGTCACCCCCATTTTATAGATGAGTAAACTGAGACCCACAGATCGGTAACTTGCCTGAGATCACGCAGCTTGAAAAGAGACAGAATCAGGACTTGAATCGGTCCTCAGACTCCAGAGCTGGGCGGAGCTAGTCTACTAGGCTGTGTACAGAACAAGGAGGCAGAGTTCTGGGAGTGAGAGAGAGCCCAGCTCTTAGCTTCAGGTTACAGGGATAGACCCTCCGGCCAGGAGATGGCTGGGGACAGGATGTCTGGATGTCCGGGGACTCAGGTGGTGGATGGAGGCTGCCGAGGCCATGCGTGCAGCATGAACGAACTACAGCTTGGCTTTCGCTCTGTCCTGCTCTGGCTTTGTCCGAAGCCACCAGTGTGTATTCTTTCTTTTGACAGAGAACTCCCTTCAGGGCTGGAGCTGGTCTCAGCCTGTGGCCGTGCCCAAGCGAAGCCTGCCGATGTGGACAAGTGGGAAATACTTGGTCAGTGGCCTGCAGTAAGAGGGTGGCCCGCCAAACTATGAATGGCAAGGATGAGTCAGCTCCTGTAGAGTCAAACTCAAAGAACCCATCTTATCAGGCCCCGAATGGCCAACAGGGGACTGCTGTTCCCTGGGGGAGGAGAGAGGCTGCTTAAGTGGCCTCTCCACAATGGGAAAGGTAAAAATAAAGAGAGCCTCTGCTGGCGGACGCCTGGAAATAACTCCGCCACGCCACTGAACCAAACCCTTCTGTTTCCAGTATTGATCTGAAATGCGGCTGTTCCTCTAGTTCCTACTTCTCTTTCTTAGATTTTGTTTTGTTTATCGGGAGGCTGTCAACTGGTCTAGAATGAGAAGTCGCCGGCAGCAGCTGGGAGGTGAAGGGGGTTGTAGCTGAAAACAAACTTCGCAGGAGTGAAGGGGGCGAAAATAATTAATGAAAGATGGTGTAGAGGCCACCGGTTGGTGTTGGCTGAGGCCGTGTGAGAAACTTCCTCGTGCTGGGGCACGTTGTCCAGGAGAGGGTGTTGTCATCTGAATTAATTTGCATGACAATAGACCGGCCCCTTATTATGCATAGGAATGCTAATGGGTACCAGCCTCGGAACATTTCCATGGGAAAAGGATCTTCCTTTGAGGAGGCAACCTCTTCCTGCTCCCCCTCCCCTCCCTCCTCCCCTGCCTCCCTCTCCTCCCTCCTCCTTCCTTTTTGCCCTCCTCTTTTTCTCCTGTCCTCCTCCTTCTCACAGTGGAAAGCCGCACCCCGCCAATCGCTCACCCAGTGGAATATCCCCTCGGGGCCAGCACTCTAAGTGGGAAGGAAAGGGTGCTCTGAGGTGGAAGGAATGCTTTTCAAAACCTCCCCCAGACTCGTGTTTCTCCCTCCCACCTCTTACGAAATGACCAAGAAGGAGGTGTGAGTGTGTGTGTGTAGTTTAATTAAAAACAAATGGATCTGCAATACTGCCAACTCTTGGTAACTGATGACACGGGTTGGGGGGAAGACGCTGTGAGAGCAGGTGGGGCAGAGGATGCCGAAGTTTAGGGTGGGAGCGGGTTCCAGGAGAAAGGATGGAGACGAAGGTGGCATGGACTTTATTTAAGTACCTGGGAAGCCATCTGGGAGCAAGCCGTTCCCTTGTGGCTTTCTCATCAGTGCTCTCTTGTAGGACCTGAAACAAGGCATGGTGCAGCTGCTCAGCCTTGCTTCCCTCACTTCTGCTCTGGGGGTGGAGGGGGATGTAGAATTACAGGGGAGCCAGAGTATCTGGGTTCAAATCCCATCTCCAACTTTTCACCAGCCATCTGACTTTGGCCCTGTGACTTAACACTTTGTTGCCCCAGTATCCTTATGGGTAAAATTGGTACATAAGCACCACCATTAAGGAAGGTGCTTAGAACATACCCGGCACACTGAAAGCACCCAGTAAATGTCAGGTGTCACCATCCTTCCTTTCTTCTCTGGTTAGTTCTTCCATTTGACGGCCTCCATTGTCTCCATGTCCCTTTAGAAAATAACCTAGGTGGCCCCTTAGGCTGTTAGATGTCTGATTACATTGGCAGCCCCACCCTCACCCCTCCGCTGCTGTCCCCCATCACTACCACCACCGTGGGGGTGGCAGGCTTGGTGAGACTGGACAGCTCAGGAGCAAATAGCACCCTTCAGAAGGGACTGTCCCTGTTTTGTCACATTGTATCCAATAGGTTAGCAGAGGCGCCCAACGTACTCACTTAACTGTGGCTGCTGCAATTCTAGAAGGGCTTACACACAATGTGTCTCATGGTTTAAAGTGTTCTCTCTTCCCCAGGACAAGATTTGATTGCCGGGGTTGAAATTTTGCATCTAAAAGTAATTTTGCTTTGCTTAGTTTTGCCCCCACAGTGTTCCTGAAGAGAAGAAATAGGGCATCTCACTAGAGAAGCACGTGACTTACAGGCTTGGACAATGAGTCTTGAATATTTTTGCAGCATTTTTCTCACACTTAAAAAAAAAAAAATCGGAGGCTCAGTTTTGAGAAATACAAGTATTTGATTTCCTGTACTGTCATTTAATTTTTCAAAACAGATATTTCCACTAAATGTAAATCAAGCAGGTGGTAATTTTAAATATCCTTTTTTGTGAGTCCTTTATTAGAGGGTGTGATGGGAGGACCACCCATCTGGTCTTGACTCATGAAGCTCTAGCATCATGAGTGAGTGGTACCCATGGCAGGATGACATCAGGACGTGGACTTGAGACAGATGTAAAGCCTGTTTGTTCTTATGCTCAAGATAGCCATATCTCGTAGACCAGTTTCAGCTGTTCCATGCTAGAGGGGCGTTAACATGACAGCAAATCTCCAGAGGAGGGTCATTTGGTTCTATTTTGCCTCAGTCCTGTTCCACATTTTAATCAATAAAAATTAGATGAAGCCATAAAAGAAAGGTTTAATGGGAGGACGTTATAGCTCAGTGGTAGAGTGTGTGTTTAGCATTCAATCCCCAGTACCTCCAGTAAAAAAATAAACAAATAAAAATCTAATTGCCTCCTTGTAAAATTTAAAAAATCATGATTTTAAAAAAGAAATGCTTATGGTATGTGTTTGTGATCAATAATTGAAAGGGATAACTCATGTTGATAGCTTCACCAACCAGTCAAAATTTGGAACGATCTGAGAGTTAGCAGCAACGTACCCAAGTAAGCTGAGGGAAATTCAACGGGGTCGAAAGTCAAGTCCTGAAAATGTTAGCTCCAATAATCAGTTGGGATTGGTTTTAATGGGAATAAAACTAGATGTTTGGGTTAACTCCGTCAGATTCAAAAGCATGGAGAAAGGACCTAAAAAATACTTTGAATGCAGTCTTAAGATCTGTTAATAAAGATACGTGTAATTTCCAAGTTTAGAAAAGATTATTTTCCAAATCTTCATTTATAACCGTGTTTGGAATTCAGAATGTATTTTTAACCCCCAGAAACAGTGCTTTAAATTCACCAGGCTTTGATACAGATTCAGTTCAAAATCTAGCCGAACAACAGTGTTAATAATAACTCGGATTCCCATCTGCAGACAGAAAGACCCTGTCTAACTGCTTCCAGACTGTACACTCGTTTTGCTTTCCTTCCTCCTCCCCAGACCCCGCACTTCCCTTCCTCACAGTCATGCAACACCTCTGGCTCCTTTAGTTCCCGGGGCAGCTGGGCTGCGGGGCAGGGAAAGCTGACCATCATGAAGAAAGACCCAGCGAAGGAGGCAAAAGAGATCGATGACAAATCCATTTTGGGAAAAGGCCTTCTTATTTGGTTTGGCTGCCAAACAGATTAGTAACCCCAGGTAGAAAGTTATAATCTGCATTTAAATAGGTTTCCCGTAAAAGGCACAAGTTCAAGGCCCAGACTGCATTCTGCTGGAATTTCAAGACTTAGGAGTATTTTGTTTTTCCTTCATAGACTTTTGAACTGTTAGATCTCACCGTTCATGTTGTCATTTCCAGGCAAAGGGGAGGGAGATCACAGCAACCTCATGTTAGTTTTGAGCTTTTAGAGGGTTGAAATCTTTTCTGAATGAGAGGAAATCTCACTGTGATTTATTTTTATTATTATTTTATGTTTCTTTTTACTTTCTAATTCTGTGTGTGTGAGTGTGTGTGTGCGCACGTGTGTGTGTTAGTTTCTGGTGCACAGCAGAGTAATTCAGTTATATATATACACACATATATAAAGTTATATGTATATCTTCTTCTTCATGTTCTTTTTCATTATAGCTTACTACAGGATATTGAATATAGTTCCCTGGGCTCTACAGTATATCCTTGTTGTTACTTTCTGATCCTTGACACACCTAAGTTTTGAACATGGTTAAAATAATGACGTGTCACTAATGAAGTCATCTCATAATATGATTTCCTCCCTGGCCTGGGTGCATGGAAGTTGCTGTGTTTCTGAACAGACTGAACGGTGTGTCCCCGCAAAATTCGTATGTTGAAATCCTCACCCCTAATGTGATGGTACCAGGAGGTGGGGCCTTTGAGGGTGAAATAAGTCATGAGGGTGGAGCCCCCATGAATGGCGTAAGTGCCTTTATAAAAGAGATCCCAGAGAGCTCTCTGGACCCCTTCTGCCATGCAAAGTCACAGCAGAAGATGAGAAGATTGTCCTCGACCTTGATCTTGGACTTTCCAGCCTCAAGAAGTATGAGAAATACACGCCTGTGGTTTATAAGCCACCCAGTCTACGGCATTCTGTTAGAGCAGTCCAGATTGACTGAGGTGGTTTCCATCAACAACCCAGTCATGCCAGTGAAAGGGAACAGGACCCTGTGGTCACTCCCCCAAACCCGGGCCTCTGTTTACAGAAAAGCTGAAGCCTCCCAGGCCTTAGAAGGACAGGCTCAAGCAGTGGGTTAGGACAAGCCTGCAGGCACTGGGGGATGGCAATGACTCTGACCACCCATCTCAGTGATTAACTCGCTTCCTCGCTTCCCTTTAGAACTTTCAGGGCTGAACAGAATCTCTGGACATGATTTTTTTGGGGGGTGGGGTGGGGATGATGGGTCCACTAGACCGCAGTCATCCTGTTTAAAAGCAACTTTCCTTTTTCTTACCAAGGCTTTTGCCCCCGGGATCATACCCTTGCCCCTCTCTCAGATAGAAACTAACTTCTCTTATCTCAGGAGGCAGCTGCAGAGACAAAACAAGAACTGGCTAGAACCCAGACCAAGATGGTGGAGGATTTGACTTCCAGTGGACCTTGAGCCTCATTATACACTCATTGTAACATATGAGCATGCTAAGTGACACGAACACCAGCACCATGACCGTTGACGATGACCAGGACGACAACCGGAAAAGCCCATCCAAGGACTGAAAGGCTCGAACAAGGACTGATTGGTTCCATCACACGGGAAAGGAGGATATGATGGCAGAAGCCTCTCATTAAAGCCCACATGACCTGACCCTGGCTGGAGCTGTCCCTACTGTCCCTACTGTCCCTACTGACCATCTTGGCGGATGGCTCCCTGCTCCAGCACTGCTTCATCGCTACAGTGCTTTCCTTCCTTCTCCCTGTTCGAGCATCTTCCTTCCTTTTCCTCTTTTGAGCAATAAAGGCAGTTTCCCTCTGTCCCTCTGCTTCAGCTGTGCATTCTTTCCAGCCAGCAGGCAAGGACCCACACTTTGGTGGGCCTCCTAATTTAGGGGTTTAACAATCAGCAAACACCAGGATGAATCAGGGATAGGTACCAGGTGGGCAAGAACCCTGACACCTCTTAGCCCTTTGTTTTCCTTGTGAATCTTTCTAAGGAATGGGAATCAAAGTGATTTAGGCAATAAAACATTCCACCAAGGTTTCATATTGCTCCAATTACATTTATAACAGTGACGACAAAAAAAAAAAAAAAAAAAAAAGAGAGAGAGATGCTGTCTCTTGTAGGTACTGGGTTGTAAATAAAATGTTGATGTCATCTTCATAGAAGTTTCAATCTCATGGGAGAGACATGCATGGCCACAGAGCATTGTAATACAGTGTGTGGTAAATGCTAGGAAAGAAGTGGCGATAAGGGCCTCTGAGAGTACAACGGCAGGCTGAACCAGCTCAGGGGAAGAGGGGAGGGCTTCCTGGAGGAGGTGACTCACAGTCAGGGCTCGGAGGATGAGTAGGAGTTTCCCACGCAAAGGGGTCAAGAGATCAGCTAAGAGAACCCACTCGGGTGCCACCACAGCCATGAGAAACAGCCAGGAGTGACAAGCAGTTTGGGTTTGCTTTCACCTTGAAGAGCAAAGCAAACAACTCCACGGGAGGCCAGCGATAAAGGTGTTCAGAGCAGAGAGAGGCCAGGTCACAGAGAGCTTTCCAGGCTGGATGAAAAAGATCGGACTTTATTCTCTAAACAAGAGGCGCCTTTGAAATATTTTAACGCCGGAGATGGGCATAGCCAGAGGCGCTTTAGAATCACCCCTTAGGCAAGAGCACTACTCCGAGTTGTAACCGCCATCAAATAGGATGAAGGAGAGACAGCAGAAGGCTTCACGTGGGAGGTAGCACTGGAGGTGGGGCTTGAAATCCAGATAGGATTTGAATACACAGAGACAGAGGAAAGGCCCTGGGGAGGGAAACAGATCATCCAGTGTGAACGGCACATAGAAGGGTCGAAGGGGAGACGAGGGAGACGTCAGAACCACAATGTGAGTGGCGCCAACATCATGGAAGGCCTTCTTGTTTGTCTTTTATCTGTGTGAGTGCCCTGCCATCTTTGACTGTGAAGTCTTCCGCGCGACGATCAGGCCTGCCTGCTCTGTTCCTTGGGGTGACCACACACATTTGCTCTTGGCATCTCTCCCTATGGTGCTTAGTTATCGTACCTCCCTTCTGAGTTGGTGGCCAGGGCCCCACTGCCAAGGGGGAAAGACTCTCTCCGTGCACTGTTTCCTTAGGCTTCGTTGCAGGAATGGTCTATTGACTGATCCATGCTGGTGTCCCCACCCTCTGTCAGGCACGGCCATTTGGCCATTTTTATTACTTACCCCAGGTAAGTACCCTCTTCCACATAAATTTCCAGGGACAGAGCAACCTGGTTTAAAAAAAAAAAAAAAATGTATGGGCTTGTATCTTGTAGGGCTTACTTGCACAACTATTCCAATAAAATGATTTGGGTTAAAAAAAAAAAAGCGACTGGTAGCTACAGTAATTGACGTATAATCTGTATGCACGTAGGACATTTGCACAACCCTTTCTCCTGGTAGCTGGCTCCCACTTTGCACTTCTTCCTGTCTCCACAGCTTCAGAGGGATTCTAGTTCGGAGACTCGAGGAACCTTGCTAAGCCTTCCTTAATGTAAAGGAGTTTGGACGTGAACTTGAATAGCTACTGAGCTGATTTTCCAGCTGACAGGAGATGGTTAATTGTACACTGTCTATAGGAGTCTTAAACATCTGTCTGGCCACATTAATAGCAGCTTGAAATTTATGACTTGGGACCACTGGGGGCGATGAGGACCTGAGAGCCCCCGGCAACCCAGGGTAATAATCCCTTAGGTGGAAAAAGCCCAGTGGGAAGACCTCACAGACCTATAAACAGAGATGATCAAAGGCAAACATGATCCAAGTTTAGCATCCCTGGTGATATTACCTTTCTTTCCTTCTGGGAGAGCATCTGCTTGTTCAAAAGCCTGTACAGCCAGCTGACAGGAGGTGTGAGATCTGGAGGTTACGGGATGGGCTGCTCGTGTGCTATAGGGATGGGAACGCTGCATCATTTTCAGGAATCAGCTTTTCCCTGGTCCGGTATTTTGTTCTAATACCTGAAAAGTTAGACAGGCAATTTATTACAAGTGGATGAACGGGCAGATCTTTGTCTTGTCTTGAATCCTGAGTCAAAATGCAGTATTGACACCCATGGAAGGAAGACAGCCAATCTGTCTCCCAGGGGGAGTGTGGAAACCTCTTCCAGAATTCATAGAAGATGTCTCGTTAAGAATCTTTGGGGAAGAGGGACAGGAACAGGTCGGTATGAGCTATAGATTCTCTGCCCAGAAGCGTAGAGTCATAACTGAGGATCTGCTCAGTGGTTCTCTGCTGTCAGATTCTGGCTTTACTGGCCCTAGTTTAGCTCCCAGCCTACCTGACTCTCAGCACCTCTCTGGTTCCTTCGATTGCTTCCTTCTCATCTGAATACCTGGAAAGTGGAGCCAACGAGCTTTGCCTACCTCATGGGGTCGTCAGGAGGATGGAAAGAGACAGGCGCTCAGCACAGGGTGCTAGATGGATGGAAGTCCGGTAAATCATGCTGCCCTAGGCTTCATTCCTGTGCTTGCCAGACACACAGGCACAGGAAGGGCACACGCCATGGTTAACGGACGCTTCCACTGGGAGCTGGAGTGTGTGGGCTCTTCTGCTTATTTCTGCTCCTCTGCAATGTGTGAGTTGTTCACAACAAGCGGGACATCTTTTGCAGTTAAAAAGAAAGGCTCATGTGCCATAGCATTAAAGAAAATGAAGCATCTTTTACCATACCCTACATACAGCAAAGGGGCTCAGGGGAAACCATCTCATCTGGCGTGAACAGTGGTTACTCAGACTCACAGAATGGATGAGAAAAGGCAACTGTTCTGACCATAGTTTTTAAGGGTTCCTGAGTTCATGAGCCAGGCCAGTATCATCCCTTTCTTCACCAACCATGCACATGATCTGCTTTAATTCAGCTGAGTGCCCCCTTTCCCTGCCTCCCATGAGAATGCACCTCCACCTGCAGGGAGGGTAGTAAACCAAAGGCCTTGGCAGCTGCTCTAGGAAACCCAGAGTCATGTTGGTGCAGAAGACACGCCTCTCACAGGCTGCTCCTGGCCAAGGGCTGAGCCCAGCAAGGATGCTATGCTCGGGGAGACCTGCTCCGGGGAGAGCCAGCATCCCTGTGAAGGCCGACTTTGGCTGGATAATTCCCATATGGCCTTGCCCAGCAGCCTAGGATGCTTTTACCTCTCTGGCATTCAGGGTCAGACTTGCATTGTGGTCTGCTGGCTCTCCCAGTGTGTCCAACTCCCTCCCTATGTTCCTTCACCCAGGCATTTCCTCTAATAAAGTCCTTGCACATTTAATCCCATCTCCGCATCTTCTTCTCAGAAGACCCAGGCTAACACATCTTGGGTTTTTTGTTTGTTTGTTTCTATTTTCCTGTCCGCAATCTCCAGGGTGCCAAGGAGGAACTATCCATGTTGGTTTCTCCCTCTGAGGAGGGAGGAAAATTCCAGGATTCCCTGCAGGGCCTGGCATGGCCTCCCCTGGAACCATATCCTGAGATGCCCTGGTTCTTTCCTTGAGCCGCAGCTGCACCGCTGCTGGCTTGGGAGTGAGATTTGCTCATTTCTACAGGAGCAAGTGCTTTTTTTTTTTTTTGCTTCTTTGATGCGAGAACTAGACTAGACATTACTCAGAAATTTTTGAGCTTAGACTTTGACGTCGAGATAAAAATGGGTTCAAGTTCTGCCTCAGCTGCTTCTGAGCTGGGACCTGACTGAGGCTGGACGAATGAACACTGCTCATCTGCAAAGTGGGGTTCGCAGTCCCCGTCTCAGGGGGCTGTTGTGAGAATGAAGGCGGCTTGGAGAGTTTCTGCACTTAGCAGGTGCTCGGGTGCAATGTTTGGACAGTTTGTAATGTTTATGCCCTTTTCTTGTTAATTTGTGTAAATGTCTCTACTTGTCAATATAACTCAATATTTTGAAAAGTATGCAAGGCTTTTAAAAATATGAAAGTATACATTTTAAACTATAAAACCTAATGCATGAATATTTGTGCAAAGATTCTTGAAGACTGGAAAGTTTATTCATTCTTACTGTTAGTTTCATATATATATACATATATATACATATATATATACACATATATATATATACCATATATATACATTTATTTATATATATAAAGATGTATTCATGTGTGTATATAAATATAGTCCAAACTCTGTGCCAGGTTTGGTGAGGACCACAAAAGTTGATCACCTGGAGACCACGATTTAAGAAGATGGCAGCTTAGAAAAAGAGAAAAAGTCATTACACAGTAACCATAACACCGGTTAAGCATATAGAAGTGAGTAGGTATCACAACAGGACTTTATTCCATTGATTTTAAGATGAACATTTTGTTTTTCGATTGATAGCATCTTAGATTTGGTGTTTTTGTTGTTGTTGTTTGTTTTTTTAACAGAGGCACTCAGGGTTGAACCCAGGACCCGTGCATGCTAAGCATGTGCTCTACCACTGAGCTCTACCCTCCCCACTGTAGCGTCTCAGATTTGATCAAATACAAAAATCCTTCCAGGGTGCTTTGCTAGTTTAGAGGAAGGAGAGATTCTTCCACGTTGGGTGTGAGAGCAGAGGAGGACAAGGCTCAGGAAAGGCATAAACATGCACAGAATGTGGACAGAAGGCCACGGGGAAAGGCATTTTTGAAGGAAAGAACATCGTGAACAAAGCTCAGAGGCAAGTAAGAAGTTGAGGTTGGTGAAAACACGGAGGCAATAAATACAGAGCAGTGGGGAGAGGCATGAGAAAGCCAAGGTGGGATGGGGAAAAGCGCTAGAGTTTCTGGATTTCATCGTGCAAATAAGATAAAAACCATTGGACAACCAGGGAGGGATGCGACTGGCACTGAGTGGTTAGAGGCCAGGGGTGCTGCTATGGTACACAGGACACCCTTCATCTCAACCAAATGTCAGTACTGCTGAGGCTGAGAAACCTGGATCTGCAAGGATGAATAATCCAGCACTGTGATGGGGGTGTGGGACAGATCATCCAGAGACGCGATGGGGGATGGATCCATTAGGGAAGAGGGAAGAGCCGGGCTTAAAAAAAAAAACAAAAAATACCTAAAGGTTTGCTTGGCTGAGCATGGTCTTTAGGATCCAGGGCTGTGGGTTCTTGAACGATCCAGAAACGTAAGAACTGGTGCTCCAGGAAGCTCTGATGACAGCAGAAGCAAGAAGAGCATTCAACCAACTTCAGTGTGAAATGCAAGGGCTCTTCCTAGGGTGGGTGTGTCCGGAGAGACAAGCTGGAGATAAAGAGTTAACAGAATGTGGGGACATACTCCTGCCACTGAGTGAAGGAAAAATAGTCAACAAAAATCCGGTTTTGGCATTTCAGTGTGACAGTGTCTTCAAAGCCCTAGCTTTGTCCTTGGGACCTTAGGGGCTTTGGCTGGATCTCACAGTATCCTTTCTAAAAATTTTTTTAATTTTTAATTTATTACTTTTGTGGAAATATAGTTTATTTACAATGTTGTGTTAGTTTCAGACGAACCACAAAGTAATACATTTATACATATTCATATATATATATATATATATATATATATACACACACACACATACTTTTCCAGATTCTTTTCCATTAAAGTTTATGATAAGATATTGAATATAGTTCCCTGTGCTATACAGTAGGTCCTGGTCGTTTATCTATTTTATATATAATAGTGTGTATATGTTAATCCCAAACCCCTAATACATAAGTTACAGGGGTCCTTCTTTTCAAGAATGACACTAGCCTTTTCCCTCTTAAGGGGCGAGTTGGTATTTCAACTAGTTTCCAACTTTTCTTAAGCCTGATGACATCATTTCTCCTAGGCTTTCTGGAATTGAGTGAATTTGCCTGTTTTTTGTTTGTTTGTTTGTTTGTTTTTTGTTTTTTGTTTTTAATAGAAGAGTTAAAGTAAAATAAAAAACCCAACAGGAAGTTCTACAGAGAAGAAAACCCATTGTTTTCACAAGAAGGTTTCGCTCCTGCATCCGCGGCTGCTCTCCCCAGACTCTTCCTTTAAAGCTTTCTGAGGACACCAGCTCCGCTCCCCACGGCTGCCTCTCATTTCAGGTCAGCGGGTGGGGGACGTTCACTTCTGGTTCCTGTCCTTCTTTGTCCGGAGAGCCGTTCATGGTGCCTGGTGCGGCGTGTGTGTGCACACGCGCCTGCGTGTGCTTCGCCCCTGGGAACAGGGAAAAGCACAGGAGAGAAACAGATGGGCCCCTTGAGCTTCTCTTTGGCCTGGAAAAATGAAAGGCGGAGAAAATCGTAATAAAAAACGGAAACAGCTGTGGCAGGACAGCAGCAGCTTGTGGGTGGGTCCTCGCCTGAGGGGGTTGCAGTCTGTCAAGAGTCTCCTCTTAGGCGGGGCGGGTACCACCAAAAACGATGTCCTCAGCACAGCCGCTGCCCACTCCGTGGGTCATCAGATCGACCCTCCGCCCTTCCTCCCCCCTTTACTCCCCAAGCCAGACTGTAAGATGGGAATCAAATTAATTTGCATCAGAGGAGAAGATTTGCAAAGAACCCCCCTCACTGCTGCTGGGTAGTTAACTGTCTGAGTGGCTGTCCGTTTCTTCTTCATTTTCGTGTAAATTTCCCCAACTTGGTTGAAATCCGCATTTTGTCGGGGTCTTGGCACATCAAGCGAACAGCAGGTTGGCATACGGTGCCATTTTTGTCGACCATCGACCAGGATGATACACTGAATAAGCAGAAAAGACATTTAGTCATCATCATTGGCTCCCTGTCAAAAGCTATTGGACTCTCTCTCCAGAGGGACTTTTGGGCTGGGCAGCTCTGAGAAATCAAGAGGGAAAATGTGGCCATGGCGGGGGAAGAGGGTAGCTAGCGTAGCAGACTAGACAGAGTAGACAGAGTTTCTGGGAAAGCGAGGAGTTTGTTACACACTCTCCACCATCAATAATGAACAGTAATTATAATTTCAGTTAAATCCCTAAATTTATAATAAAATATATATAACCTTGTCACGTAAGGGAACCTAAATGCCAATCAACTGGAAGATGGCTCTACAAATTTTATTTGGGGGCAATCCATTTATTTACTTATCAAATAATCTTCTATTTCTCATCTGATGTTTAAAAGCAATACACATTCAGACAAACACATTTAGAAGCAAGGGAACTTCTGACTAGAAGCTCTCTTTTTTTTTTTTTTAAACTGAACTCCCTTGACTATATTTAATCCAGGAACGTAACTCTCCAACACTGATTAAATCTATGTGTTTAATGCAGATCTCTCCCTACTAGGTGTGGGGTCCCGCTGAACCACTAGCCTCCAGCGTTGAGCCTGCCAGGCGGTGGATGAGCAGGAAACATTTGTTGTCTTGATGATCACGACCTCTTGAGACATTGGGCTGAATAGACGGGAGCAAGATTGTTTTGATGAATAGCTGTCCTCTAGCTGGACAGCTGAATTTCATGGCCTCATGTCCACAGATCAGTGACTGCTCATGGCTGATTTCTGATACTCTGTTGGCTCAAGTTACTTTCCTGCCGTCTTCATTTTGCTGTCTGGCACGAGGTGCAGGCTTGGTTTCAGTAGTTAACCACTTGCGTGATGGTTGAGTCGAAATGACCAGAGAACACAGGTGAAAACTGGACTCCAAAGAGTCTTGGTGGGAACAGGGGATCAAGGAGCAGGGGCACTGGGGAGACTTAAAAATGCCATATCTTTTTTTTTTTTTTTCTCCTTCAAATCCCAGAAAACAGCTGCAGGTGGAGAATAGGATGGATTTCAAGAATTCTCCATGGAGGCAGGGGTTCAGACAGAGGCCAGCTGGGTGATGAAATCAACTCAGAGGTCAGATGTGTGCTCATGTTCAGTGAAGGCTACAGAAATTTCAGGGACTTTCAAAATTGGTTCTGGAGACAGGCGATCTGTTGACTGGGGAGGTGGGGATGAATGCATGATCATCCTGGGATTCAGGGGCCTCAGGCTTAAGGGGAAATGAGTCCCCAGACTCTCTCCACTATCTCTGTTTTTTGGAAAACCCTAGGGAAAAAAAAAGTGCCTTTTTTTTTTTTTTTTTGCTGAATTTACAGAGATGTAGGACACTCTGTATAGGAGCAAATCTCACCCCTTCGAGGGACTTTAAGCTATAAAGTATGAAAACCCCACAAACATTGTCTTTCTGTAAGATCCCTTATCTGCATGGAAGTGGGTCTGCTCCCCACAGGTCAGAGAATTTATGGTAATTTGAATAAGCACCACCTAGCAGTTCAGATGTTTATTTGCGTTTAACATTTCCCTCCATTATCCTAACTTCCTCCACCTCCCAAGTTGCCTCTAAGGGAGCTGAGAGTCTCATATTAGATGCTCCTGGATTCCCAGCCCTATTTGTCTCCAGCTGGACCTGGGGAGCCAGTACAATTGGCTCCCTCACGGTGCTTGGCACACCCCGTATGGGTCTAGCAGGATTCATATAGTGCCAAGGCAGCTGCAAAAAATGAAAAGTCGCAAGATAAATGGATATTCAAACTCTTCGCATCCAGAGAAAGGAAATAAACATCTGGGTTCCAAAAGAGTGTAGGGGGTCATTTGATCTGATGTCATATTAACTCTGTGATGTGAAAAGTTGTGCCGGGAAATTACGCAGGGTGTCGAGGAAGCCGGGTCACTGGAAATGCACGCTGGAAGCACGCGATACAATTTCATGCTCACAGAAATAGGTGTCAATGTTTTAAAATCTGACAACGAATGTGGGTATTGGTGTAGAGGAACTGGAATGCTCCTATCTTGCTTGTGGGAGCGTGAAATGGTTTATGCACCTTAGAAAATGGCTTAGACGTTTTTCACAAAGTTGAGCGTCGATCTCTTCTATGACCTGGTAATAATATTTCTAGATATTTGCCCAAGAGAGAGTTATACCAGTTTTATTCAAAATAGCCCCAAACTTAAAAAAAAAAAAATCTGAATGTCCAGCAGCAGGAAAACAGATAAACACATGGGAAAAGTCCTGTTCGTGTCGCCCCCAGCTCCCACCCCTACCCCCAGGGATCACTCAGGATCAAGGAGATCCCAGCTCCGGAATAAAGTCTAAAGAGGCAGTAAAGGTAAAAATATTATACTCCATGGTTTGTGAAGTGGCACCACCTCTCACCTTGTCGCTGAAGACAGAGCATGGAGGTTATCCTCAACTTCATCTTCTCTGTTGACATCCCATCAGTTCCCAAATCCTGCCACTTCAACCCCCTGAGTCTCCTCAGAGCCATCATCCTCTCTCCATCTTTATTGCCTCTGCCTTTATCTCAGCTGGGGCTTTAACACTTACTCCTCAATGGACTGAACAAGAGACTCCTACATGGTTTCCCTGTTCCCAGATTGTAACAGCAAAGTCAAAAAGCCTGGGCTGGAACGACGCCCTCTGTTCTTAAAGCACACACCTGTTCTTGTCATCACCCTGGTTAAAATCCTTCTGAAGTCCCCTATGATTCCACCTTTGCTTCTCTCATAACTAATTCTCCTCCATTTACCTACCCACATCCAACCCTAGTCAAACTGAACCAATTTATCGTCGTCCCCAAGTGTGACTGTTTCCCACCCCCGTTTTCTTGCATAATCCCTTCACTGTGCCTGAAACGTCTCCCCCCTCAGCTAACCGGCTTCCCCCTCTCCAGAAAGCTCCCTCTGCCTTCCAGCTTCTGCGTTTGTAGAGGATTCTGTGCACACCTCCAGCTGAACATGCAACACTATTATTGGCTTAATGGCTTTACCTCCATCCTTTTTCTTGTGAGCTCCTTATCTTATTAGTCTTGGAGTCTCCAAATCCTACCTGGCACGGAGTGAGCACTCATGGAATGTTCACCAAGTCGATGATTTAATTACAGAGTAATTGATGACTTTTGGCCTTTGAACCCTGAATTCTTGATTCCCACCTCAGAATCTGGGGGAATAAAAAGGGCTTAAAACCTCAATGAATTCATCCATAAACAATTTCTCAGCTCCTGCTGTGGGTCGAACACTTCTCTAGGTACTAGGGATAAGATGGACATGAGGCAAAGCTCAAACAAAGCCTGAGTCAGAAGAGAGGAGCCATCTAAATGAGAAAGATCATTTCAGGAAGTGATGGCGCTACAAAAATACACAGAAAAATGAGTGCATGACTATTTGATCTAGGGTGGTCAGGCAAGGTCCCCGGCAGAGATGCTGTCTGAGCCGAGACCTGAAAGATGGAAAGGAAATTTCTGATGAAAGGGTGCTTAAGGCCCAGGAAGTGCAAAGGCCCTTACATGGCAAAGAACTTGGCAGATTTGAGAATGAGAAAGAAGGCAGAAGGGTAGAGACGTAGAGAGGAAGGGGGTAATGGGAAGAGATGAGGTCACAGAAGCAGGCAAGGGCCAAACTGTGCAGAAACAGTGTCAAACCTCCTCTGTAAAGACCAGCTGGTAAGTACTTTAAGCTGGTAGGTAGGCTAATGGGCGTGACTGAGTTCTGATAAGCCTTTATTGGATTGGGTACCTGGGCTGTAATTTGCAAACCCCTGGAGAAGGATCTGATAGCCTATGGTAAGGAATTTGGATTTATTCCAAGCGAACAGGTAGCCATTGGAATGTTTGGAACCAGAGGTGGCAGTGGTTGGGGAGGGGGGTGTCATGTGTCAGATTTTACTTAAAAGATATTCCCTGGAATATAATTTACAACAAAAGAAGGTACTCTCCCATCCTTATTAAAAACTATGCAAATTCTCTTTAGAAAACTGAGGACTTGGTAGGAGGCGGGGGAGGCAGTCAGCAAGGTGCGGGGGGGGGTCAAGGTAGCTGTCTATGCCGATTACTAGTTGCGTGGCTGTGATCTTAGGTTAATCGCTTCATTTCTTTGAGCCTCAGTTTCCTTCTATAAAACTGTAATAATAACACCTGTCCCTAAGGGTTATTTAATGGGTTAAATGAGATCACGTATATAAAACATCTGTCGCAGTGCCTGGCACCGTAGGGGCTCAATGATGTAAATTCTTTTTCCTCCCATTGAATTTGTATACATCATGCTCCAGTCGAGACAGAGGTAAATGGAAAACTTGGTAACTGAGTTAAAAAAAAATCAACTGCACAATTATAGGATAAGAATTTCTCCCCATAACCGGGTGACATGGCTACTACAATAACAAATACAACTTGTTTAAATTAATAGACACACAATTTCTGATGACAAATGAGATGAATCTATTTGTGTTCTGTGTTAGTCAAATCCTATCTGGAGTCCTGGAAATAACTCTGGGCATGCTAAATTGAGAGAAATGTTAGTAAGTAAAGTACATCCAGAGAAAAATGACAAGATATGAAAGGGCTTGGGAATCATATCCTATGTAAAAATGGATTGGAAATGTGTAGCGTAGTTAAAAAAAAAAAGAAAGAAAAAGAAAACTTAAAGAAAACCCAAAAACTGTACAGATAGTTGAAAGGCTATCGTTTAGAAAAAAGACAAGACTCACATCTTGTTGGTGTAATGGTGGGTCACCTTGGACCACTAGGTGGAAACTGCGAGGATAAGATTCTTCACCTTTAATGGTCTCCCTGAGAGGATAGGTCAGCTCTCAATCAGTGCAAACCTTCTGGAAGAGAGTAAGGAGCCAATGCAATGGCTGAGGTGCTGTGTAAAGGATTTTTGCAATGCGAGTACAATCAAACTGGAAGACCTCTCATCCCATCTTCCAGATGTCTGATTCCATAAACCTGTGAAGTGTGGAACCAAGTCTCTGAAGATTAAGAGACCCTCTTGGATACCAGGGACTGGATCCTTTTCTTGAGGTCTCTGGTTGAAAAAAAAAAAAAAAGGATTATGAGATACATGAATATGTGTTTCGTCAAGAAGTAGAGAAGACTGATAGAAGGTTATTGGGTGGAGGAGGGGGGACAGGAGAGAATGATTAAGATAGAGTGGGTCAGCTTTTTGCAAACTGGGTCCGAGTAAATTTCATGTCACTGAAAAATGTTTGGAGATCAGGACAGAAAAAAAAAAAAAAGAGTTCTGTAAGTTCTTACCAAAATCGTTCCCAAATCCATTAACTACCTTGTCCTTCTGCCATCCTAAACTAGACCACCATCATCTCTTGCCTGGATGGCTGCAACCACCTCCCAACTGGCCTTAATCAGTTGCATTTTTTTCATAGCATGTGAACAAATAAATATCGGAGAGCTATTTATTTTTGCCTGCCTCCATCACTCTAAAATGTAAGCCCCATGAGGGCAGGGATTATGTCTGTCTTGTTCACTGCTGAATCCTAACCCCCAGGAGATGCTCTGAAAATGTTTCTGGGAAGAATGAGGAGCATAAATCTTCCTTAAGTGCAATATGGCAGCATGAAATCATGGTACATGGATTAAGTTCAATATAAAATCCTGAAGTTTCAAGAAATATGTCTAGCAAGAACTGCAAGGTAATGTACATACGGTCCCAAATTTTGCCTGGTTGTTTTAAATAAATGCAAATATACATCATTGTTGTATTTGGTCGAAAATTAATTTTTCAGATATTCAGAGTAAGACGGTCCTTGTCTGTGAGCGATGCAGAAAGAGTAGCCCCAACAGGGTGTAGCGAATTTTTTGCAGCTGCAAAAATCAGTGGGAGATCCTAAGAAAATACACGGGAAAGGGGGCATAAGAGAGGAAAGTTAAAAAAAAAAAAAAGAGTAGGAAGAGGGCAGGGAAGGAATGAGGAAGGACAGGTGATTAATATTTCTTGCGGGCTTTACTTCCTTTAGCCTCTATTAAGCCCCTGAGGTAGCATCATTTGAGTCTTAGAGGGCTAAGAAAATTGTGTAAGGCCAATGGTGGAATGTTCTGGCACAGATTCCCAAAAACGTGTTCTGTGACACTGCCAGCAGGTCCATGGATAGGAAGAAAGGTCGGCCTTTATTAAGCACCTACTATGTGTCTGGTACTGCGGAGAACAGAAGGAAAAGCATCTTGTTTGCAGCCGCTGAAGTCATGGTTTGCTGTCCAGCAGCTGTCGTCACAGACAGACCCAGGTTTTGTGGGGCCTGAAGCTTACAGGTTTTTGTTTTTGTTTTTTGAGAGGTTAGCTCTTAAAAAATAGATAAAATTTAAAAATACAAATATAACTACAGGGCCTTAGAAGGAGCCTGTGAAAGTGATGTGATGAGTGCTAACGCTTAAGTTTCTTTAGCATAAGAGGCCGTCCATCTCTGCTTATAGCCATGGTTCATCCATTAATTTAATTTAAAAAGTGCTGCTCAAAATGAGCTCAAAAATGCTCCTTTTGGAAATCAGGGGAAGGGAAGGGATGGGATGGAGTTGAGGTGGGAAAGCTAAACACACAGCTCAAACTAATTCACAAGTTCCATTTTAATAGTGGTGCAAACGATTGATTCTAAATGAGATTTTTTAAAATCCCTTTTGTTTATTCCATTTTGCTAAAAATAAAATCTTTTTGTTAAAATAATAAAAGAGAGAGAAAGAGAAAGATTTTATTTTGAATACAAATAAACAAATAACCCTGGATCTACACGTACAAGCCTTTTCTGGTCTGGAAGACTTTTCCCTAGGTTTCCAATAGAGGTCTTGTTGTCAAGGTGATAAGCCCTGCATTTCTGGATTTAGAATAAAAATTCTTCTCAAGTATTTTACAATCTGCTGATACTGGGCTTTGACTAGATCTGGCGGACGGGGCTGAGCCGATTCAGAAGCATTTTCTGTCTGCACTCCAGTGTCTCTTGTATTTCCCTGGGGATCAGAGGCACTTGGGGAGCTTGGGAAACCCTTCTTTCCTTCCCCTCTTGTGCCGATGCAGCAGGAATCCTGTACAGACCAGTCCATTCTGATGCAGTCAATCCTCAGGCTGCTCCTTGCTAAAAACAGCTCTGAGGACAGCTCTGTTTCAGGAGGGAAGGACTGTAAACATTTTAACCAAAAGGGAAACCGAGGCAAGGGAGAGTAAGGGACGTGCCCTATGTCACTGAGCACGTTTACATCCGAACAGATCATTCTGGCTCCAGGAATGTCTGCCAAAGGTCACATACTGAGGGCAAGAGCCCACTTTAGGAGAAGAGAGAACCGTCCAGCAAACAGTAGAGA
The DNA here is from genome assembly GCF_009834535.1 of Camelus ferus. NCBI lineage: Eukaryota > Metazoa > Chordata > Mammalia > Artiodactyla > Camelidae > Camelus > Camelus ferus. Next base: position 27,251,759 of record NC_045711.1, read on the forward strand.
TTTGGGGAAAGGGTGGTCGTGATGGGATGGGATGTGTTGATTTTAAACGACTAGTGAATTCCATGAAGACTGTTAAAAGGGACTTTGTGAATGTTGGCAAGGGGGAAAAACAGACTTTTTACTCCTGGAGGATTGTCTCTGGGCCTGAGTGAACGGGACAGTCTGATACAAACAAGGAGCAGAGTGTGACTCTGGGGGGTGGAGGGTGGGGGGAGGGCAGGGAGGGATTTGCACGGCACCCCGAAGGTCACAGGCCCTCGATCCGTGTTTGTTGAAGGAATTTGCAAAGGAGGAGAGTACTAGAGGGGCCTCGATTTGATAACTACCATTTTCCTGGTTGCCATGCTCCTGGGGTGGGACGCAAGCCAGGAATCCAGTAAGCAAAAACAGACAATGTGAGGTAATACCAGAGTTTGGATGCTGGTGAGACTGTCAGAGACACGGGCCCAGTAGTCAGGCCAGCCTGAGCTGTGACAGCAGGCTTGCCTCGTTAGAGCCACTTCCCCAATCAGCTGGGGTGGGGGTGGGGGGTAGGGGGGGTGTCTCAGTGTGGGGGGTGGGAGGGAAGGAGTGATTTCATCTGTTTAATGAAAAATGACCTGAACGTTTCTCTGATCCTGGAAACTCCCGTGTAACTGAGGCCAAGGAAAACAGGATTAGGTCTTATTAGTTCTACGATGGCTTTGCATCTTCTCAGAGTGAGTTAAACTGCAGGGGACAGAAAAATAAGGGAATCTCATTTCGTTGTCCCTGCAGATAAACCAGGAGACTTAAAGGGGACAGATTTCTCTCTGATCCCCTTCAGGCACTGTTTTATTTGGGTTCCCTTTGCCTCATAAGTGGACACCCATTCCCTTGCTGTGTGTTCATAATCACAGAAGGTTAGCTCTACTAAATTCAGACAAGCAAGTCACCCCCTTTGGCACTCCGTCTACTGACAAGCTAACCAATTTCAGGGCTAATATTACCCCTTTGACTTCTACAAGGGAACACCTTTTGCCCTGAAGCATGAGGGTGTTAAAACCACAACAAACATTTTGCCAGGAGGGCAACTGCTGACGTGTAATTCTCTATGTGATCTAAGGGGGTGGCACTTTTCAAGATTTTTCTATTTTGATTTTTGGGGACACAGTCTTTTCTTCACAGTCAATTTTAGGATTGCCAAAAGTGTGCATAAAAAAATAAAAAGATCGCAATGATCAGGATATCACAATCTCTTTGGTGCCCCAATTCTTCAAATCATCCTTTGAACGAGAGAGAACCAGGTGAGTAAGACCATAGGCCGTTTTGTTTTTAATGCAATGTATATTTATTGTAAACAATAATATACAAAAAAAGAAAAGAAGAGAAAAAGGAAAGGTAAGTTTCACAGAGAAAACAAGAAGTCTGGGGAGGGGTGAAACAAGCAAAACAAACAAAACACAAACACAAACCAAACCTTACCTACAGACAGAGTATGATTTAAATGCCAGGTTTCTTAAGTTACAGAAATATTTTTTTTAAAAAAAGATCTGCTTTTATACAGAAATTGAAAGATGCCATATTATAAGAGTGCTTTAAGATTTTATTCTACTGACTTCTAAAACTGTTAATATATCTTTTTTTAAATAAAAAAAAAAGTTTGCTGTCTTTTTTAAAAAGCAATCCTCAAACTCTCCAGCCACAGAAGGAATTAAGCATTAAGGTCTGTCAGTGGGCCGACTCCCTCCCCCTTCCTCCCTCTCTCCAAGAGAACATGCAGGGGGACACAGATGACACATACTTGCACTGCTTTGTGTCACAACACACACACACATGCACACGCGCACACACACACACACACACACAGTTTAGATGGCCCAAAGACCTGTGGCAGAAAACACTGCAAATGACTCAGTGATACACTACATCTGCAACCTCTCATTTGTACACAAAGAAAAACAAGTTTCCAGTTTGTTTTCAACAAAACAACAAAGAAAAAAAAAAAAGGACAGACAAAAAGGCATTTATACAAATCTAGGACAAGGAATCCAAAGAAACTTGCTTTTAATAAAAAAAAAGATTAAAGAGATAAATAAAAAAAAAAAACTGGTTACAGTTAAGAACATAATTTAACAACAGATGACCATACCCTTTGAGGACGGCTCTGACAACCTATTTTAAAGAAGGCAAATTTAAAAAATAAAAAGAGGAAGTTTGTTTTTGTTTTTGTTTTTAATTAAAACCTCTCCTTACAAAATAAATAATTTTAGCACGTGGAATGTCTTGAAGGTTAACTGCTGGTGTTCAGAGAGGCACAGGTGACGGCGTAAGTGAGGGACTCTAGCATCTGTGTTCCACATGGGGCCCGGGCAGGCAACCAGGGGGCGGTGTGCTGGGGCAGGCACATACTGGCTGCTGGAGCACCCCCCACACAGATTTCTTCTCCTTTGCTTGCCTTTTGCTCCTTTTTATAAGATTGCGGTGAACAAGCAAACACTGGAGGAAATGCACTAAAAGTGGGCGAAAGCATTTTTCAGCAGCATGGTTTTAAGGCTCAAGGTGTTTTTCTCTTGTTGAAAAAAATATATATGATAAAGCTTACCAAGTGCGTCTCTAGACTATTGTTTACTTCCATATTCACAAAATAAGGCCTTTATTTTTCTTTCTAAGGCAACTCCTCCTTGAATCACAAAGCCTGAGGAATTAAGCGAAGCTAACCCCCCAAACTGATCCCATAACACAAATTTGTGGGTTTTTTTAGGTTAATACAACACACACACTTTTTTTTTTGTTTGTTTGTAAGAGAAAGCAAATCTGTACAAAAATACTCTGGTTGCAAGAAAAGCTAGGGCACACTGTTCAACTAAGTAGTTTAGCTGTTGGAAAAATAAGAGCATTTAATTTTTTTATCTAAAAATATGTATAAATCCCCTCAAAATGGTAATGAATCATACACAGTACATACTAAAAATATTTAAAATAGAGAATATTCCTCACAGAGGACTTTTTTCTTTAATTACGGCTAAAAAATAATTACAAAGTCCAAACAGGCAAAGAGTGAGCAAATTGGTCACAACGAAACTCCATCATTCTCCACACTTGCTCTGAAGGTTTCAAGTCCAGTTTCCTGTCGATTGCGCTGGTCCGTCTAGCCAAGAGTGGCCTGGCCACTGATTCCCAACAAGGTGGTAATGCGTTTGAATAGCCAATGTTTCTGTCTTGGAATTTGGGTTCGAGTTGCCTTTAGAGTCAATGTCTTTCAAAAAATAAGAAAAAAAAAGTTCAAAGTAAATTCTGGTTGGTTACGTGTTTCTTCGGTTAATTTTTATGATCATCACGGCCATTATCACCCTCTACGGTCTCCTCAAGGTCTGGTGAGCTGCGTGTAGACGGGCTGTTCCCAGTGCTGGGGGCTGTGGGTTTGCGGGATGGAAGGGACCCCGGAGGTGTCGGCGATGGGCGTGTACATGGGCCGCTGCGCCGGGTTCATGTAGGTGAAGGTGGAGTAGAGGCCGGAGCCCTGGCCCGCCGCGTGGCTGTAGTAGGAGCCGGAGTTCTGGTGGTCTGTGTAGTCGTACTGCGAGCGGGTGATGGGCGGGTAGGAGGGGCTGTAGTGCGGGAGGCTGAAGGGGCTGTAGGCGATCTGCTGCGGCGAGTGCTGCTGCTGCTCGCTGTAGTGGCTGGGGCTCAGCTGCTCCGTCTTGATGTGCGTTCGCTGCGACTGGCCCGGCTCGCTGCTCAGCGTGGTCAGCGTGTGCGCCTGCGCCTGCGGCGGGGGCGCCTGCGGCTGCGGCGGCGGCGGCGCCTGCGGCTGCGGCTGCGGGGCCGCCTGCTGCTGCTGCGGGGCCTGCGGGGGCTGCTGCGGGGGCGGCGGCGGCGCCTGCTGCTTGGACATCCACACGTGGCCCGCGCCCGCCGGGGTCGCCGCCGTGCTGCTGATGCCGTAGCTGCCCGTGTAGGTGACCTGGCCGTGCGTGGCCGGCACCCCCGGGTGGCCATTGGGCGGCAGGTATTGGTCAAACTCGTTCACGTCGAAGGTCTCGATGTTGGAGATGACATCGCTGCTCAGCTCGCCGATGTCCACGTCGCGGAAGTCGATGGGGGGCTGTCTCCCGCCCTCTGACAGGGGGCGCCCCTCTCGCTTCAGGTCAGCCTTGCCCGGCTGCACGTCGGTTTTGGGGGTGGTGGGTGGCGTCGGTGGACCCTGGGATTGCCCTGCAGGCAATAAAAGAGGAAGATGCACAGGGAAATCAACCAGGGCTGTGCAAAGGCTTTAGTCTTAGGAACCCTCCTGGGACCCTCCCTCCCCGTTAAAGTGTCCTAAGGACCCATATGCACTCCGGAGGCGCGATGCACCCAAGATAAGTCGCAGAATGATTAACCTGCCAGTACACACTCGGCAGTCTCCTTTTATCAGGGAAGGGTTTGAGGCCCAGAGGGTCCGGAAGGCCAAGCTGCTACTTGTAGAAGAGCCCTGTGTGTGCTTTTGGGGTGGGGGAGCAGAGAGAAGGGAGAAGTCCTGTGAAGTTGTAAAGGCATTTTACCTCTCAATAAAAATTAATCTGTTAGGATGTGGGGATTAAGTTGTGTGTGTGTGTGTGTGTGTGTGTGTGTGTGTGTGTGTGTGTGTGTGTGTGTGTGTGTGTGTGTGTTCAGAGGCTTCGTGGGACCCTGGGCAGGGAGGGGAGGAGGACCAGTCGCAGGGGTTAGTGCTTCTCTCCCCCGAGGAGGGCAAAGTCCTTAAGCAGAGCCTACTAGGGGGTGGCCTGGGGGTGTGCCAGACGGGGCCGCGGTGGCCTGGCCTGTGGGGGTGGTAGTGGCTTGGCCTGGGGGCCGTGAGGAGACTCACCCGAGTGCTCCCCAGGGGAGTGCACCTCGCTCATGCCGGAGGAGGAGTGCGGCGAGTCGGCCTGCAGCGCCTTGAAGATGGCGTTGGGAGAGATGTGCGTCTGCTCGGAGGCCTCCTCTGCCTCCGCCTGGCCGTTCTTCACCGACTTCCTCCGCCGCGGCTGGTACTTGTAATCCGGGTGGTCCTTCTTGTGCTGCACGCGCAGCCGCTCCGCCTCCTCCACGAAGGGTCGCTTCTCGCTCTCATTCAGCAGTCTGGGGGCGGGAAGGGGGAGGCGCAGAGAAAAAGAAGGACTCTGTGAAACCGGCTGGGCTGTCAGTTCGGCGGGAGGGGAAGGTGATCCCCACCACTTGGATTCTTCGCACACAGCCCCTTTCCTCCCTCCTCCCTGCTTTCCAGACACTACTGCAGCTCAAAAGTTTTCTTAAAAAAAAAAAAAAAAAAAAAGAAAGGAAAGGAAAAGAAAAAAAAATCTCCGTTCTTCTAGTCCGACCTGAGCGGTCACTCCCCGCCCCGCCCCGCCCTCTCCCCGTATCTTCTATTTTGGAAACCCTGGAGATGAAAATAGCTCTCCGCTGCTCTGGCTCCCAGTGCCTTTGCTACTGGAGTTATACCCGCCCCCCTTCCGTCCCCAACACTCTTTAAAAACTTTCTGCAAGGAGCTCCTCCTGTCCCCCGCCACCGCGCGCACACACACACACACTGCACCCACCTATTTCCAGCAGTCTCCCTTCTTCTCCCCCCAACCCTTCCTGCCAGGGGGCCCTCTAGCCTCGGCTTCTTCCCCAATTCTGCATCCCATCCCCTAGGGCGTAGAGCTTCGCGAGAGAGCGCAGTTTGAGGGAAGGAGAGGTAAACTTCAAGTCCCACCCCAACCCCCCCACCTTGGGATTGGACTTCACTGCGGCAGGAGGTCAGGCTGGCAGCCCCCTCCCTCCCACCGTGTCTCCTACTAGAGTTCTCCCTTCATTTGGCTATCTACCCCCGCCCCCGCCCCACCTACCCCTCCCCCCTTCCCCCCAAGAGCAATCCAAGAACTTTGTCAAACTCTGAGCCAAGTTACACCTCGTCCCCACTCCCCCCTCCCTCCCCACCTCTTCGGCTCTGGGACCGGCAACTCCCTCCTGCTGGGAGGCGGGACGCGGAGAGACGGTCCCGGCCAGCGCCCCCCGCCCCCCCTCCTCCCGCCGTCGCGGAGCCCACCCTTCGGCGCCCGCCCTACCTCCAGAGCTTGCCCAGCGTCTTGCTGAGCTCGGCATTGTGCAGGTGCGGATACTGGTCGGCGAGCTTCCTGCGCGCCGCCTGCGCCCACACCATGAAGGCGTTCATGGGCCGCTTGACGTGCGGCTTGTTCTTGCTCGAGCCGTTGACGCGCACCGGCATGGGTACCAGCGTCCAGTCGTACCCCTTGAGCACCTGGCTGACGGCCTCGCGGATGCACACGGGGAACTTGTCCTCCTCGCTCTCCTTCTTCAGGTCCGGCTCGCCCTTGGGGAACGTGTTCTCCTGGGGCCGCGTGTTCTCGGTGTCGGAGCCGGAGCCCGAAGGGCAGGGCGAGCCCGCCGAGTCCTCGGACATGGTGGGGCTGGGGGCGCCAGACAGGCCCTTCTCCTGCTCGTCGGTCATCTTCATGAAGGGGTCCAGGAGATTCATACGCAGGCCCGGGGCAGGAGGCGGGTGGCCGGGAAAGGCGAGAAGCCGCGGCGGCTCGGGGACTCGAGGCGCGGGCTCCTCTCCCCTCGGCTGCCCGGACGCGGGGCGAGCGGCTCCCGGGGAGCCTGGCGCGTCACTCGGCCGCAGCGGCGAGCTTTTAGGAAGGCGCGCAGTGGCCAGCCCGCAGCTGCCCGCTCCAAGTAGGGGAAGGCGAATTGGAGAGGAGGAGGAGGGGAAGAAAGGAGCAAAAAAACGGGGGCGATTGCACCCCTTCTCTTCTCCTCCTGAAAAGAAAAGTTCCTGGGGTGAAACTGGCAAGTCGCGTCGCCACTGAAGTTTCCAGTCAGTTTCAAGCTCCGCTCTCCGCTCTCCAACTCCCAGCTCAGGGGCTCTTTAATAAATACTCCCCCTCACCTTAGAGACCTACAGCCAATCACAGCACGGCATTTCAGGGGTTGGCAGGCAGCTGATTGGGTCCAATTTGGGGGGAGGAGGATTGTGGCACTGGGCTGGGTGACGAGAGGGGAGGGGGGAGCGAGGAGGGGAGTTCTGCCTCTGGTCCGGCGGGTGGGGTGGGGGGTGCTGCGGGGAAGGCGGGGGACCCGGGACGTCCAAGTGTGTAAGTTTGCCTTCCTCTCGTAATGTCAGAATTCGGTGCCGTCTCCGCGCGAATCTTTGTGTGTGTGTGTGTGTGTGTGTGTGTGTGTGTGTGTGTGTGTGTGTGTGTGTACACTAGGATCTCTCCCCACCCCCAAGCATTTCTGTTCACTGCTTTCTCCGAGGTCCCGGGGACTTAGCCGGAGTTTGCAGTGTTAGAAAAGCTGTCTCTCCTTAAAGCGTAGCCCAGTTTCCGCGCCTGGAGCCTGCGTCCTCCGAAAGTGCTTAGAAATTTTCTTTTGAAGCAAATGTTTTGGTGACTCAACGCCCGCTGTTCCTCTGTAATAATCCATATAAATAGATTAACATGCTCTGGTTTGCCGGGGCTGGTGCGGCCGGTCGGGATTCGGCTGCGCTCTTGCAAAGGGAATCAATGAAAACCAAAGTTAAGTCCCCCGCACAGGCTGGCGGTCGCGGCGACGCCGTAGCTCTGCGCTCGCGGGAGCCGTCCCGCGCTTCAGCGACCTTGAACTCCGACAAGTCGTTCTCCAGCCCTCCCGAGCCCCCAACCCGCGGATGCTTCTCAGTGACAGGGCAACCGCTTGGACGTTCTGCTCTTCTCCTCTGGCCGTCAGAACGTCAGCAGAGTTGCCACGGGAAAGAGTTTGCAAACTGTTCTGGCTTTCAGAAATCGAACTTTGCGAATGTGGCTGTCCTGGGCCGCGAGGCTGAGGCCGGGCACCTGGTTTGAAAAGGCCAAACGAATGGGCACCACCGCAGACAAAACACTCCACTTTGGTGGAGTCCTGATGCTTGCCTGCTTTTGCCTCTTTTTTTTTTTTTTTTTTTTTAAACAAAACACCTGGAGCGGTGAAGCTCCTGTCGTCCTGACTTTAGTCGGGTCCTTTCCGACTTGCAGACATTCCGGAGTTCCGGGGAGAGGGTGGGGGTGTCTCTAATGTATTTCAAGTATGATTTGAGCACAACCTTCCTGTTTACACGAACTGCTTAGAAGCCTGGTTGGGTATCTGTTCTGGGGAAGATGAAAAATCTTTGTCGCCTGCGGGTTACATGTCTTCAAAATCACAAATAAACGCACAACTGTGGAAAATTCAATTTTTAATACCCCCTCCCCTTTCTGGCTCTCGCCAACGTTCACCTCCGAATTAATTGATTGTTTTTGTGAATCGGCCCGCATCATATCAAAGACTTGCTTATTTCTAATTTGCAAATTGTGGACACTATTACAAGATTTCAAAGAATGTTTTCCTTGAAGAAGTTTTTGAAATCTCGTTTTCTCTCGTTTTCTTCCGAAGAAGCCGACATTTGTTATAGAAATATGGAACTGTTCAGAAGATAGTAAGTTACAAGCCTTTAAAACAGTATTTACTTTTTAAACGAATGTAACTCACAAGTGGATATCTCCAGTACCCTACAGCCTGTTTACACGTTTGAGACCTCATACAATAGCTTGCGTTTGTGGCTCCGTATATAGGCTTGGAAAGTATAAGAACAACTTCGTCCTGGCTTGGAAGAAAAAAGCCCCGCTTAGTATGGACTGATTTCTGTGTCCTAGGGAGAGGACAGTTGCTAGTATAGCTGTGTGATTCACACAGACACCTGACCCAGGAGGGAACCCATAGACCAGAACTTCGGGCAGAAGTTTTAACCGGGCAGTCTGTACTTAGTTACATTTTATTGTAATTCCTGTATTTACTGGTATAAAGGCAGTGAAGACGACTGTGACTTGAAGATATTTTGGAATACTCCACTAAATATTTGTGAAGATAAATACGTACATATAAAAATACTTTTAATACAATTATGTAATAGGAGATACGTAATATATAACATGTAAAACCATGAACTACGGGTGTATATACCTTTTCTGTTCGTTTGATGCCAGCGGTTTTGTGTTCTTGTATCTTATTGAAAATTTATGATAAAGTTTTAAATAATGGACTGCAATTTTTAGCTGTATCCAGAGGGGGCGCCAAAAGCCCAGAAACTGTCTAACTCAGAAACTGCAGGAAAAGTTAGATGGTGACTGGGCGGGGGAGGTGGGGGGATGTGTTCCATTCAATCAGGACTGCTTTGCTGCCGAGATTTATCTCGGCAGAAATTCCTACTCGATATTCCCTCCCGTGCGAATCCACTTCTGGGCAGCCCAGTTCGGGGAACTGGGAGGTGTGTGTCTATAGCGAACTGGGCAAAAAAAAAAAAAAAAAAAAAAAAGCGCGTTCGAGATGCCTGACATTTCTATTCTGCACAGAACGGGACACCGAGACCACAAGGACCCCCATCTCTCAAGTGCCAAGCGTTGCCCTTTGCTCAGTGTGCCAGGATCAGGCCAATTCTGACGTGTGGGCACCGTCGATTAGCCAGTGGGGCGGTCCTGCATTTTTGCAGGTGCTCTGGTGCCTACACCCCCACCTCCGTGCCGGGACTCATTTCGCTCGGGTGTGACTTTTCCGGGTCGCCCTTGACCTCTCCTCCCTGCCAAGGGAAGAACGCTTGCAGTCTCCGACCAGAGAACCAGAGTCAGAGAGAGCCCGAGGGGAAAGGAACCCTTCACAAGGTTCCGATTACAGATCGGGAAACTGAGGCTGTTGGCCCAATTTCAGCCAGAGCATTCTGCCAGGAACTAAACAGGCTGGTGGGGCTGAGGGAGGGAAACGGCGCAGATCAAGGAGAGGGACAGGCAATGGACCACATTTCACCAATACAGGACGTGCTTTCGGGTCCAGCTCGGGAGCCAGCGCCGCGAGGTCTGCCGCCGGGAGCGGAGACTTGGAGGTGCGAGGGGATCCCAAGGGAGACCTCGGGAAACCGAGGTCTGGGATCCGCCCCCTCCCCCCTTCTCTCTCTTTCGGCATCCGGGACCGGCGCCGGGCTCAATTTCCCCAGCCAGGGCTGCCAATCTCCCTCCGCGTCTACGCGGGAGCCCAGGCGGGAGCCCAGGGTTGCTGGCGCAGAGCGCGTTTCGCCGGCTCTGTGGGGCGGAGCAAACGCTCGGTGCCTGGGGTTTTCTGTCTTGGATGGTGGTGGACGGTGTGGGCTGATAAGGTTCCCTTTACCTGGGGAACTAAGAGCCACTACCTCCCTCTCCAAAATTCCTTAGCAAAAGTGGGGACTGCGTCTAAATCCGTTTTCTGCGGGAAGGCAGGTCCTAGAAAGTGGGGAGGGGGGCGTGAAAACAGCAGCTTCTCCCAAAGATCTCAGCCCTGGGCCACGTTTTCCATAGAGGTGCTCGGGGGCAAGGGACACCCTTTCTCTCTGCCAATTCCCCTGACCGGATTCCTTGGAGGTAAAAGACCTCTATCCCGGGCGGGACACTGAGGTCCCCGCGCCCTCCCTCCGCTCGCAGCCGCTCCTCGGTAATTAGCACTTTTCCCTGGGCATGGAGCGCGTTTGCCCGTCACTCTTCACGCCCGACACCAGTTCTCTTTGGAAAAGAACGGCAGGTAGGCTTGTCTCAGGACAAGCGTTGGGCTGGACAGCAGCAGCAAAAGGCATAAGGAAAGCCCCAGGTAGTTTCGTAGGTACGCAATAAGTATCTGTTGACCGGCCAAATAAATATGACCTTTGGACATTTTGCCCGAGTGTGTGTACGTCCCATCACAGGCCTGCAGACCTCCCAGCGACACGTTCCGTAAGCGCATGTGGCTGTATGTTTCTCCGTGTATATTTCTCCCCAAACGGACGCCCTACTCTGGGAGGCTGTCCGACATGTGTCACCCAAGACCAGCGCCCCTAAAACTGCAGGCCGAGAGGGAAACTTCAATTTTCTTCCCTTCTCTCTTCTCGAAGAGAAGAGGGGTGAGGTGGACGGGAGGTATCGAGTGAGAGGCATGAACCGTCAGTATGCTCCCCCGGTGACCCAGCCGGCCCCGGGGCAGCGGCAGCGGCGGCTGCAACCCAGCGCGGCGCCCCGGGGGCGCGGACCAGAGCCAAAACGAGAAACTGGACGAGCTGGCTAGTCCAGGACTGGCTGACTATCTGAGGGGGAAAGGAGGTGTGGGAGTGGGGAAGTCCCAGTCCCAGTCCCAAAAGGGACTTTGCTCCCAAAGGGAGCGTGCTCTCCTTCCTTTTCCGAAAATACCTGTTTTTAGTCAAGGTACAAGGGAGCTGCGCGTCATTCGGGTTCCCTCCACTCATCCCTAGAAGCGGGAAATTGCCTAGGCCAAGTTTTTTTTTTTCTTCCTTCCTCAGTTTTCCTCTTTTAAAAACCTCTCAAGCATTTTCAGCTGAAGGTGCTTTTTTGCCTTGCTAATTCAAAAATACAAATAAAAAAACCCTCGAGGCAGCGGTGCCTCCTTGGCAGTGGGCTCCGCGGGGTCCAGGGGCTCACTTCGAGCCAGCGAGCTTCCTCCACAGATAGATAGAGGATTCCCACCTGCCTCCCCTCGGGTCCCCCTTTCGGTCTAGGGATGTTCGGTCCCAGGGATGGAACCGACAGAAAAGAGCTCAGATTCTCAGGACAGTTATGTACGATTTCCCAAAGGGATGGCAGGCTCCAGAGCGACAGCTTCATCTCAGCCTAAAGGGACTCTAAACAGTTGCTCCCCCTAAGATGCCCTAATGGGTGGGTGATTATTTCAGATCTTTATTGTTCGAAGGAAATGTGTCCATCAAACCGCGAAAACAGAGAAATGTTCTTATGACACAATTCCGAAGGTAACCATCAGAATTCAAGACAAATTATCTTGGGTCTTCTTCGCAATCCTTTTCTATCTCAGCAGGTCCCCGGAGGCCCCGGGGCAGAGCGCATGCCCCCAGTTTCTGGAACCCATACGTTCACTGGGCCAAGCCGGGCGTCCTTCATTTTGCGGGTTGGGCTCCGCTTTGGAGCGGTGTGAGCGAGGAGCGAGGGCAGAAGCGCGCAGCTGGGTCGCCTGCCCTCCGGTTCGGTCCCGCGCTCAGGCGGCAGCGCCAAGGCCATGAGGTCAGCCCCCAACTTCCAAGTGTCCCCGGGAGAGACGTCTTAACGCGGCGGGCTGTGGTCGCGGACGGTTCTCGAAGCTGTGACGTCGCAAAACCTGCCGAGGGTAGGCGGACCGAGAGCCTGACTCAACAGCCCTGGGGCTTCGCCAAGTGGGGGCCACAAAGAACCCTGGGCTTCCCGCCTTGCCACTGTTTATTTCAAATTAATTTCTTGGGACGCGTCGCTGTCTGCAAACCTGCAGGAGAGACAGGCAGCATTATTACCGAATCTGTCCCGGCTTTGTTTCAAGGGAGAAGCAAGGAGTGTCTCTGGTACTCTCCCAACTTCCAATAGGCAGAGAGGGGTTTTGAGAGAGCAGTTTGTTTCTTTCTTTTTCTTCTTCTCTCCCTCCTTCCCTCCTTCCTCCCTCCCTCCTTCCCTCCTTCCTTCCTCCTTCCTTCCTTCCCCCTCTCTGGCACACGCAAGGCTCTTTCACTGATGTAAAAGACGGTTCATGCCTCTTTAATTGCCACCTACCCCCCCCCCTTTTTTTGGATGAGTATGAAATTTGGCCTGGCATAAAAGACATAAAGGAGAGGGACAAGTTTTTGTTTTGTTTTGTTTCGAAATCATTAGGACTCAGAAAATCTCCCAGTGTTCCTGTCATGGTCTTTAGGACAACATGTGCTTATGTCCAATGGGAGAGTGCAGATTACATCTGTCACAGCCATTCTTCTTGGATTGGAGCTTGCTTCTCCCCCAATTTCCAGGTGGGCTGAAATGTGAGAGAAGGCTCCGCAGAGCAGGGTCTGGATGAGGCAGGAGTGGTTGCAGAAACTGCTTCCCTTTCGGTGCCCCTAAAGCTCACAAAACTGTCAGCTTCGGCTGGCAGAAGCGGAATGGCTGAGCACCCTCCCTACAACGCAGAGACAAACAGCAGTTACAGGTATAACTTAGGGGCAGGGTCACCACAGAGTCAAATATCAGGGCATCTATCATTCTTCAAAAGGGACGGGCAATCTTAGCCCTCAATGGAGGCACCTCTCCCTTACACACTCACTTTCTGGGAGCCGTGGAGACCTCTCACAGGTTGGGAGGTTCTCCTCAGTAACCAGGAGAAGACTGGTGTCTGGTGGAGGGAAGGGCGCTATCTTCAGTAGGAGAGGAAGGCAGGGTGGGTGGTCTTGGCTCAGATGCTCTGCCCAGGCATTCACTCCCTTCTTCCAGGGTCTGTTCCTGGCCTGTAAGGGAGCCCCAATCCAGCTTTTGTTTGAATCGCAGCTGTAACAAACGCATGAGGTATGGTGGGCAGCCAACCAGGTGGCCGCCGGGACTTGCGAATTTTCGAGGTGTGGGTGACCACCACGGAAGGCCGTGCAGGACCTGGAGGAGTGGGGTGACAGGTCTGAGCGTCGGTCGTCTCTAGGACCCCAGATGGTGGACTACAGTTCTGGGTAGAGGAAGACATCTTATCCTCTCCATCCCTTTATACCATCCCCTGTCGTCTTTCACTTGTCTTCTCTTTCCCAGCGAGCCCAACAAGGTTAATCCTTCTCAGATCCCACCTAAATCAGTTCAGCAGCTATCACTTGATGGGCCTCCTATGTGCCTGAACAGCCAAAGGGGACAAGGTGGGGTCCCTGCTGTCATTGTCTCCGTCAGAATTCAGCCTCTGAATTCCACCCATTCCCTGCTTTGCTCTCTGGGCTCCCTGGGTCCTGAGACCCTCTCTCTCCACCTCTACCACAGATTCCCCTTTTCTTGCCCTGAAGGAACTCATGGGTCACAGAGAGCTGCTCCCCATCCTTGCTGCTCCATCAAAGTGCTGAGGGGAAGACAAAGCAGGAGGGAGCAGTGGTCCTGAGCTCCTGGCTCAGTGTCGGACCCCCTTCCGTCTCTTTCCTCGTGCCCCCAGAAGTCCCCTCTCGCCTTCTGTCCCTGGTGATGTTGCACTGCTCTGGGCCGGAGCCATCCATCGTCTCCCCTGCCCCCTTTCTTGGTCCAAGCCCAGAAAGGCCTTGTAGTGTGTGGTACACTTCCCTCTCTCTTTGGGGGACATCTGCCAACCAGCGCAGTGGTGATGACAGTTTCCAGATGATTTTCCAGGAGCAAAGAAATCTTCTGGGGGAGGAGAGAGGGGCACTGGCCAAACGCTGAGTGGGCTGAACATTGTGGTTCCGGGAGAGGCCCAGGGAGGTGGAGTTCTCTGAGGCTCCAAGATTTCTTTTTCCCCTTTAGATTCTGCCTAAAGCAAAAGTCACTAATTGCTTTTTATTTTCCTGGCACTGAGGAGGCTCCCTTGGTTCTGAGCCTCCTCCAGGAATGGAGGTCTGAGGAAAGCAGGCCTGCGGAGTGATATCGGTGGGAGCATTTGCCTCCAAGCTCACTTCCTCAGCTCAGCGAGCCCTGAGACCTGCTTTAGCCAGCTCTTGGGTTAGTATTATTAGTGAAGAGGACCGTGCCATTTAGACAGAGGATGGCGTGAACACTCACCTACCCTCTTCCTTTGTCCCTGGGCTTCGTGGCCCGACCCCGTTTCTGCAAAGGGCACTTTGATTTTTCAGTCAAACAAGCCAGGAAGTGGGGGTGAGGTTGCCTTTGAGATTTAAGGCTGGGTTCAGAGAAAAGACTTGATTTAAAAAAATCCCAAGCAATGCCTCCGTAGAATTTCCTTAGAAAGAATTACTGATTTGCCTTCATTTGCTCATTTCTGAGAGTAGCCCTAACTCTTTGAGTCTCCTCCATATTTTTTTGGTTGTTTCTCAATGGCTCATGTATGAAACTGGCTCAGACATTCTGGATTTATGTACTGGCTTATTACCCAACTTCAAGACTTTCCTTGCTCGTGGACTGGGAAGATTTCCTTACAGCCTTTTCTTGAAGCACTCCTTTCCCTCTTTAAGGAAGAGTGTCTCTCTCAAGATAAAAGCTGCCCTCATCTACTGTTCTCTTGGGAAAGATGTGAGCCTCTTTCAGACTATGGTGTAAATGACTATATACAAAGTATAATCTCAATCTAAGAGGTAGCCAGCCTTTAATAGGGAATGGAGATCCAGTTCACATGCTAACCCCTTGAAGACTTCAGTTCTCATCAGGAATAGATATTTGCTCTTATCTGTTTGGATAACATTTTGTTTATGCCTCTTTGTGCTGTCATTTGTTCTTTGTGTGGATATGCTTACTACTAAACTGTGATCTTTTTGAGGACAAGTACAGAGTGGTATCCTTGTTATATCCCCAGTCTGTATGCCACAAAGACTCTGCTGACTAGATGTTCATTTAGAGAATGAATGACCAAAATTTTTAGAGAATAAATGACCAAAATTTTAGCCAAAGCAATGAATACCTAATGGTAGATTTCAGCTAGGCACATGGTGGGTGGAATAGCTTTATGACTCCCTCAAAATGTGTCCTGTAGATGGCTGCTGTGGCACGTATGAGGAAGTCTGTCCTTGTTCTGGAATCCTCTTTTAAATTTCCCACCCTCTGACTTCTTTCTATAAGAAAGGGTGTTGGAGACATGCCTTCAGAGAATATCTGGAGTGATGGATGTAAAGCTTTTAGATTGCAATCCTTATACATTTCTGGCCTGGATTTACAGGTTTGAGAAAACAATCAAACCACAAACTGAAATCATTATTAACATATCAGAGCCTCTAAAACCCCTAGACCTTGCTGCCCAAATATACAAGGATAATAAATATTTTTTTCTTCCTGGTTTTCTTGCTTGCTTTTCTAAGCACGAGGCACAGTCCTTTCACGGATGAGCCGTGATGTGGTGGTCTGTTGAATGAATGGTGGGTGGGGGTGGTTGGGCAGGGGGCAGGGAGGGGAGGGGGTCAGAGCAGAGGAGACAATTATGACCTGGCTTTCCTCTGCAGCTCCTTGAAGAAAGGCATTTTCTTTTCTCTGCAAACGGTGCTGCTGTTTGTTTGGAGAAGGAGAGCTGTGGGTATGGAATTAGGGGGTGTCATGTGGGCTGCACGTGTGGCTGGAGCTACCTGAAATCTGTAGGCTAATCACTCCCAGATGGCCCCAGGGACTGCAGTCCCAGGAGCCCCAGAAGCACAAATCCTTCCCCCATTCCTCTTTGCGGGAGGGGGATTTAAAGGGAAAGAGAGAACAGTGTGTCCATGGGTGTGCGGTGTCTAGGAACTTGGGGGACTCATGCAATAATGTTTAGACATAGCACCCTCCATCCTCTCAGACCAAAGGCACTTGAAAAACAAAAATCACCCATCTCCACCCCTGCCCCTAATTCCAAACTGTGATTTATTTGGAAGAAGGAGGAGGAGGGGGAGAGGAGGAGGACAATGAAAAACAGGAGGAGAAAAACACTAGCTTCAGGAAATACTGAACTGGCTTGAGCGTGGGGTGGGGTGGGCAGAGTTAATTTCAACAGGTATTTATTTAGTTATTAAATGTCAGAGTGCCACAGTTTTTGTTCCTCCTAGGTGAAACTTGTTGCCAGATGGGTGGAGCGATGCAGTGAGGGGTCAAGGATGGGCATTCTCTTCCAGCCAAAGGGCGGCCACCCCATGTAGGAAATGTGGGGTACCGGCTTGGGGAGGAGAAACCTCCAGCTTGCCCTCAGTCTGTTCAGAACCTCTATACTCTCTGTTCAGTCCAAGGCACTGTGTCCACTCCATCCACATCATGGTCTCTATTACTCTGTCCCCCCAAAACTGGCAACTGCCTGGACTCACCCGTCACCGCTCCCCAACACCAAACACTGCAGAATCACTCACTCCTGTCCAGGAATCCTAGGGGTACAAATTTGTTCTCTCTCTCTTTCTGCTGCATACACACACACACGCATATGCACACACACACGTGCACACACACACACACACACAGGCATCACTAAAGCACACATAGTCGTCTGTTCTTGTACCTTCTCACCTATTGCTGAAAAAATCATTTCACTGCTAACGAATATGCCTTGCTGCCGCTTCCTGCTTCTGCTTTTGAAGTTCCTTACATCCACTCGTCAGCTTTATTCCCCGGACATCTCTAGGAGGCTGTGAGGGGAAGAAATTATTCTCTTTGCTTTTTCATGTGCAGAAACAGAAGCCCTGAAAATAGCGTGTGGCGTGCTCAAGGTCACACTGTTAATGGGAGAGGCAGCTCCCTGGGTCTCGTGCCTCCCCCGCTCGCCCCTGCGCTCGCAGGATTCCACTGGCTGCCGTTTCCACGGAACCTTGGCTCCCAGGCACGCAGGCCAGCTCGCCCACAGAGCCCACTCCCCCACGCTCTCATTGTTCTGCCAGAGCTCTCCTTGGGCCCTGGCTCTTTTTTGTGGGTCACGTGGAGAGGCTGGGGCTCCACTCTTTTGTGAAGTGTGTCTCTGATCTTATCTCCTCCCTCCTCCCCTAATCAGAGTTTGGCTGCCTTTGTCTCGGAGGAGCAGAGAATAAAGTGTGACTTGAACCTTGTAGGTCTAATGCGTCTTCCCTCCTCTTAATTTCCTTTCCGTGAGAACTTCTCCGGGTTTACAGGAGTGGTGCCCGGGTTGACTTTGTTTCACGGTGATCGCTCTCCTCTGGGTTGTGTGGCAGCCTTTTTACCTCTGGATTTAGGCTTGTCCAGATTTTCAAAATCCTTTTGTTCTACTAACTGGAAATGGGAGGTCATCATCCACCTAATCCTGGAGAAGCCCTCGTTATTCCAGAAGTGCAGGACCCTCTGTCACCACCCTGTCCCTTTTCCTTTTTGCCGCATTGGGTCATTTATCAGTAAGAGGAAATGTTTGCAGAGTCCTTACTACGCGCTTGGCACTCTGCTAAGGGCTTTACCTGGTTATAGCACCTGTAATCCCCCAAGAAAGCCTTTCGCGGTAGGTCTTACCCCCAACCCCCCGCCCCATTTAACAGATGAGAAAGCTGAGGTTCTGCCTGGTGACTTCACTTGTCCAGACTTTTACAGCCTTAAGCAATAAAGGGTAAAAACTCCACACTAACAGCAACAGTGAAACAAGAAGGCAGTTGCTACCAACCCCTGGATGCTTACTATGTAAAAACTCATTTACCACCAAGACCAGATGGGCTATACCACCGGTCTCCAGTAGGGGAAACTTCACCTACGGCCTTGCTTCTTTTGAGCCTTGCCCTGTTTCCTTTGGACTCTATGTTTTGTGGGGCGATCCACACTTGGGGACAGAAGCTCCCAAACGAGGCTGTCAGTGGAAGAGAATGAGGACTGGGAGGGAAGGAGGGGTGCTGGGACGCCTGCATCGCAACGGCTGTCTTGCACTCGGCATAAGCCGTGGCTGGTTTGGTAACCTGATGACCTCACTCCCCAGTGGGACTCGCTGTTTGCCTCACAGCCATTCTCCCCTTCTGCCCAGACTCCTGAGAAGGACCATGTAGGAGACGGACACGTTCTTTTGAGGGAGGGATTGAGATTAGAATCCCCGGGTTCAAACCTGGCCTGTGTGAGAACACATCTCATTTGCTCGGCGAAGACTGGTGTCTAAGACTCGGTCGTGTACAACACGCGGGGAGAGGGCTATGGTGCCAGTTTAAGGAAAGAGGAAGTTGATGCCCAGAGGGTGGGGGGGGATGGATGTCTGCGGAGACTTGGAACTCAGGTTCCCCAATGATGCTGGTGTGCTTTCCACCACTCTCCAGCTGTTTTCTCCAGAAAGAGCCAGATTAGAATCAACTAGGCTCAGCCTTAGTTTTTGGCAACTAGTCCTGTACAATTGGCTGGAAACAATGGAAAGGTGGGTAAAAGGGATGGCATGGGACTGTCTGCAGAGATTACCCAGAACGAGGACAGACAACTTCAAGAGAAGGACAGAGATCAGTTAGTTTAGGGGCACATTTTATTGACGTTTCCTGAGCTTGGAGCCTTCTCAGGGGAGCCAGGGGGTCTAGCTGAGATGAGTCATTGATAGAATGTTTGAATTTGCCGTTGTTCAAGTGTTCACATTCCTGCCTCTGGGAAGCATCCAGTACGTTCCAACAGCGACACAGAGCTCTTTAAAAACAAAACAAAACAAAACAAAACAGCACACATTCATTCCACAAACGTTTCACAAACGTCTAAGAGAGGCCTGGCTCGGTGCTACCCAACCACCCAAATGGACCACCTCAAGGGCAACGTCATTTCTGAAGCCACCATGGCACGTGGTGGTGTTGCTTTCTCAGCCGAAGCCCTTGCCCATCTGGCCTTTGCAAAGAAACGCCATGGGGGGACCTGATTAAAAAAAGAGAAAGCCACACGCCCGTGCCACATAATTGGACCCTGCCACGTGCCTTCCCCGCGTGTCGGACACTGGTCATAGTCTTTTTCTAGGTCTGCGGCCGGCAAAGGTTTCCATGGATGTTATAAAGTGCTTTGTGTATTGGAAACTGTGAATAAAAAGGTAGAGGGAAGCAAAAAAAAAAAAAAAAAAAAAAAAAAAAAAGCTAACCATCAAGCTCACCCAAACTCTAAACCTCAGACTCTTGGAAGGAACCAGCTGCATAAAACAGCCCCAGACTACAAACATACCGTCAGCAGGGAGCCGTTTCCGAAGAGACTGGTGGTTCTGCCACTCTGGAGGCCTCGGCCGCTGAGTCCACCCCGAGCAGAGCATTGGAGGTCCTTTTAAAGTTTCTGAAAGCAAGACACTTTCTTCCTGCCCCCCGCGTCCCCAAGCGTCGCTGCCTCTCCGGAGGCGGGTCCTCTCTTCCGGGGGCTCCTGGCTGACCTCCGAGAGCTCACGCCAGCGTCCTCTGGACAGCAGTCACCTCTCCTGCCAGCGCTCCCCTGGGAGAGCAGAAGCCTCACCTTTCAGATTCCCCGTAGCTTCTGAAAGAGGGTATTGTTATTGTCTCAAAACTGCCCAGGTTAGGAATGAAGGCGGACTCTGGATCTTCCTCATGCAGGAGAGAATTGAACTGGCATTCCTCGAAAATGGCTTGTTATTATAGCCGATTTCTGCTAACAATTACCTGACAATACAGAAGGGCTGACTCCTTTAGGGTCCTGTCGGATTTTCCCTTTTTCTCTTTGTGGAGCCTTAAAAAAAGAGTGATGCAGACTTGGAGCTTCGACAGGCCTAGTGTATTTACATCCATGACATACGTGGAGATCTTACTTGAGAAATAATTATTTTATACAGGTGTGCATGAGTGGCTGTGTCTGAGTGTGTGTTCTCAGAAAAAAAAAGAAAATAGGGCTAACTTCTTTCCTTTTTCGAACATGTTGTCTCTTCTTGAGAAAAGGATTGCGAAAAAGCAAAAAAAGGAGTGAAGTTACTGAATTTTGGAAACATCTGTATGGAGAATATGATATGATGGTTTTTGCTTCACGAGCAGATTTAGCATTTTTTACCTGGTTTGAGCAAATGCCTTGAAGGTCATTGATGCTCAACAAATATCCATTGAGAAGAGTTGCCCCTGCTATGTTTAGGTAAAAGGTAGTCCTGGTTATATGCTGGAACTGGTTAGGTGGGAGGAAAAGGTTTTATTGATGATTTGGGAGATAGAGTTCTGGAGATTCTAATGCAACAAATCTTCAGCAGACAGTCCGCATATTTGGTTAAACCTGAAAGCTAATTTTTGTCAGCAAAATCCAAGCTCCATATACCTTTCAGCAAATAATCCTAGATCCAGAATTCCTTAGACCAAAATGGTGGCCTCTCTGTTCCTGTCAATATGTTGTGTGACCTTCTAAAAAACACTCTGCTTCTCATGAAGCCTGTTTTCTCCTGTTAAAAATGAGACGTTGTCTGGTCTGAGTTTCCATAGGTATTTAAGCTGCACTGACTCCATCCTGGGGAATTTGGCTTGCGAGATAAGAGCTGAATTTAAAGGGCCAATCCAAACCAGACACCTGGCATTATTAGCGCTGTTACCCATTAGATCTATTTGCTCGATAGAGAAGCTGGGGGTGGAGTGGGTGGGTGTCCTCAGTGTCCCAGCCTGGTGAGAGGTAAGACACTCTGTAGATCTCTCTCCCAGGCCAACAGACCTGAATACCAGGAGATGGGGGTGTTTGGGGATGGATGGCAGCTCCCTCGAGACTTCAGACTTGTGCCAGCCCTTTCAGAGGTGATATGTGTCTAGAGAGGGTCACGTCCATGTAATACTCTTTGTAACATGAGCCTCGTCCCAAATGAGCAGAATCCTTTTTGATGAGAATGGCTCCCGATAGCAGATGGATAGGTTTTTGTTTGTTTGTTTCAACCAAAACCAAGGTGTCGCCTTCCCCTTTCAGCCCTTTTGTTCCCACCTTCCCGGTTTCCCTCCGCTGTCGGGGCCCCACACATTGATTTTAATTTTCAACACTTAGCGCCTGACTTAGTGATCTAAGATCACTGACTCAGAAAACGGGAAAGGTCAGTCTGACTAACACCTCACCCAGCGTCCTGGGATTAGCATCCAAAACAAACAGATGGGAGATGGGCTGTAGACTCCCAGGAGACGGTTCCCACGTGTGAGAAAGCCTAGGAGAAACGGATGGCGTTTCTCAAGCTCACTGACATCACTCAAGTTCACGATCCAAGGCTTTATCTTACTGAGGTTGGGGGTTGGGATTCTACCGGGAGAACAGAAGAACTGGGATGGCGGATTTAAAAAAAAGAAAAAAGAAAAAAGAGGGGGAGGAAAAGGACTTCTTTCTGCTAATCAAAGGAGAAACCAAATGAAATGAAGGAAGTCCAAGAAAAATACAACTCTATTGTTTGGGGGGCATAAGATGCTGGCTCGAAGGCTTCATTGAGTAATCCAAGTCACACCCTTTCTCTGTGGGACTGAAGGAATGTTGGCTGTTTCTCGGGAGGCCAGGTGGGAGGTGGGTAGACAGGTCTATGGAGATGAGGATTTCTTGGACCTAGAACTCTCTGAACATCCCCGTGGCCTTGCAGCTGGGAGG
Organism: Camelus ferus; assembly: GCF_009834535.1. Taxonomy (NCBI): domain Eukaryota; kingdom Metazoa; phylum Chordata; class Mammalia; order Artiodactyla; family Camelidae; genus Camelus; species Camelus ferus. The sequence goes on from NC_045711.1 coordinate 27,273,607, forward strand.
CTGGCACACAGAACAGCAGTAATGCGGTGCTGAATTAGAGCCAGGGCGCAGCGACCATGGGAAGGAATGCGGGGAGCAGAGAAAAGTGAAGAAAACTAGGAAACAGGGAGGGAAATGACCTTGTGCTTTTCGTCCTCGTCTGAACAGGGGCTCCTGTGTCCTCAAGAGCCCCTTTGGCTCCCTTACATTAAACTGTAGGGCGGATGCCCAGGGAGAGGTGGCGTGTCTGGGTCTGGGGTGCGACGGGAAGCAGGAAGTACCAGTCATTTCACAAGAAGGTTTGACAGTGGGGAGAGAGCCAGCGAAAACTGGCAGACCCCCAAGGTGGGGTAGGAAAGTCTGGCCCGGCCTGAAGAACATTTGGCTTCACATAGTTCTGCGGGTACGTTAAAAAACAGGGCAGTCCACAAGGTTGTTCTGCCAGCCCACCTAAAACATCACTTTCTCTTCCCCAACCTTGATTGTTTCTCTACGATGACATGTCGGCTGCTGGCGGTGAACGTCCATGGCCCGAGGAAGGGTGGATGTGACCAGATGTCTTGGCAGGAGAGTCCTTTCCAATAGCAAGTTCTTAAATATAATTCTCATAAATGTGTGTCAGCTCCTGATGGACCCTGCTGCCTTATTTCATCCCTCCTGCCCCCTCACTCCTTCTCCTTCTCCTTAGATTTTAGCGAGAACCCTGTTGGTCTAGAGACAGCTCTGAAATTGCTTATAACTCCACTTTTAGGAGAGTTTCACTGTCGGATCAGTTGGTGGTCCGTTTCCTTCGGAACATGCCCATCCCTTCTGTGGCTCTTTGTCTCTTTCCCAGGCTGGAGATCTCTTATCCAAACTCTGACTTATCTGAAGAAGACTTATCTTCTTCAACTATTAATCGCCGAGACTTGGAAGATGCCCCTTCTTTTTCATCTTGGATGCAAAATTTATCAGATTCATCAACAGCATCCTATCTTGGTGTATCTGAAACGGCATCTCTTTGAGAAAGACAACATCATCAGGGTGCTTTCAGTTTTTCCCAAAATGCTTTTTTTCTACAAGGATTTGTTTCAGTCCTCGAGTCTCTGGACTCATGCAAATGGGTGGTGTTATTTATCTGGCTTTCTCCCGTAAGTTCTCTCTCTCTCCTCTCCCTCTTTTGATCAACTCGCCCTGTGACTTTAGAAAAGCTATACCACATCTCTGGGCTTCAGTTGTGTCTCCCACCCAGAGATGGTTCTTTATCAGAAGTCTGCGTCCACTCACTCGTTCTTTTGCCTTTCCCAAGGCCAGACGGCTTCTCGTAGAGATCTCGGACACGCTCCTTTCTGGAGGAGCCTGGTTAGAGCTGAGTTTGAAGGGCTTAGAATGAGGGAAGGGTTGCAAACTGTCAGGAGCTTTTTTGGCCTGAAAGATGGCCGTCCATTTGCTTAACGAATCCCAGGCCTTGCCCTCGAAACAGAGAAGAGCTAATCATGTCTGGGTCACTAGCCCCAGAACGCTCAGGGTTTTGCATTTGTATGGCAGCCACCACGGAAAATATCTTCGAGCTGAAGAGATGAGGGATGAAGCCGTCTGGAAATATTTCTACAACGTAAATAGCCATGTTTACAGGAGGGCATATGGATGGAGTTTAGATTTGATAAATTTCCACCACTTAAAAAAAAAGTTGATCCAGCCAATAAAAGATACACCTTAACCAGTGCTGGTATCTGAATTCTATTTGTCTGATACAGTGTGGAGTTACCCAACTGGGGCATTTTAATGTCCTCCAGTTCCCTAACACAACCAGACTGTCCAGTGTTCTGAATTTAAAATCTGAGCACTCAAAGCAGTGCTTTAGCAGAAAGGTCTTTGCTAGCTAGACAGAAAACAGCTCTCCCGTGAACCCTTGGTTTGGGGGTCACACCCTTATTGCTAGGGCAGAAGTAATGGCCTCAACTTTTGAAAGAATTGAGTATGGGAAACCCTGGGAATGACAGGCACTGTCACTGTTGGCTATGTTCTCTGCTGTAATAGGGTGCTGATTCGGTACCTTTTCTGAAAATACTACAACTGCTAATAATCCCATTATCATCATCATCCTTGAATGATTCGCTGAAAAGCTACCATAAGTAAAAACATGTATCAAACATGCCACGTCCACTATTGCTCATTTCACCAGGGCACTGCAAGGTAGCAGATGGATGTCCAGCCTGGTTCTCTACAATAGGAGCCAACACTAGGGCCCCTCTCATGAGGACACTGTGAGCATCTGAGCTAGCGGGTGTCATATGGAAGAGTTCCTAGCGTCTAGCAAATGCTGAGCATGGGGTTAATGGGGTGAACTTTCTGCCCATCATAAACTGAAGGCAAACTGAGCAATAAAATAACGCACCCAAGTTCACAGAGCTGGTTGGTAGAAGGGTCGAGATCAAAACCCAGGTCTGTGTGTAACCATCACCTGGGTTCTTCGCATTTCTGAAAGAGGGTGGCCAGAAGCCCTGATTTCCTGTGTCACAGGTTTCCCATGACAAGTGTCTTGAAAAATGTGGCTTGGAGAGAAAGATGGGATTGTAAGAGCCATGCAGGTGGAGGGTAATGACTGAAAAAAAAAAAAAGCTGAAAAAAATCTCCTAGGTGGTTAATCTGCGATCCTTTGAAATTTTCTGGATACTTGACATTTTCACAATAAAATGTTGGGTAAAATTATGGCACAATGGGAGCAAGATGAGGTTGATGCAGAAAGTTAGAGGGCCTTTGCCCAGAAATACAAACTGTCATCTCAGCTTTTTCTAGGGGCAAAGAGGAACAGCAGTGGCCTGATGCTCTGAGCATCGTTCCTGGGGGCCTGGCTCCTGGGAGTTGCTCGGCCTGCTTCAGAGGCCATCTGCCCTGGTGGAAGACAGGTTCTAAGTAACAAAAAGCCTCTTTTCCCAAAACCTTGCACAATGTGGAGTTCTGTGCCTGCTGTGAGGCTGGCAGGAGCCTGAACGTGCTATGTTGATAATACATGGAGTCTTGCATGCAAACTTTGTTTATATGCTCGGCCCTCTCTCTGCGTCTGGGGCAGGTAGCTGGCTGCCCAGCCTCCACCAGAGCCTGGAAGAGTCAGTGTTTTATGGACACTCATGTTTATTTTGCTGTCTGACTATGTTAGCCATTGTGAGTTTGGTTAAAGCAAAGCACTGGAAAGAAATGGAGAAAGCATTCTTTGATAGAGAGTCAAGGGCGTCTCCACGTGGATCTTCTTTGTCCGATGGCAACCCTGTCCACGGAGGAGGGCCCAAAAGGAGATTAGAGCTCTCTTTTGAGGCTTTATCTAATTGCCTCCCACCCCAAATTTTGTTTTTATGCGAATACCCGTTTAAATATTTAACCAAGTTTTGTGTCAAAGCTGACATCTGAGAACTGGAATTCCGTCCTTGAAGGGATAGCAGAAAGACGCATTCCAGTCTCTCCCTTCCAAGTCATCAGATCTGAGTGGGAAACGAGACCAGCCCTTCTCAAGGAGCCTTCACCATCCCAGCCAAGAGGGAGTTTGGGCCTCAGGTTGGGGCAAGTTCCCATGCAGCAGCCAAATGTTTGCAAAACCAGCACCAGGATGAAGAGGCTTAGTCTGCAGAGACATCCCAAGGTTGCTACAGTCTTGGAAGAGGTGAGGGGAGCCAGGGCTGGGAGGCACACTGCCTGGGAAGAGCATGGTCCCCTCTGCGCGCTGCCTGGGCTGCAGGGCACTGAGCAAGGAAGGGCTAACCGGCTGGGATAATTGTCCAGTGTTTATACTTGAAAAGGGATACTACACTTCCAGGATAATTCCCTCCAGCCTCCTCTTGGGCTAAGATTTCCAATTGGTCTAGAATCCTGAAGAGAAATCAGGGGCTGATTACCTGGCCGACTGGGCTGCAATCACACCTTTCAATACTAATTATCTGCTCCTTGAGTTCAATGACACTGAGCGTCCAGGCTCTGGCTGGGGCGAACCTTGTTCAGTGGTTTGCATCACTGGCTTAAGACAATGATTTGAATGGACAAAGTAGCCGCGTTCTGCCTTGATAAGCAGGAAATGAATGCTTGTTTGCAAATAAGATTGGGAAATGCGATCACCTTCTTGTTCTGCATCCGTCTTTGAGTAACTAGACTGATAATATTAATGTAGAAATAATATGTTAGAAGACACCAGAAAGGGAGCCCCCCCCCTTTTTTTTTATGACCCTCGCCTACAACTTTCTGTACCTAAAGCAAGGGCAGAAGTAAGCGAAATGTCGTTTCCTGTGTTTTTATCCTCCCGAAAATATTCTAGCCTGAATGTTTCTTTGTGGGGATTTGGAGAAACAGGTAATGATTTGATAAGAAACGTTCTCAGTGTTGGGATTTATTCACATACATGTGTTTTCCTAGACGCCTGTTTCTGTTCTCAGCCTTCTGTGACCACTTCCCCCAGGAAGCCCTCCTTCACTGGATAAAGTAAAATTTTTCCTTCTACTTGGATGCAGCTTAATCAAGGCTCCTTAAGTTACATAAACAGCTTTGGTGTAGGATCACTTGAGGTGGGTGTTACTTGGTAGCCAAAATGCATTCGAGTGTCTGGGAGCTCACAAAGTTTTCAGACATGGGGTGAGTGAAGGGAGAGAGTTTACAGGCCAGTTATCTGTTGGAACTGCCTGCATTGGGGTCCATTTTAATGTATCATTTCTGGTGAAGGAGTATTGGGACAAGAAGTAAATGTTCACATCTTTAATCTCCGGAGAATGTTACTTTCAAGACTCGACTTCTTGATCAGAAGTTAGGGAAGGCTAGTATTCCGGGTTGCACTGTGTCCCCCTTATATTTGTGGGAGCCCCTAACCCCTAGTGGTTCAGAATGTGACCTCATTTGGAAACAGGGTCATTACAGATGTAACTAGTTGAGGTCATACTGGAGTGGGGTGGGCCCGTGATCCGACATGACTGGTGTCCTTTTAAAAAAGGAAAATTTGGACCCACACACATACAGAAGGACGAGGCAGGGAGGATGCCAGGAGAAGGGAGAGGGTTGGATTCATGCATCTCCAAGCCACGGGGCACCTGAGGCTCCCAGAAGCTGGGAGAACAACCTGGAGCAGATCCTTTCTTAGTGATCCAGAGGAAGCATGGACCTGCCAGGACCATGCTTTTGGACTTCTGGCTTCCAGATCTCCAAGACAATCCGTTTCCCAGTTTGTGGTGCCTGGTTGGGGCAACCCGAGGAAACTAATGCACCTAGCTTCTACAGATCCAGACACACTGGCCAGACACAGCAGTGTCAGTCTCTCCAAGCCAAAGAACACACAGGTCCTTTGATTCTCCAGCAGGGGCAGTGGGAGACTCCCAGGCTCTCCATCTGGTACGCCTGATGTCTTGGAAGGGCCTGGCCTATCTCGGAGGCGTTTAAGTTTCAGGGGACTGAATCAACTCTAAGCAAGCCTCTGGCCACATTACTAACTGGGGTCAGGATGCAGCTGAAGCAGATGTATGGTATGATGGACTTCCACTTTGAATTCCTCCTTCTTACCTACTTGACCAGCCTCAGGGCCCTCTGAAACAGATTGGGGTGTTCCCTTTAACACTCCTCCCGTGCAACTTCCCCCCAAGATACCTGGAACACAGAGGGAAAGTGGAGACCCTCTGGCCTGAGAAGAGTGAGCGTATTTCACCTTCATTTCTTTGTTACTATCCCGAGAACCACTAGATCCACAAGGTCCTGATGTGTCTCTTTGTCTACTTAGCTTCCGCTCTGCCATGAGAAGGAAAACCGGAGAGGAGATTTGTCTTGCCTGGGTCCTTGCTTTCTGTCATGGTATTTACCCTCAATAAACCCATTAAACCCTCAGAGATCAATATTAAAGCTTCCTTATTTTTAATTGAGAACGCTGAGGTCCAAAGAGGGAATCAGACTTGCTCAAGATGCTCCTGCCTTCAAGTGGGCTTTGAATCCACGTTATTCTGAACCCTGCTCTTAGTTCCACACCATGGCTCCATCCCTTCCTATCGCTGGAAGCCTCAAGTCTTGGCTAATGATCTGGCAAAGTCTCAGTTTTCTGTCGTCCCCAAGCTCCCACCCATCTGCCCTCGGACCACACAGGGCTGTTCTCTTTCTCTGTGCAGGCTGCCTTCTCTCCTTGGGGTACTTTTATCAGGAGGGAAAGGAGCATTTGCTCTTTGTCGTGCACCGTGCTGGGTGCTTTGCCTGGGTTAGCAAAGGAGGGGACTGTGGTTCCAAGAGGAGAAAGTCATGTCCCAAATTATCCAGCTATTAAAAAGTAGAGCTGGGTGCCACGGTTCTCTGGGGAGGCTCTTTCTCCAGCTAGAGGACGAGGACCACACCCGTGGTGCGATGCTTGGGCGTGGTTGTGATCGGCAGAGGGAGGGTGAAAATGGTACCTCCGTGCTACATTCCCATTCTCGGCCACGTTCTTCCAGCTCGAGTGTTTCTTGTTTCCAGTCAACAAGAGCATTTCGGTTCAACAGGAGCAATGCCTGCTATCTGTAAATGAGGTGATTTATTTTTTTTCCTGCTCTGAACCTCCCCAACATAAATAGAACACTCTATGGCCATGGCGCACGCAGACTCCCCCACGGCACGCTTATAGGTCCAGCATCACGGTCAAAGCAAATCAACAAATATGTGGTGGGCACCCCCGATGCCTAAGCTGAAAGGAGAGATGTGTGAGCTCCTCTATTTGAGTTGGTTCCTAGCCTCGAGAGGGATGACTCAGGGGCCACTTAGCAAGTCAACATGCCCCAAATAAGGATGTTCCATGAGGAAACCAGCCACCGGCCACCCCTCAGTTCACCTCCAAGCCTTTCCTGTCACGTCTCTCCATTCCTAGCCCAGTCCTGTTGCTATGGCCACTGCCACATCCTGCTCACTCACGTTGGTGCCACGGCCAAGGGTTTACCCCACCTCCTCCTAAAATGACCCGCATGAAGTAGTGGAAAGACTGGGTACCTGGGCTCCTCACTCCCTGACCCTCCTCTGCTACAGGAACCAGGCAGGGGGGAAATCCCACTGGACCTCATTTTCTGCATTTGTAAATAAAGGATTCTCCTGAAGGAAATGAAAACAGGATATTGGAAGGATATATGCACTCCCAAGTTTATTGCAGCATTATTCACAATAGCCAAGATAGGGAAACCATCGCAGTGCCCGTCAATGAATGAACGGATAAAGAAGATGTGATATAAATGTGATTTTATATGTATATATATATGTAACTGTGGACTCCAGCTCTACAGGTTCTGTATGGTATTATTTATACGTGGCATCTTAAAAAGCCAAACTTGTAAAAAGAGAGAGTATAATGGTGGTTACCAAGGGCTGGGAGGGAGGGGGACAGGAGAGATGCTGTTTAAGGTTACAAACTTGCAAGTTGTAGATAAATAAGTCCTGGAGATCTAGGGTACAGTCTAGCAAATACAGACACATTATTCTATTATGAGCATCAAACTTGCTTAAGAGGTGAGGTCTTAAGTATTCCCACCACAAAAGGAAATAATAATTACATGAGCCAACAGAGGTGCTGTAGCTACAATGGCAGTCATGTTACGATGAAAAACTGTATCAAATCAATGTGATGTACATCTTAGATTTATACAATATTATATGTCAAATAGACTTCAAATAAAACACTTGTAATAAGGGCATTCTATTTAATAATAAAACAAATTCTTCTTCCAGTTCTAAAACTTTATAATTTTTTTCTGTGCCAAACCCCATTCATTCACTCTCTTCAAGACTTTCGCCGACACTTAATCTTTTCATAACTAATTCTAACTGAAAGCATTTAACCAAACGGTGTTGGAGTATTATTTTATGCTTTTAAAATAGGGCTCCTAGGATAGTTTCATCAGTGTATATTTTGTTTTCCGAGCAAGATCATTAGCTATCAAGCATAGAGTTATATCACTTTTTTATTTATTAACTCAGGCATTCACCAAATCTGCATTGTATAAATGGAGCTTAATTGTAAATTCCCATATATCGACCATTACTGATAATATTTTTTTCAACCAGTCTGCTATTAAATTCTTCGATGATTTAGATTTTTTTTTTTTGTAGACACACTCCCACACCCATGCAAGGCAGACGTGTGGGAAATGTCATTCCATCAGGGCAGTACCCACGTTATAGGATACAGAACGAAGCGTCTGTGATGTCTTTTCTGGCAATAAGAGCATTCGTTTCCTTGGCCTTTTGGGCTGCACATCTTTCTGCCACTGATGTTTATCATTCACATGAACTCAGCTGAAGAGAAAATTGCCCGTAGGATCAGGGATTCTGGATCCTGGTGACAGCTATTGATCTTTCCCTTGAACCAATTAAGCCTGGACAAAGCAAGGACATTTATTATTATTTAAACAGATATTGATTGAGGCCTCATCAAATTCAGGCGCCGTGCTGATACAGCAGGAAAAAAACCCCAAGGAGCTTCAAGTTTGAACAGGAAGACAAAGCAAATAAAGAGTATTAGAGATGGTGACAAATATTTGAAGAAAGCCAATGAATGCCCGAGAGAGAGAATAATTGGGCTGGGGTTGGTGGAGAATGACCTCCTTTAGACAGGGCAGCTGGGGAAAGGCTCTTTGAGAAGACAGCATTCAAGCTGAAGCCTGATGGATTAGGGACGCCACTCATGAGAAGGAGGGAGTGAAAGGAGGGGGAAGGGGTGGGGAGCATCCCAGGCAGAGACAAGAGCACATTCAAAGGCCCTGGGGTGGGGAAGACTTTGGTATGTTGGAGGAACCAAAAGAATGCCGACAAGTTGTCAAATGTGGAGCCTGTGGCATAGCAGCTAAGTCACTTTTTCAAGCCCGCCCTGCTAGAAAGTGGAGAATCCAAGTCTGCTCTCTCCCGCCCGCCATGCTTCAAGGCGTGCAGTCAGCTGGGCGTGTGTCTCTGTAAGGAAGTCAGGATGGATCACCCGTCAGGACTGGGAGGCTGGGGCTTGGCTGGCAGGATGTGGAGTGTGTGTGTTTTCTGTTTATTCTTGAAGTTTACTTCCCTGCAAATACATGCCTAACTGCCCTGCACCTTTCACGAGGAAGCCAACGCCAGTACTCCATCGCTCATGAGCAATCCTGAAAAAACAAATCCATCTCCTCCGTGCAACCCTAGTGCCAGCCAGTCAGGCCTGCACTGGCCGGGCAGCCCGGAGCTTAGGAACAATCTGGTCCTTAGGAAGGGAGGGAAGAAAAACAATTTCGAATTCCAGGCGCCGAGGGCCTCTTACAGACGGCCATTGTCAGAAGAAGGAAAATTAAACTGTGTGAAGGAGCACGGTGGCGCCTCTGGGAAGGGGAGAGGATATTGAGTTTAGGGGCCGCTGCCCAGGGCGCGTGGGCGGTGGGGCCGGGGCTGGGGAGTCTGAAGACGGGCTGAACAGTTCACTCGTGTGAGCTTGGGCAGCTTCTTTAAGGGACTCAGTTTCCTCATCTCAAATTATGGGAAGGTTAACATCTGCCTTGCCTCCCTCGGGTAGGACACAGGAATGAGGACAGCCGTAGGAAAGGCAGTGCACTTTTTAGATGGAGGGGACAGCCAAAGGGGGCTGCTTCCTCCTTAATTATGTCGTTGGCTAGACCCTCCAGAACGCCCTGGTGACTTTTCCCCTCCTGGGCGTAACCACGTGGGAAGACTGTTACAATTCCCTTTTTCCAAAGGGGACGGTAGTGGGTGGAGATCTTTGGAGTGATCTAGGCTAGGTTACCCCCCCCCCCACCAATGGGTTTGGTAGCTGCAAAATGGTACCAACTCAAGTTTTAGGGTCCATCATAGAGAGACGCAGCAGGGCTATGTTAACATTTGGATGAGGGTGGGGACGATGACCTTGACAATGGTGACAGGCGTGGTTAAATGAGTTGACTGACCGCTACTGCGTGCCTGGGGTCTAAGTGCTTCGGCTACTGAAACAAAAATACCAGAGACGAGGTGCTAAACAGTTATTTATTCCTCCCAGTTCTGGAGTCTGGAAGTTTAAGATCAAGGCACCGGCAGACTCAGGGGTGAGGGCTGGCTTCCTCATGGACAGCTTTTTTCTCAGTGTCCTCACATAACAGAAAGAGCAAGGACTCCACCCTTATAACCTAATCACCTCCCAAAGGCCCCCTACCTCCTATATCGTCACATTGGGAGTTAGGATTTCAACATATGAATTTTGGGGAGAGACGAACATTCAGTCCACTGCACCTGGTCAGTAGCACTAAGCAGTTCATTCTTATGATCTCATTTGATTCTCCTGACAACGCTATTAAGCAGATGCTAGACTCATCCCCATTTAGCAGATGAGAAGACTGAGCCAAAACGGGGTCAGTAATTTGCCCAAGGTCATACTGCTAATAAGTGGCAGGGCTGATACTCAAAGCCATGTATATCTGACTTCAAAAAGGATGATCTACCAATTTTACATATATATGGATCATTTTTAAGAAATGTACCTTAAAATTTGACTAACTGATGTTCATCTTTTTAATAAATTTGTGTAAGCACTTATAAGCTGTATTTAACATTTATTGCTTAAAGATTATTTACCATAGAGTATTGCTTGATTCATGGCTTTGCACATCCTTTAGTTCTTTTGAGCTTCCAGAGGAGCAAAATATTAACAGAACACAAAAACTCAGCTGAGACTTGGTACTATTTATTTTATGTTATATGCTTTCTAGTCCAGTAGATGTTACCCAGAGAAAGGGAAGGTGGGGAAAATTCAGCTTCAGACAGAGGGAACAGCATGCGCAAAGCCCAGGTATCAAGAGAAAACATGGCAGGTCTTGGGAATGCAAGTCAGAGAGGTGGATGGAATATAAAGGGTTAGTGAGGGTGTGGGGTGGGCGTGAGAGATAAATCTGGGAAAAGCTGCTGGTGCCAGATCAGAAGAGGTCTCACACGCAATGTTAAAAGACTTCAGAATTTATCTAAAACCAAAGGAAGGCAGACATGCTCGGATTTACATTTTAGAACCAGAATGCCTGGTGTGATAGGCCACTTCCCTGCTTCAGACCTGGCATTCCTCCCTCCCCATCCCCGATTGAAACAGTGAGAGCCTTGGATTCTTTTTTTTTTCACGATCTGGTTCAGTACTGCGGGGGGTTCCCCAGAAGGGTTCTGCCATCCTCCTCTTCTGGGAGTTGAGCTACCACAGTGGATGGCGCAGCCCCGCCCTGCCCCAGTGAGAGCACGTGCTCCCTTCCTGATTTTTAGTCCAGGTGCTCCCCCCTCTTTTCACTAATGGGACGCTGAAAAGACAGGAGCTGGGTTTCAGGACTTTCGGCCCCTTGACTGGTGGCCCTTTACGCTGTGTTTTGAAGAATGTTTGGCTGAAGCCACTTGGATGCAGACACTGATGTGAGGCCCTGAGTGATTTTCCACCTTAGTTAGAAGTCCTCCCCCACATCAGGAGGGAGGAGGTTGAATGGGGCCTTGGCGTCCCTGTGCTTAACGACGACATAAGAGATGTTGTTTCTTCATCTCCTGTGGCCCTTTCACCCCTAAATGGGGTCCCCATCACCACCACAGCAAGATATACAGGTAGATAAGAAACTGGGCACGTTGGACTCGAAATGCGTCAAGTCTGCTGACCTCTCTCCTTGACTTTGCTCTTCCTGGAAGCTAGTCTCACCAGCCCCTCTTTCTTTGGTCCAGTCCAGACGCTGCAGGTCAGTGTGGGAGGCAGGAGGAGGAGTCTGCTTGTTGCTTTCTCGGATTCAATTGTCCAGTTCACTCAGATCATTAAATACAAATTTCTTGAGGCTCAGTTGTGAAGCCCGACTAATTAGACCAGAAGATCCTGGGTGATGACTGTGCTCGGAAGCAGAGCCAGAAAATTCCTTCCTTGCTGTTTCATAGGTGTCAGGTCTCCAGACGGTGAAGGACTGCTGTTTGCAGGGTGGACCTCTGTCACCTGAGTGGAGCTTGGGAAACTTCACAGCTCCACTTCGAACTCGCCTGTAAGAAGGCAGAGCAAACACTGGAGGTCAATGACTAAATCGTATCTTAAACCCTTTTCCCATGAGAGGTAAATTCCATCGCCGGCTGTGTAACCAGGACACCTGCAACCTGAATGTGAACATTTTGATGTCCGTTTCTGAAGGGTCAGTTCATTGGATGATGACCTACCACCATCTTTTAGCCAAAGGAAGAGGGGGAAGGAATAAAAACGGCAGAAAATGTTGTGCTGCCTTTAATTTAGTTAAATGGTTTAACAACCCCAGTGGCATCTTTGAATGCTGGTCATTAAAAGATTGATCATAAATTACAGATTTCTATTCCATTTTATCCTCTCCGTTTGAATTTATTTCAAGACCTAAATCTTCTCTGTGTTAAAAGTCATGGTTAAGTTATGGTGAGAGTCATACATTGTGATTAAACAAACGTACGGAGTTGCAGAAGGAAAATAAAGCAGATCTAGAGGGTAGTTAGTGTTTGCTGGTAGAGGGTGACGTTTTAGAGGGGGTGGCTGGGAACGATCTTTCTGAGAAAAGTGGCATTTGAGTAGGATCTTCGGGGATATAAAGGAGGGAGACAAAATGCAAGGCTCACATAGACATGCTGCAGTTATTTTGTAAAATAAATTCTTCCTAATGTGCATCTGACTTTATATGAAAAAAAAAAAAACCCACAAGCTTGTCGGGGGCAACAATGTAATAAGAGAATGTCGCTCGCCAAGGCAAGGCTTTATGAGCTCTTTTAATCTACTTGCTGTGGCTGGAGGGAGGAGGTGGAGTAGATGGTCCCTGGAACTGTTGGCTCCACGGGCATAATCTTCTGATGGGGGATTTGAGGTCTGCTGAGTGATTCCCTGTTTGTTCTTCTGAACTGAATTAGAATTGGGCAGTCTCCACGTTGCGGTTTTGTTCTCCAGTCTCCGGCAGACCAGAGCATCAGCCAGTTTTCATCTGTGTTGATTTGCCTGGAGGAAGAAGTTGTGGCAGACAGACACTGCCCGAGGTGTGTGAACTAAAGCCATTCCTGGTAGGTTGCTGCAGACTCTGTTTCCGTTAGTCTTTCCCTGGGGTGGTGTTTTCAGGTCTCTGTTTTTTTTTTTTGTTTTTTTTTTTTTTTTCCCTCAAATTGAAGTATAGTCAGTTTACAATGTGTCGATTTCTGGTCTCTGATTTCGAACGTCACACAAGATGGTGGTGCTCCCGCTGTGAATTTGTAAGTCCTACCTGAGGCTGGGTGAGGACAAAAGCTGCAAAGACATTATTCTACATCACCTACTGGGCAGGTGAATAGGTTAGGTGAGGCCTGGACTCTTCCTCCGTGAAGATCTAGAATGTGGTGGGCATTTTTGCTTGAAGACAGGATCTTTCACCTCTTCCAGCCTGGGACTCAGAGGAAGTTCACAGCAAAAATGTGATCTGGGTAAGTGTAACTGTGAATGAAGGTAGCTGCTTTTGGGGGCATCTTTGGCCAGTGGTAACATTTAACTCTGTCCAAAGCCAAATTTTAAGTTTTGGCAAAAATACGTTTTTCAACTCAAAACGTCTCTTCCTGCTTTACCCTGTTTAGTTGTTGGTTGAAAACTCTCAGCACCTCAGCTCTGTGCACCCCCCATTCCCCTTCCCCCCTACAATAGCAAACTTCCAAGCAGAGGGCTATGCCCAGAGTCGACATTTGTAACAACTGTAGGAAGGGAGATGGGAAGAAGCTGGGAAAGAGGGGAGGGCAGAAGGGAAGGAAGAACTGCCTAATCCATCCAGGTCTAGTATTGGAGATGCTGCTCTACAGGACACAGAGGGTGCAGGCATCGGGAGTGAGAACAGTGGGTTCAAATCTCCATCCTCCACCGAAGGCACTGTGTGACCTCAGACCAGTGTCTCAACCTTTCTGAGCTTTGGATTTTCCTCATCCGCAAAAGAATAACATGAGGATTCATTTCAGTGAAGTAACTTTAGTCAAATGATGCTGTTAAACGGCTCAGCAAATTGCCTGACACATAATGAGCATGAAACTTGAGCACTCTTTCATTGTTACTTGATTTAGACACTGGGAGCCCCCGTTTCTGGGGGTGGCGCTGCCTGGCCTGGGGTAAAGTTGCAGCCATGAATCCCAGGTCCACAGAATCTTTGGTTTTATGTAGTTAAGAGGCTTGAACAACTCCAAAGCTCCAAGAACTTCAGAGAGGTTCAGATGCCAGCACAGCCTTGAGAAGCTGTGATGGTTAATTTTGGGTGTCAGCTTGCTGAAGCTACAGCATCGAGCTATTTAAATCAAACGTTCATCTGAATATTGCTGAGAAGGTATTTTGTGGGTGTGGTTAACATTCACAATCTGTTGGCTTTAAGTAAAGGAGATTACCTCAATAATGTGGGTGGACCTTGTTCAGTCAGTTGAAGGACTTGGGAGCAAAAACTAAGGTTTCCCAGAAAAGTAGAAATCTTGCTTCTAGATTGCAGAATCAGTGCACACCTGATTTTCTAGTTTGCTGGCCTGCAACTTGGAGCTTTCTAATCTCCATAATTGCATGAGCCAATTCTTGAAATTAATTTCTTCATATATATGTATATTTATATATATAAAGTGTATATATTTATATATAAATATGTATTTATATATAAAATTATATCTTTAAATATATATATTTACATATAATATAAAATATATAATATATTTTAAAATAGGTATATGAAATAAATATAAATACCTATATATATATATAAAATGTCCTGTTCGTTCTGTTTCTCTGGAAAACCCTGACTGACACAGAAACCCATGACTTCACACGTACGTAGACAATTTTTAGCAGGAATCTTTTTTCAGCTCGTCTATTATAGGAATCCAAACTTGAGTGCTTAATGAAAACAACACCAAAGGATGCAGGCAGGAGCTTCTGGCTTGGTGGGGACCGGTGTGGGGAAGGATTTCCTAATCCTAAGCTGAAAAGGGAATTTTGGGGTGGAATGGACGGCATCCCAAACCCCAGCTCAGGGCTCCGTCCCTGAAAGGCTCTGGAGAAGTAAACAATCAGGGTGGAGCGAGCAGTTTTGCCGGCTCCATTGCTTCGTGAGCTGGGCTTTTCCCGCAGGCTCGGTCATGGTGGTTTGTTTAAAATTAGTTCTTGTTTGGCCTGTGGGGAAGAGTGAATTGCAGAGTCTGGGATTTGCTCTCAGCCTTTGCATTTCAGGTTCTGAGGCCGGATCGCTTGTCTATTTTAAAAGTGGAGAGACGTGGGCCCAAGACTGCCTGCCTGCCATGTGACCAAACCTCCATCCTTGTGGCAGACCTGGCTGGAAGAAGCCTAAGCGGAGTCTCAGGCCATCACCTGGGTCCGAGCTGAGAAGGATCTCCCTGGTCCCAAATGGAGCTCCTTGCCTCCCAATCTTCGGGGATGCCTCCAATCTTCTCAGAGAGTGGACTCAGGAATGAACTGTGAGCAACTGCCCCCTTACACAAGTGTCATCTCAAGCATGAGCACACACTGTCATTCCATTTCAACTTTAGGAGTAACTCACATCTCCTCCAGGAGGGTCACCTTGGAACAAGACACCGGGTGGGTAAGCTTTGAGGAAGGAAGGGTGAGATATGAACTGCGTTATCATTGCCTATTTGGAAAAGAAATTCTGGCTCCCTGGGACTCAAAACACAATCACTGGGGGCTGGGGGGTGGAGGATGCCAGCAGAGGAAGTTCTGTGAGGGGACAATGGGGCATGAAAGCTGGCATTCATTCATTTCACGAATGTGTTTTCAGCTGGCGTGAAACCTTCTTTGATTCTGGAGCTTTATCTAAATATATTTGCTTTCCCCTTTTCTGTAAAGTTGGTTTTGATTCCAATGTCAGAGTAAGGCTACACACGACTAACTACCCACATTGCCTGTCCCCTGTGAAGAGGTCTGAACTACTCTTGCATTTGGGTTGTCCTTAGTGGATCTGTATTGTGCAGTGTTATTTGGATCAGGCACCGTGTCGACAAGCCATATTGCAAACATGTATTGTCAGCTTGGATGGTTGAAGACTCACACTACACACCTTCACACACGCTGGTTCCCCACATAGACATGCGCACACACACAGCGTTTTGCTGCATGCTAAGCTGAGTTTACTTATATTCATTTCCGTCTCAGCCACGCTGGATGACTTTGCCAGATATCAGTGGTAAAACCTGAGGCGATGAAAGGTGACTGCCTCTAGTCACCTGACGGTGCATGTTTAAATCTTTGGTGGGCAATTCAGTCTCATGGTCACCAAAAAAGAGTGATCCTTGGGGTAAAGACCAGCTTGCTGAGAATGTTAGGATTTTAATACCCTAGATATCCTAAAACAAATAAACAAACAAACAAAAAAAGAAATAACTGGAAAACATGTGGCTTTTCTCTTGCCTTCTGAAACAGCCTGCATTCTGTCTATGGGGTATGTATCTCTCTGAATAAGTCTACCTTTACTCAACAACAAGAAAGAGAGAGAGAGAGAGGGAGAGAGAGAGAGAGAAAGGAAGGAAGGAAGGAAGGAAGAAAATTCAGGGTGCACACAACTCAGGACCTGCTCAAAGAAACAGAACGATCCAAGTTTCTCATGTCTCTACTGCACATCACCTCTGGTGCATCTCCTCTTAGGAACAAGGAGATGCAGGCACGCTCAGCCCTCTGAAGACCTGTTGCTTCTTTATGAACTTGAGTAGAAAAGAGGTCAAGTCACGGCTGGGTCTGCTCGACATGAAACTACGAGTTGGTCACAAGAAAAATGGTTTTCATTTCAATTAACCCAGCCATCTGGTCTGCTCAGGCTTTAATAGCCAAATGGAAGGAACCGCATTTGGAAGAGATTAATTTACTTTTGTAGTTTAGCAAGGGGGTCACAGGGGTCACTCTCGGGACCTTGCCAACACCAGACCAGCCACTGATGGAGATCCTAACTGGGTGTGACAGGTCTGAACGTCACGCTTCCAGGTTGCTGCAGGGACACACTTCCTGAAAATCACCTCTGATTTAAAACTTTCCCCTGACAACCCAGCCGTGAAAGCATAGTATCTGGAACATCCACCAAAGAAGTTAAAGAAAACGTCCACAGGTCATCATGGATGTTTCTAGTCCAACCGTCAGTGAATAATTCATCAAGGACAAAGAAGAGTGTGAAAAATAGTGTCCACAGGGGACCGAGATGCTTCAGGCACCACTGCTGGTTTGGGGTTGGCCATTTCTACGGAGTGAGAACACCACTGCGTTAAGAACCATCACAAACAACTTCCCTCTCAATTGAGAAGGGACAAGAAATGAGAAGCTTTTGATGGAGACAAGGCTCTGGGGAGAAGACGGCAAAGTCAAGAACAAAATCCAACTTTCTACCACTTACCATTCTACCTCCCTCTTGGTGGCACCGCTGGGGTGGTCACAGCCCAGGGTGACGACATTCCTTCTTGCTCATGGGAATCGGGGAGTACCAGGAGACCTTTTACATCTTTCTTAAACCAACACAGACTAAAAATTTTCAAAAGTATCACAATTTTTAAAAATAGATCTTTATCAGAAGAAAAAAATTTTAAATGTATGAATAGCATGAATTAGTGGAGTTTTCAAAAATAAATCTTAGAAAATTGAAATACCACCACAGAATAGCCCCCATGACCAGTAGGCTTTTGTCTTCATTTCTCTGGCTTCCTGTTTCTGTCCCATCTGGTCTGGGACTTTTTCACTCCTTAGAAATTAGTCTGAGCTTCCTGCTCTGATTAAAGTTACATATGACTAGCATTTTCTTGTTTCAAATATATGTATTCCTCAGTGTCTATCCTCTAAGGACAGGATTATGATTTAGAGGAAGAATCTCGTTCTTTATGTTTATGCAGCGCACGGATTAATACCCTTTGTGCACAATAAGGGCACGAGCTCTTCCAATTTGTCCTTCTCCCTTCCCCTGCTCTCTGGATCATTCTTCACATAAATTTGTCCCCTTCTTTTGGGAATTTTCTATGTGGAGTCTAAAAGAATTTGGTAATAAGGTATCATCTCCCAAAATGCATTCCGTGGAACACTGATCCCCTGTGAACTGGTATTTCGTGTTCCACCTAGTAACAGCTTCCAAGGACTTGTGTTCTCAGGGAAATTCTTTGGGAAATGTTGGACTGGTACAGTATTCTGGGGAGAAACACAGAAGCTGCACTGACTAAAACTGCCTTGGCATATTGGAGAAGGTTTCTGAGAGGAGGTGATCTTTTATCTCGATCCTGAAGACTTAGAAGGAACTTAACTAGAGAGAGAGGCTCATGGCATATTACCCTAGACTCGGTTAATGTCTGAACAACTCAAAGAACTTGGTATTTTTGGAAAGCTCTGGAATGTTCCCCTCGGAGGGTACATGGGAGTGAGGGGTGGAGAAGAAAGGGGAAGCAGTTTGGACCAGAGCTTGAACTGTCTTCAATTCTGTGCTAGATTTCTTCTGTTTGTCCCTCCAGATCACTCCCCACCCTGTCCACCTTGTTCTTGGAAGGACATCAGTGAGGTCCTTTGCCCTCCGGCTTCTGGTTGGATTCACCCAGTGGAGAGCCTTGGCAGGAGACTGGAAGGAGGGAGGAGAGTGAGGTCGGCGTTCTTGTTCCATTGGCTCCCTCCACTGGGAAGTCATCTTGGGTCGACTGCTTTTCCCAATTAAAATCGTTGGTCAACTGAATGTGTCCTTCCAGGATCAGGTAGCTTCTGCCTCTCTTTATCTTTCTGGGTCTAGAATTGGTAAGCCCCAGGTTGCTGTACTGTCTCTTGTGATTTTCCCTACACCCTCACTTCTGTAAATGGTTGCTATGTAGATAATCCCTTCTCCAACTGTCATTTTCAAATGTGCCGTCTACTTCCTGTTGTGGCTCTGAGTTATATAAACATGATGCTAAAGACAGAATATAATGTAGACCAAAGAAGAGCAATGAGAGTCTTTAGTAAGGGCATGGTATCACCTGATTTACATTAGCAGGAGATCATTAGTAGCCCCAGACTCAGAGTTCGTTATTGGATGTGTTAATGAAGAAATGCATGTATCATACATCACGATTTTGTTTTTCTAACTGTTTGGAGAGCTGTATTTCAATATAATTTTTTTAAATAATCCTTCATATTTCAAGTTATGCATTTACACAAACAATTCTTAGAAAAAGCCTTCAACAGGTTTCCAGAAGGGTTCATGGCACACCAGTTGTTAAGAATTTGTGTTTATTCACAGATGCTCATTCAAGACAATAAAGCAAAGGCTGGCTCTCAGGGATATCTCTTTCTAGGAAAAAAACCCCAGTCACTAGAAAGCCTGAATAGTTTCTATATTTGGAGTTTCTAGACTACATCCCTTTAGTTCAGTGCATTGACTACAACTCAATTACCTTAAATATTTGATCTAGCTCTATTTTTCTCTAATTCTGCATATGTTTCCTAAACGTATTTCCTATTTACTGTTTGTTTCTCAAATGTTAAGAGGGAAACATGTCATCCGTGGCCTAAGTTTAATTTTCATTAGGTAAACTTGTAAGAGGTAACTCACAACTTGGTGTCTCATAACTCACTTCTGAAATATCCAATAAGAAACTGCCAAGTTCTTCACGGTTGTTTATTTTGGTTCCAATACACTGTCCATGCTCTGGTTGACTATCTCGCCAAATTTCCTCCAATTTATTGCAAAACAAATTGGCAGAAAGATGAGGAAATTTGTTTGGGGCCAATTTCAGGCAATTGAAGGTGCTGCCTCTTCCCCCACCCCCACTTTGCCCTAATCCCTCAAGTTTCTTCCAGATCTGACCATTCTTAGTGGGAATATAGCACCCTGGCACGACTCCAAAGATGAAAGAAATACATTCTTCCTATCCTGGGCCCACTTCTTCCCTCCCTTCTGCCTCCTATTCTTTCCTCAAAACCCACACCCCCCAACACTTACTTCTTTCAGGAGAGAGAAGGGTCAACCTAGCATTGTAACATCTGGAATAAATCTTATTTTGAAAATGGGCAACTGTGATCTTATCAATAAAAGAACAGGAGATTTCAGCCTCTTTCCATCAAGGTAAGTCCTTCACAAAGCAGCAAATCTGGGATGGTTCCAGGGTGGTTGATGTTGGTGGGAGAAGCTGTCTTGCAGAACCTATTGGGATCAAAACTAGGAAGTGTCTTTACAACCTGTTGATATTTTGTGCAGATGATGGTGCCTTTCTAACACAGGCCTTAAAGCTCTTTCATATAGACTGCAGTTCTCTCTGCAATTTTTTTTTCTTTTTAAGGACAAAGAAAGCAAGGAGATGAGATAGTTTTCTACCATTTACGGTCTGAAGACTAGAGACTCAAGAAGATGATGTGACTTGTTTAAGGTTATTCAGATGACTAGCACCAAAACTACAGTGGAATGTTTTCTTCTCTTAGACTCTGCCGCCATTTTGGGTTAAAAATCTGATTCTCAGATGTTCCCTAGGTGACAAGCAGAAAGAAATGCTGGATATTGTGCTGGTTAGGGGTACAGGCAGAAAAACAAAAACCACATTAGGTATTTCGACAGAGGGGTTTTAATATAGGGGATTGGTTATGTAGGTGTTCAAGGACTGAAAAAGTGAAATGGGAAGAGTGAGGTAACATAGTAGCTGATGGAAGAGACTTCCCCTCTAAGGCTGGGGGAACATGGGAAGAGATTAAGTCCAGGGATCCTGAGAGATCAGAGGAAGGACCCTGAGAAGACAGAGCCCAAATCTCTGAGGAGGAAGTTCTGCATGGCTGCTGATGGCATCTGAGGAGCCTGGAGGAAGTGATGTATGGAGCTGGAATTCAGATCTCTGAGGAAGGAGTGATGCTGCCTTGCCGGGACTTGTACCTCTGAGAAACCACTTTGGGGCTGGCGCTGGGAGATGGAGGCTGCCTCCAACTGCTGCTGTGGGGATGGATGAAGTGCTGCTGCGAGGTGGCACTGGCAAGAACGCAAGTGAAAAGGAAGAGGGGAATGCATTCTTCTCTCTCCTGTTTTCAGTCTCTCTCTAGTGCCCCCTATTGCAAGAACCTATGGAGAAGCAGCTAGCAAGGATGAAAAGGCATTTGTAGAGTACCCCGTGCATCACTTGTTTTAGAGCTGAGCAACAACAGCTTACTGCCTCACACAGGTATGCGGGACGCTTTCAGGTGACCAGAGGGTGCACCAGTTACCTGTAGGGACAATTGGTATCAGGAAGAGGCTGACTTAGCATGAAGCCTTCAGGTCATGCAGGTATAGCCCTCGTGTGTGAGTCACCGGGACTTCAGATTTCCTAGGTCCTCTCTCTTGTTTGTACAGTCTTGTTGCTTGGGGCAGAGAGAGTGGGGTTGGTGTGGGAAGAAGGAGGTTGCAGCAAGCTGGGCTGCAGGTGGTGGTGGTAGCAGCACCCCTGTCCAGCTGTGCAGGTACTAGAAACTCCCTAGCAGTTTGGGATGAACTGCAGCCAGGGGTTCAGGCAGAGAGGAAACTGACAGAATATCTAAAGGACACATCAGTAACATTTTCACGTGGAGCATCAGTGTATCGGTCTAGAGAAGCAATCACGCCTACTTATGACTCAGGTTTCTTGAATTGTAAGGAATTGAAAGACTCTTAATCATATAAACCTACAGATGCATGTGCTCATCAAATAATTATGGAGTGTCTACTATATGCTACTCATCATGCTAGGGTCTGGGGATTTGTAGATGAATTACATAAAGAAGAATCTGTGAATAAAAGAATGCCATTTGCAGCAACATGGGTGGACCTGGAGATTGTCATTCTAAGTGAAGTAAGCCAGAAAGAGAAAGAAAAATACCATATGATGTCACCCATATGTGGAATCTAAAAAATAAAGAGACCCAAATGAACTTATTTGCAAAACAGAGACAGACTCACAGACATAGAAAACAAACTTATGGTTACCGGAGGGGAAAGGAGGTGGGGATGGATAAATTGGGAGTTTGGAATTTGTAGGTACTAAATAATAGCAAACATTAAGGGCCTACTGTATAGTACAGGGAACTATATTCAATACCTTGTAATGGTCTATAATGAAAAAGAATATGAAAAGGAATATATACATATATATGTATAAATGAATCACTAAGCTGTACACCAGAAATTAACATAGCATTGCAAATCGACTATACTTCAATTAAAAAAAAAAAGAATCTGCCTCCAGGGGAACTCAAATGTTAATAAGTGCATATAATAGAGCGTTATGGCCACATTTTTATAGGCCTCTTTTTTTCTGGCAGAGTGGGAACAAAGTTGAGGGAGAGGTAAGTTAACTAGGGCACTTCAGGGAGAGCTTCAGAAAGGAGCCGCAGACCTAAGCGCTGATACACACAAGGATGGGGGCTCAGGGGCTGTCAAGGTCGGGGCTGCGGGAGGAAGCAACACGACTGGAGGCCCACAGGGACAGAGCAGCCTGGTGCACATGAGAAAGCGGGAAGGAGAGCATGAGAAGCTTAGGGTCTTCACTGAGGCAGCAGCTTCACTCTCCTCTGCTCAAACACACTACCGGGTACCAAGCAGACCGGCTTGGGTTTCCCCGGACTTCTGCTCACCTCTGATGAAAGCGATCATCATCACCACCCCAGAGAGCAACCAAAGCAAAAGAACCCGCAGAAGACTCCACTCTCTCTGCTCCAAGCAACAGAACTGTACAAACAAGAGAGGACCTAGGAAATCTGAAGTCCCAGTGACTCACATGTGAGGGCTCTTGGCCGTACCCACATGACCTGAAGACTTCATTTGATATCAGCCTCTTCATGATACCACTTGTCCCTACAGGTACACCCTGTTGGGATACTCGGCTCCTGGTTAATGGAGAGAAGACGGCCATGAGAACAGGCTTGATTTACTCCTGAAGGCAGAGTCCTGTGCTCCCGGCATCTGCACTTTTCTAGAACCATTCCACATTTCCCTGTGACTTCCCAAGGTAGAGAAGGCATGTTGGGATCTTTGGGGGTCCTTTATTCACATTTTAGAGAGAGGGAGGGGCCCACAGTATGGATAGGCGGAGTGTGAGATGCGGGTCGCTCTGAATGAGCTGGCCGCCAGGGTCACGCCAGGAAGCCGTGCGACAGTTTAAGCCACAGTTGCAGCAGCCTTCCGTCAGCCTCCCTCCCCCGCAGAACCCTTGGCTTCCATCTGACCGGCCTTGACACCCAGCGTCCAAACACTGATAAAACTGATTCCCCTGAGTGTGGGAAAGTCCTAGAGCATTGACTGTTTCCTCCTCTTCAACACCCACCCCCTCACTGCGTGCCCTGGTGTTAGCGCTCTCCCAGCATGTACCTTGCTTGTTTGGTTGGAGGAGGTCAAAGCCCTGATGAAGAATGAGAGGAATTCCACAGGACCAGGCCAGTCCTGATAAATGACAGCAGGGGATGGTGCGGGGATGGGGAGCGGACTGGGGAAGTGGGCAGAACTGATTGGCTTACAAACAATCAACCTGTTGCCTCCTCCTGTTCCACCAGTCTGTCCAGTGCTTTCAGAGTGACTGACGACTTGCCATTCTAAATATTGGGAGTTTCAAAAACTTATCTATGGAATATGATTTGTTTTCAAGGTAAAAATGTTTTTGAAAGTACTGTTGTTATACCTTACGGAGCTAGAACCAACCAAGCACCACTGACTGTCATTAGTCGGAGGTTCCTGTTTGCTCTGACATTTTTTTTCTTTTTTTCCCCTACATTTTTACGTATTTTATTTTGATCTATATTTCTCTAGATGTTGTAGAAGCTATACATAATCAATTCAAAATCAGCCAAATCAAAATGTTGCATAGACATTTCAGCAGTCTGTCCTCTTGAATCTGCAATCTCACTAAACTACAAAAAAAAAAGTCAGAAGTTTTTATGAGTACAGACATACATATTGCCTGATTGCCTTTCTTTTTTTTTTTTTTAAGCATAGTTTTTTTTTTCTTCTTTATTGCTGTGAACATAATCAGTCCATCTGAAGCTGTGACTAGCCTCCTGTCCTCTTAGCTGGGTTCTCTGCCGTTAAATAGCCAGTGACTGTCTCCAACTCATTATCAAGTGAAGGGCTGGTTGGTGGTCTCTAATGTTGCTTCCTTCCAGCTTTGACTTCTACGGTCTCTACCTCCAGGTACCTCATCATGTCTGCAGAACAGACATAGGTAGGTTCGAACTCCAGATGAGCCATCCATAAGGCGGTAGCAGGACAGAAAGACAGAAAGTTCTTGGGTTATCCTTTACATCATCTCAAACCCAGCCAGAGACCACAGTGGCCACACAGCGTGGAGAATCATGGAGACGTTTTTGGTTATTCTTCCATGTGATGTCCCCTAAGGAGAAGATAACTGCTCACACTAACAGGAAGTTACACTAAGATAGAACTACCTTGATTACAAATGCTACTCAGGTCTCTTAGTCAGGATCAAAGATGCAGAGAACCTGGAGGCTTTTGGACCTATGGCCAATAGACTTCTTGGGAAGGCCCCCTCCCAGTCACAAGAAATGTCTTTTCATTGTTTAGGCCTCTGCATACACCAGAAAGAACATCCATTTCTGTTACCTCGGGGCTTAAAACCATGCTGCAATGTCCACGAGGGACTTTGGCATGCAGGATTCAATAGAATGGGGTTGCATTTATGTGCTCTCCTTTCCTTGATGATGAAGATTCCTTCCATTTAGTGCAGTGGTTCTCATCTGGGGGCCATTTTGCCTCCAGTGGACATTTAAAAGCTCATAGACATTTTTGATTGTTAAAAGGGGGGATGAGTGCTACTGGCATTTAGTGAATAGAGGCCAGAGATGCTACTGAACGTCCTACCATGTTCCCACAGAGAAGCTCCCCACAACAGAGGATGATCTGTCCCACATGTCAGTAGTGCTGTGATTGAGAAATCCTGATTTAGTGACTCCAGGTTCCAGAGGAGTAGGAGGGTGGTGGTGGTGAGGCTAAAGCTTTCCTGTTGTTCGGTGGGAAGACTCCAATTCAGTTATTTATACCGTATTTGGTTTTGCTTAAGGTTGACTACACTAGGCTGACTGTGGAGTCAAGAGAAACCCCTCCATTATCAAATGTGGCTTCAAAATATGTCTGCCACCCTTCTCTGGTGAGTTCTCTGTCCATTCACAAGTGTAGGAATTAGGAAGGAGGCCACTGAGAGACTCCCCAAGGATGCGATAACTGGATGAAGAAACTCTGGAACTGAAGGGGACCTTAACGACCATCTCTTCCATGTCTTTGCTTTGAAACACCAAACCCAGGGGCCATCCAAGGTGAGACCATGAATTATGCCATTTTCAGCGTCGCTGTTCACAGTCTGTCTACACTTCCCTCCATCACTTGCACTCTTTTTGGTGCCTTCTTTTCTTCTGGACATTTCTTCTTCCTCTTCTGTGAGCAATATTCTGGCGACTTTGGGTCCCTGCAACCCTCCAGGAGAACACAATCTAACAGATGAGCTCATGCACAAAAGTCAGCAACTCATCCTGCCATCACTGGCAACTTTCTCAGCCTTTTTAAGTAGAGTTCTTGAAGAAAGAAAAATACTGCTTAGCTCTGTTTTCCAGTAGTTGAGTCCTGGGTGTGATCCCACCCAAAGGAAGAAAACACTTCTGGCTATGAGCCTCTTTTATCTCTTCAGATTGCTGTGTATGGGCAGTCACTTACTCTCGATAGCTACTTGATGGATGCTAATATTCTAAGCAAGGTATTACATAATCTCCCTTGGAAACACACCTGGAAACTTAACAAGATGGCATCCTTGAGATGACATCGCCACATTCGCCTAACTCTGAACTCTTGAATATAATGAGAAAATAGCTCACTTGTACATGTTTTGGAATAGCTACATTGCAGATCCGTTGAGTCTCCTGGCATTAAATGTGACGTGTCTCTCTGTGTGCCTTATTAACACTGGTCAGCCCTCTCTGTTGCAGAGTCACAGGATCTATTGGAGGCGGACCGCTCATCTGACTCGGGTTCAGCAGAGGCAAGGAAGGTGGCACCTTCTTAATTAGGGAAAAGAAAGTCTAATAAAGTCCAAGAGCCTTCCCCCCCGTTCCTGAGAAAAGGGCTGGAACTGGGGTTCTCAGTGATCTGAGAGAAATCTCCCCCAGGCCTCCATGTTTCCTTTATGACTTTGTTTTAGAGAAAGAAAGCTACCTTCCAAAAGCTCTCCTCTGTCACTCTCCCTTACTGTGTGTTCTTATTAAAATGGTTATAAGATTCTTTATCTTTCGATGATGATGTTAGGACTCTTGTCAATTAATAAAACATACTGTAAACTGTAACTTGCCATTTCACTTTTTAGGATATGAGAATAACACATATAGGGTCCTAATCATTTCCTAAGCCAGTCCTAAAGTATTCTCAACATCAGTAGAGACTGTTAGCAGATCATGGGACTTTCAGACCAGAAACGCAGTGAATACATATTTGCTGATGTTGGGGTCACACTCCTTGCTTGTTGTGAGAACATGCGAAGTGTTTTCCGAGGCTGACAGCAGCAGAGCAGTCATTGACTATTTTAGATGTTTTCCGATTGGCTGCAATTTGTCACTGTCAGACAAATACGGCCACTTGGATTCCTTTGACGGTGGCCCGTTAGCAGAGAAGTAATATGTGTTCAAATATTAGCATGAAAAGCTTATGGTAAATAAGCTATTTCCATTAAACATCTTGACTGTCTGATTAGCAATTATGCAAAAATTTAAAAATCAGTAATTTTACGATGTAAAAATTTCACAAAACATTGGAAAGTGTGAAAAAGAAAATAAACATCACTCATAATCCCATCGCTCATTTCTAACGCTGTTAACTTTCTGATCTGTAAGTGGGTACACGAAGATATAACTGCATCACGTACACACAGACCTGTAAACCAGTAACACATAAGTGCTTTGGTGATCCTACGGCACACGCGATTTTGTATACTCGTATTCAGATTATACCCTGAGCTTTGTCTCCTGTCAGTACAGAATTTTTATAAACAGTTTAAGGGGTCTGGTGGTAAAGCATGATGTGAGCACAGCATACTGTTACTCTCAGCAGTTATACAAGAAGACTGTTTTCAATTCTTTACTATTATAAACAACACTACAATGAGCATCGGTGTCCCAATCCTGCAGATTTTTGAGAGGATGAAATGAGATGATGCGTGTAAAATTTCCAATAGAACAGCGATGAACATTCACAATGCTGTCCTCTCCAAAGCTCTTGCACCACCTACTTTCCTCCTTCTCTGTCTTTAATGCACTTCCCGCCCCCCCCCCCCCCGCCAAGAACAAGATCCTAGAATTGTAGCTATTTACTTAAAGCATATACACATTTGTTAAGGTCTCAGGTTGGGCCACTAGGTGATTTTCAGTTTGTACCACGTTTTCCTTCACACGGAGCGCTGTTATCTGCATCCAGACCTTGACTGTTTTGTGCTGCTGCTTGTTCTCTGTCCTAGTCTCAGCTCATGTTAACACATAAGAGGGTGGGGAGGAGGGTGTGCTCTGGGGTCCAGCATCACTGAGTGGGAAGGCTTGTGAGCTGGTGGTCATGTCAAATCCTTGCCCACGTCTAGCTTTATTCATCTGAAGGAGCAGCCAGCCAGTTCCTAAACCAATCTTGACAAGACTGGATACACATTAGGAGTTCCACCTGCTCTGGGAGTGGGGGGTCTGGACTTAAGGTCTGGGTGATGATACCCAAATACCTTCCTGTCCAGCAAACCCATTTTATCCCACTATGTTTATTCAGTCAGTAAGATTGGACCTGTATGACCCCAATTCCTGACTCGAACTTAGCTTTCTTTCCTCCTTGCAAAGGAAACTCTGTCCTAAACATTAGCCCTACTTCTCTGGGGCCTGGAGGCCCTGTCTGGTTCCTGCGGATTCAGTATCCCCAGGGGAATGCAGGCTGTTTCCAACTGGATGGACCACGTGGAAACACGTTGCTGTCATTCAGTCACATCGACTTAAAAATTTCTGCTCCTCTGTCCCACCCACAAGAGCCAATCTCCTTGAGTATTACAGTATTCCAGCTCGAGGTCAAATTTTCCATTCCTCTCTGGAGTTTTGGCCGCCTCCCTTCCCAAAACACTGGCCCTGGGACTGATTCATTCCATCTGCTGTGAGCCCACCATCCCCAGCAAATCTTCCTGCATCCTCAGCCAACGCCGCTGAGTTCCTAGCCCACTCATGGCCAAGCCGGCTCGCAAAACACCATTCTCCAATGTACTTCTGGCTATGAGCAGAAACTACAAGCAGAAGCGGCAGCTGGCAGAAGACATGTTGAATAGACCAGAGTCCTATGGGAATTCCAGAGTTCAGCGTTCCCACCCCCTCGGGACACCTTTCACATTTGATTGATTTTTTTCGATTGGTTGTTTGCCTGACCTGATCAGAGAGTTGGGGCAGCAGTTTCTGTTGACACTTTATTTCACTTTGGGTAAAGTTTAAACATGACTTATCACAGCTCTGACACATCGAGAAGGCCATGTTTTGCCTCCTCCTGTTCTCTAGCTGTTTTGATTGTGAGAACACAGTGTATAAAGGCGTTATACACACACACACACACACACACACAACACACACACACACACACACACACACACAGAAGAAGCAAGTTCATGGCTTTGGATCTTTCTGGAGAAAGGTCTTAGACAGTCCAGGTTGTCATCATTGCTAGACAGACAATCCTTCTTTTTTCACTCTAGACTTAAAAACGTTCATATTTATTTCTTTTCTCAAGGTGAAAACTATTTATTTCTTGGAGAAATACCACCATGGGATTGCAGAGTCTCAGGACCAAGACTTCTATATGTCTCTTTCCAGTGAAGTGGCTGAAGGTCTGGAGCTGAAGTTGCAAATGTCACAGTGTCCTCGAATCCCAAGTCCAGACTGACAAAGTCCCTGAAGTTCCGCTGGTTCAACCTTCTATCTCACGTGGCAATCCCTTCTACAGTGTCCTTACACGGGAATCATAGGTCTCTGACCAGCATAGTCTATGTGGGGGCTTATTCTCATAATTAAAACCTCTTTTTCTCACTCGTGGGAAATTACCTCCAATTTCTTTTCACTCCCTCTTTGTTCACTCCCTGTTATAACAGTGCCAGGCATGCTGCTAGGCTCACGGGATATGAAGTTGAGTACATGCCAGGATTTGCCTTTAAGGGGTTCAGAGTGGAGCGATGGACACGGTTACAGGGTGTAATGCACACAGTTCCCGGGGGACACAGGTGGGAGCGTGCTTAGTTCTGCTAGGGGAGGTGGGGCAAGATGCAGATGATGTGACCTTAGCACTGAGCCTTGAGAGGTAGGGTCAGATTTCATTACGCTGAAAACATGGCAGAAGAGCATGCTGGGCAGGAATGGAAACATAATCACCCCTCCCCGACCTAGAATCGTCCGTTGCATACACACAGGAAACAGAGAACAGGGGTGCTCAGGAATGGATGATTCTGGAAAGGAGGGCTGCAGCGAGGTCCATGTGGACCTTGAGTGCCAAGCCCGGGGTTTTGGACTTCACGCTGCTAAGGAGAGGAGCCATCACAGTGAGGAATGTACAGGCATTTGCAGCATAGCTGCTGACTGAACCAAGAGAATCCAGTATCTGGGGCCGAGATCGCACTGAATTCAAGACATTTTTGGAAGCAGGATCACAGAACGTAGCAACTGCTGTATCTGGAAGGGGACGGAGAACGTCGCTCCAAATCCAGCAGCGCCCTGAGCATCATTCTTCTGCTTCTCCAGGAGCCTCCTCTCCTCTGGCACTCACTCAGTATACCACATACCACACCTGTTCCAGAACCTCCAATATCCTCATCACCTCCCTTAAAACACGGCGCTTTGCTGTGGTCCCCAGAGTTGAAAACATACAACAAAAGATACATAACCAGGGGAAAATGTCATCTCTTTCCAGGTGAACAGGACAGATATTTTTTTTTTCTTCTCTCAATTCCACACCGTGCCGTGTCCTCCCCTCCTGCCCAGGGAGAACCTTCCTCCCTAAGTCTCTGTTCATCAGCATAAACTATTAAACAGAGCATACGGTCACTTAAAGAAAAAGTGAATAGAAGTCATTTTTGAACATTCATTCATCCACTCAGTAAAAATGGATGATGTTTATAGTGTGTCAGGCATTATAATTAAATGCTTACTATGCACACACACCCCCCCCGCCCCCCACTGGGCCCATAGGGGGTAATGATGGGTCAATTTCAGGGTTTGCCTTTAACCAGTTCAGTCTAAATATCTAAAATATCTAAAAAGATGTCCAAAATAAGTGTTCCACTAACAAATAACTTAGAGTCTAGAAGGAAAAGAATGGCGGCCACCCACACTTGCATTCATGCTGTAATAATAATTCGTGTCTTGCATAGAACTCTTTCTCTGTCCGGGTGTCCTCTGAAGTTCCTGACATGAATTAATTCACTCTGTCCTCACAGCAACACCATGAGGCAGGTGGTTACTCTTACCAACACTCCCATTTTACAGAGGAGGAAACTGAGGCACAGCAGCTCAAGGCCACATAACTGAGAATAAGGGGGAACCAGAATTCAATGGCAGGAGTTTTGCCTCCCAGCTCTGCACCCTTTACCTGAACGTTGTAAGATCTTGCAAATAACTAACAGCAAAGGTGGAGAGAGAGAAAGGCGATGAAAAGGGAGAAAGAGAGAAAGGCGATGAAAAGAGGAAGCGCAGACCCCTGTGGCTGCAAAAGGTGGCTGGTTGTGATCCCTTTGTAAATGATTCATCCCCAGTGTAGGCTTCTCTGGAGTGCATTTCCTGTTTCCGGGTGCTGGGGAGGGAGGGTACAACGGCCTCACCTGGTGCATCTATCCGCTGCCACCTGTAATTTACAGCAGAAGGGCTCACACCCAACTGGACCTTGGTGTTAAAGTAATAATGTTTTATGCTTTTGCTTTTAGCAGGTGACAATAAAAAATCGATGGATTATAATTACAGGACCTTGAAGTTTAGCGTTGCCCCAGACTGTAATGAAAATTCATTTATGGCAGGACGGCCACAGATTAGCAATTTCTCTCCCCAAATAGCAGGGCGGTTTATTATGTTGCTGGTTTGCCTCCTCTTACAGAAGGGACCAGATCATGTGCCAGGTTGCCCCAGTGAGTAATAGCCTGTTTTATTATACGGGATAAATCAACCTCATTGACTTCTTGCGTCGGCTTAATGAGGTTAGATCAGCCGGCGTGGAGCTTGGGAAACACTTGTTGGTCAACAGCCTCCGGGTGCTGACAGAGGGCCCTCAAAGGGTTGAATTTGGAGTGAAAACTCAGCAGTTTGCTTGCAGGTGGGTGGTAAGAATCTGAGGTTTGGAATGGGAACTGGCTTTCAAGAGGGCGAGCATTCTGAAAAACAGTTGAACCTGCAGAGAGCTTCTGTGCATTAGTAGCTCAGTGACTCAATAAATAAAGCAAAAATGCAATTAAAAAGGAGTCTTTTTTTTTTTTTTAATTTTAAGTTGGTAGTCCTTGTCCTGTCCCCATGCAGTGATGCCTTTAAGTTCCCAGAGGGTGGGTGTGTGGGGAGCAATGCATAGAAGGTGGATGGATTACACCACAGTGGCCTTCATCCTGCTTCGCTATAGCTCACATGGGTTGGAGTGCAGGGAGTTGTCTTGGCACCATATGTAGCCCCTCCCTGCCTTCCAAGCTCCAAGATAGTGTAAGAACCAGCCTTCACTGCTGGAGCTAGGGTTATGGCAGGGGAAAGGCGTTAAAGTTCCCCTCTACCCTTCTACCCTGGTTTACCTCTAGGTGAGTGAGAAGATTCCTCTGAATATCTCTCAGGCATCTGCTAACAGGGACAGACCATCAGGACCTTCCTCTGCCTTAGGTGACCCCTCCTGCCTAAATGTCCCATGAAGCTTTCATTGCCTCCCTCTGTGTGTATGATTAATGAGAATATCATGCTCTCCAGACTGAAGTAACCACAAGAGGCCGTGTTGCAGGAGGTGCTGGAGCAGAGGGAGGTTGAGCCCAAGAGAAGGTTCAGATGATGTCCACTTTTTGGATTCTCCATTTCAGAAGTCTAACCTTTTGGAATGCAGCCTGAATCCTTAAGGGAATTATGGACGAGACCTCTGGAAACTTTCTGCCCCAGTTAATCCATGCCATCTTTTACTTCATGTTTCTCCTTTGTTCTTTTCATTAAAAAGATTTCGGCTTATCAGAAAAGAAAAAAACACAAGGTTTCAGTTGTCATCTCTGTAGATGGAAATTTCTTGACATCTAAGCAGAAAGGGGAATCACTGAGACATAAGAAAGCATTTCATAACAGGGGCCATGTTGGTGATTCTGTCAGAGCTGGCTGCACTGTATCAGTCAGGGATGTTAGGGTGTGGTAACAAACAATTCCCAGATATTTTTTAACCTTTCAGTATAAGACAAAACACAGATACAGAAACTCATAGGAAACAAATATTTATCACATTATTACAAAGCTAGCATACTTCTAACAGCACTTAAGTTAGGATATGGGGCTTAGAAGTTTCCCCAGAAATCCCTTTTACATGTCTTATCCCTCCTTGATCTCCTAAACTAATCACCTCCCTCGCTTTCATAGCAATAACCCCCAAACCTTAATGGATTAAAATGATTAATGTTTATTTCTTATTCATACTACATATCTATCCCCAGAAGCTCAGGGTGTTGCTCCCTTGTCTTCACATCCTTATTCTGGGACCCAGGCTGACAGAACTTTCTGGGACATTGTCAGTGAGCGTGGCAGAGGAAACAATATTCTGGGGAGATGCACACTGGCTCAGCCTGGAAATGACCCACATTCTCTTTTACGTAACACATTGTCCAGTGCTGGTCACGAGGCCCCCTCCAACATCAGAGCCCAAGAGATGTAATCCTGCCGTGTGCCCAGAAGGGGGAGCTGAGGAGGGAGAAGGACTATTTGGCAAACAGCACTCAAGTCTACCCCAGTTCTGGATTTGGACTCTGGGTTCATATTCTAGTTCTACCAGTGGCTAGCTGTAAGCCTGGGACAGGTCAACTTTTTAAATACTCAGTTACCTTGTTTATAAAATGAGTCATGCGTTAAAGCCTTAGGACATTGCCTGGTAATCATAATCTTAACTCAGGGCTTATTATAAAAAAACTGTTTAAACACCCCCTACTCAGTTAAGATGTTCAAGATTGAGAGTCCCTCTGACCACTGTCTAAGATGGGGGCGGGGGAAGGATCAGATGGCCTTAGTGGTTTGAGTTTCTTTAAACCCCCTGCGTAAACATGAAGGAACTGACCTGTGCACCATCTCTGGAAGCACCTTGGCGTCTGTCTGTCTGTCTCCCACTCCATGACCCACTCGCCTGGGGCGGGGGAAAGGGAAGACCAGACACCCCCACTGCTAGATACCTCTGGGGCTTCCATTTTGTTGTTATTGCTTCAGGATGTTGATCTTTCTCCCTCGTTTCTGGGTGACAAGAAATGATTCATGTTCAGGGGAGGGATCCCATCCCTTCTTCCACTGACAGCAAAACTGTCAAAAAGCCCATCCCTATAAACACTAACCTGGCAAAGGAGACCAAGCTTCCATATGGAAAATCAAAGTAAGGGATCTGGCAGGGAGGCGCAAAGATGGTTTGAATCAGAGGCAGAGACAGCCCCTGGATATTGGGGTGGGGGCTTGGGGGCTGTCTGCACCCTCATGCCAAGATGGCTGGGAACCTGGGCCAGTGACTTTCCATTTGCCGGGGGGAAGGCAGGCCCTGTCTGCGCTGGAAGCCAGATCATGGCAGGTCTCTGGTTTAAATTCGGCTCATCGGAGGGTCCTCCGAGCTAATTGGGAAGGAGCCGGGCTGTGTTTTCTTTCCTGCTTAATAACAAGGGGGATTGCTTACAGCTCTGGACTTTATTAGGGGGGGAATTTGACATTGTTTTGTTGGACAGAGGCTCCGTCCAGGGAGCTAATCTCTCACACCTGTTTGGCTTTGTTAAGGAGCCAAGGGGCCCTGGCCCTGCTTGCTGTTGGTTCCTGCAGAGACTGATACAAGGGGAGGAAGGGAGGGGACAAGAAGGAGGGCGAGGATTTTCCTTCTCACTCCTAATTCTTAAAATCTAGTGCTAAAGAGGATTCAAATGCCAGTGATGGAATTAATCAATGGGATACTTGCATCTGGACCAGATCCATCCAACGGGGCAATCCCCTAAATACTTAGTAAGCATCTACATTATACAAGGCACTGTCTCCCTGCTCGCAGCAAGCGAGACAGGCAGAGCTCCTGCCCTTTGGGAAGTTAGACGCTGCTCACCCCAAGACAGAATTGGAACATTTCTCGTGAGTCTAGGAAGCTGGGGCGCTGGGGGGAAGGGCTGCCTCTACGGGCTGCCGCTGGCTCCCTGCCTGAGCTCTTCCCTTCACTGGAGAAGCTTCCAACATTATATGCTATTTCACAAGCCCCCAGAATCCTGCCATTTATCCTTTGGGAGGAACTTTATCCTTTTCAGGGGCCCTAAAATAATGATCAATGGAACCTTCAGGAACTCTTCAGAGAATATATATGGGCATATATTCCTGCAGGAGAATGGAAAGGCCTTCATCCTGTAGGGTGAGCATTGGGCAAACCCGAGGTCCTTTGGTTACCCGTCACCCACATTCCCCCTTCTTGTCACACGGGCGCTGGCACAGGAGGAAATCCATCAATGCTGGAGGAAGGAGCCAGCTGAACAGTGGAGGGAATAATCAAAAGATGCTGACCCTGGTGGCTAGAAGAGGGCCTCCCTTCTCCCCCACACAGGGATCGACAGCTCCATCACTTGACCTGAGGCATCTGGGTCTGCACCTCTGCAGGGCCAGCTGCAGCACACATGGGGCCTACTGCAAAATGAAAAACGTGGAGCCTTGGCCAGGAGAAGGGAAGTCATGGGCCCGCAGCCCACACCCACAGTGGACATGCAACCTCCGCTCACGACTTGTTTCCAATCTGGATTGGGGATGGTTGGGAGGCCCCCTCCTGTCCCCCAGGTGGGAACGGTCAGGGCCTTCCTCACTGGAGAACCCCAGGGTGTGCACATGACCCTGTCCCTCTCTGTACCTGTATCATGGGCATGGAGGGTGATGACAGAACACAAGATAGACTTTCCTTGTCTACAGGACCCAGGGGCTGCCGCAGGGGGCAGGGGTGGCAAATGGGAGGCACAAGCAGACCCAGAGCATCAAAGATGGGACACAGGTGGCCGAGAACCCGTGTCCCAGGGAGGCCAACAGGTAGCAGGAGGCTGGGCCACACGTTAGCAGGGGCCCCAAGGCCCCAGGAAATGCTCCATCCGACTTGATTTACAAAATGCAAATTCAAAGACAGAATTATTAAGAATTTTAAGACAGCATCCGCAGAGCATTAAAACCTGAGCATGGGCCTTGGGGATGTCCCTGGCTGACTGCACTGGTTGCATGCCCAGGAAGCCAGCCCTGATCAGCTTCATGACTTACAAGCAGAAAAAGCTTCAGAATGTTACTTGGCCTCTTGAAGCAGGAATTTCTTCATCTACAAAGTCGTGAAGATGAAAGCACTTATCTCAAAGGGATGTTGTAAAACCTTTAAGGTGATCGTGCACTTGAAGTGGTCAGAGCAGTGCCTGGTACCTAAGAAGCACTCCTAGCCATGATCATGACTATAGATTCACCTGCTGGCTCTTCCATACTCTGATGTACGATGGGAGTTCTATTTTTTTCCCATCTAGTTCTACCAAGGGGCCCTCACTCCTTCATTTTGCCCTTTTGTTGCTGGTGGCAGGAGATTTCAAGGTATCTAGCCAAGCTTCAGGAGGAGACCTACAGGGAAGAATATGGTGCCGAATGCCCCCTGTATACGCACACACACACAGACACACAGCATACACAGACACACAGAGCCACACACAAACACATACACTGCCCTCATTAACATTAAATGTTGATGTGGACATTTTTAAGCTCCTCAAGACTAGGGTTCTTTGGTGATACTTCAAGGGTTCCCATGAGCAGACAGCTGGTTATAACTGGCCACCGTCTCCCACTCTGTCCATAGAAATTTGCCTTTTGGTCTGAGTTATATTTTGCTATTTCATATAGGATTTTGCTTGAAAGACTGAAAAGGATTCTGTGAAAACAAGTGCTCAACTGAACAGAGCCATAGGGCCAGGACCCAGATCCTGCACAGATATTCGTCCGCTGAGTCTGGTTCTCTGGCCTGGTGGCTGCGGACTTTGGAGCAGTGGCTGTAAGTGGGCTGGTGGACCAGGCCAAACCTGGGCTCTGACATCTGGGTTCCTGGCCTGAAGAGATACAGTTAGGAAGTGTGACTGAGGTGACAGCTGGACATTCAGGTGCCTAAGCGCCTTCTTTTCCCACTGCACTGCCTCCTCGCTTAAACTCAGGTTCCTGAGCGATGGGGCTTAGTAGAAGAGCTACTCCAAAGTGCGTTGTTTGATCCTCCCTTGAGAAACACTAGGATGGGCTTTGGAAGAGCTGTGTTCTAGTCTTAGCCACCCACAGCCGTGTGACACTGGACAAGCTACATAAGCCTCTCGAGTAGGTGGGAACACTCTCTATCTTGCCTTTTTCTCAAAGCCCTTAAGACGCTCACATGATACAGTTTGCACAAAAGTCCTTTTGGAAACTATTAAGTACTACTCAGATGGATGACAATTTTAAGGGTGGGCTCTTGCCTCCCTTGCCTGTCCTTTGATGAACCTTGTTCCTGGTGACCCTCACGAAACAGTAGGGCAGGTAGGAACAGCTCGTACTGTGTCATTTTTCTAGCAATAGCCTTCTTTCACTGTTTTATGATCTGCCTCCACTAAACCCTAGTTAAGTGACACACGTGCAAACACACACATATATGTGCACTTCTATTTAATTATCACCATCTAAGCCATTAAAGTGACCTGCTTTCCTTACTTGTAGTTATGCTTTTGAACAGTAATGTGCCAGTAAATGTTTAGCAACCAGCTCTCTGAAGAAAATGCATTTATATTTATACACACATAAGTAGATTGTAAGTCATACTGACATAAAGGATGACATTTGCTAATAATTCTAAAATGTGCAATATCCTTCACTGTAAATTCTGCACAGCGAATTGACTCTCAAAATTAACATTTCACTGACTTTTCTTTGGCAGTTGAGGAAAGAGTATAATTCCGACATGAAGGCTGGTTGATAATTTTCATTTTTGTCAAAGAATAAGATGAAAGAATGAAGACGAATGCTGGAACCTCACTTCAAAGACCATGATATGATTCCTTCATTAGATCAGAGAATCGTTTTTGAATACTAGGAGAATATGTCCTGGATCTATTATCTGTTGGCTACTCACGAGGTAACACTATAGACATGATATACTTCTATGTTTCATTTGCGTTATTTTCTCCATTGCTCTTAGTCTAGAAACCTACAAAACCATAGATCAAATCCTGATTTGTAGTATTTTTGGATTTCCACGGCATTAATGTTACCACCATGACTAAGCTAAAAATGTAACAACACTGAACACAGAATGGGGGAGAGATGTGTAGTCATCAACCATCATATGGTATTTCTACCAAATGGACACAAGCGATGTAAATAACCTCAAGGGTACAGACAATAGTAAAATGTTGCAAAATAATAAGGACGTGATATTCCTCGTCAGCTTTGTTTTTGATATGATTTATTTAAGTGTAAGTTTATAGAATTTAACTTCTAGTAGTGGCCGTGCTTAAAAACTGGCTTGCAGAACTCTGGTAGACTGCATGGTCAGCCCCCACGAGTGAGGACAGGCTGGCTCCAGCCCGGCCCTGCATATTTGTTTTTCTCTTCTTGTGAATTTGGAATTTTTCAACATTCAAAAAGAGTTATTGGGCTAGATGCTGGGGATTCAGTGCTACCATCCCCGTCCTCATGGAGCTTCCCATCTTCTGGAAAAACAAATAAATAGAGCAGTGATTTAGAGCCGTTTTCTAAGTGCATGTTTTTTTTTTTTTTTTTTAATTACAAGATCAAAAATTTCTGTTTGGCGTTCAAGTGCCGATCTGTCCCACCATTTTCCAGTTATGTTCTAGGTTTGGCTTTTTCTGTCTTTGCTTTCCAGGCTCCCAGCTTAAAAACAAAATCCTTCTCTCAAGGAAGAATTTAGGGTAAGACTGTGGCACTAAGGACCATGAGGTGCTGTCTCCAAGCTGGGCTCTGACTTCTGACTTTAACGGGTCTGGCACCCTCCCCATCTAGAGAAGACGTGGTAAACACCTTGCGATTTGTTCGGACTGCAGGAACCCTGCTTCCTTTACCCTTAGAACCTATTCCTGAGACTTGCACCCTCTTCCACGGGCAAGTGCAAATTGTGGATCCCAAGCAGAGACCTAAATACATGAATAAAAGTTATAAATTACCCACTTACCCTTTGTTAAGAATAAATGCCCATCACAAGGGGACTAGTTAAAATCAGATATACTATTAATACATTTGTAGGATAAATGCAAGTTAATAATGAATGTGGAAGATCTTTAAGTAACAATATAGGACAATCTCTGAAATATGTTGTTTTAAAAAATGGTGAGAGACAGGGAAGTCTGTAGAGTGTACTCCTCATTTTGTAGACTCCCCTCAAATTGGAGACTTTCCAAGCCTCAGTGACACCTCTGCTTGTGTGAGAAGGTGGAGAGCTTGGAGAGCATCGGTCACGTTGCTCAGGAATGGCTGCACGTACACCTGTACATACACTCACGTGCACGCCCACAGAAGCGAGGAGAGAAAGCCTCTCCTCACACCTGAGAAGAGGCTGTTCCTCCCAAAGAGTCAGCTGCGAGTTCTCTGTCATCGTTCGTAATAGCTCCTGAAATGACTTGGAGAACTTAAATTACGTGAGGGCTTTATTTTCAGCTGCTGTTATCTTTTGAACTCTGGGAGCGGGTGGGGGAGCAGGTTACCCCGCAGCCCAGGCTTTTTCTAAAGAGCCTTTGTCTCTCTCTCTGCCCAGGTATTAAGTTGGTGGCGCAACAATTGGAGGTATATTCAGTTCACTTTTCTCACTGCCTCCACCCCCCTACCCCCACCCCCCGCTCCGAGCACCGTCCTGGCTCTGAATGTGGGCCTGTGTTCTCCGGGTCCACCGTCCTCAGCCCTGCGCAGGGGACTAGGAGAGAATGGGCCACAGGAATGCACCCAGAACAGAGCCAAATTGTTCAAAGCCGCATGAAGAAAGAAAAAACGGATGGGGGGGGGTGGGATTGGGGGGGCGTTGGGAGAAGAAGAAAAGCTTTTCTTGTCGGCTCCATTTCTGCGGAGATATTTGGAGGATAATGCAGCAATTTGGAGGGGAGGGGCACGAGGGGAGCAAGAGACCAGAGAGCTTTTTATCGGCACCATGGCCCGTACGGGAAGGTGACATTTGAGAGAACAATTGTGAGGTTGTTTGCTGCTATGAATGGAGCTTAAGAAAAGCTGTCTTTGGATTGCTGCTAATAGTCATCTTCATCATTCCTGCACACACTCTCTCTCTCTCTCTCAGTTCCCTTATGAAATAAGGGCACACGGGTAATAAACAAAGCACTATAAAAGATCAGATCGAGGTATTCTGTGGGCTCATTCAATCTACACACCACCGTTGGTGCTTTCGGCCTCGGGAACAGGTTCCAGACCGAGGCGGGATTAGGCGGGACCCCCTGCACCCTCTCTCCACCCCGGCTGAATTGATCGGGGCCCGTGTCCTTGGTCAGCTAACCCGCCCCCGACCACCGAGAACATGGCAGGATAGATTCCCCTTGGATGTTGCTCATTTGGATTTTGGAGTTTGCCCTGACTTTGTCAATCCTCAGGCCAGATCCAGGTGAGTAGCTACCTGAGTTAAAAAAGCTGTTTGTCAGTCGAATCTGACTTTTTCCTCCCCCACAGCTGCTTTGACAGATGATCCAGTCGTGACTCTTTTTTCTCCTCCCTTTGCCACGGTGTAGGCACTGCCGGCGACAGCCGTCTCCCAGCTGAGGCCTGCCTGGCTGCCTGCCGCAGGAGGAGCAGGCCAGATTGCCAGGGAATTGTGTTCATGTGTGCGGATGAGCTGGGTGGGCTCGCTGGATCTGGGGGGATAATCAGCCATGAGTGTTTGGAGAGAGGTAGAAATGATTCTTCTCCTGACAAGCGAGCTTTCTTCTTGCGTTGAGTCCTGCCTGAGCCTCTTCTGCCTGCCTTCACCTCCTCTGTAATTCTCCTTGGCTTTCAATTTGCAAGATTCACCATCAGTGAACAAGGGAATTCTTGGCCCTGTCTGGTTTCAAAGACAAGTAGCTTGGGCATCGGGGAACAGCAGGCATCAGCTCCGGATCTGGTTTCCTCCCACGAGCTGGTACCCAGTGTGTGCCCTTGTGTACAAAGTTCATCCACATGCAGGTGCTGGTGAGCTGGGCTCCGATAGGCTGGACCTCTGGGTTGACAAGTAACTAAAGATGAATGAGGGGACCCCATGGTTTTGGGGGGGGGTCTCTGTGCCTCATCAGAGCCTAGCCATTCTTTGCTATTTGTTCTCCTTTTCCTGGATCACAACCACCACTGCTGGGAATATAATCTAGGAATGAAACACGATGAAATTATATCAGTTTTGCAGAGAGAAGTATAAGGCTTGGATGGGTTTGTGCCTATGCTTGTGCGTGGACAGGAACAACTGAACGTGCTGTGCACACTTCAAAGGTTCACTTTACAAAGCCTCGAAAACGCCTGTCTTGCTTACAGACAGTGTAATAATATCAGGCGTCTAGTTCCAGGCATCGTAAGGAGGAAATTGTTCTGGCAGCTGTGTATTTGCATCTGTCTTGTCATTAGTGGATAATACTTCAGTGTATAGTGCTTCAGTGTATACATTCTGTATGATTAGTCTCTCTTCTGTTTATGCATTTAGCCTCAGGACTTTAGGTGCTTTCCGAATAATCCGTTTATTATTAATTACTTTTAACTTCCATTTTGCGAGTCGACTGAGAAATGGATTCATCAGGGATTCCAGTTGTATCCCAGTTGTTACAAAAGAAGGCTTTCTGGAGTTTAACTAAAACTTCGACTTCACAGATGGGCAAGACTCTGTGTGTGTGTGTGTGTGTGTGTGTGTGTGTGTGTGTGTGTGTGTGTGTGTGTGTGTGTGTGTGAGAGAGAGACAGAGACAGATGACAGAGAGAGAGAACACACACTATGAGCGTCATATACAAACAGTGCTATATTGCTTGTTCTGTTCAGGTGTGTGTATGTGAGTATAAAATTACTGTGCTGGAGAATAGAGTCATTGTGCCTCGGTAATTCGGATGCAGGCTTTAGATCCTTCAGCAGAGGTGCCTGTGACTGCCTGATGCATGATAAATGAGGCTGGACGCTGCAAAGACACGGTAGTAATTCGTACGAACGGGGTTATATCTAATACTTCGTAGATGTATTTCACAGACATGTGCAAAGTTTACCACCCTTAGGTCTTCTCAACGATGAACCACAGATGCTTGAAAGCTTTCCCAATTTGCCATCGCACAGAAAATGTCCTCTTTATTTGTTCAGCATTGAGGCTTTCTTTCCCAGGCTTGAGTTTTTCAAGCAGCACTGATTTCTCTGGAAATACCAGGATGTTTCATATGGCTGCTCCAAGAGAAAGCTGACCGACATAGTAGGGAATCAGTAACTGTCTGAAGAATAAAGGAACGATCGAATAATAGTTCCTGAACTGTAGGTAATGGCTACCCCTATATTTATTTATGCATGCATGTACTCTCTGGAGTAGAATATTTACAGAGTTATTGGACCAGCAGTCTGGACTCAATTGGCAAATTCTTTTAATGTCTCATTTAGTTCATCAGTAACTTAAATTCAGTTCATCGGTTGATTGCTTTGGAATTAGGTAAATATATCGCCCATCTTTCCATCCTCCAAGTTTCCTTCTTTGTACGTCGCCCAACATCATCTCTATTTAATCAACATACATTGGGCAGGTTAATATTAAGACCTCACTTTTTTTGAGACTACGATTTGAAATATGCCTGCAGTATGAGTATGTGTGTACTAAGCTGTGGAACAATTTAATTGCTTCTCGAATACGTACCCATAATTTCCGATGGGCGCCTAGAATGGCCAGGAGAGTGGTGGCACAGAAGTCAACGATTATGATTCAGATAAGGTGAAAGGGGGGGGGAGGACATCACTGTGGAGAGCTCTACAGCGAACATGAAGCACAATCTGCAGCAGTGTTCCAATAAGCACTTTGCCCAAATGACACTGGGTGAAGCGCTTACCAAAGGTGTCTGGCCCCAGACATCTCCCGCATACAGACTTACGGGGGTATGGGGACCCAGGGCTCAGACACATGCATTATTCACTGTATTTTTTTTTCTCTGCTTATTAGACTTGTGGGTAAGGGCGACATTAAGCACTGGCCCAGCTACCTTCTGAAAAACATTGCAAAATGCAGAACACAAAACACATAGTCTTGTGTTTGGGGCTTTGAGAGGCTCTGAGGTGACCTGGTGCTTGGGAAGATTTGAGAGCAGATTGGCTTGTGGCCGTTACTGTTGGCTAATAACTGCACTAATCTTTTTGAGGGGAGTTTTGTGT
The DNA here is from genome assembly GCF_009834535.1 of Camelus ferus. Lineage (NCBI taxonomy): Eukaryota > Metazoa > Chordata > Mammalia > Artiodactyla > Camelidae > Camelus > Camelus ferus. Next base: position 27,316,016 of record NC_045711.1, read on the forward strand.
GCATGCACATTCCCCTCTCCCTCAACCCCCAAGTCAGAGAACAACAGAGGAATTGTGTTTCTGCACTATTCCATGAGATAGATCAGGGGACAGGGTGGATAAGGTCTGCGATGGATGACCCACTGGGCATTAGCCCTGAGCCATCGTGAAGGAACCCGAGGTCTGGGCGATACGGCGTTGGCCGAATTATAGGGAGATACCAACAGCCGAGTCATTTGAACAGCAGCTGTTTCAAAGTTGGCAGATCCAGTGCCCTTTGAGGGGATTGTAGAAGCAAGTGCAAGGTTTGATGGAAGAGAGAGAGGGGAGGAGAGGGTGTGTGTGTATGTATGTAAGGGAGTTGACGGATGTGTATATCCTTAATGTTAACGTCAAGGTGTCTGCTCTAAGGAGTTAAAACAATCTACAAGGTTATCTGTGATGGGGACACGACCTCTGATGTGGAAAGTGTTATTTAAATGTCCAGTCGTGACGAGGATGCTCCTTATAATTTGGAAAGTGCTTAGTAAATACTTATGCCTAGAAGTTCAGAACCAGAAGCCAAGATTTATGAGATCCAAAGGGCAGGTAAACCTCCCCAGGACGTCCATCACAGTGTGTGCTGATTTCCTATACTCTCCCCAAAATGGGGCACAATTATCATGTCAAACATCCTGAGCTCACCGTTTTGTTTTTCGTGAATTTCCACGGGCCAGCAGTTCAAACACCAGGCATCATGACAGCAGGGTCCGTGCCGATGGCTCAGCTGGGATAAGCGCTGAGGATTTTACTTCTCCTCTGCCTCTCTGCCCTGGGAGTCCGCAGTGCCCACATCAGGGCTAAGGCTCCTCTCTCTCCATCTGCTCCCTGTTAAGCAGCTGCTGGGTTTAGTAACAAGAAGGCCGGCATGGCTGATGGACCGAGTGTGCCGTGAGTGTAATTTGGCAGGGGTTGCACGCTGGCATCGGAGGGCAGGGAAAACGAGAGGAGGTGAGGGTGCTCCACAGGGCGGGTGGCAGGGCTGGCCTAGCTAGCTGCCCCTGGTGGCAGCCAATGCCCTTGGGAGGCTCTGATCTGAATCAGACAGAGAGCCAAGCAGAGACAGCTTCTCCCGCTCAGACCCCGGGAGTTCCCCAGCCTGCGTTTTCCAGCTCCCCGCGTACATTTCCAAATTAAAAAAAAAAGTGTGGAAAAGTACAGTAAAAGTGACAGCGCCTTCCCAGTTTCCGACAGTTCTGTTTTGACTTTGCAATCAGCCAAACTGAAGCCCCCGCGGAGGAGCTGGCTTAACTTGTCACCTTGAGTTGTTAACCGTTTCCCTGCCTCTCTTGGTGGGTGTCCTTCTGGCTCCTGGCCCCCGGCTGGCTCAACGACCTGTTAATCCTGTGTCCTTTCTCTCAGGCTTGTGGCTCTGCCTGAAGGGCCTGGTTTCTCTTCCTGGAGTCCAGTTTGAAGTCACCTCACTGTCACCACTCTTGTTGGTTTTGGCCAAGAAGTGGCTGAAACAGAAGGGTGATGGGTCAGGGAGGGAAGGAAATGTCTCCAGAATCAGTTCTCTGATGGTCCAGACTGTTCCTCAGAGGTCCAACTGTTTAATCCATTTTTCTTGGTTAAGGGCCAAAAGTGGAGGAAGGCTCATCTCAGAACTGGGATAGCTGAATACATGTATGTATACGCATGACTGGGATGTGCTGTGCACCGGAGACAGACACACTGTAACTGACAGTACTTCAATTAAAATTCAAAAAAAAAAAAAAAAAAAAAAGAACTGGGATAATCTACAGGGAAACAGATGGAGAGCTAATCTTCTCTCTCCATTTTCCAGCATTTCTTTGGTACCACATACCTTTATTTTGTCACTTCGGTGCTCAGAATTTTCTTGGTAATAATACCAAACCTTCAGGCCATTACTGAATGCTTTCTTTCTCCTCCATATTCCCATATTCCCAACACCACTGTCCTCAAAGCCTGGTACTTTCGGGCCATCCAACTTATTTATAGGAGAAATTAATCCAAATTAATTCTTTGGGGGCTTCTAGTTTAAAGGGTTACTCAAAAAAGTGAATCTCAAAACTTACATCTTTTAGAAACAACTTGGATTTAAATTTTTTTTTAAATTTAAATTTTATTTTTTTAAATGGTGGTAAATTTGCACGATTCATAATTCAAAATATAAAAATGCATAATAGTGGAAGCTTCTCCTCCAATAATTCAGGTCTTTCTTTGGAGGCAACACAAATTATTAGTTTATGGTCTATTCTTCCAAAGATGATTTATGAACATGTGAGCCATCATATAATCTCTACTCCCTTCTATTTTTACTGCGTTTTATTTCAGAAAAGTTTTAAATTTAAAGTTGCAAAGCTGTTGCAGACTTCCTATATATGCCATCACTCAGTTCCCCCTTTCGTTAACATCTTGTATTTCTACACAAGCTGGTATGTTTGTCACAGCTAAGGAACCAACATTGGTATATTATCAATAACTAAATTCTATAATTTATCAGATTTTACTAGTTTCATCCCAATGTCCCATCTCTGGTCCAGGATCTCATCCAGGATACCACCTTGTCATGTCTCCTCAGCTTCCTCTGGTCTGTGGCAGTTTCTAGACATACCTTCTTTTGATAACCTTGACAGTTTTGAAGAATGCTCCTCAATTTGCATTTGGCTAATATTTTGTAGAATGTTCCTCAGTTTGAGTTTGGCTGTTATTTTTCTCATGGTTTGCCAGGGTTATGGGATTTGTGCAGGATGACCTGAGAGATGAAATGCCCTTCTCATCACTGTATCCAAGGTACCTGGTACCCACGGACTTCCCAGTGATGATGTGAACCTGCTCACTTGGCTGAAGTGGTGTCTGCTAGGCCTCCACACTGTAAAGTTACTCCTTCTCCCTTCTACGCTGTAACCCTTTGCAATAATGGCACTAAGTTCAACCCACACTGAATGGGTAGGGAGTTATGTTTTACCCCCTTGAAGTTCCTTTAATTTCTAACAATTTGGCAGCATCCTCTCCGGACTTTCCTGTGTCTCACCATTTTTTAAAACAACAGATTTCAGAGATTGTACTATATTGGTACTTAAAGAGCTGACACATTCATTATTAACTTGCATTTATCCTACGAATGTATTAACAGTATATCTGATTTTAACTAGTCCCCTTGTGATGGGTATTTAGGTTGCTTCAATATTTGGGGCTTAATAAACAATGCAGGAATAAATAACCTGCTTCGTGTTCAAGTACACCTGTGGGACAAATACCTGACAGTCGAATTGCTACTGAAAAAGAGCATGATTTGTAATTTCTCAAGCTACTGACTAGTTGCCTTCAAGAGACAGGGAACTGATTTATACTCACCTAGTGACGTATAATCAAAGTGATTCAGTGGATGGAATTTCCAGTTGGTGGAGGAAATGTTTTTAAATTGGTGGACCATTCAATGTTTTGGCCAATCTCCTTAAATCACAGCACAACAGGAAATAAAAAAGTATAAGGAATCCAATTATTTAGTTGCAACTTGGTCTGTGAGTGAATTTAAGGCATCTACTTGCCGAAGACTTTGACCTGGTTCCTTAACCAGGCTCCGCTTCGTGCTAGTTTTCTGGCATGCTCTTGAAACCTTCTTATCTTTGCATAGAATGTTCTTTATTCTTTCAAGTTTCTCCCCTTCTTCCCCAACTCTCCATGTACCCATTGAAAGCTCACATCTTGGTTAGGGCCATGTGGCTCATTCTCTGTCGTTTTAGCACAAATGAACTCCATTTGCCTATATTTATTTGCACCCACGTGTTGCTATGCTCAGCCTCCCAAGTCACTGCTATGCTGAAGAATGATTTTACCCTCCAGGTGTATGGGGAATACTCTGGGGTAGGGGACTGTACCTCCTCATTATTGCATCACTCCCCAAAGGCTTCAGAAGCCAATGAGAAGTGAGTTCATATTGTTGGTAGAATTACTGATGGAGCCTCTTCTTCATCTGCTTCATCATCTGGTAGAGGAAAGACGTGGGAGGAAACCATTGCTGGAAGGATATCTGCCTACCCCTGGATTCCTGGTGCCCATACTCTCCCCTCAGAATAACACAAGAGGGACAAATATTTTCTTTGTGGCTAAGTGATAATTTCTCGGGGGCGGTGAGAAGTAGCTCTAAAGGTCACTAGTGAGATCTAAAATTATCTGGAAATGTTGCAAATCGCCAAAGACCAACTCTGGGCTCCAAAAGACCTCACGGATTGGGGGGACCATGGCTTCTCTGATGTGTTGGCCCTGGGATGCTGTGAATTTATTGACTGCCCACTGGGAAGGCTCCCCACTCAGCCTTATACCAGGCTCCTCTTGGTGCCAATCCAAGCTGAAGCAGAACATTCTGCTCTCGTGTTGGTTTTCTTTTGTCTGAGTCTCTAAAACCTAGCCTCCATAAGATCAGAACACTGAGAAGGCTGGAGTCCTACACTTTGGAATAATCCTTTTAATTTGTCTACAAGAGAAACACCCCTCCCCCCACTGCCCTTCTTTTCTTTAACCCCCTTACCCATTTCCATTGACATGGTTTCTGTTCCATTTGGTTCTCATCCATTCAACCTACTTAAATTATAAGATTTTCAAATTGGAAGGTATCTTGGAACCCCAAGGAAAAGACCCTCAGAAAGACAAAGTCTCTCTGAAGGTCGCAGAGCTGGTGGAAGAAGCTCAGGGGTCAGCGTAGGCAGGTCTCTAACAGCCTCGAGCTGGTTTCTTTCTCTCACACCCCCTTATTCAGCAAGTGTCCCATAACAATAACATAATAGTGATAACCATGGCTGACATTTACTGAGTACTTTCCATGAGCCTAAATGCTTTCCCTATGTTGTTTCCTTACAACAGCTCTCTAAGGCAGGCAATTATCGTTTTTGCCATTTATCAGATGATAAAATCGAGGAAACAGTGGTTAAGGTACGTGCCTAAGATCGCATGGCTCCTTTCAGGTGAAGGCAGGACAGTCAGACTGCAGAGCGTGCACACTTATCATAGTTCTTATGCCTTTGTGTACTGCATTTCATGGCAAAGTAACATATGGAATAGGCAACATTAGGTTTTGCAGAGAGGATCTGGCTGAAACAGTCTCTGCCCTTGAGGATCTTCATTCTGGTCAAGGGCCAAGACATGGCAATTGGGTTGCTGATAAACACAGAACACCCAGTTACATTTGAATTCCACATGAATATTAAGTTTCGTTTGTTTGTTTTTATCTAAATTATGTCTCAAACATTGCATGAGACGTGTTTATACTAAAAATCATTTGTTTATCTAAAACAAATTTAACTGGATGTTCAATTTCCAATAAAAAATGATTTTTTCAAAAATATAAGTATATCCAAATATTTGCAGGGGACATACTTATCCTAAAAATGTATTTGCGGTCAATCTGAAATTCAAATTTAACCAGGCATCCTGCATTTTTATTTGCTAAATCTGGCAACTTCACATGTAGAGCGCTTGGAAAACATTATGCTGGTGCAGTACGTACCATACACTCTTCCTTAGCCTCACCCCCAATTATCTTCCCTCCTTCTTTCTACTTTCTTGACATCTCTTCCCATTGAGCCCCCCTCCCCACTGCGTGCATTCCATCCAGAATACATAGTCTTGTGACAAGCAGTGAGCTCTAGAGCTATGTCCCTCCCAGGGTGTCCAACAATCTGTATGGAGACCTTTTTCTTTCTTCCCAGGTGCTCAGCTCTGGGGAGTGTCCTGAAACTCCCGAAGCCTCCACTCTCCTCCAGGAACACTCTTCCTCTTGACTCTCCTTGGTTGCTCTGTCCAACCCTCCACCCCACCCAGACTGGGGTGCACTGGTTTGCATCAATCAGGCTACTCTGTGTTCATTAATACTCACTGAAGTCATGGGGTGGGGGGTGGGGGCAAAAGGGACCGAGGCAGCAAAGGCTAGTTCTTTGTCCTCTGTCTGAGATAGGCTTTCACGGGGATCGGGGTGAGCTGCTGGGGTGGGGTGGGCGGGTGCTCTGAGCACACTAGCTAACAGTCACCGCCTGTGTACTCTCCGGGATGGGGGCGTTCCACTGGCTATTTTAAGGCCAGACTGGTGAATGTTGGGTTCCCCTTCGTTTACCTAGGCTCTCAATATTTTCCCTGGCACACTCTGAGGTGGTCACAGAATGTGGGAAACCAGGCAAGGGAAAAAATTAATGCTGTGTGATGACGCCCCTGGTCGCGGCTGCTAAGTTCCATGGAAAAGACAGGGGTTGGGAGAGTGGGGGGCTTACTATCTGTGTCTATGGGTGTCTCCCAAAGCTTTTAGCTGTATTGGCACCCACTCAACTCTAGAGATGGTGGAAAAAGAAAATTGGCTGCAAACTCAGTCCAAGGACCGCCTGGCAGCCCCAACTCCACCCACTCCCGTGGAGTGCCTTTGCCCGCAGTGAATGCCCCTTTATCGTCAGCGAGCGATACTGACTTTTCAAAAATACTGTGTAGGCCTTGTGCCCCAGATGCCTGTGGCATGCAGGCTCCGCTTTCTTTCAAGGGTGTTGGCTTAAAAACCCACCCAGAAACCTGAGAAAAATTTCTCCACTTGGCATCTCAGGAGGCTGACACCAACTGCCTTCTGCTTCTTAGCCTACTGGCCACAAGCTACCTACTGGATGGCTACTATAAGGGAAGCAAGCAACTTCAGTCCTGGGGATGATGCAGTGGGCAAATCACAGCTATTTAATAAGTCCTCCAGGGAGCATGCCCTGCCCCATCACTCAGACTCACAAGGCAAAGTTGTAGTTCATCACCTTCCATGAGCTGTAGATGGGCTTTGCAAGAATGTTCCCCATTGTCCTTCTGCAGGCGTGGCCCTCTTGGTTAGCACTGTTTCGTCAGAGCCAACGGTGGAAATTGAGACTGAGTGTAGGTCTGAATTGGGTATATGGTTTGGTGTTAGTCTTTCTCCGGGGTCAAGCATTTGTAAATGCTTACCGCACACCAGGGACTGCACCGGTCACACTGCATGCATTTTATCATTCAGCCATTACAGCAACACCGTGTGTTAGGGATCACTGGACCTGCTTTACAGTCGCCAGGTTATGTGCTAGCTTGACTACAACCACCAGACGAGGTCAGCCTGGAATGCCTCCTGTGCTGTATCTTTCTTTACACTAAATCTCACTAATAGAAGAACTTTTCTCTCGAGTCCTTGTCCACCTAACGGCAGCTTTGTTTCAGTCTTTCTGGAAAACTTGATCATACCTGAAATTGAGAGGTCCACTGGAAGATATTTTTCAGAGTCATTCATCACATATTTGTAACTGAGTTCTGTTGAGATATGGGTGATGCAGTCTTACTGCTGTTTATTCAGAGTAACGCACACCCCACCCTACAGCTGTGGTCTTTCTGTTATAGCTGGATGGGTTCTGGTGACATGGAGGACCACATGTGTCTTCAACTGGTCAGAAGACAGACTGTTAAATGTGGCCCCCACTTGACTCACACTGGACTTTAAGATGTCACAAGTAGATCACTTGAGACTAGTTAAGAGTGTGTCCAGAGATCCATGAAACAACGCTTCATAGGAACTTTTATTCCTGTAATGTCCAGCATACAAGATGTACGTGTTGCTTTCCAACTTCCCAGTTAGACGTGAGTGCCCAGAAGTGCTCAAAGTCCTTGGTATTTGACTAAGTCTAAGCAAAAAGCCATAATTCCAGGTTCTATTGATGACTAGGTCCCCATCACGGTCCCAGTTTCCATTGTTTCTTCTGTCAGCCAGCACACTCTGCCCTCAGTTGATGCTGTCACTTCTAATTGGGACTGCTGGCTTGTCTTCATTCCGAAAGTCCCAATAGCATCTCTAAGTGAAAATATCCACAGGCTACATTCATCAATACAAGGTCTGATGTTTTTAAAATTGAAGTAGTCAGTCACAATGTGTCAACTTCTGGTGCACAAGATAATGTCCCAGTCATGCATATATATACATATATTCATTTCCATATTCTTTTTCATTAAAGGTTATTACAAGACATTGAATATAGTTCCCTGTGCTATACAGAAGAAATTTGTTTCCTATCTATTTTTATATAGTGATTAACATTTGCAAATCTCTAACTCCCAAATTTATCCCTTTCCACCAGTAACCGTAAGATTGTTTACTATGTCTACGAGTCTGTTTTTGTTTTGTCAATGAGCTTGTTAGTGTCCTCTTTTTTCATTCCTTTTTTTTTTTTTGTAGATTCCACATATGAATGATATATGGTATTTTCATTTCTCTTTCTGGCATACTTGACTTAGATTGACAATCTCCAGGTCCATCCATGTTGCTGCAAATGGCATTATTTTATTCTTTTTTATCGCTGAGTAGTATTCCATTGTGTAAATATACCACAACTTCTTTATCCAGTCATCTATCTGTCTATGGACATTTAGGTTGCTTCCATGTCTTGGCTATTGTATATAGTGCTGCTATGAACATTTGGGTACGTGTATCTCTTTGAATTAGAGTTCCCTCTGGATACATGCCCAGGAGTGGGATTGCTAGATCATAGGGTAAGTCTCTGTTTTAGTTTTTTGAGGAATCTCCACACTGTTTTCCATAATGGCTGCATCAGATTCAAGGTATGATTTTTAATTAGGCTCTTGACAACTCAGAAGACCACAACCTCCTCATAAAAGGCAGATCTTCCCCTTGCCTGGAAGATAGGTGTTAATGAAGCACAAATATCTAGAAAAAATATACTCCAGTTCTAGCTCCTGAAGACATCAATTCAGCCCCGTGGAAAGTAGGAAGAGATGACAGTATTTGCAGAGAAAGTCTCGATCCTGGTATCTTAGTCCCCAGATTTGCTCATCATTCTTCATCAGATGGTTTTCCCTCCCTCTATGAACATGGAATCTACCCTCATACATACTTTGGGGACAAGTTGGCTGTTATTTACTTTAACTGCTTACCTTTTCTCCAAATTATTTTGCCTATGCTCTTTGTATTATGCTGTAAATGACATTCATCCCGTAACGTTTCTAACGTAACTACTACAGGCAAATCTCTATGCTTGGGGCTTTGAAGGACATGGATGAAGTCAACAAGGGAGGCTCAATGACCATGCCCAGAACTAGCCACCAATTACAAGGCGACAAGCAGACTTTACAAACCTGATACTGACAAGGTGTCATAAATATGTGCTTTTGCCAAAATATGCAGATCAACTAAAGCTCAAAGAAATTAATTTAAAAACACAATCACTCATTCATTCTTAGGTTCATTCAGCATATATTCTTGAAGGTCTTAAATGTCCGTATCTTTGAGTTAAAACACTAAGAGCAAAACAGAATGGAAAACAGAGAGGTTTCCTGCCCTCAAGAAAATCGTAATTAGGCCATTAGGAGAAATGAGAAGTAGCTCCTGCTTGTATTTTTATTGCAAACTGTAAATATGGAGTCTGTTATTTACTCGGAAATATGTGATTTGTGAAATGCAAATTCAGACAGACATCACTTTTTCCTAGCCATCCTTAGATTAAAAAATTTAGAGTAAGAGGGAAGAAAGTTTGACTCTAAAGTGAATTTTTTTTTTAAAGCATTTCTTTATGTTGACAAGGTATGTCAAATGTGCAGCAAGGGTGACTGTCATGGGGTAGAATTCATCAGGGAAACTCTCATAGGTAGTTTGGATTCAAGACAGCTTTTGAAGAACTTGAGTCACAGAGAGACAGGCCTCTAGGAAGGTTAGGGGGGGACCTCCAGGTTTGAGCAGAGTATAGAAGGGGTGTAAGGAAGTTGGCATAGTGGTGGGTGCTGGGAGTGGGGACAGAAAAACACTCAACATGCTGGGAAGAGTCAGGCTTTGTGGTAAAGAAGGGATAGTGGTAGAGCATATGCTTAGCATGCACAAGGTCCTGGGTTCAATTCCCAGTACCTCCAGTAAAATAAATAAGTAAGAAGAAGAAAGGATAAATGTGGGCTCTAAGTGCTTGCTAGGCTGACACTGATTTTTTTTTTTTATTGTTAAAACAAAATTTTGTTTCGGTCTATCAGGTTTCAAGGCTGCGATCTTTCCTTTGCAAGTGCATGGTGCAAGCTTTCAAAAGGCAAGCAGGAAAAGCCACCAGATGCACAGGGCCCAATATGCAGAGCTCATTTCCACATTTTGAAACAAAAAAAAAATATTTTAGCTCAGAAAGTAAAATGTGCATGCATTCAAAAATAAAACCGAGAGGTGGGGAGGAATTTCGTATTTTCAGCTGGCCACTCCCAGATCCCCAGAACTCTTTTCAGTTTTCTCTGCTAGTAGCAATTATTTGGTTAAAGACTTTGAGGAATACGGCACTGTATTCAGTCACCAACTCCATCTGCACACCGAACACAAGACATGCCATGAAAAACATTAGTACCTTCAAAACAGCCTGGTATCAAAACAGCTAAAGCAAACACTGTTAGAATATGCATGAACAATTTGGGCAAAAAGAATCCAAAAAACAAAAACCCATACTTGTAAACCCAAATAAGCACAAAACCACTAAAAATAGCAGAGGGACTAAGTCTTGTGGAAGAGTCCTTCTGAACATCTCTTTCCTTTCTTTCTCAGGTAGCAGTACTCTTGGAAATCTCCACAAGCGGATTCAAGAGTCAACCAAACCAGGAGTGCCTACAGCTTGAAAATTTATGCCAGTGGAGGAATTTGTAGCATCTCACGAACTGTGAGCCTGTGAAATGTACCCAATTCCTAGAGCTGAACCGAATGGCAGCCCTTTGTCCTTCCATGAAAGGAGACATCATAGGAGATAGTAGGTTTCCTATTGGATTGCTTTCAAATGAATGACCTTGCCTTTTTTTTTTTTCCTTTTTAGCTCTTTCTATTGAAAGGATGCAGAAATGCAGTACTATTTAAAAAAGAACAAGTTTCTGAGAGAAAGAAACTTTCATCATAGCAGGGTGATGTTGCTGTGAGTAATAACTTTAATGATAATAAAAATAACACCTAATATTTATAGAACAATGACTATCTGCTAAGCCCTAGGATAGTGGTTCTCAACCAGGGGTGATTTTGCTCCCCTGGGGACATTTGTAAATATTTGGAGATATTTGTGATTGTGATAGTGGTTGGGGCGGGGGGGGGGGGGTTGACATGTGGCTGATGGGGGGGGGCTACTGGGATTTAGTAGGTAGAAGCTAGGATACTGGTAAACATCCTACAGTGCGTAGGATAGGCTTCACAATAAAAATTTATCCCACCTGAAATGTCAATAGTATTAAAGCTGATCAGCCTTGCTGCAGAATGAGGCTTTAACACGCATATTTAACCTTCAAGATAACCCTATGAGATACATAAAATTATTGTCCTCACTTTCTTAAATGAGAACATTTACGCTTAATGTAACCAAAAAATTCTAACAAATTGTTTTGACCTTTAACTCTTTAAGATTTCCTTCTCTCTCTTTTTTTTTTTTTAGGGCAAACCCAGAGTTTTATTCATCTGTTTTTTTTTCAACCAATCACATTGCCTATATTAAGATTTAAACACCACTTACTGAGTTCTGATGCCATGGGAGGCACAGGTAAGTATTAAATATTATTAAGTTTTAATAAGTGTTAAGATATTTCTAGAGCAAAAGTGGATGAGATCATTTTGATGGTTAATAGTCACTGCTTTTTTTTGTAATCTCTGTCTTATTTATTACCAAAAAGGCTAAAAATTAGAGACATGTTATCCTACAGAAAGTTTGTACCAGCTTACCTTCCCATGAATCATGCTTATGTCTCATAGAGAATGAGAAATAGATTTTTCTTGAGGTCGATTTGCCTCTATAGTAATTGCAGAAAATTTAGATTTCTTCAGTCGCTGGGAATTGGCTCTCTCAAATGTCAGCTGAGGCTGATCCAACCCCCATCCCATTCTGAGATGAGACTGGCTAACAGCTGGTGGCTGGGGCAGGGGAAGAAGATATTATATAATGTCTACAAAAGTAATGAAAAGTTGCCTTAACTGCTAAGATAAGCAACCAGTAAGATAAAGAATGAGAATCTACTGTGATTTAAAATTTTGTTTCCTAAGCATAGTATCCAGACTTTCCCTCGCATCCTCTGTTTTTAGTCCTGATCTCTGACAGTGGCGTGGCATGTGCTGTTGAGGAAATAGAGGTCCCAATGCCAGGAGACTCACACAAGAGAGGCAATCTCTCACCACAACCTTATACAGAATTAGATCACTGAATTCCAACATTGTTGGGCCCTCTGGAAGACAACTTTGTTTTTTCTTGTTTTCCTTCTTGATAAATGCCAAACTCCTTGTCAAAATATTTATGACTAAAGTTGGGAAAATCAGACATTTTCTTTCGAATCATTTCTCTGCATCTGGCTTGAGGGTTCTGACCACTTCTCTTTCCTCTGCTCTTTTTTCTTTCCTCTTCTCCATTATTTTTCAACTTTTTCAAAGTTCTCTTTCCAATTTTTTCTCTCTCCTTGTAGTATTTCTCATTGACCATGTGAAATGTGAAGCAAGAGAAGGGAGGAGAATTGCCTAAATGATTAGACTGACTATCCAGTGGGAAGGTTGGTGTGTCCGGGTCAAGAAAGGCAAGTATCTCTTTACTGCGGTTAGAAGGCACCAACTTTGAAGTCTTTTGAAAATGAATGATGCCCCCTGCCCCCAAAGTCCATGAAACATAAGCTGGGCACAGTAGGTTATAAATCCTGAATAATATTTTTCCCTCTCACAATTTTCAAAAACTTTCAGCCCTAACCAGCTGTCAGCTTCCTACCACTGGTGCTTATTTAAATATTATTATTATTGTTATTTAAATTAACTGAACTCAGTGAAGCTCAAAATACAAGTCAATTTAACAAACATTTGTTAAACATGTATTATGGGGCAAGATGAGTATGATGTAACCAACTCCTGCCCTGGAGGAATTCAACATTTTGTTGGGGAAGATAAGTTAATATATATCCAATTCGTAATTATATGTATTATTTATCCATCGCTGCATAACAAATTACCCCCAAATTTAGTGGCTTAAGCTAATACCACTGTCTATCACTGCAGAGTTTCTGTAAGTCAGGAACATGGGCATGACTTCTCTGGGTCCTCTGCTTTAAGTTTTCTGGCACAACTGCAATCGAAGTGTTGGTCTAGGGTCTGTGGTCTTATCTGAAACCTCAAGTAGAGAAAGATTCTCTTCTTAGCTCATCCACGTGGTCATTGGAAGGACTCAGTTCCTTGATGGTTGTTGGACTGAGGCTCTCAGTTTCTTACCAGCTGTTGGCTGAAGGCTAGCCTCAGTTCCTTGCCATATGAGCCTTTCCAACATGGCAGCTTGCCATCGAAGTGTGCAAGCTGAGAAGGCAATAGGGAGTCTGCTGACAAAAGCAGATGGTTTATACCATCTTGTATAAACCACTTTTGGAAGTGACACCTCATCACTTTTGTGCATTCAATTGATTAAAAATGAGTCATTAGGTCCAGGCCGCTCTCAAGAAGAGAGGATGACACATGGGCTTGACTACCAGGAAGGGGGATCACTGGGAGCCAAGTCAGAAGCTGCCAACCTCGTAAAGGCTAAGGGATTGTTAAAAAGAGAGGCTCAAAGAAGCCGTGATTCTGTCAAAACAGGGAGTGGTATAAGAAATCTTATCTTTAAGAAGAGGTATTTTCTGGCCAGTCTGATACTGGACTGCTCTAGAAAGTTTCTGGCATCTACCTAGTGATTTGTGGGATAATCCTAAGCTTACAGAACAGCGACTACAGCTTTGGTAGCTAACAGCTGAGACAGTATGTCCCCAAACATGAAGAAACATAGGCCCTCAACAGTGTCCCACAAGTCACATTTACTTGTTCTATTCAGTATCTGTCTCAAGGAAATTTTTTGCAGAGCACTGGTCATTTAGCTGCTTATTCACTCATTTTATGCATCAGATAATACTAGCTAGTGAAACTCAAAAATGAACGAGATTTACCTTTGAGGGTCTCTCCTTGGTCTAGACTAGGGGTCAGCAAACTATGTCCTGGGTGTTAAGTCTGTCCTTTCCCTCCTCTGTTTAGCTCATGAGATAAGGATGGTCTTTTTTACATTTCTTAATGTTTGAAAAAGCAAAGGAGGAGACTATTTTGTGATGCACAAAAATGATACAGAATACAAATTGCAGTGCTTTATAAAGTTTTATTGGAACACAGCCATGGCCATTGATTTACATTTGTCTATGGCTGCTTCTACTGCAACTGCAATGTTGAGTAGATGCTACAGAGAACATACAGCCCACAGAGCCTAAAATATTTACTATCTGGACCTCTCAGAGAAAATTTGCCCACTCCTGGTCTAGTGGAAGAGTGACATGCAAACAAGTAATCACCGCATTGTGATATGTGACCTACTAGACTCGCAGACAAGGGCCACAGGGAGCACAGGGGTGGGACTTCTGTTCATTACTATTTCTGGGTTGGTCAGCGAAGGCTTTGTGGAGGTCCCCTTGAGGATAAGTAGGGGTTTCCCTGAAATGGGAGGTGTTAAAGAAAAGTTATTCATGGCACTTGTTAAAGATGGTAAGGAAGACTTTACTCAAGAGAGACTACTACTACGATGAGGTTTCGTAGTAGGGGCGAGAGATTGGGCTCAACTCCAAACACAATAAGGATTAATGGAGATTTATAGCCCAGCAGCAAGGTGGGGTCGGTTGGTGGAAAATTACTAAGATGAAACAGCAAGAATAGCAGGATTTGGGCTAAACCAACTTGACAGGATTTTTGCTGAAGGCTGGTCAGGGTGGTAAGATATCCAGGGTGCAAGAGGAGAAATTTGATCAGATATGAAGGGTGGGGGATTTCTGCAAAACAGATTCAGCAATATTCTTGCTAAAACTAGACTAAATAATCCAGGGACAGGGCCTAGTCAGAAAGAGGGCTTAGGACTTAAGCATGGTCAAAGAAGAGAGTCTTTGCATCCTTGTCAGAGGAGAAAAGAGAGAAAGGACAACCTTTCAAGGGTCCTTAAATTGGTGACCATGGACTCCTTAGAGGGCTCAGATGCTCCCTGAAATTGTTTGCCAAAACCTGTGTTTATATGCATATGTGCATTTTTTTTTCCCTCCTAGGGAGAGGGTCTATGTCTTCCAATGGGTTCTTAACAGTTTAAGAATCACTATTGTGGGCAGACATGGCAGCCTGTGCAAAGCCACAGATGTGTAAAGGAGAATAATACACTTACAGGAGTCAACAGCAAGAGTATAACCTACGTTTCTACGGAGTGTGGATGGAAATGAGGCTAAATGAACGTCACCCAATGTCAGAGGGATCCCCCAGGACCTGGATGGAAAAGAGGTCTGAGACTGACTCAGTACAGTTTTAAAGGACTAACTAGGACAAGGACGTTGAACACAACTCAGTGAAACAGACTTGGTCTTGGCTCTCAAAGGACCACTCCATCAAAAGCAGCCGATGGGTAGGCAAGAAAACCCCAGCCACCCTACAGAGAGGCTGTGAGTTCCCAGCTCACTGTGTTAAAGTGGGAAGAGTCGGCTAGATACCTAAACCTTTAACCAATGCTTGATCAAATCTCATCCTCTATCCCCCTCCAAACCAGAACAACATTGACGAAATCTGCCTCTGGCCCTGAGAATGCCTGGCCAAACAGCAAGAGGCCAGCACAAGACCCAGCTTCCTCTTCAAGAGCTGAGTCTTTATACTTGGTGGTACCGTGGGCACACAGAACTCCCCAGGACTGGGAGGGAGAGTTTCTAGGGCCGAGGGGGATGGATGAAGGCTCTGGACCTGAGGTGTGTAGGGAGGAGGTAATGGTTTTCACTAAATTCCTTTTTATATTTTATTTAGATTAAGTTCTGCTCAGCAGGGTGATTTCTTAATTAGAGCCGCCCAGCCAGGCAGACCTCCCGCTCAGACCCCTGTGCTGCCTTCTAAGGTTTCATGGGGGACCTTGTCCTGCCTTATTTCCTGAGTTCTAATATTTGACTAGTATGCAGTGGATTTCAATGGGAGGAAAAGACATGTAATTTAATCATCTTTATTAGATTTTACCTATGGATGGGGAGAGGGGAAGGAAAGAGGAGAGACGTATGTCCTCTCTTTAACTTCTTCTTTTTTCTTTTTTCTCTACCTTTCTTCCAGTGGTCAAAGAAGAAGGAGACTCAATTATCTTTTCTTTTTCCTTCATTTTTCAAACAAAGGAGCTAAATGAGAACCTTAAGTCCCCCAAAAGAATTGTGTTCATTGCAGGCCTTTTCAAGACTTGGTGGAGAGATTTATATAAACAAATTACTCAGTGCCTCCTTGGTAACCTTGATCCTGAGAGTGACAGTGATGATCCTACAGCTTTCTTGTCCTCTCCTTCCTTATAGAAGTTGCAGACTGCTCAGCAAGACCTCACAAAATGGAGGAAAGTTCAAGAGAGAAATGGTCTGCTGTGTATTCTCTTACTGCCATAAACTGGCATCATTTTGGCCACTATCCAGCAGAGAAAAGCCAGCCTATGGAAACAGAGAAAGAAGATCAGACGGTGATGGAAGGAAGGGAGGTTTGTCATGTTGCTGTCCTTAGGACGGGGATAGGAAAACTGAGCAGGAATTAATAAGAGCAAAGAGTCAGCAGGAACTCTTTTAAAGGAAATAAATCCACTGGAGTTTTCCAAGAAAGAGAGATGGAATTCAGCATGGCACATCGAAAAGAAAAAGAAAGAACCGTGTCTACAACTCCCCCAGTTGTCCCGCTAAATGCAAAGACACGTGTGCCCGTCTTGTTTTTTTCGATTCCCACATCGATGGGCACATTTGCTGAGGGTTTGTGCTCTTTCATTTATATTCTATTACCCACAACTTCAACCGCCTGTGTGCGCACACGCATGTCCATACATACACACATACAGAAACGCACACATACACCCTGCAGTTTATAATCCTCCCTCATGCCCCTATCCTGTTGATCTTTCTTCACTTAAAAATTATCGGCAAAGAATTTATTCATTTGGGAGAATTCCAGGCACTACATTTAGGTTCAGTTCCAATGAAATGGGATCCAGACTTTTCAAACCACGCTGTTTTGCAGATAAAACACAAAGGCAGAACCTCATTACCTGGAGACACAGTCCTTTCTTTTTCCTCCTGCCTTTTGTTTCTAAGCAATTTTAAGCTTGTTTGGAGAGTCTCATAACAGGGGCAGAACATTTCTCACCACATCTATTTCAGGAGGGTTTTTAGTTAAGAATAATGAATTTATCTCCAAACAGATAGATGTTTTACCAAAGCTAGGAAAAAGACACTTTTACTAATATCCCCTATAGGCTGATCTTAATCCTCTCGTTGTTCAAAATGCTTGGTCTACGAGACTCTTACTTATGTGCCAAATGTCTTTATTAAATCATTGTATTAACACAGAAAGAAAAAATCCTATTACCATGTGTTTCTATGTGTGATCAAAAGTTATCCACAGTCCTGCTAACAGCCTATTTATTCCAAAATTTAAAGAACATAAAATTCCAGGAGAG